>NC_142158.1:3599423-4240384 GCF_024610735.1 Ursus americanus
CATCAGTTACAGATAAAACCATCATGTCGAACTTACAGCTTTGCTGTATGAACTGGGAACACTGACTATGAATAACGTACCTCTTGACGTATGATTAAATCAGTACATAGTGTGGTTATGATATTTATTAGCACTGTGTTTTCATGTTCATGTATTCATTTCTCAGAGAAATAATAATAAGTAATGTCTTTGAGTAAGAAACCAAAAAACTGAAAAAAACCCATCCCCTTTCTTGGCTGACCAGCACTCATTCCCTCTTCGTGACAGCACTGCCGATCCCAAACTCTTCTCCCCTGTCATGTATAGTCGTGGTGGGAGTGGAAATTCAGCCGGCCGCCTTTCATTCCAGAAGCCCCTTCCTCTAGGACCTTGGCAGAGCAAGCTGTCTTTGGAGATTCTGACAAATGGCTGATCCCAGTGGCAACATCATGGACAAGATTGTTCCTGCCAGGAATGGCATCCTTTTGTTCCTGCTGATCGCACTCCTAGAGCTACCCTGGGTCCTGCCAATTTCCACGGCTGGTTCTCGAAACATGCCTACTGGTTTTCAGAGCTGTCGGTTTCCTCAGAACCCTCTACTCTCTTGTGCTGGAGGCAACCAGAGTTGGGTTTTCCCCATTAGCAAGTCAAAACCCTCGTTGCCTCTTCCACATTATGTCCAGTTAAGGGCTCCTGGAGAAAGAGGCTGCTGGTCGGAAAGAGGAACAGAAGGGAGTTTAAGCGAGCAGCTGCTCCAAGACTGGACGGGCTTGCGTGAGCCAACATCATCGGAAACTTAGATGCAGACATCAGGGGGAGACAGAGGAAGAGAGGCCCAACTTTTACACCCATCTATTCCCTGCCCCCCACAACCAGCAGATCCACCTCTATCACCGTCTCCAGCTTCCTAATAGGGCCTATGCTTCAGGTCCTACCCTTCCCTTCGAAAGGTTCCGAACTGTCCGAGGCCAATCTGCAACTTCACAGGTGTGGGCCACCCATGTGCTTCCCCATCCACTGAGAAGAGGCCTCCTGTCTCTCAACCAGCCTGCCACCCCTGCCCCATCCTGCACTGCCAACGCCCTTTCCCAACAAGGGGGGCTGGGTTTCCATTACTTTCAGCTCTACTGTGAGCTCAGACCTGCCTTCCCATAATGGTCTCTATTGACAATTGTCTTAGGTTGAAATGCTCAAGTCAGGATGACCTGAAGTAGGATATTAAGACTTGCATATTTTCATGGACATGCTCTTTTTAAAATAGTCTGTATTTTTAATACAAATGTATGTGGACTTAACCATCCAAGCAAATGTTGAACCTATTCAAATCATGACCCCAGCAGCTACTGAGTTATTCTAATTATGCTGTAATTTCTCCTCATATTTCTATAACTCATTTTTGGTAGCTCCTTTTCAGCATCTAAAGCCTGATTTTTCTCATTCGGTGAATTTGTTCTGAGTAGCTAGTATGCTCCAAGCTTTGGGCCAGGTACCAGTGAAGAAGAGGTGATGGTTCTCAAACTCCTGGCCTCAGAAAGATGCAAGTACATAAGCAATTAGAAGAAGAGATCCAGATAATCCATTCTTAAATAATCAAGTGTTTTTTAGGACTGTATATAGTTTGCAAAAAATTCTTTACACTATCCAAAAACTGTGAGCACATTGATGTCTTGTAAGAGTGGCCGCATCTCTAGCACCTTGGCTGTGATTTCCGGACACTATTTCCAACAAAAGGAACCAGAGGGTTTTTTTTAGGAGAAATAGCTGGTTTGAAGTCTAGAGCAGGAAACAGCAAGTTGAACATGGACTATCTAGTCATACAAGAGGAAAGGAGCTACCAAATACCATTGGAATCGTCTCAAAATGACTTACAAAAGCCAGTTTGAAGAGATTTCCACTGGCCAAGATGGGCTAATTGGAGCATTAATAAGAATAGTAACTGGAAAAAAGAAGCATCGTTACCAGACATGGTGACTACATTCATTGTGCTGAGCATTTTGTAATGTATGGAGCCGTCAGATCACTGCGTTGCACACCTGAAATGAGTGTACTTTATGGCATCTAAACGTCAATTAAAAAAACAAAAAGAATGGTAACTGGAGTGGACTGAAGCACCTCAAATATGTTTGACTTAATGAGTTCAAAATGACACTAAAAAGAAATTGAAGGATAGGGAAAAAGGATGCCATGATCTTCCCTTTCCTCTACAAACTGTGCAACGAGTAACTGAACAGTACACAAAGGGAAACTTACAAAAGAATTATAGTGAATGTATGAAAAAGGAACGATAGAATTGTGCCATCTTGCAAGCCCCTAAGGAAATACTGGATTACCCATTGAACATCAATGGTTATAAACATCACACACACAAAAAAGAGAAAGTCTGACTTTTCTGGGGGTGAAAAGCTTTAATCAATTAATATAGGGCAACATTTCTCAAAGCATGTTATGCTAAGTATTATTGTCTATTAGACGTTCTGCCAAAAATTATTTCAATCTTAAATAAGTTTGGGGAATGTGGAACACAGGGAGAGAAGCAGTCTCCCCACTGAGCCAGGAGCCTGACTTGGGGCTCGATCTCATGACCCTGAGATCACGACCCTGAGATCACGACCCAAGCTGAAATCAAGAGTCAGATGCTTAACCAACCGAGCCATCCAGGCACCCCTGTCCCTTCCTTCTTGATGATTCACTATGTACATTAGTATATTAAGTTCCTGGAATAAATTGTGAACAAGAAAGGAGAGAGCGAGGGTACCAGCACCTGAGATCATGGGCATCCTGATAGAAGAAACAAACCTTTCCTTAAGCAAAACTCTGTAAAACAAATTGAACCTGAATCTGATCAAGCCTCTAGAGACACACAAAGGGAATAAGAAGTCCAAGGGACATATTAAATCATACCCTAGGAATGCAATCTACAAAACCCAAACAGTGTAAAATTCTGAGGGTCACAGCCCTTGGTTTCTTCTACAAATAAATCGTAAAAGGAAAAGAGATGGAAGGGAGTCTTTTTGTGAAAAGAGACTTGAAAGATACAGCAACCAATCATAATATAGGAAGCTTGTTTAGGTGCTGAGTTCTTTAAATGCTAAATAAATCTCCATTTATGACAGTTATGAGATGATATTTAATAATATTAAGGAATGTTTTAGGTGTGATATTGAGGTATGGTTTTGTTTTTTAAAAAAGGTAATTCCTTTCAGAGATGCGTATGTAAACACAAGCAGATGATATAGGGATTTGCCTCCAAATACACTGGATGGAGGGAAGTCAATGGGAGTTTGGATGGGGCATGGTTTGGCTGTAGGTTGACGATTGCTGGGCTGGGAGATGGGTACATGGGATGTCATTATTTTATCTACTTTTGTTTTATTTGAGTTTCTCTGTAGTAGAAAATTAACGAAAAAGAGTGATTATAGTTTTTAAGTGGCTGTGTAGTGTCAAACTGACAAGAGAAGGGAGTAGATCAAATTAAGTCTGTTTCTCATTAAGAGAAATACCGGACTGTCACTGGTGACTGCTTCTGGGGGTAGGATAATGGGGATAAAGCAAGTGCTTTACCTTAAATGCTCCTATAGACTTTTCCTTTCATAATGAATATGTATGTGCTTTTATAATACATAAATCTTTAAGAAATTTTTTCCCCTTTCTGTCTAGTGATCTAGCTCAGGTAATCACAAATACCCAATTTCTTAAAGTAACAAAAAAGGATTTTCGCAATAAGAGTCACTGAAATCAAAGAGTATTATATGTCTTGACATCTAAAATTCTGAGGTTTTTTTTTTTTTTTAAAGATTTTATTTATTTATTTGACAGAGAGAGAGAGAGACAGCCAGCGAGAGAGGGAACACAGCAGGGGGAGTGGGAGAGGAAGAAGCAGGCTCCCAGCGGAGGAGCCCGATGTGGGACTCGATCCGGGCACGCCAGGATCACGCCCTGAGCCGAAGGCAGACGCTTTAACGACTGCGCCACCCAGGCGCCCTGAGATTTTTTTTTTTTAGTCTCATGATTATACAGTCGTAAGTCATACTATAATTAAATAGCCCGTGTTGATTAGGCATAAACCAACTTTGGAAAATGAGTTTGGAGCCAAGGGAAATCAAGCCAAGGACTAGAGCCAGAGACTCTCTACCCACTTAGAGGCTCTATAATTTAGTTAGACCCAACTAACTAATGGCCAGACCCAACAGGGATCTGGGACACTGTATAAAAAAGAAAGAAACATGTGTTCACATTGCTTATGCTTCTTGAGTGTCCATGACATCCGATTTTTGTTTGTAGAAGCCAGGGTAGAAAGCACACGATGTAATTTATGATAAATTGTTATAAGGGGCCTTCATTGTTTTGGGGACCAGTGTCTTCAAATACGTTCCCCCAGCCAGGAGGTGATTTATTCATTCAATTTACCTGAGGTGGGAGACAGGACAGTATGATGGTAAATGTTTTAGTTTCTATTTGCCACAAACCATATAGCAAGCATTTATAAGGCAACTACTAGGGTTGAAGTGAGGTCTTATAGGGATAATTATGGCCATAACAACCATTTATTCAATAAATGTTTGTGATGTGCCCCTGTGTAGAGTGGGCATTATTATTTTGCTGTTACAGACATGGGAACTGAAGCTTACTTATTAGTAAGTGGAGGTGGCAGATTTGAACCACCTCTCTTCCCCCCCCCCCACGTTCTCCCCCATTCTAAACCTTGGGATCTTAACCATCATGATGGTAGACAGAAGGATGGTCAAGTTAATGGCCATGTTATATGCTCTGTGTCTCACTCTTCTCCTCTACAAAGCAAAGATACTAATTCCTACTACACTGAGTTGTTTTTAGGATTATATACTAACATATGTGCAAATCGATAAGAACGTAGCTGGTTTCTCAGAAGTCCTCAATACATGTTATATTTTCAAACATAATTGATAAGTGGGTGGTGAAAGGGTTGATAAATTCCTGGAATTTGGAGTACTTTCTCAGGGTGTAGGTGATCCCTGATTACACCAGCCACGGGCGTATAGAGGCGATCAGAAAAATCCTCAGTATTTGCGGAAAGACTGGGAGGACACCAAAGGCCAGCATCACCCACTTTCCATTTACCTCAGAGGGGCCCTGGATGCAGACAGAACATGTGAAAAAGAGTAGCACCTACATACTTCACAAAACTGGTTTCTGGAAGTCATCAGCAAGGGTATTGTGGGTTGCTTATTTAATTGGTGAGGAGAATCTCAACTTGCTGCTTCAATATGTGTCCTCACCTTGGCTGATCAGCAACACCTGGGGAACTTTTTGAAAATACAAACTCAAAGTTCCAAGGTGGCAATGACGGTGGGGAAATTTTGAGGACCACTAACATAAAGGGAATAAAACCATTTATTCACTGCTTTATCCCAAAAGCCTGGAGCAGTGCCCAGTATGTAGGAGATATTCAATGAGTATTTGTTGAATACATTTTCTTTATCCTCACCTCCTTCCTGTTATTCCTTCCCCCAAACACAGAGGCCATTGTCCTCCCTGCGAAATGCCCTTTGAGATGTTCTGAGTATTCAGTTTTGACTGTCTTGGGGAGGGAGCGCTGGGTAGAAGGAAAGAGGAGACTTTGTCCTTGATGGGATGTAAGTGGCATGGTCAGGCCTGCTCGCTCTAAACTCTTCCTCTCCTTGTCTGCCCGAGTCCTAGCCTTTGCTACCACTCCAGCCTCTCCCGTATGGACAAACCCTGTTCCCAGGAAACTCCAATTCCTATGACCTAGTGCATGGGGGGAGGATGGGTTTTGGAGAGGGAAAGTGGGGAGCAGCAGGGGGTAAAAACACTTTCTTTGTAGTGTATCACACACGGGCACAGACTGGGTGGCGAGAAGGCTGGTGGCCACTTTGAGAAGCAGAGAGCCTGAGGCGGAAGGACCAGGATGCAAGGCAGGATGGACAGGAAGGAGCAGTGAGGGAAAGTCCTAGAGCTTGAAGATGGCGTCCAGGAGGAGCATACAGGACGCTGGTGTGGGTGTGATGGGGGGAGGTTGTGTGCATGGCGGGGGGCAGCGGTGGTCACAGTGGCGAGAACTGGAAGGGTACACAGAGGTGTTCACACTTAAACAAAACTTTTGCTAAATCATGCTTTGTCTTGGGCTGGTCGAGTTCATCAAGGGCTCCACGTGCTTGGTGCACAGTTGCCTGTAAGGCTGAGAGTTAGCAGGGGACTCGGAGACATTTTTGGGGTGCTCTCCAGGGGCTGAGGTTTGGGATACATGCTGCACTCACGATGCATGACATTCCGGGGGGTCCGATGCAGAGATGAAGACTATTCCCGGGGTTCAGGAGTGACCGGGGTGACTGTTTCCTCCAGTCTTTACAGGTGGTTCTTTCCCTGGCCTTAAGCGTTTTCTTCACACACACCCACACACACCATGATTGTTCAGCTGAATGCCCGAGGGGGCCCCGTGCAGATCTCAGCGTTCTTTCTGCTGCGGTGCTCTTGTCTTCGGTATCCTGCCCCCCACACCTGGGTGGGGTGTATAAAATCTCTGGACACGAGGGACCGCGTTTTCCTTTCCAACTAAGGAACTGCTGAACGGGGCCAGGAGCTGCAATTGTCTGCGAGCGGTTGCTCCTAACATTCCGCAGAGCCACGGGCGGACGCGGATGAGGACAGTGACGTTAATGAACACGTGGCAGGGCAGCTCCGTTTGGTAGGAGCCCTAACTCTGAAGCTGGTCGTCAGAAGCTGGTAGCCTGGTCAGTGCCGATACTGCAGGGGGTTTTCTTCTCTTCATCTAAAGCCTGTAATTCTCTCTTCCTTCTTTCTCATAAAAACGCCTTGCTTTCCTTGCATGAGCGGCACACTTTTCTGGTTATTCCAGAATTGCAATTCTGAGACCCCGAATAAGGACCTTTGTTCCTTTTCAGTGTTGCTTCCTAAACAGTGTTAGAAGCAAGATCCAGGGGCTCCTGGTGGCTCAGTGGGTTAAGCGTCTGCCTTTGGCTCAGGACATGGTCCCGGGGTCGTGGGACCGAGTCTGGCATCCAGCTCTCTGCTCCGCGGGGAGTCTGCATAGATTTGAGCCATTGCGCTCTGAGAGTCCCCCAGTGGCTCTGAGTTCCACTGGTGAGTCCTCTCAGTTCTGGACCTCCCTCTTTTGGGTTGAGATTCAGGCTAAATTTTATTTGGGTGTCTTTCTGAAGAACTACAGAGAGCTATGTTCTTCTGTCTGGTGGATACTCAACAGTGTCTTTGTTTTGGAGAATTGCTGCTGGAGAGAGCCCCTGCCTGGAGCCCCAGCTGGGTTACCTGTTGTGAATCTGTTCTATGTAAGTTTTGGTCTTACTGGACCAAGCTGACCTGTTGTCACCACTCTGGCCATCTTTTGAGATTCCAAAATTAGTTTATTTGCATGCACAATTGGAAAAAGAAAAAGAAACCAAGCAATTTGAATAGGAAGCATATTTCACTTGGTGTTTGCGGGTCTCCAAGAAATGAAATGATTCTCATCTTGCTTCCTTACAAGAGAATAGCCCTAAATTTCCTAGAGCTGAGTCTGATCTCTCTCAGACTATCTAAAAAGCTCACTGAGAAACCGCTGCAGCCGCTGCTCCTCCCCCGTCTCTCTCCTGTCCTCTGCCTACACGCTTGGTTTGGCTGAAGCTCATTCTGTAATGACAACCTGGAGGTTCCTCTACATCCTCCGGTCACCCAGGCTCCTTCATTTTATTTTATTTTATTTTATTTTATTTTATTTTATTTTATTTTATTTTATTTTATTATTATTTTATTTTATTTTATTTTATTTTGTTTTATTTTATTATTTTATTTTATTTTATTTTATTTTATTTTATTTTATATTTTATTTCCAGTATAGTTAACATTACAGTGTAATATTAGTTTCAGGTGTACAACATAGTGACTCAACACTTCATACATCATCTGGTGCTCATCACAAGTGCACCCCTTAATTCCCTTCACCTATTTCTCCCATCCGCCCAACCCCCTCCCTTCTGGTAACCATCAGTTTGTTCTCTGTAGTTAAGAGTCTGTTCCTTGATTTGTCTCTCTCTTCTTTTTCCCTTTGCTCATTTGTTTTGTTTCTTAAATTCCACATATGCATAAGATCATCTGGTATTTGTCTATGACTGACTTACTTTGCTTAGTATTATACTCTCAAGCTCCATCCACGTCATTGCAAATGGCAAGATTTCATGCTTTTTGTGCTTGAATAATATTCCATTGTGTGTGTGTATTCTTTATTTCTTAATTTTTTAATTTTTTCCACATTTTTCTTTAAATTCTAGTTAGTTCACTTATAGTGCAATTTTGGTTTCAGTAGAATTTAGTGATTCGTCCCTTAGTGTTCATCATAACAAGTGCCCTCCTTAATACCCATCAGCCATCTAGCTTCCCCCTGTCTTCTTTCCCCCCTTCCTATATGTTCATCTCTGTTTTGTTTCCTAAATTCCACCTAGGACTGAAATCATATGGTATTTGTCTTTTTCTGACTGACTTATTTTGCTTAGCATAATACAGTTTAGCTCCATCCATATTGTTGCAAATGGCAAGATTTCATCCTTTTTTGATGGCTGGGTAGTATTCCATTGTACAAATATACCACATCTTCTTTATCCACTCATCTGTCGGTGGCCATCTGGGCTCTTTCCATAGTTTGGCTATTGTGGACATTGCTGCTATAAACATCGGGGTGCATGTACCCCTTTGAATCTGTATTTTTGTATCATTTGGGTAAATACCTAGTAGTGCAATTGCTGGATCATAGGATAGTTCTATTTTTAGAACTTTTTAAAACTTTTTTTTTTTTTAACTTTCTGAGGAACCTCCATACTGTTCTCCATACAGCTTGCATTCCCACCAGCAGTGCACAAGGGGTCCTTTTTCTCTGCAACCTCACCAACACTTGTTGTTTCTTGTGTTGTTAATTCTAGCCATTCTGACAGGTGTGAGGTGGTATCTCTTTGTGGTTTTGATTTGCATTTCCCTGATGATGAGTGATGTTGAACATCTTTTCATGTGTCTGTTGGCCATTTGTATGTCTCCTCTGGAGAAATGTCTGTTCATGTCTTCTGCCCATTTTAATCAGATTATTTGTTTTTTGCGTGTAGATTTGTAAAAGTTTTTGTATATATTTTGGACACTGTCCCTTTATCAGATATGTTATTTGCAGATATCTTCTCCCATCAGTAGGTTGCCTTTTAGTTTTATTGATTGTTTCCTTGGCTGTGCAGAAGCTTTTTATTTTGATGTAGTCCCAATAGTTCATTTTTGCTTTTGTTTCTCTTGCCTCAGGAGACATATCTAGAAAAATGTTGCTACTGTTGATGTCAGAGAAATTATTGTCTGTGCTCTCTTCTAGGATTTTTATGATTTCAGGTCTCACATGTAGATCCTCAATCCATTTTGAGTTTATTTTTGTGTGTGGTGTAAGAAAGTGGTCCAGTTTCATTCTTTCGCATCTAGCTGTCCGGTTTTCCCAACACCATTTGTTGGAGAGCGTGTTTTTTTCTCATTGGATATTCTTTCCTGCTTTGTCAAAACCCAAGGGCCTTCTAAAGTTAAACCTAATGAAGAGGCTCTGAGACTTCATCAGTTACTTATACTCCTGGACTAAGGCAAGGACTTTCCCAGTGCCCTTGAAGAGCCTCTAGGATTTGCTAAGAACTTCAACTTAGCTGTCAGACTATGATCCTGGTTACTCTGACATTTCTCCACATGTCCATATGCTTGTAAGTGAGGGCATGCAAGGGAATGGATGGAAAAAGCAGGCTGGATAAAGCCTTTTGATGATTTTTCTAAGCAAAAAACTACAGGCAAAACAGAAGCTGTTAAGCCAGCTAAAGAATTACGGAAGAGTCTTCTTGAGGTTTTTCCAGAGATTGGGGGGAAAATATTCAAAGATTGGAGAAAAATTCAATGTACTCAGTGACCAAATGAACCTGTTTTTGGTTATTAAGATAGATTAGAAAAAACTTTTAATTTTTGTCACTTCTAAATGTTGTCGCTTCTTTCTTTGGGCTAATCTTTGGGGGCAACTCTGGATCTTGGAATGGTAGTGTCCTTTGCATGCTCTTTAGGGTCCCAACTTACACCCCAAAGGGGGTTACTTAGTACTATCACGGATATTTACTATTTGGACCAGCTGAACACTGACAAGAATTTGTTTGAAGGTAGCTCTGTAGTCAAAAGTTGGCCAGATTAGAAGTTGACATTCAGAGCCTGAGAGGAGTTTTTTAAAGGCCTTCTCTCCCCAGTTAAAATTAGAACTGTGTACCCAGAGGGAATGGAAGAGGCAAATTGAAGATGGCGTGGTCGGTGGGGTGGACCAATCTCTGAAGGTATTCAAGTTGCAACCCAATTCCTTGAGGGATGAAAAGCAACTGTCCTTATCCTATAAATGTTTACAAAACTAGAAATATGCTCCCAGAACCAATTCCAAGTCCTTCGATCTGTCTTTTTTACCAATCCCCAAAACTCCCCTATTTATCTTAAAGGTTTTGTAACCTGTCTGGGAACACATATCTACATCATCCCCACTAAGACTGAAAAAGAAAAAAGTCCTCTTAAAAATACAAATGGCTATAGAAGTCCCCTAGCCCAAAATCTAGCCTGCAGCTTCCATGAGGTTACTTGTCAAGAGCAAATACAAATTCTCAGTGTCTTCTCCTCAAATACCAGTGGAAGAAGCTTTAGAGCAGGTAAATTTAACTTATTTTATCTGCCAGAAAGGCAGTGTGGATCCAACTGTTCTTTTATAAACTAGTAAGTTCTGCAGTATCATACCCGTCTCATAGCTAAAAATTTTAAAACAGTTACTATATGGTTTTCGTTTGTACCTGTTTGTGTGTTCATACATATGGTAGCTGTGTGGTGTTTTCTACCTCCCAATGGTATTGGTAAAA
This sequence comes from Ursus americanus, assembly GCF_024610735.1. NCBI lineage: Eukaryota > Metazoa > Chordata > Mammalia > Carnivora > Ursidae > Ursus > Ursus americanus. The sequence continues at coordinate 3,610,298 of NC_142158.1, forward strand.
TTAATTTCTAAAAGAGCTCCATTGAATTGGCTTAAAGAAAATAAGGTGCTAATATAAATTAAATTTGCAAAAATATAATAGAAATGAACCCAAATACGTTTCAAGTTTAATAACCTAGGATTAATCTTTAATAAATAAAAACTCAGGTGCATTCCTGCAGCTTTCCTGTCTTTGGGAAAAGAACGATGCCCGAGGATTTTTTTTTTTTTCCTCCAAGACTCAGGAGGATGAGAGTCATTATTTGTGAAATAGCCTGGCACAAGAAGGAGCCCGTGTCCAGCCTGGGCATCCAGCACGGCGCAGCCAGGCGGACCCACAGACTGAAGTCTGCAGGTGTGAACATCACTATTAGGATCTGGAAGGTAGAAGAAAGACCGGATGGAATTGTTGAATTTTTTGTCTGCTCCTGGTCCTCATACCAAAGCTGTCAGGGTCATGCGTTCTTCTCCAAATGGGGAAATTTTAGCATCGGGGGAGAGGGTGCTGTCAGTCTGTTGTGGGAGGTGAATGATAACCAGAAGCCAAAGCAGATTGCTTTTCAGGACGAGGACGAGGCTCAGCTGAATACAGGGAATTGGCCTGTCGTAAATCCTGGGGGACCACTTAGAAGATGTGTATGATATTGGCTGGGCTACCGACGGGAATTTGATGGCCTCTGCCGCTGTGGAGAACGTGGCCATCCCAGGGGATGTCAGGAAAGGACAAAAGCTCTCCATTTTTAATGAACATAAACATTATGTCCAAGGAATAACCTGGGGCCCTTAGGTCAGTATGTTGCTGCCCTGCGCTGTGACACGATCCTGAGGGCATCCAGTGTCCAGAAGACGTGTGGCTTTTAATGCCTTAAAGATGCTGTCTGGAAGAGGGGCTGAAGGAGAGGCAGGAAGTTACCGGATGTTTTGTGATGAGGGCATGATAGGATTCTTCTGCAGACTTAGTTTTACTCCTGATGGATCTTCGCGCCTCACGCCAGGTGGGTGTAACAAGCTTTTGATTTCAGGCCATCATGGCAGCTCCTGATTTTGTGATGCTGCTTTTCGGCTCACTGAATTCTGGTTAAAAAGTGACCCGCAGCTTGCTCAGGCATTGAAACCTCCAGGGGAGCGTTCCAGCCAGGCTGGGCAGAGGAGGCCCAGCGTAAATCCCGCGAGCGTGAATCGTACATGCGTGTGTGTGATGCCTACGGGCTATGCTTCAAAGCATCGTGCGCTGTGCTTTCGAAGGATGTTGGGGAACATGTGGGAAGGACATTCACTTGGTCGGGGCGGGGGGTGTCTCAGGACCAAGAGTAAGTGGTTGCTAAGTATATTAAAAGCTATTTACTAAACTCAGTGACAAATCTTTGCTAAATGGCAGCTCTAAAAATATTGTGAGTTAGACTCAGGTACCAGATGGGTGTCTGCTACCACCATTATTATTCTCTGTGGTGTTAGTAGATGCACGAAAATGAGGAAATGGCATTACAAAGATTGGAAAAGAAGAGAGAAAACTTTGCAATTGGATTATGTTTCTAGAAAATCCAAGAGATTTAAAAATAGAATAAAAAAATTTGATCAGGTGGCTGGGAATTGTGAAATACAGGAAAATCTCCTCTACTGGAATAGGACTTAGAAATATAAAAAGGCAAATTATTCCATTCATGATAATGCAAAACCCACAAACCATGGGAAAAAATTTAATAAAGGCACAAAGCCTTTGTGAAGACTAGAAAGTCTTATTGAACACTGTAAAGCAAGTTCCGAACTAATAGAGATCTCCTATTCTGAAAATTAACATACAAATCGATTTCCACTTAGAATCCTATTAGAAGGGCTTTTTAAAATAATTAATTAATTAATTAATTTTTAAAGATTTTATTTATTCATCTGACAGAGATAGAGACAGCCGGCAAGAGAGGGAACACAGCAGGGGGAGTGGGAGAGGAAGAAGCAGGCTCATAGTGGAGGAGCCCGATGTGGGGCTCGATCCCATAACGCCGGGATCACACCCTGAGCCGAAGGCAGACGCTTAACCTCTGTGCCACCCAGGCGCCCCCCCCCCTTTTTTTAATTGGATGACATCTCAGCTTTGTTAGGAGAATAAATGCTGAAGAATAGTTTTAAAAGTATGAAAAATGGGAGCTCCTGGTGGCTTAGTTGGTTAAGCGTCTGCTCGGCTCAGGTCATGATCCCAGAGTCCTGGGATCAAGCCCCTCATTGGGCTCCCTGCTCAGTGGGGAGCCTGCTTCTCCCTCTGCTCCTCCCCCTGCTTGTGCTCTCTCTCTCTCTGGCAAATAAATAAATAAAATCTTCTTTAAAAAAGTGTGAAGAATAAGAGTAGTACTGGAGCCGGCATTTTTCTGACTAAATATCAGCAGATACAGTGGCACTGCCATTATCAAATCGATATGGTATTAGTACAAGAGTAAACAGATTAGTGCACTGGAACACAAATAGATCCTGAGATAAAAGGGAATTTAATATCTGACCTGGGCAGTATTTTAGTGGGAAGAATGAATTATTGAGGCAATGGTGCTCAATGTCCAACTATCCGGAAGAAAATGATATTGGACCCTTAACTTATATATAAACATAAATTCCAGGTGAATTCAATACTTAAATATAAAGGTACAGGTGTAAAACTCTTGTAAGAAAATGTAGGAGGATGACCCAGGAATGGAAAGCTGGAAACTCCGAAGCTCTAAGTGACTGAGTTTGACTAGGGAACCTTTGTACACAAAGATCCAGTAAATGGAATCAGTCGACAAGAAACAGAACGGGCAAATACTGTTTATGGTACAGGAAAGAGAGAGCCTACGTATATCATATACGATGGTTCTCCCAACTAGATGAGAGGAAAGAAGAGGCCAGAAGAAAAACAGTGAAAGATACAAAAAGGCAGTTTGTAGAAAAGCAGATCTGTTCTGTTTCCTGTTCAGCACCCACAGGAAAAGATGCGGAAACTCAGTAATAAAGAAATACAAATTAAAGTGACATACAACTAGGTGTCTCTTCAGACTGGAAAGAAAGTGAAAATATCTACTGCTGATGGGCAAGCAGAGTGTGGGTACTGCTGGTGGGAATGTGAATGGTTACAGCGCTTTTAGAAAACAGCCTGGTCACTGTGAAATGCATGTACCCTTCAGCCAATCGGCCCCTCGTCTTAGACTCAGTCTTTAAGAAATGAAAACATAGTACAAGAAAGTATATTTTCCGTGATGTTTATTCCAAGTATTGTTTGTAGCTGTAAAAAAAACAATACTGATTAACAAGATGGGTGAATAAATTATGGTATTTTCATACCAGTGGATATTAGGCAGCTAGTAAAGGGAAGCATTATTGTGATCCAAGTTAGCTTTCATGAGGGGTTGACTGAGCAGAGCAACATAAAGAAAGATTTAAATGACACCCTGTGAAATTGACTAAGAACCCCATCATATGAATAGCGATTGAGTTGGAACTGGTTGCAGTGGTTGTGTGAGCATGGAGGAAAGACAGAAATGATACAATGGTTTGTTCAAATGGGTTAAATGGCGATGGAAGCGTGTGGGCTGGGGTGGGAGAGGGTAGAAAGAGTGCTGACAGGATCTCTGCCCTCCCCAGTGGAGATGAGATGGTCACATGTGAGATTAACGTGTGTATATATCAAGAAAGGAGGTCCAGGGGCGCCTGGGTGGCGCAGTCGTTAAGCGTCTGCCTTCGGCTCAGGGCGTGATCCTGGCATTCTGGGATCGAGCCCCACATCGAGCTCCCTGCTCCACTGGGAGCCTGCTTCTCCCTCTCCCACTCCCCCTGCTTGTGTTCCCTCTCTCGCTGGCTGTCTCTCTCTCTGTCAAATAAATAAATAAAATCTTTAGAAAGAAAGAAAGAAAGAAAGAAAGAAAGAAAGAAAGAAAGAAAGAAAGGAAGGAAGGAAGGAAGGAAGGAAGGAAGGAAAAGAAAAGAAAAGAAAAGAAAAGAAAAGAAAAGAAAAGAAAAGAAAAGAAAAGAAAAGAAAAGAAGAAAGATCGGTCCAAGAGCAGCTGTGGTTGGTTGTCATGCTCGGGCCGGGTCTGGCCTGGTCTTCAGGGCATCCGGGCGTGAGTGTGGAAGAGCTCCAACGTGGGCTTCCCCTAGAGCAATGTCAGCTGCTGTAGGGGGCTGGGGGTGTAGCAGAAGCCTGGGTCTCCCTGGCTCCATCAGGCAGGTGGCAAAGGCCAGTTGTAGGCGGCCAAGCTCAGAATCCAGGGGACAGAGCAGGGGGATCTAGTGACAACACTTCCCCAGGGGAGGTCTTCTGTAGCAGGGCCCTCAAAAAACAAAAACAAAAACAAAAACAAAAACAAAAAAACAAACCAACGGGGGGGAAAAAACAAAATAAATTTAAGATTGTTTAATTAAAACAGGTACGTTTTTAAAGTTGTCAACATTAAATATAATACTTACAGTCTACTCAGATTTACTAAAAGTCAAATAGACTCATGTTATCCCTGTTCTAGAATTTGTCAGCAAGAAAGAGAACTTAGAGATAATGATTAATGTCTGATGAAAATTTTCATGTCTATATTTAATGTCTCATGAAATTTTCATGACTAATCTAAATATAATTATTAAGAACAAGTAAATTAATTAAATGTAAGATAAAAGTTTATAAACGAACTTTTTGATAACATTTATAGCTACTTAAATAGTTTCCCCCAATTTTTTGGGGGGGGAGTAACTTAAAACCTTAGTTTTGCTAAGTTAAATTACATGATGGGTAGCATTAAATATTTAGATCATTCTCAAATAAGATAAAATACTGAAACATTAGTGATTAACCATAGATTTATCTACTTCTGACTCTCAGAGAAAGTTAAAGATTTGGGGTATATTAGTAAACATTTTTTGTGCCATGTTGAAAAATTTGCTATGAAGAGGCATATATTTCTAAAAATTATTAAATGTATTCATAAATTTGCCAAAAAGAATGCTGGTCTAACAATTGATAATTGTTTACTTCTTAGTTTTCACTAGGAATTAAGGTATCTAAGGGTTAAGAATTCTAATAAATATAACGAAACAATTAGAAATAATAAGGGAAACGTCTGTATGCAGAGAGAATGAGATGTGTGTTTTTGGTGAGAAAAGGGATGAGGAATGGAGGTGCATTTTTTTGTTGAGGGAAAAGAAACCAGTTTTGTCCTAAAGTGAGGTTGATTGTTTAAGGAGGAAAAACATAGACAAAATCTGAATGTAAAAAAGAAAGCTGTAGAAAATCTGTGAAAAAGGAATCTTGGGGAAGGAATTTTATGTGTAGTCGGGGCTAAGATTGGAATGAATGAGTTGTTTGTTTTTTTATAATTTTTTATTATGTTATGTTAGTCACAATACAGTACATCCTTAGTTTTTGATGTAGTGTTCCATGATTCATTGTTTGCGTATAACACCCAGTGCACCATGCAATACGTGCCCTCCTTAATACCCATCACCAGCCTATCCCAGTCCCCCACCCCCCTCCCCTCTGAAGCCCTCAGTTTGTTTCCCAGAGTCCATAGTCTCTCGTGGTTCATTCCCCCTTCTTTTTAACCCCCCTTCATTCTTCCCTTCCTTCTCCTACCGACCTTCCTGCTATTTCTTATGTTCCATAAATGAATGAAACCATATGATAATTGTCTTTCTCTGCTTGACTTAGTTCACTTAGCATAATCTCCTCCAGTCCCGTACATGTTGCTGCAAATGTTGGGTAATTGTTCTTTCTGATGGCTGAGTAATATGGAATGAATGAGTTTTAATATCCAAATATACTGGTGCAAGATGAAATTTGATTCTTCTCTCTGTTAAAGTGATCGAGGTTTCTTAAATTATTGGTGTGTTCTTAAATGGTAAGCAAAGCTTTTCTTTATCTTTAATATAATCTGCGTAGAAAAACAGTCTCCATGTTTTGTCTTTACCAGGTCTTTGATTACTTAAGAAAATGGAATCTTCTCAATAAGAGCTAAGTTTTGCTAACAACTATGTCTATATATGGCTTTAGGAAACTTTTATTGTCACTTCAGTTCAAAGGATAATTATTCAGTTTTGTAGTGATCTGTGATCCTCTTTACACATGTGCTTTAAAACCTCCCGATATTTTTTGCAGACTTTCCCAAATTCAAATTCTATATGAAGTTTTTCTGACTAATTAGACCCATTTACTTGGTATGTTCAGTTACAGGGAAAGCGTCGTCAGGTAGGTGATAATAAGCTTTCTTACGTTACATTGTATCATGGAATGCTATTAAGACAGCTGTTCCAGAAATTGTGTGAAGTTCCTAAAGTTTTGATATGTCCTGGCATAATGTTATCACTTGTATTTCTAGTATGGAACTGTTTGCTGTGTGTCACAGAAATAACCCAATTTCCTTGTCAATTGCGTTGTAATGAACTCTCATCAGATTTTTAACCATTGGCCATTTTTGAGTCTTTTGTCATTTACGGCTATTGTTTTACTCTTGTTTTTTCTTCAAGGAGATTCATGGAAAGGACTTTTGACAAATACAGGTTTCTGATACCCTTAATATTATAAAACTAAACTGGGTAAGAACTCCCAGAATGGGTGGGAAATCTGGATTCCAACAGAACAAGAATTAATTAACACAGGATTGAATGGATTGAGGAAGATGATTGTGGTTGTTATGAGTTTTGTTTGAAACATTCCATTCCCTAATGTTTGTTCTCCCAGATTTAGGAAAACTTTTTCTCTTAAGGTGTCTACGACTTACAGAAATTTGATAAAATATTTCTTTATAAACAAATATGAAGCATTTATCTTTTTCTCCCTACCTGATCCCTCCAGAATTTGGAAACTCTCAGTGAGTATTTTTATTTTCACGGCAATTATAGGCGTTTGCATAAGTTCAATAAAAATCTCTTCTGCTTGGAACAGGACACAATTGGAAACAATGGTTATATTACCAAGGATTTGCCTGGAATGTCATCTTTGAGAGGCATAGACTCAGATACGACCAGGCAGCTTTGAGGAACTAAGGTTGACTTTATGGAGCCAATAAAGCCCCTTGGACAAAATCAGCCTGGTACCTTCTTTAGGGGTTCCCAGCAACCTTACCAGGTGAGCAAGGAAGGTCACTTCCCAGCAGGCTCTGGAACCTCAGGATATTTTGGGGACCTTGAGAAGGGAGGAGGAATTCACCCAAAATCTATGGGTATTGCAGGTTAAGCCTGATGGCAAGGATTTGGCTTGGCTTCTGGTCTTGAGAGGCTATTAGAAGTTCAACCTGGAGATTCCTTATGAAAAGTTCCAGCAAAGCAGATTTTAAAGAGTCTACATGGTCAACCACTATTCTTGCCACACTTATGTAAATAACTAGACTGAGTCTTGTGAAAACTGGACTTACTTTACAAACAAATTAGTCTTAACTTAGCTATCCTTGATGGAAATTAGGGGGAAATTAGGGGGATTTTAGAGAAAAACATTGTTTCACTAACACATTTTTGTGGATGTTAGCTTCTCTTTCTGATGGTCTTTGAGTGTCTGCTGTTTTCTGATGAAACTGGGCTGGATCCTGAATTCTTCTGGTTTCCTCGAGTATCTGACTGTGACTGTCCAAACAAAGGTTTCCCATTTTGTCCCAGTTTTCTCACTTGGAGTCATTGGGAACTGAAGCTGCCCATTTCCCCTGAAGACTTGCAGACTGAAGCTAGACAGCTTGAGGTAAACTTCAGAGAAATTGCCACAGCAGCCCATGTTTAGACACGATCATGAGACATTCAAAGGGCAGAGCAGGAAAACCCATCCTATGGCCACCACCTGCCCCCACTCCGTCGGAGGTGTCTTGGGCCTGGCTTCCAGAAACCTTGGTGGCAGCAGTGGGCTGATCATTCACTCCAACCGTTAACCCATGTTTTTCTTTTGTTTCCATGGAAATGCCTCTCATTAAATACCTGATTGCTGACACAGTCTGGGCCTAACTTTGGGAGCCCACCTGTAAGACCACCCCTGGAAAAGGGGCACTGTTTAACTGAACAAAACCCAGGCTGGTTCATAAAGTATGGAGCAGACTTCTCACCTGAGGTCCAGAACAGAGCATTTAAACTCCAGCCATGAGGGAACAATGCTGATCTGTGATGTGTTTCTAAGAAAAAAATCTTGATCGAAAGGGGGAATTACGGGATTGCATAAAATCTCTGGACGTCAGACTCCGTTTTTCATTCCAACTAACGAGCTCCTGAACTGGGCCAGAAGCAGCAGCCGTTTGATGAATGGTTGCTCATGACATTTCCACAGAGCCACTGGCATTCGGATGGGAGGAGGACAGTGAAGTTAATTAATACATAGCAGGGACTATCGTTTGATAGCGGCACTAATCACTGAGATAGTCGTCTCGAGCAGTTCCACTGGTCAGCACCATTACAGAAGGGTTTTTTTCCCTCTGTCTTTTATGTAAATCCTGTAATTCTCTCTTCCTTCCTTCTCATAAAAACCCCTTGCTTTCCCTGCATGCGCAGCACACTTTTCTGGTTATTCTGGAATCTGTGCTCCCCCAAATTGCATTTCTGAGACCCCAAGTCAAGACCTTCGTTCCTTTTCAGTTTTGCCTCCTTTTCTCAGTTGACAAACTCTGACGGCCTCAAACTCTCCAGCCCCTCGGCGGTTTCCTCAAGTCAGGGAGTCTTCTGGAAAGGTGTCTCTTCCCTGCTCAGGGCCCTGGGAACTCTCCAAACAGTAAGCTGGGGCAATCATTCTGCTCACCTCACTGTCCACTTGTCTCTTAGAGATCACTGTGTTTTATCGTCCGATTTATTTCTTTCAGATATTTGGTCCCCCCTGTGCCCTTTTATTTTTGGTTGTTTCAAACAGGTGGGGAAATCTGGTCCCTCCTCCTCTCCATTCTGGCTAGCCGTGGAAATACATGAGTCATTTTCGATGCTTTTGTTTCCTACTTATTTTTGGTTTTAATTTACATTTCTCTCACCTAATGCTGATGTGGGGCACTTTTTCATGTGCTCATTGGCCATTGGTTTATCTCTTTTGATGAAATTTCTGTTTAAAACTAGTGCCTTTTTTTTTTTAATTGAGTTGCTTATTTTTTTGTTGTTGAGTTGTAGGAATTCTTGTGTTGTATATTATGGGCATGAGTTTTTCATCAGATGCGTATTTGTGGGGTTTTTTTGTTTGTTTTTAAGATATTTATTTATCTGACAGAGAGAGAGAGACAGCCAGTGAGAGAGGGAACACAAGCAGGGGGAGTGGGAGAGGAAGAAGCAGGCTTCCTAGCAGAGCAGGGAGCCCGATACGGGCCTCAATCCCAGGATTCTGGGATCACGCCTTGAGCCGAAGGCAGACGCTTAAGGACTGAGCCACCCAGGTGCCCCCAGATGTGTGTTTTGCACTTATTTTCTTCCTGTCTATAGCATACCTATTCATTTTTCTTAACAACGTCTTTTGTTAAGCAGAAGTTTAAAACATTTTTGGTGAAGCCTAATTTATTAGTGTCTTTTTTATGATGACGCTTTCTGCGTCATTTTTAAGAAATCTTTGTGTACCTCCAAATCATGAAGTGATTCTTCATTGTTTCCTCCAAAAACTTTATAGTTTTGTGTTGAAGTTTATCTAAGGTTAATTTTTGTATTTGGGGTGAGCTAGGGATAAAGATTAATTTTTCCCTATATGAATATCTAGTTGTTGTAGCACCATTTGTTGAAAAACAACAAAGGATTTCTATTCTTTATTTGTTTTTATTATTCTATTTTTGAAATATTTTTATTTTTTATTATTAATTAAAAAAATTTTTTTTCTTGGGGCACCTGGGTGGCTCAGTCTTCAAGCGTCTGCCTTCGGCTCAGGGCGTGATCCTGGCATTCTGGGATCGAGCCCCACATTGGGCTCCTTGCTCTGCTGGGAGCCTGCTTCTTCCTCTCCCACTCCCCCTGTTTGTGTTCCCTCTCTCACTGGCTGTCTCTTTCTCTGTGTCAAATAAATAAATAAAATCCTTTTTAAAAAAATAAAAAAATTTTAATTCTAGCATAGGTAGCATACAGTATTATATTAGTTTCAGGTGTACAATGTAGTGATCAAGCAATTCCATACATTACTCAGTGCTCTTCATGGTAAGTGTGCTCTTAATCCCCTCCCTTATTTCACCCATCCCCCACCCACCTCCCTTCTGGTACCCTCAGTTTGTTCTCTAGAGTTAAGAGTCTGTTTTTTGGTTTGTCTTTTTTTTTTTTTCCCTTTGTTTCTTAAATTCCACATATGAGCAAAATCATATGGTGTTTGTCTTTCTTTGCCTGACTTATTTCGCTTAACATTTACTCTCTAGCTCCATCCACGTCATTTCAAATGGCAAGATTTCATTCTTTTTTATGGCTGAATAATATTGCATTGTATATATATATAAACCACACCTTCTTTATCTATTCATCAGTCGATGGGCACTTGGGATGTTTCCATAATTTGACTGTTGTAGATAATGCTGCTATAAACATCGGGGTGCATGTATCCCTTTGAATTAGTGTTTTTGTATTCTTTGGGTGAATACCTAGTAGTGCAATTACTGGATCATAGGGTAGTTTTATTTTTAACTTTTTGAGGAACCTTCATGCGTTCTCCATACAGTTTGCATTCCCACCAACAGTGCACGAGGCTTCCTTTTTCTCTGCGTCCTCGCCAACACCTGTGTTTCTTGAGTTCTTGCTTTTAGCCATTCTGACAGGTGTGAGGTGATAGCTCATTATGGTTTATGATTTCAGATAGGTTCTGTTCTGTCCCAATCTAATTTTTCAATCCTTTGCTAGTATCACACGGTCTTCACACTGTAGTTTTATAGTAAGTTTTGAAGTCAGGTAGTGTAAGTCTTCCAACTTCACTCTTTTTCAAGATTGCTTTGGCTATTTAGGTCCTTTGTGTTTCCATATGTGTCTTAGAATAAACTTGTCAATTTCTACAAAAAAAATCTTAGTGAGATTATGATTGGAAATGCACTGAATCTATTGAATCAAGAGATCAATTTGGGGAGAATTGACATGTTAATAACGAAGTCTTCTGATCCTTGATATTTTAGGGCTGCTATTTATGTAGGGTTTTAATTGATATATAGTGGAATTTTGATGGAATATACTGGGTTTGATACTCTCCTAGGAGTTTATCCCTTTCATCTACATATTTATTGGCATGAAGATTTTTATACTACTATTTTATCCTTTTAATGTCTGTAGCACCTACGGTACGGTGTTAATCTCTTCTCCCTGATAATGGTGACTTGTGTCTTTTCTCTTTATTTTTTCCTTGACCAGTAAAATCACTAGAGACTTTTTTATTTTGTTTTGGTCTTTTCAAAGAACTAACTTTTAAGTAGATTATTTTGAATAGATCTCTATTGTATGTTTTCTATTTTATAAAATTCCACTCTTTTTTCTTTTTCTTTGTGTTTATTTTGCAGTTCTTTTTCTAAGTACTTGGACTCAATATTTGCAGGTCTATTTCTAAGTACTTGGACTCAGACTTTCTTCTTTTCTAATGCCAGTGTTTCCCTCTACATCCTGTTCAAATGAATCCCTCAAGTTTGGTATGTATGTTTTTACTAGTATTTAGTTCTAAATAATTTCTGATCTACTATGATTTATTTTTGACCAATATATTAAAATGTCTCTTAATTTCCAACCATGAATTTTACTAGTTCTCATTTTGCTCTTGATTCTGAGCTTAGTTGCATTATGATATATGTGATCTTGTATCTCTGTGTGATAGTATTCCTTGGAAATTTGTGGAGATGAAACCCATGTGTGATCAGTTATTATAACTCTTACATGTGTGCAGGAAAGTAATGTATACTCTGCAGTTGTTGAGAGGTATATTAATACATGATACCTATATCTATATTTATGTCCTTTTTTTTTTTTTTTTTGCTCTTTAAAACAGGAAGGTAAATTTGGTCCTTGTTATTCCACCTCGACCAGAAGTAGAAATACGTGAAGTCATTCTTAATGCTTTTGTTTCCTACTCATTTTTGGTTTTAATTTACATTTCTCTGATGCCTAATGATAACATTGGGCACTTTTTCATGCGCCCATTGACTGTGTGTGTGTGTGTGTGTGTGTGTATGGAATCTTCATTAGGTCCAGTTTGGTAGTTGTGATAGTCAAACCTTTTTCATCATGACTAATTTTTTTTCTATTGACACGTCCCAACATATATTCGTACCTTTGGGGGCTACTATTTCTCTGACAATGGCTCAAGTTAGTCTGGAAGCGGGACACATCTCAATACAGCATTCTATGTCCACTTACAGCTGAGGGAAGGTACTGCCCTCTCTCGGGGGCCAAGTAGGGGCCTAGCGCGCGGGGCGAGGACACGGGACCATGGCGAGGACACGGGACCGTGGCGAGGGCGCCGGGCGGGGGGCGAGGGCGCAGGGGGGCGAGAACACGCGGGGCGGGGAGCGAGCGCGCATGGGGTTGCGTGGGGTGGGGGTAGAGGGCGCGCGGGGGCCGAGCGCGCGCAGGGGGCGAGGGCGCGCGGGGGGGGGCGAGCGCAGCTCCTGCGCGCGGGGCGACGAGGGGCGCACAGAGCAGCGCGCCTTCTTCCGCGCTCGGAGCGCGAGCCCAGCCAGGGATGGCCGGCCTCGGCGGGGGCTGCCCGGCGGGCTCGCGTTTGTCTCCAAGTCGGCTACGGTGTGTGCCGCGGCGGGGAGGAGCCTTTCCTGAGGTAACGGGACGGGGAGGAACTTTTCCCGAGTTCTCCAATCTCACGCCCCGGCTGGGCTGCGTGGGGTGACTCCCTTTCCCACGCGGTTCCCAGCCTCACTCCTCTGGTGGATGCTGTTTTCTGTGCCCTTGACTCTGGTGCCTTTGCCTTGCGCCCCTCGGTCTGCAGCCTCCCTCCTGCGGCGCCTGCCTCTTCCGGAAGAGTCTGGGGGCCTCCAGAAACCCTCCCTTAGTTCCCACAGATGAGAAGGCCTCGCTTGTCGGCGTTCCTGCTGCGCCTGCGCCTTCCGGAGACAAATTAAAATTTTTATCTGCGGCTTCTGTCAGTTACTGAGAGGAGTGTTAAAAAATCTACGGTGATTTTGAATTCGCCTGTGACTTATAGTTTTGCCAGTATGTCTTAGAGGCTGTTATTAGTGCATGCAAATTTAATATTATGATAGGTTCTGGGGCACCTGGGTGGCTCAGTTGGTTAAGCGTCTGTTTTCTGCTCAGGGCTCAGGTCATGGGGGTTGAACCCCGCATAGGGCTCCCTGCTCAGCGGGGAGTCTGCATCTCCTCCCTCTGTCCCCACCCCAGCTCATGGTCTGTCTCTGGCTTCGTTGCTCTCAAATACATAAAAACAAAATCTTAAAAAAGTAAAATTATGATGCTTCTGATGAAATGTTCCCTTTGTCTTTATGAAATAGCTCTCTTTCGCAATGTTTGTTGCTTAGAACATCTTTCTTTATTGTTAATATGGCTATGTCAGTGTTCTTTTGCTTAGAATTTGCTTGATAACTCCTTTATACATACATTGCATATGTCTAAGTATGTAACCACCACAGGTATTTCAGGCCTCAGGCACATAGAATTGGATTAATGATAACATTGTGGACCTTCTCTGCCATCTGTTGGGGTTTTTTTTTTTTTTTTTTTTTTTTTTTTTTTTTTTTTTTTTTGCTGGTTCTTGCTTATGGTGCCTTAATAATTGAGTACTATCAGTTGCTTGATGCTTTGGAACTTTGCCGGCAGAAATTATCATTAGCTGAGTGAGAGACGGAGCCCTCCAGACAGGATCAGCATTTGCTTTTTGGAGGTTTATGGGAGCTGCTAGTCTAGGGTTACTCTCAACTAAGCGTTCAGCAAGAGGTTTGCTCAGTTCCCCCAGCTGGTGTGAATTCAGGCTGAAAACACTCATGAAGGCTAGCTTCTATTTTTTTTCCCTCTTCTACTTAGCATTAACATTTGAGCGAATAAATTCTCTTGCCTATCTGGAGCTGGGGTTGAGATGGGAGAAGTGGGGGATTGAGGAGCAAAACCAGTTTATTTCTACATTCATTCTTAAATTGATGGTTTTACCCACTGGGATCACTTTTGGGGGAATATCTCCTGTTAGACTCCCCAGCTGGGGAGACTCCAGACTGTGTCTCTGGAGCCGTTTGAGGCCATGAATGCAAGTTCAGTGTCTGTCTCCACACCCTCTCTACTTGTTTGGGAAATGGCTTGCTGCAGTCTTATCTGGATTCAGTTCCTGATTTGAGAATTGCTTACTTTCCTGACAGCTCATTGACTCTTTCAAGATTGTCAGATTTTTAGTTGTTTTTAACAAGAGAATTCATTCAGGTATTTAGCCCATCACCTTACTGGAAACAGAATCCTTTTATAAATATATATATTAAATTTTTAAAAAAATTTATTTGAGAGAGCACAAGCAGGGGGAGCAGTAGAGGGAGGGAGAAGGAGAAACAGACTCCCCACTGAGCAGGGAGTCCGATGCGGGGCTCAATATGGGGCTTGATCCCAGGACCCATGACCTGAGCCAAAGGCACATGCTTAACTGAACCACGCAGGCGCCCCTGGAAACAGAATCTAAATTTAGTACATGGTACCTCAAACTCTGTTAGGCTGCTTATTTATGTTTTTTTTTCCTCTCAAGTAGTTATATATGTCAGTACAGTACAATTGAGGATGTTTGTTTTCTTTAAATTTCATGACTAGAAATTAGGAAGGTGATAGCCTTTTGTGGTTAAGTATGTGGTAACCATTTGAGGAATGTTCCTAGCTCGGGTCAGTTGTTAAAGAGGCTGCCACAAAGTTTTGAAGAGGATACCACAAGTCACTTACATCTGTTAATTCGAAACTGCCCAGGAAACTTTACACTTTTTATTTTTAGCTTTTGCTTCCCCTCAGTTTATATTTCTGTTGTAATAGCCTTCTTCCAAAACCAAAATCACACAAACAAGCTATGATGCGCTGATGATTGCCCTTAACCCCCAAAGTTACGTCTATTGGAACGTCTGAATGTGATCTAATTTGGGAAGAGGATATTTTAGCTATAATTAAGGATCCTAAGAGGAGGTCATTCTGGATTATCTGAG
This sequence comes from Ursus americanus, assembly GCF_024610735.1. NCBI lineage: Eukaryota > Metazoa > Chordata > Mammalia > Carnivora > Ursidae > Ursus > Ursus americanus. Next base: position 3,625,299 of record NC_142158.1, read on the forward strand.
TAGACTGTCATCCAATGGCAAGTGCCTTTATGAGAAGAGGGAAAGACACAGAAGCACAGAGTGAGCTGGTGTGAAGACAGAGCCGAGACCTAGGTGATCCGTCTACAGAAGCTAGGAGAAAGGCACAGGCACTCCTTTACTGCTCCCAGCAGGATCCAACCCTCCTGATACCTTGATTTCAGACCCCTGGCTTTTAGAACTGTGAGTGGATACATCATTTCTGTTATTTTAAGCCACCTGGCTTGTGAGAACATTTCAGCAGCCCTAGGAAACTCGCAACGAGCTTTACACACTCTCTGTTCCAATAAGTTTTAAAAGCCTGCAGTCCAGCTTCCCATCAGTTAGGATCAGGAAATGACAATGGGCTGGGAGAACTGGAATGGGACTTCTCTCGGGGCCACTCCCAGCTTCAAGAGTTTCCTGGTGGTGAAGATTAAATGCATAAAGCTTTTGAACAAGTAGAAAGCTTTTCCCAACTCTCCACATTACTTTTTAACATGCATCACATTCAGGTTTGGCCCTTGCCATCAGCTCCCTCTCCTTCCTCATCTTTAATAGTATTTTTGATGTCTGACCCTTCCTCCTGCCCCCTCCTTCACACCTCTCCGCTCCTTCTCCGTATACATTGAAAAAAGCCTCTCTGAAACGTCCACAGTGACTCTGAACTTGGCAGAAAAGTCATTTTTATCCAGTGAAGACCAACAAACAAAATAGTTCCTAGATTTTGGAGAGCTTAGTTTACCATCTCTGAGGTAGGTATCATCGTCGGGACTGTTGTATTAAAAATGACAATTTTTGCGTTTCCCGCCAGTTAGAATCAAAGAACTGGAACCAGAAGGAGCCTTGGAAGCTGCTGGCCTGACTTTTATTAATTTGTTAAACAGTTCTGAGTGACTGTGGTGTACTGGATTCTAAGATGCTTTGGGGGATTCAGATGTAATCAGTCTATTCCAGGCTTCACCTGCTGGTGAGCAACTATATCACTATTAGCAACAGTGTGGCAATTTTTCAACATTAAGAAAAGTGATGTTAATTTTAAACCAAGGTAATTATAAGTAGGCATTTTTCACACATTCCAAAAAGGTAAATGGACAAAAATGTGTTGTAGAGCCCTATTTCTGTTGGTGCCTATAAATCTACTTAATTCATAACTGCTACATAGTATTTCATGGAAGAATGTGCCATAATTTACTTGCTTATTCCTCTGTTGGTATTTTGTTGCAATAGACATCTTTTTGTACCAGTGCTAAAGTATATCTTTAAAAAACTTATATAGAAGTAGAATTGCTGAGTCAGAGGATATTTATATTTTGATTTAATAGATACTGTCAAATTTCCCCAGTATGCTCACCAACACTGCATAATACTCATCTTTAAAATTCTGCCAATCTGAAGGATGAAAATGACAATTTGTTTTGATGGGAGGAGGGCAGAAGAGAAGGTTAGGGAAAATTTTCACTTTCTTCTCTTTGTATCTGCTGGGAGGCAAATCTGGACCCGCTAGGCACCTCTCTCCTTCTGCAAGGCTGAGCTGGCCTGAGCCAGTCTGCAGAGGGGCGGTAAGGCTTCTGGCTCATGTTAGCATTCCAGGTATGCAGAGGCTCTCCTAGATTGTTCCAGGGCCCTCTGTATGCAGACTTTGACCTTCAGTGTAGATGTGGGCCCTCCCTATGCATTTTCCCTACTCTTCTCTCTGGGCCTAGAGATCCCATCATTCATATCTCATGACCTAGAGAACTAAAGTATTCCATAGGCCAACATAAGTTTGTAACAGCCTAAACATGTGATATGGTTTGAGGTCACCTCCTTTCTCTTATGCATCCAGATTACTGTAAGAGGCTGGCCATCCCCTGCCTTGGTGCATATAGACCATCATGCCTGGCTTATGCTGTGGGGAAATGAGAGTTTGGGGGATTCCATGTGCTCTGTTACTTTCCTCTAAGAGACCCTGTGTTGCACTGTGTTAGTACTGTTGGTACTAGGGCTGTGTGTCTGGGATCCTCCAAGCATGACAATATTTGTGATGCTCTCATTTTGTACTAACAGAAACTTAATTTAAGCATTACTTGAGCGATTTTTTTTTCAGTAATGAAAGCAATCATTTATTATGTTCACAGAGTCTGTGGGTCAGGCATTCTCAGGGCACACTGGTGACAGCTTGTTTCTGCCACATGCTGTCTGGAGCCTCAGCTGGAAGACTGGCACAGCTGGGGATGGAAGCATTAGAGTGCTTGGTCCCTCACACATCTGGGAACAATGGACGCTTAGTCCTTAGATGGATTGCTAGACACGTCTGTGTGGTTCCTTCATGTGGCCCAGGTTCCTCGTAACGTGGTGACTGGCTTCCAAAGACAGGCCCAAAAGAGAAGGCCAGGTAGAAGCTGTGGTATTTTACAGCAAGCTTCAGAAGCCATGTAGTATCACTTAGGTCATAGTCTGTTGCCTGGGGCAGTCACAGGCTCCCACCCAGATTGAAGAGCAGGAACACAGACACCACACAGCTCAGGGGGAGGAAAGTCAGTCACACTGTAAGAATAACCTGTGGGAAGTTGTGGTCATCTGTGGAAAAGACAATCTGCTACTTTCCTTCATTCCTATGAAAGCATTTTCTTCATTTCCGGACTGGAAGACATTGGGTCAAATATTTCCCACCAGACAAATGTAAGATTGAAATTGCTGGATGATAGGGGATAACACATTTATCTCTGCAAACGAGTCTAGTGCTAGCAACTTCTTAATTATATATTGTTTGTTTGTTGTAGCTTTCCCAAAATAAATATCCTAAGAAAAATCATTCTTTATATTTATTATTGACCTTCAAAATTGCTGACCCTTGATTGACCCCACATATAGTTAGTATATTCTTTTTAATGTTTTCTCACTCCTTAGGAAGATCACCAGGAAGTTGAGTGGTAGGTTCTAACTCCTGGGTGTATAACCCGGACAGAAACCTGACCATCGGAACAGGAGATCCACATTCCTTGCAGGTGGCACTCACTACGTATTAGTCAATATCATCTATTCTTTATTGAGTGCAGCTCTGGAAGGATACATTACATTGGGTTGACTTTTTTCTCATAATTTTACATTTAATTTCTAATCCTGGAAATTATATTCACTCTTACACTGACCATATTTACCCCTTGGAAATGAAAAAAATCCTGCCTCTCCATGTTCACATAATTCTAATAATTAGGTTCTTGGTAGTTTGGGAACTAGAAATGGAACAGGCCTCGTAAGCAAAGATGATACTGGCCAGTGCCACAGTCTTTAAAGCATAAATGAGGAGGGGGTGAAAAAGTCCTTAGACTTGAGAAACATTTCTCTCATTCAGATGCTGGATGGTTCCTTGTTTTATGCATCAAATCAGGGAATCAGTTCAAAAAAGTCTGTTCTTGAATTCGAACAGAAGAAGAGGAACCAAGAGAACTAGATTTTTTTTTTTTAAGATTTATTTATTTTTTTCAGAGGGGGGGGGCAGAGGGAGAGAGAGAATCCTGAAGCTTCCCACTAAGTGGGGAGTCCAACCCAGGGCTTGATCCCAGGACCGTGAATCATGACCTGAGCCGAAATCAAGAGCCGCTGCTTAACTGACTGAGCCCCCCAGTCACCCCAGGAGAACTAGCTTTTAATGCTGCTTCTTGAGGCTGCAGTTCTACACATTAATTAAAATTCTTCTCCCTCCCCACCCCCAGCTTCCTTCAGTCCATAGAAAGCAGGGCAGGTCTGTACTGTGACTTAAGTCAGGGCCTGGCTCCATTACCCTGGAGCACAGGAGAATGGAGTCCGCCCTAGATTGACTGCAGCTACCAACACAGGCTGTACTTGACAAACAGAGGTGTGCACAGGGCATTTGACATCCCGCAGCCAAGTGTCTCAACAGAGGAAGACAATGTGCGTCTATTCTTACCCAAGAGTATTTAGTCTTTATCTGTCACAGGAGGAGGACTCTGGCATTTTGTTAAGAGGGAAACCAAATAAGGTAATATGCTTTATTGATGTTGGGTCGTTTGGAAAATTGTGATATGATCCAGTTAGCCTTAAGTATTGGCTTTCTCATTCCATGGGTTAAAAGTATGCCTAAAAATTAATGGTGACTCATTTTTTTTAAGGATTTCATTTATTTATTTATTTATTTATTTATTTATTTATTTATTTATTTATTTATTTATTTATCAGAGGGAGAGAGAGAGATAGAGAGCAAGCACAAGCAGGGGGATGGCATAGGGAGAGGGAGAAACAGGCTCCCTGTTGAGCAGGGAGCCTGATGCAGGACTTGGTCCCAGGACCCTGAGATCATGACCTGAGCTGAAGGCAGACGCTTAACTGACTGAGCCACCCAGGCGTCCCCCCCTTTTTTTTTTTTTTAAAGATTTTATTTATTTAACGTGGACTGATTAAGTGGATATTAATACAGTCAAATCCTGCTTTCTGCTTAAGGTGTATATGGTGTATATTTTTCTGTTTTTTTAATCTTCAACTGACCTGTGTCACATCTGAAATGAATTTTTATAGACAGCATATTATTGGATCATGCTTTTTTAAATTCTCTCTGCCTATTTCTGTCCTTTAATTGGTGCATTAAGACTACTTATGCTTAAGGTCCTTATCAATATGCTAGAGCTAATATCGACAATTTTTTGTTTTCTGTTTGTTTCCTGTTTTTTGTTTCTCTTTTTTCTACCTTCTGTGGGTTACTTGAACATGTTTTAGGATCTCAACGTGGCTGGAACTGGAAGCTGTTGAGTACTTTTTTTTTTTTTTTTTATTGTGGTCAAATACGTATAACATAAAACTCAGGGTCTTCGTCCTTTGTAAGTGTGCATTAAGTACATTGACAAGGTTGTGTAACCACCGCTGCTGTCTCTTTCCAGAACTATTTCATCATCCCAAACGGAAACTATGTACCCATTAAGCCTGGACTCCCTGTTCCTCCCTCTAGCCCTGGTAACCATTCTACATTCTGTCTCAGTTTGCTTATTCTAAGTATCTCCCCTATGTGGAATGGTACAATATGTGTCCTTTTGTGTCAGAACGATTGCACTTAGCAGACTAGTTTCCACTTGTATCCATGTCGTAGCACCTATGAGAATTTCATTCACTTTTCATGGCCATATATTCCCGTGCGTGTATGTACACACCACGTTTTGTTATCAGCTCCTCTGTTGCTGGACACCTGGGCCATTTCCCCTTTGGACTATTGTGAGTAATGCTGCTCTGGACATGGATAGATAAGTAGCTGTTTGAGTCCTTCCCTGCTTTAAATTCTTTCAGACATATACCTAGGAGTGGGATTGCCGATCATCTTGAGTAATTTTTTAAAACACTAAAGTTTCCCAAATATTTTATGACAGCAGGGAGACTGATTTCCCCAGAACTCAGAATGGACAGAAGGGGACGATGTTACATAATGCCGCAGAACAGAAAATTATGTCAAGGCATTATTCAGAGTTCCCCAGCCACTACTCGTACCGCCTCCTAAGGCTTTCGGCAGCGTGAGTGGTAAGGGGAAGGTGTTATTGGGGTTATCGGCACCTAGAGCCTTCGTTTTATTCAGGGTGTGCTATTTGGTGAATCATGATTAGAGACGTATGAGTTTCCAGAGAACCATTTTTCAGGCCGTGGTTTGGAGAAGGCTTATAAATTCCATAAAACTGGAGTTTACGGAATCAAGAATCAGAAAGAATTAAGTTCCACTGGCATAGAAATCTGGTTTCTATTAACCACTAACCGGACATGTAACCTTAGGGAAGTTACTTAACCTGCTAGGACCTCCGCTTCCTGTATGACACTGGGGGGGGGGGGGAGGGGGGAATGGGCTTTCAGGTCCGTCTCCACCCTAAACATCTATGACTTTAAAAAGGTGCATTGTTTCCTTATTTAGGTCAAATTTTTGTTTATAGAGAGCCTTGATTCCTAGGTCCAGGCGATCCTGATTTGTGAGGTGAGCTCATTTCAAACGCCTTGTCACAGAAGCTGTTGCTTCTACCTCTCCTGCCACGCCTCTACTCAGCTGAAAATGTGCAACGTGAATTTAATATAACAAATATTTCCTCAGATTATGAACTGTATTGCTGGCCAGAGTTATTGGATACTGTCACACCTTCAATCTTATTTTTTATATCATGAAGCTTTAGAATAACAGGGGTTCTCTTAAAAGCCAGTTAAGTTCTCCTTAACTGTTTTCCATAAATATGGCCACCCTTTACAATCATTTGGGTCTTTCTATAAACCCGTCCTCAGGTTTCCACTAAATTTCCTGTAGCAATTGTGGTAGTAGAGATTTGGAAAAGACCTGACCCTCATTTTCCTGTGATGACTGCTTAGGTGTCCCTCTTAGTTATTTTTACAGCATTTAGTGTATTTATTGTTCATTCATTCATTCAGAAATACGCACTATGCTAGGGGTTGGAGATGCAGTAACGAACAAGACAGGCAGGCCCCCTGCTCTCACTTAGCTTAATATTTAGGGCTGAAGACAGACATTGAGTAAGTAATAACAGGTGTGCAGGATATTAAGAAGACTCCTGCACGCTATAGAAGCTTATATTGGGATTTAACCAAACCTTTGGGTATCAGATTTCTAGGTGCAGCGGGATTTAAGGTGAAATCTGAGTGGTGAGGAGGAGTTAGCCAGGCAAAGATGGGAAGGGGGACCGTTCCAGCAGGGGGAACAGCTGAAGTGAGAAAGTCCATGGAGCGTCAGGAAAATGGTAAGAATGTCACACTGGCCAGAGTGGGCAGAGGGCTGGGGAGAGCAGGGGAGATAAGGCTAGAGACGGAGGTGCACATCTGACCGGGATATGCAGTATAAGCCATGCTAAGGATTTTGGACTTTTTCCTCCAGGAAGTGGGGAATCATTGGGAGCTGCAAGTAGCTGCTTACATCTGGCATTTTTAAAGCCCGTTTGGCTGTAACGTGCTAAGGAGATTGGAGGTGGGTTGGCAGGAGGAGAGCAGGGGGCTCCATTAGGAGACTCCTCATGAAGCCCTGGTGAGAATGCTGTGGGTATGACTGAGGCCCTGTGCTGCCCCGGGGAGCCAGGCTTGCTGTTTGGGAGGAGCTGGGGGATGCAGGTGGACAGAGAGGCAAGAAGGCTTCCACGGAGGCCACAGGGAAAGGGTTTCAGAAGGCGGACGTTGTTGGGTGCCGGGAGGGCTGAGACGCCCAGTGAGCGGATGACTGAGAAGCGTCATCTGGATCTCACAACGTGGAAGATATGGCTAATCTTAGGAAGAACACTTCTGCTGGAATGATGAGGGTACAACTTATGTTGAGTGGTTTGAGGGCTCAATGGAAAGTAAGAAGAGAGGAGAGACAGAGACAGAGAGTGAACACTACTCTCCCAGAAGTAAAGAGAAAGGACCATTGCTGGGGGCCAGTAGTGAATTAGGAAAGAATTCGTTTTTAAAAACTGGAGAGGCTTGGGGCGCCTCGTGGCTCATTTGGTTAAACGTCTGACTCTTAGTTTTGGCTCAGGTCATGATCTCAGGGTCATGAGATTGAGCCCCACGTCGGGCTCTGCATTCAGTGTGGAGTCTGCTGAGGATTCTCTCCCTCCCTCTCACTCTGCCTTTCTGCCCCCCTACCAGCTCTCTCTCTAAAATAAATGAACAAAACCTTAAAACAACAACAACAAATGGAGAGGCTTGCACGTGTTTAAATGCCAAAGGGAAGGAGCCAGGTAAAGATGAGAGACCAAAGAATTAGGAGAGAAAGGGACACAGCCTGAGGCTCCTGAGACTATGGACCAAAAGACGAAGTCTAGAACCAAAGTAGGGGGATTGGTCACCTGTCACATTTCACTGACATTTTCCAACTAGATGTCTCTCTCACTAGACTGTAAGCTCCTGTGTCCTATTTGATTTGCTATCCCCAGTACTTAGTCGAAGACCTAACACCGAAAGGTGCCCTGTGCGTGTTTAGCCGAACCGATGTGTCCTTTGTGCTGGGAAGGCACAGCGGAAGGTCCTCTCTGAGCATACAGACCACATGCCTTGACTCAGTGGGCTTCTGGAATAGGTTTTCAAAACAAGAGCTGCGCTTGACAGAGTTGCTGGCCAGTGGTGAGGCTCGTACCTTTGGTCATTTATATTTGATGGGAAGGTATCAGCTGAGGTTAGTCACACTGGAGATGGAGGCCACCCATGGCGTGCAGGTCGAGGACCGGTGAGCAGTATCTCCCACCCTCTTGCTCTCTTGGCTTTCCTCTTGGTACAGAAAGGAAGAGGAGCAGTCCAACAATGCTGCGCAGGGAAAGGAGCAATGTTCACTCCTGTTGGGCCCACTTCCTGTCAGATGGGAGGCGGCTGCCCCCACCAGCCACAGACAGAACAAGCAGCAGCCGATGGCTAGCCTTTCTCCATCCAGTTGCTCTTAAATCTTGTATCAATATAAAAATTGAACTCAGTGAAACAATTACATTAGAATTTTTTTTTTTCTGTACTCGCAAAGGACACCATCCATCTTGGTCAGCAAACATTGTTCCAAATTTATTTTGTTTCTCCGAAATTTCAAAAGACTCAAAAACTGACACTTACCTGTGAGATTCTTCCAGGAATGAGGGAATGAGACAGAAATGGCCTTTGGGTTTGTGGGAAGGGAAGATGGAAGCAGGGTTAAAAGGCTGTGTGCTGGTTACAGAAGCAGACTGGTTAATACCACCAAGAAAGGAACATGCTACAGATCCGTTCGTCGAGCCAGTATTTACTAACCACTTACTGTGCGCCTCTGGTCCAGGCTCTTTGCCAGTTATAGACAATGAAAAGAAAAGACAGTAGAGTGCTTGTCTTTCAGAGCCCATAATTGAGCACAGTCCTAGAATGAGTTCAACTTCCACTAATGCTGCTTAGGGAAAGAGTCCTCTAGGTTCTGGTACATTGGGCATACACACAAAGACCCACTTGGAAATCACAGTTTTCTTAGTCAGTGCAGTGCCCTATAAATCCCAGCGCAGACGTCTTTGATAAAAGCCACGTTACAGAACATGACTGAAGACAGAGGCTTACTTGAGGCCTTCAATCTCCTGTGGTGGATTTGTGTTAGAGGATATGCATGTCCTGTTGTGCCTACAGGGCTATGACTAGGCTTGCAGGGGAAATTCTGAGTCCAGCCAGTAGGCTAAAAAAGAACCCAGGCCAGCCCCCTTCACTGCCTCCACTCCTGTGGCCCTACCCACTGATGCACTTGACCCTGGGAATGTGTATCTGGCCATTCAGGTTAGTCATTGCTTCTATTGTCACATGCCATGGAAACACAAGGGGGGGGGGAATAAGGGTTTTCCCTTATCCTGTAGCGACAAAAGTAAGAGGTTCTAGGCATGCATGAGACCTTGGGTTCTTTGAGCTAGCCCTGGATCCTTCTTGCAGATCTCTCTTTTACTCAAGGACGTTGGTTTCTGGAAACAAATGAGTGAGACAGACACACTCTGTGAAAAGAGCAATGTGGGAAGGAAGCCTGGGGGAATAAGAGCATTTAGGGTCAGGCAGAAGAGGAGAAAACCGAAGCAAACCCCACAAACAGAACAAAGAGCTCTGGAGACTCTCTGAGGAGCAAATGTATTTCACTCTGTGCTTTCTAGAGAGTGGCACGTTTCAAGGAGAAGGTGAACAGCAGTACTGGTGTAACACTGAGGCCAGGAAGGTGAGGATGTGTAGCTGCTTATTACATCCCTGCATGGCCTTCACTCCAGGCATTGGTGGGAGAAGCCAGGTGGCCACCGGGGAGTGAAGGTTAGGATGAGAAGAGGAGGAATAAGAGTAACGAAAATTTGGCCAATGAAAAAGAAAGACGGAGGATAGTTGCCAGAAGAGACTGTCATCTCAGAGAGTCTTTAACAGGACAGTGTTTAGTGGTCTAGGGAATAGGGGGCAAGAGTGGGCAGAATACGGATCTCCCACTGGAGAAGCGTTCTGTTACAGGGGGGTTTCACCAGAGTTTGAGACTGAGGGGATGAAGGTATGGGGAGGGGACTTTGAGGGGGTACAGTTGAAATGTGTGTATTCCGAGTCCATGCAGGCCTGAAGAGGTTTTCTTTTACAGCCATGCTGGAGTCACCGCCAGGCTGTACCATGCCCCCTCATTCCCTTGTCAGCCCCCAGCATTTCATTTGCAAATGAGAGGGCTGACACCAGCAGGTGTCTTTTCTCGGGGTACATGCTGCTTTAGGGGAACGCTTTTGGTGGAGGGAGTAGAGTGGATAGAGGAGTGGTCTGGAAGTTGTAGGATATCTTGTCGGATTTTTTTGTCCCTTGTAAATGTCATCAGATTATCTGTGGTATGTCTTTTTTCAGTATTCCTGCCCAACAATCATTAGATCTATAAGTATGAAATCACGTTTTTCTTCAGCTGAAAAAAAAGTTCTCTTATTATTTCCTAAATCATTCATTCTTGATTCGTTCTCTTTTCTTCTTCCAAAGACAAATTCCTATTTATTCTCATATGTTACTCCTGTTTCTTTGAGTTTCATAGTATCTCTCTCTCCCTTTGTTTTTTTTGCAAGGAGATTCGGTAAATTGATTTCCTAGTTCACAGAGTACGCCCTCTTCCGTCTCTGCAATATCTTCCTGCCAGTCACTTTGAACTTTGAAACTTAAATAAAATGTCTAACTCCCAATCCCATACCTGATGGGAAATTTAGTGCCTTCCCTAGGTTTTTTGGGGTTTTTGGTTTTGTTTTGCTTTGTTTTGTTTAATTCCAGTGGGTTTTGTACATATGGTCTCTTAGAAGTCCAATTTTCTTTGGCCAGTGATCTCCTGACCTCACTCCTGCTTACAGGCCATCCTGGCCCAGACAGAGAACACGTCTTTCCCTGTGTTTCCCAAGCGCTGTTCAGCTTGTGTGGTGCTCTCTTTGCAGGAGGTGTCAGGAGAGGGTGACAACTCGGCCTGCCAGAGGGTGCACGCTGTCCTGAAAGTCCGCAGCCTCCCCATCTCAGCAGCAGCTCTCACACAGCCACGTCCTCAGCAGGGCCCATCCTGCCCTGACGCTTCCACCTCTCTTCCTTCTCCAGAACTTCCTTCTCCAGAATCCTAGTTTCTTTCTCTGTTGATATTTAAACAGGTGGAAAAGCTATCACCAGACCTGTTTTCTCTTCAAGAGAATTCAGGATCCTCCCAGTAAAATGATGATATTTCTACACGAATGCACTAATGAAAAATATTTTTTTCTTAAGTTCCGTCTTTTGTACTAAGTCCCTTTGGGGAGAGAGATCTTGGCTCTGATCACTCAATTTATTATCTCTGATACCCAATTTCTCTCACATGTGTAGTGATTCTTGTACCCATAAAATTTATGAACATGCAATAAATGTACAGTCTCCAACAACAAAATCCACACCCTAGAGAGGGTGCCTCTGGAACGATACAACTGTTGCTCCTCTCTCAGCTGCTTAAATCACCATTATCCAGGAGGAATAACACTCGTTACTGTCTGTTCTGTTCTCCTTTGTCTACCCGATTTAGAGTCATTTTCATGATGCATCTGGTCCTCATACCATACCTTTAGTCCTCATACCAAGCCAGTTCACTTGAGCTGTCCATATGCTTGCATTAGGGCTGGTAAGCCAATGACCAAAGTTCACAGCTGCTCAGTGTGCAAGTGGCGCTGTCCCGTTGACTAATGGCCTGTGACGAAACACCGTGAACATGTCGGGTGCGAGAAGCCCGTGATATTGCAACAGGAATGCTCACATTTGCTGCTGCAAGTGCAAACTGGTACAGTCTCTCTGGAAAATTGGGTGACAGTCCCTACCAAAGTTTAATGTTTATATACCATTTGACCCAGAAATGCCATTCCTGGGTATATTCCTCAAAGAAATGAGGGCTTATGTCCACGAAAAGTTATGCACCAGAATATTCATAGCATATTTAATCATAACGGGCAAAAACAAGGAGCAATCCAAATATCTAATAATAGTAGGATAAAGAAAACATAGCGTATTTACACAATGGAATAGTATGCAGCAATGAAAAGGAACGCCCACTGCCGTGTATAATAACATGGATAAATCTCATAATCAGAATGGTAGGTAGGAAAAAGAGGCCAGATATATAACTGTATGATTCCATTTATATAAAATTCAAGAGTAGGCGTAACTCACCTGCGGTGATAGAGGTCAGAAGAGTGGCTGCTGCTTGAGTGGGGATTGGCAGGGGGGAGTTGGCTCGGGACTACCAGTGTTCTGTACCTCGACGTGGGGGTGGTTATGTGGGTGTAGATCTGTGTACAAAGTCATAAGGCTGTAAGTCAAGATTAGTGCACACCTGACTATAGGTTGTACTTCAATTTAAAAAATATTTTATGTTATAGAACTAGGGAAGAAAGAATTTGAGAGACTCTCTTGATTTGGGAAGGAGAAGAACAGTTTCAGGGAAGGTGTTACCTAGAAGAATTGCCTTATGTAGAGATCCTTTCTTCCTCTATCCTATTAACAGACTTTTCTCCAACTAGAACAGGTTAAAACTGCCTTGCTCCTTGACTGATGATTTGCTATGGAGTCGTTCCCTTCATGCCATTGCAAACATCCTGGTCGATACAAGTCCCAAGTCCTGTTCCCTGTGTTCCAGAAGCTACAATCTTACAGAGAGATACGACTAACAAATAACATATTTAGGGAATTTAGTATTACTCCTTTTTCTTCAAGTGCCATTTGCAAGGTACAGAATTCTCCAGGAATTCAGGAGAAAGAAAAGTCAGTGAGAAATGGAGTGAGCAGGGTGCCTGGGTGGCTCAGTCAGTTATGTGTCTGCCTTCAGCTCAGGTCATGATCCCGGGGTCCTGGGACAGAGCTGGCTCCCTGCTCAGTGGGGAACCTGCTTCTCCCTCTACCTCTGCCCCCCCAACCCTCTCTCATGCACACACTCGCTGGCTCTGTCTCCCCCTCTCTCAAATAAATAAATAAATAAATAAATAAATAAATAAATAAAATCTTAAGAAAAAAGACATGGAGTGAGTGATTTCAATGAAGGAGGAAGGACTTGAGGTGAGTTTTTAAAAAGCTGATGGGCAGACCAACTCTGATAGCCCTTTATTGTTTATTATACTTGCTTAAAGAACCATGGAAGAGCTGCTTGCAAGAGCTGGAGTAGTGGCCAGCCAAGACACAGAGAATTTGTCAAATAGGGGGAAATAAATCAATCAAGAAGAGGATCCCAGACTTGCCAGGAGATCTGGGTTTGGATCCAACTGAGCTGACAGTGTTCTGGGCTCCAGGGGCTGGGAAGACAGAAGCACAGTCAGAAGAGTATAGAAATCAGGGATGAGCTGGGGCCAGAACTAAACTCTACACCCCAATGGAAGATAGTCTACAGACACCCTTTCTTCTCTAATAAAGCAGTTATTCTTATTGCATTAAAAAAACCCAAAACTGTGTGTATATGTGTATGTAACAGGCTGACTCACTTTCAGGAGTGTACAGAAAGTTAGGGGGTTTATTAATTCCTCCTTGATGCTTTCTCCTCTCTCACCCCATTCACCTAGCTACCCCTCCACAGCCATACACACACACACACACATCCCTACACCCAGCCACCCCGCACACACCTGTACAAACACACACACACACGCACACTCCAACACCCAGCCACCCCCCCCACACCCATACACCACCCCCATGCACCTCCCCACACCCAGCCACCCCCCACACACCCATACAGAAACACACACTCATTCCCACATCCAGTCACTCCCCACACTTCCCCACCCCCAGCCACCCCCCACACGTCCATACACACACAGACACACACACACACACACACACACACACACACACACACACCCCTCCCCATACTCTGGGGCTGGCGGGGAATTAGAAGTTTATCTAAACTCACCCTCCACTCCCTCAGCTCTAAGGGGTGGAGCTGTGTGGTAAAGGCTGGGTGGTATCTGAAGACAGCTGATATTCACCTCAGATGTCTGAATGTGCTTCCAGAAGTCTCACTTACCTGCTGTGCTCTCATAATTGCTTTTGAAAAGGTTTTCTGGCTTCAAAGAAATCAAATCAAATTTGTTACCAAGCAAATTGAAATTTCCAGGCTGCAGTCATTCTAGAAGCTCAAAACATCTTTAAAAGAAGATTTCAGTCTCCCTCTGTTTCTGCTTTCTCTAAGGAGCTGTTTTGTGCGGTTTGGCCCCTTCCTACCTGGAATGGAACGAAGGTATAGTTTACAGTTTTTTTCCTACAGAATTTGGGATTGATATTTTTGGCAGCTTGTCTTCACTGCTTCTGATGAAGAGATACAAGAAGTGAAAGCTGTTGGTAGAGGATGGAGTAGAGTTCCTGCTGGGAAGACGATTTGGGGATATGCAGTGTGGGCCATTATCGGAGCATCTGTTTCACAACTCAGTCAGTGATGTGGGTACGGAGCTCCTGCACACTCTGCCTGCCCTGATATGCTACCTGCCACACTCTGCCTGCCCCGATATCTCTCCCCCCCCCCATCCACTTCGACCCAGCCCTTCAACGGTGACTTCTCCTCTTCTGCAGATTTCCATTATTTTTGTCTCTGGCTACCCGCAGATCTTCTTGCTTTGGGAACTTGCTTCTCTCAGTACATTGCCTCCTGCTTTGCTTAGGGCTCAGAAAGCTTTAGGACCACGAGAAATAGTAGAAGTTTAGGGCTGAAGGGGCCTGGAGAGTTTGGAGTTGAGGGGTGCCCTGGACTCAGAGGTACTCTGAATTCATGGCTCAGAAGTGCCGTCAGCCTTCAAGTTCCTCACAGTAAAATGCTGACTCCTATAGGAGACAGATAATGTTTTCGGGGCTGGGTTGGAGCTTAATCGCCCTTTGCAACCTGTTTCTGTGGGGGAAATGTCAATGTAATATGAATAAATTTTTAAACTGCTATCTAGTCACGTTGAGGATACTGTCCGGAGGATATTATATTTTTAAAATGTCAGTGTATTATTTGGGTATGCACTGGTTCTCAAGTAAACATGAAGCTATTCTAAAGATATTCTGGAATGTTGCATATTTAAATCCCAGGTTCATAAAAAAGGCTTGTAAGAGTTGCTGTTGTGGGCCATTAAGTGCAGTGTTCATTTCTTCTTTCAACAATTATTTATTGGAATCCTCACGTATGCTAAGCTCTTGGGGGTACAGTGGCAAACTTACACACACGGTTCCTTCCTTGTGTGGCTTTCAGGTTTTTTTTTTTTAGGGGATACAGATAATTAACTAATCTCATAATTCAAGGTGGGATTACACAATTAGTAAGTCCTATGAAAGAAAGGTACATGGCACTATGGAGACAGCATAATAGGATTTGGCCTTCTCTGGGGAATCAGGGAAGGCTTCCTTCCCAGTGGGCATGATGACTGAACCGAGATCTAAAGGGTAGGAGAGTTAAATCTGTGAGGAAGGCGTCGAAGCAGTGTATTCTGGGTATGGGGTTGTACTTTGAGGAAATGAAAAATGGCCAGGTGTTGCCAGGAGAAATAGCATAGATAAAGGGCTGGAGGAAGTGATTAGGGGTCACTGTGAGTCACCTCCTAGGCCATATTAGGTATTTGCTTTTCTAGAAGCAATGGCAGGATATTGATGCATATTTGAGAGGTGGGAGAAAGATGGCAGGATGAAATTATCTTGAAATTTCCATTTTAAATGTCATTCTGGCCATAGTAGAAAGAACAAGTTAGAACGTGAAAGTGGGGGTGATCAGTTAGGGGACTATGACAGTGGTCCAGAAGGGAGATGGTGGTCATTTGGATAAAGTGGAAGAGGAGGATGGTCGTCAAGTATACTTACCAGGTAAAATGGACAGACTTGAATTGAATATGGGGTAGTGAGAGGAAGGGAGGTGTCGTCTAACAGGGGGTCATGATGGATGTATGAAGGTTTGGGGATGGGTGAGAAGTTTCAGGTGTCTTTAAGACATCGTGAAGGATATGTCCACAAGGCAATTAGCTGTTGAAACATGGCTTTGTGGTTCCCGTCTACTCATATATGTGTTTAAGTCCTTTGTGTTCTGGGGCCGTGGGTATGGATGAGATCCCTTAGGAAGAACATGTGAAAAGAAGAAGATGTAGAACACAGCCTTGAGGAGCTACCACGTTTAATGACCAGGTGGAGGGAGGACGAGTCTACAGTGGAAACGGAAAGGATGGCCAGAAACGTAGGAGGAGAAATCGTGAGCTGTTGGTTGTGCAGAAACAGCAATTGCAAGAAGTATGTCTGACTTTAAAGGAGAGGAAAAGGAGAACTACCTGGAGAGCGTGTGGGGCTGAGACATGTTTGTTTGTTTCAAATGGGTGAGATTTGGCAGTTTAAAAGTCAATTTAAGGGGCGCCTGGGTGGCACAGCGGTTAAGCGTCTGCCTTTGGCTCAGGGCGTGATCCCGGAGTTCTGGGATCGAGCCCCACATCAGGCTCCTCCGCTATGAGCCTGCTTCTTCCTCTCCCACTCCCCCTGCTTGTCTTCCCTCTCTCACTGGCTGTTTCTATCTCTGTCAAATAAATAAATAAAATCTTAAAAAAAAAGTCAATTTAATGCTGTATGATTCCATGTATATATCACTTGCAAAATGGCATTGAGGATAGAGGACAAATCCATGGTTGCCAGAGGATAGGCACGGGGTTGGGGGGTGCCATGTAAAGGGCAGTGCTTGGGAGTTCCACCGAGCAAGGTTCTGGTGGTGATGGAAGACTTACGTATCTTGATTGTGGCAGTAGCTACACAAGACTATACTTGGAATAAAATTTTTCACAGAACTTACACACACACACACACACACATGCAGATGGGTACGTGTAGAAGCTGGCGACTACTGGGTAATGTTTGTACTCAACAGTGTTGCAGCAATGTCCATTTCCTGGCTTCGACATTGTAATACGGTAATGCAGTGATGTAAGGTGTCCCTAGTAGGAGAAGCTAGGTCAAGGATACAGAGGACTCGTGACTAGTATTGCAAATTTCTGTGAGTCCATTTCAAAATAGACCTGTCCAGGTCTATGTTATTTTTATTTCAAACTTTATTTCAAAATAAAAAGTTGGAGGGAATCAATGATAGTTGGAGAAAGATATGACATTTACAGTGGAAAGATGTCCTGGAAGAATGTCTATTTCTCTTTTTCTTTAGTAGTTTGCCCCTTAGGTGCAGCCTAATTATTATTCTCATCGTCATTACTTATGCATAAGACATGGGAAGCACTTATCATTAAAATATAACTCAAACCCCCCTCCAGTTCTGGCCACTAGAAGACAATTCAGAGGCAATTTGGGGAACTTAAAGAGTCAAATGCATTGGTGGTCCACCTTATGTGTTGATTATAGCTGGTGGCGGGGGTGGGCTGCTTCCCCCCCCCCCGAAAGGGCAATCTTTATTTACAGTTATATATCAGAATAAGTGAGGAGTACAGATGCTTTGAAAAGCCATATTTAAAATACTAGTTTTTGGGGTGCCTGGGTGGCTCCATCGGTTAAGTGGGTTAAGTATCTGACTCGTGGTTTCCACTCTGATCATAATCTCAGGGTCCTGAGATCGAGCCCCTTGTGTCCTGGGCTCCATGCTCAGCGGGAAGTCTGCCTCCCTCTCTCCCTCTCTTTCTGCCTCTCTCCCCGAGCGTGCCCATGCTGGCTCTCTCTCTCTCAAATTAAATAAATAAAATCTTCTAAAAATATAACATAAAATAAGATACTAGTTTCCTTACTATTTTTGTTGTACAATATAATGTATATACAGAGAAGTTCATAAAACATAAAGCTTAACACTTATAAATACCAGTTTAATGCAAGTCAATAACCATAACATCACCCACGAGCACCCCAGAACTCTCTTACGTGCCCCTTTCTTTTTTTGAAAATAACTTTATTGATACATGATTTAAATACCATAAAACTGATCTGATTTAAGTGTGCCAGTCAACGGTCATTGGTATATTCACAGAGGTATGCAGCTACCATCACAGTTTTAGATTCTTTCCATCACCCCAAAAAGAAACCTCCTACCCATAACCAGTCACTCCCCCTTCTCCATCCACACCTCCACTCGCACCCCTGACAACCACTAATCTACTTTCTATTACTATAGATCTGCCAGTTCTGGACATTTCGTATAAATGGGATTATACGATATGTGGCCCTTTGTGGCTTGTTTCAGTTAACACGATTTTTTGAGGTGCATCTGTGTTGTAGCATGCATTGGTTCATCATTCCTGTTTATTGCCAAGTAGTATTCCATTGTGTAGACATGCCTGTTTTGTTTATCCACGAATCAGTCAGTGAACATTCAGCTTATTTCCATCATGACCAAATGAACACTCATGTACAAGTTTTTGTGTGGATGTAGGTTTCCAGTTCTTTTGGGTTAGAGACCTGGGAGTAGAATTGCCGAGTCACACAGACATGCGGTGTTTAACACGTTGAGAATCTGCCGAATTGTCTTCAGCAGTCCCACCAGCAATGCGTGTTGGTTCCTATTTCTCGACATCCTCACAATGCCTGTTATTATTCCTGTTTTTATAATTGCCATCCTAATGAATGTGAAGTGGTATCTCACTGTAGTTTTGACTTGAGTTTCC
The DNA here is from genome assembly GCF_024610735.1 of Ursus americanus. Taxonomy (NCBI): domain Eukaryota; kingdom Metazoa; phylum Chordata; class Mammalia; order Carnivora; family Ursidae; genus Ursus; species Ursus americanus. The sequence goes on from NC_142158.1 coordinate 3,643,817, forward strand.
CTCTTGACTAATGATGTTGAGCTTCTATTCATGTGTGTTACTGACCTTTCGTACATCTTTATTTGGAGAAATGTCTGTTCAAACCCTTTATTTTGGGGGGTGTCTCAGTGGCTCAGTCAGTTAAGCATCTGCCTTCAGCTCAGATCGTGATATCAGGGTCCTAGGATTGAACCCCACATTGGGCTCCCTGCTCAGCAGGGACTCTGCTTCTCCCCCTTGCTGCTCCCCCTGCTTGTGCTCTCTCTCTCTCTCTGACAAATAACTAAGTAAAATCTTGGGGAAAAAAAAAAAGATCCCAAGCTCCACAGACTCTCTTCTGTGCTGCTGAGCTGATATCACCTAGATGCATAACCCTCTCTTCAATTCCTCTTTCCCTTGGAGGTTCCCTTGCTCTTCTCCCTGGTGGTTGGTGGTGCCACTGAGCCTTTGGAGAGTCACAGGGTCTGAAAAGCCTCCCCCTCATGCCTACCCTCTGTGTCTCTCAAATAAGCGTGTGCATATTACTGCCATCTTGTGGTCATATCTTTTTTTTTCTTTGATCAGCCCGGAAATCCTCCCAATTCACTCCTACAGTTTTCTTCTAGAAGTTGTATAGTTTTAACTACTATATTTAGGTCTGTGATTCATTTGGAGTTAAATTTTTTATGTGGTGTGAGGCAAGGGTACAATTTCATCCTTTTGCATGTGGCTATTCAGTTGTCCCACCACTGTTTGTTAAAAAAAAAACAAAATAAAACTATTCTTTCAACTATTATGGTCTTGGTACCTTTGTTGAAAATCAACTGACCATGCACACACATGGATTTATTTCTGGACTCCATTGATATCTGTGTCTATCCTTACGCTAGTACCACACTGTCTTGATTGCTGTCGATTTGCAGTAAGTTTGAAATTGGGAAGTAAGAGTCCTCTAACTTGGTTGCTTTTAAAATTGCTTTGACTATTCTTTGCATTTCCATGAAAATCTTAGGATCACCTTGTCAGTTTCTGATTTTTGGATAGGGGTTGCATTACACCTGTAGATCAATTTAGAGAGAATTTCCATCTTAACAATTTGAAGTCTTCTGATCCATGAACATGGGATGTCTTTCTCTTTAGTTAGAGCTTTAATTTCCTTCAATGTTTTGTAGTTTCCAGTGTACAAGTCGTGCATTTCTTTTGAATTTATTCCTAATTGTTTTATTCTTTTTGATGGTATTCTGAGTGGAATTATTTTCGTAATTTCTTTTTTGAATGGTATATTGCTAGCATGTAGAAACACAATTGATTTTTATTCATCTTACTTCTGTACCTTTGCTGAACTTGTCCATTAACTCTAGAAAATTTTTAGTAAATCTCTTAGTATTTTCTATATATCAGATCATGTTGTCTGCACATAGTTTTACTTTTCTTTTCCAGTCTTGATGGCTTGTATTTATTTATGTTTCTCACTTAATTTACCTGAGTAGAACCTCCAGTATAATGTTGAATAGAAATGGCAAGAGAAGACACGCTTGTCTTGTCCCTGATCTTAAGGGAAAGCCTGTAGTCTTTCATCATTAAGTATAATGTTAGCTGTGGGATTTTTGTAGATCAGACTGAAGAAATTCCCCTCTGTTCTTAGTTGTTGTTGTTGTTTTTAATTACCAAGAGATGTTGGATTTTTGTCAAATGCTCTTTCTGTATCTTTTTAGATGATCATGTAGTTTTTATCTCTTACTTTATCAATATGATATATTAATTGATTTTTAGATGTTAAGTCATTCTCGTATTTGTATGATAAATCCCACTTGGTCTGGAAGAACTTACGAAGGATTGATACTCATTTTTCTCTGAATGTATAGTAGAACTCATCAGTGAAGCCATCTGGGTCTGAGCTTTCTTGTGGAAATATTAATTTTAATTACTAATTCAATCTCTTTGCCTGTCATAACCTTATTCACGTTTTCTATTTCTTCATGAAACGATGCTGGCAATTCATGTTCATCCAGGAATTTGTCCACTTCCTTCTGTTATCTTATTTGTTGGCATATAGTTGTTTAAAGTATTATCTTACAGTCCTTTTATTTTTTTAAAGATTTATTTATTTATTTTTAGAGAAGGTGGGAGGGAGGGGCAGAAGGAGATGGAGAGAGAGAAACTCAAGCAGACTCCCCGCTGAGCAGGGAGCCTGACAGGGGGCTCAGTCTCATGACCCTGAGATCATGACCTGAGCTGAAACCAAGAGTCAGATGCTTAACTGACTGGGCCACCCAGTTACCCCCACCTTACTGTCCTTTTAATATTTGTAGGATTGATGATAGTGTCTCCTTTTTCATTCCTGATTTTTGTGATATATGTTTTCTCTTTTTCTCTTGGTCAGTCTACCTAAAGTTTTGTCAATTTGCCAGTCTCAAAGAACCATCTTTTGGTTTCATTGATTTCTCTAGTGTTTTTGTGTTCTGCTTCACTGATTTCTACTGTAATTGTTATTATTTTTCTCTCTTCTCCGTGCTTGGGTTTCACTTGTTTTCCTTTTCCTAGAATAAAAGTTGAAGGTTTTGATTATTGATTTATGATTTCCTCTTTTCTAGGATAGCCATTTAAAGCAATAAATTTCCCTTTATGTCCGGCTTTGGCTATCATGTGCTTCTTTCTGATTATAATTCTCTCTCCACCAAAGATATATGCTACTTTTACTTCAGTAATATTTTTCTCACTTTCCTAAACAATATATTTTAGCTGCCTGTTTGGGAACGTTATTTGAGTGAGATCCCATTGAATATATTTGCATACGTGTGTGTGTCTGTGTGTGTATAGCTTGTCCCTTAACACACTGGTGTATGATTTTACAAGTAGTCTAATTGGTTCGTTTATATTTTGTCTTATATTCCATGGCATGATGTTTCACCATTATAATTTATTTACATAATATATAAATGTATAATTTGTCATTTTATTATTGATGTACATTTGGCTTGTTTCCAGTTTGAAGCTAAGATGAATAATGGTGTGATGTACATCCTCGTACATGTAATTTGGAGAACATATGCACACATTTCTCTAGTGCTGAGACTTAGCTAAAAGGATTGCTAAGTTACGATGTATGTGTATTTTCTATTTTATTAGAGAATGTCACATTGTTTTCCATGTGACTGAACCATTAGTGTTATATGAGAGTTTCCATTACTCCCCATAAACACTTGGTATTTTCAGTTGTTTTAATTTTAGTCATTCTGGTAAGTGTAGTGGTATGTTAGTGTGGTTTTAATTTTCATTTCCCCAATTACTAGGTTGAGCCCTCTTTTTATGCTTATTAACCATTTGAATATTCTCCTTTGTGAAGTGCTTGTCCATTTATCTTGTATATTGTGGAGTCTTTTTATTACTGATTTGTAGAAGTTCTTCTGTTTCTGCATTGAAGGCTTTCGTTATATGTGTATTGTAAGTGCCCCATGTGGGGGTTTGTCTTGTCGTTCTCTTATAATGCCTTTGATGAGCATGTTATTCTTTTTATATAGTCTGAAATGCCAATAATTTTCTTTTTGGGTGGTGCTTTTTTTGTGTTTTGTTGAAAAAAATCCACCCTTCCCCAAGATCACGAAGACATTTTCCTATATTATCTTTCAAAAACTTTACTGTTAGCCTTTTTTCCCAAGAGTTTATTTTGAAGTAATCTCCATGTCCAACATGGGGGGGTCGAACTCATGACCCTGAGATCAAGAGTCCCATGCTCTACTGACTGAGCCAGCCGGGGGCCCTTGCCTTTTTTTGTTTTTTTTAAGACACGTTTATTCAGTGTTGTGATCAGACTATTACACTTAGTAATCAACAGCATGTGTGTAAAAGAAAAAAATCCACATTAAAACCCTTTGTTGGAATATTTTACAGTTTCCACAGAACAGAAACTAAACCTGTTATACAGTTAGTCATGAATATAGTTCTTGAGGTTTTTGCCCTTACACATGAATATTGTCTGAAACACCTCTTTTTTTTTTAAGTTTTTAATGTAAATTCCAGTTACCATACAGAGTATATTAGTTTCAGGTGTACAAGTTAGTGATTCAGCACTTCCATACAACACTCAGTGCTCATCACAACAAGTACTCTCCTTCATCCCCATCACCCATTTAATCACCCCATCCCAACTCCTCTTTGATAACCATTAGTTTGTTCTTTGTAGTTTGGAGTCTGTTTCTTGGTTTGTCTCTTGCTCTCTTTTTCCCTATACCTGTTTGTTTTGTTTCTTAAATTCCACACGAGTGAAATCATATAGTATTCATCTTTCTCTGACTGACTTATTTCGCTTAGCTTAACAACATGGATGGAGCTAGAACAGGTCCCTGTAGCAATGAGGCCCGGCCACCACTGTGCTTGGCTGAGTTCACAATCTGTTGTGATCTGTAGCTTCCCTGTCACTTCTCTGGCTCTCCTTTCCTGCTGAGCTTTGTATCCTGTTGAACAATATGGAATAAAGGTGTTAATCTAAACAAAACATAGTAAGACTCAAGGCTACAATCCGATAGCAAGTTTTGTTTCGCACAAATTTTACTGACCTGAATACTACTATCCACAATTTTACTACCATTATAATGTTAATGATTTTGCACTGCCCAGCTACACTAGGGTTCCTGGGTTCATTATCAGTTACAAAAATGAACTCAAAACATAAAAAGGTGTATACGTATATTGTTAGCCTTTTAAATGTAGATCTTTAATATGCCTGGAATTGATTTTTGTCTATACTATAGGCAGGAGGCCAATTTATTTCTTCAATATGAACTCCAAATTATCCCAGCAACACATATGGAAAAGTTTGTCCTTCCCCTATGGTTTTACAATGTCACTTTTCTTTTTCTTTTTCTTTTTCTCTTTCTTTCTTTTCTTTCTTTCTCTTTCTTTCTTTCTTTCTTTCTTTCTTTCTTTCTTTCTTTCTTTCAAGATTTTGTTTATTTGAGAGAGAGAGAGCGCAAGTGGGGGTCAGGGGGAGAGGCAAAGGGAGAGGGAGAGGCAGACTTCCCACTGAGCAGGGACCCTAATGCAGAACTCGATCCCAGGACCCTGAGATTATGACCTGAGCCGAAGGCAGACGCTTAACAAACTGAGCCCCCCCAGGCGCCCCTACAATGTCCCTTTTCAAGTGTTACTGTAGATATGTGTTTGTTTCCAGCCCTCTGTTCTTTCGTTGGTATATTTTATCTATCATTGCGTCAATATCATGCTATCTTAATAATTATAACTTTGAAATAAGTCGAGATATTTGTTGGGACAAATCTTCCCTTATTCTTCTTCAAGAATGTTTTAGAATAAGTTTTTATGATGTAAACAAAACGAACTCCCTCCAAAGAAGCTTCCTGGGAATTTGATTTGGATTATATTATGTCTATGAATTAATTTGGAGTGGATTGACATCTTTATAATATTGAGTTTCCAATCAGTGAACAAAGTAAAACTCTCCACTTACAGATCTACTTACTGTCTCTCTTAATGTCTCTCAATAGAGTTTTTATCATTTCCTCCATAGACATCATCACATCTTTTGCTAGATTTATTCCTAGATATTTCATATTTTATGCAATTGTAAGTTTTATCTTTTAAATTTTTGAATATTCTTTTTTTTTTTCCCTACTGGTCTGAGAATAGATTGGCTTTTAAACTGCTTGATTGTATACTCAGCAACTCTGCTTAACTTCATACATTCTTATAATTTATTTGTGTATTCCTATGGATGCTTTACATATACGGTCTGCCTTCAAATCCTGAAAGCTTTTTCTTCTTTTTTCCCAACTCTTATATTTTTAAATTTCTTTTTCTTGCCTTAATGTCCTGGGTCGGTCTTCCAGTACAATGTTGAATAAAAGCGGTAATTGGAAGCATCCATATCTCATTACTAGGTTCCAAGGAAAGTGTTCAGTGCTTCACCATTATGGATATTTGCTGTAGGTTTTGGCTTGGTTTGGTTGGTTTGGTTTACATATTTTCTCTCAGATAAGGATTTTTCCTATTTTGCTATGAATTTTTGGCATGAATAGATGTAATTTTCTTTAACCATTGTGTCTACTGAGATGATTTTATGACTTTTCTCATTGAATCTGTTTTTGTGGAGAGTTCTCTTAATTTTTTTAATGTTAAATTCACCTTGCATTTCTGGAATGAAGTCTAGTTGGTTATGATATTTTATCTTTTTCATATATTTCTGGTCTGGGTTTGTGAATATTTTAGAATTTTTGCATCCATGTTCATGAGTAAAATTGGCCTCTAAATGATTTTTCTCATATTGTCCTAAAGATTAAGGTAACCTTGGGGTGCCTGACTGGCTCAGTCAGTAGAGCATGCAATTCTTGGTCTTGGGGTTGTGAGTTCAAGCCCCATGTTGGGTGTAGAGATTACCTTAAAAAAAGATTAAAGTAGCCTTATACAATGAGTTGGGGGAATTGTTTATTCCACTTCAATTATCTGAAAATTTTTTGTAAGTTTGAAATGATTCCTACGTTGAATTTAATAGAACTTGTGTGAAGCCACTGAATGCACAACGTGCATTCTGTGGTTGTTGGGCAGATGGTTTTATATATATGGTTATACATGCATGGTGCAGTTCAATATTTGTGTGGTTTAGATCTTTGATGTTATTACTATTTTGTCTGTTATTGTCATTTATTATTTTATCTTTACTTTCTTGTAAAAAGGCCATTTATTTTTGTAAAAATACTCTCCTCAAGGGTTTATGTTGATGACTGGTGAGATTCTGATTAAATAAGACTTGGAAAACCACAAAGTTCTGTGTGAATGTAGAGTATGCCCTAATAGACAAATGAAGGAGCTCGGTTTTTTTTAAGTTTTTAAAATGGTAAGAATAGGAACACTGGCTCTGTATAATAGATTAAACTGTCGGAAACTTTTTGCAAAAACTGTCAACTCTTGGCAATCTCATATCATTCAGCACAACTGTGAAGACAGAAAATGTCTTATACAATTGTCATAATAAAAACAATACATTTTATATGTTTAGCTGATTAAATGAGTATTTTATTCTGCTCCCAAAGCATTAGGCTTTTACACCAGGAAGGGAGAAAAATATGGCTCATTGTGGTCAGAGAGTGCAGTTTGCTTCCTGACAACATTCTTCTCAACTCTCCCTCACAATTACCACCTTCCCTCCCCACCCACTTTCTTTGTATCTCCTGTTTCTGTTTTCCTATCATTCCTGTAAGTAGCTCACTCTTCTATTTTTGTTTTTTAGATTAACAAAAGTTGCCTGGCAATGCTCTAAGTGCTTCTTTTAAAAACTGTGGCGAAATATGTATAACATGAAATATATCATCTTAACTATTTTTAAGCATACAGTTCAGTGGCATTAATTAACATTCACAAGTTGTGTGCCCATCACTACCATCCATCTCCAAAACTCTCTTCATCTTGCAAAACTGAAACTATATGACTATCAGTAACTCCCCATTCTATCTCCCCTCAGCCCTGGCAGCCACCATTCCTCTTTCTGTCTCTGTGAATTTGACTACTCCTGGTGCTTCAGATAAACGACATCCTGCAGCACTAAGTGTTCTTCTGCTATTTCATTTAATCCTCCCAATAAGTCAGGGGAGGAGGATTATCCTTTAAAAAATTGTTTGAATTGAAGTATAGTTGACACACAATGTTAACATTAGTTTCAGGCGTACAACATGGTGATTCAACATCATTCTTTTTTTTTTTTTTTTAAAGATTTTATTTATTTGACAGAGATAGAGACAGCCAGTGAGAAAGGGAACACAAGCAGGGGGAGTGGGAGAGGAAGAAGCAGGCTCATAGCAGAGGAGCCCGATGTGGGGCTCGATCCCATAACGCCAAGATCATGCCCTGAGCTGAAGGCAGACGCTCAACCGCTGTGCCACCCAGGCGCCCCTCAACATCATTCTTTATGCTGTGCTCATGAGTGTAGCTCCTATCTGTCACCATATAGCACCATTACAGTACCATTGCCTATATTCCCGATGCTGTAGCTTTTATTCCTGTGGCTTATTCATTCCATACCTGGAAACCTGTATCTCCCCTTCCCTCTCACCATTTGCCCATCGCCTTCCCAACCTCTTTCCTCTGGCAACCATCAGTTTGTTCTCCCTATTTATGGGTCCGTTTTTGCTTTGGTTTGTTTGTTTTGTTCTGTGTTTTAGGTTCCAAGTGAAATCATATGGTATTTGTCTGTCTTTGACTTCTTTTACTTAGCATAACTCCCTCTAGGTCCACCATGTTTTCACAAATGGCAAGATCTTATTCTTTTTTATGACTAAGTAATATTCCACTATTTATACTCCGTGTGTGTGTGTGTATACACCACATCTTCTTTATCCATTCATTTATCAGTGGACACTTTGGTTGCTTCCATATCTTGGCTATTGTGAATAATGCTATAATAAACATAGGGGTGCCTATATCTTGAAAAGTAGTGTTTTCATTTTCTTTGGGTAAATGCCCATTACTAGAGTTCCTGGATTGTACGGTGTTGCTATTTTTAATTTACTGTTTTCCATAGTGGCTGCACCAATTTACATTTCCACCAACAGTGCACGAGGGTTCCTTTTTTTGTCCATATTCTCCCTAATACTGTTATTTCTTGTCTTTTTGATATTAACCATTCTGACAGGTGTAAGGGGGTAGCTCACTGTGGTTTTGATTTGCATTTCCCTGCTGATGTGTGATGTTGAGCATCTTTTCATGTGTCTGGTGGCCATCTGGATGTCTTTGAAAAAATGTCTTTTCAGGTTCTCTGCCCATTTTCAAATTAGGTTGGGGTTTCTTTGGGTGTTAAGTTGTGTAAGTTCTTTACATATTTTGGACACTAACCCCTTATTGGATTTATCATTTACAAATATCTTCCCCTATTCCATAGGTTGCCTTTTCATTTTGTTGATGGTTTCCTTTGCTGTGCAAAAGCTTAATTTGGTGTAGTCCCAATAGCTTATTTTTGCTTTTGTTTCTCTTGCCTGAGGAGACATATCTAGAAAAATGTTGCTAAGGCCAATATCAACGAGATTACTGCCTATATTTTCTTCTAGGTCACTCTTTTATTTTGAATGCACTTTATTCTTTGCCTTATTTATCAGGCTGTATTTTAAACCATTAAATTTTATGTTTTTTGGTTTTATTAAATAAATTAACTATTACAAATTTTGAAACAAGATAATATTTATTTATTTATTTATTTATTAAAAGATTTTATTTATTTATTCGACAGAGATAGAGACAGCCAGCGAGAGAGGGAACACAAGCAGGGGGAGTGGGAGAGGAAGAAGCAGGCTCATAGCAGAGGAGCCTGATGTGGGGCTCGATCCCATAACGCCGGGATCACGCCCTGAGCCGAAGGCAGACGCTTAACCGCTGTGCCACCCAGGCGCCCCTATTTTTTAAATACACTTTATTGTTTGTATTTATTGTTAATATTTACAGAAAAATTGAGAGGCTATTAAATAGTTTTCATATATACCACACCCAATTTCTTCTATTACTAATATTTGCACCAGCATGACAAGTTTGTTACAATTAATGAACCAGTGTTGGATATATTATTCTTAACTAGTTTATTTACATCTTAGTTTTACCTAATGTCATTTTCTGTCCCAGGATCACATCTAAGATACCACATTACATTTAATCATCATGTCTTCTTGGGCATCTCTTGGCTGGGACAGTTTCTCAAGCTTTCCTTGTTTTTTATGATCTTGATAATTTCAAGGAGTACTGATCAAATATTTTGTAGGACATCTCTTTATTGGAATTTGTCTGCTGTTTTTCTCAAGATTAGACTAAGGTTATGGGTTTTGGGGAGGAAGATCACGGAGGTAAAGTGCCATTTCATTACATCACATCACATCAAGGTTACATAGTAACATAATTTATCACTGTTGATACTGACCTCGAGCACCCGAATGAGGTAGTGTTTGTCACATTTCTCCCCTGTGAAGTTGTTTTCTCTTTCTCCCTCCTTCCCAAGAGGTGTTCTTTGAAAGGAAATCACTATACCTAGCCCACATTTAAGGGGTAAGAATTTATGTCCCCCCTCCTTGAGTCAGGCTAAGTATACACATAAATTATTTTAAATTATTCTGTAAGATTTATCTCTCCCCCCCATTTATTTATTCAGTAATTTATTTATACCAGATGGCCTCATGGAATTTATTTTATACCTTGGGTTATAATTCAGTACTATTTTTTTCCCCAAAATGTTCTGGCTTTAACCACTGGGTGCTCTTTTAGGTAACCCTTTGTTTCTTTGTCGTAACCCCATCCATATAGCTGTTTGGGGGTTTTGGTTTTGGTTTTTGGTTTTGAGTGTGTGTGTTTGCACTTTCTTACTCTCTGGCCCGACAAGATGGTCTAGGCTCACCTTGTGTATTTCCTTTCCTTGTCCTAGAATCAGCCATTTCTCTCTAAGGAGCCCTGGTTTCTTTTATTGGAGAGTGATATTAGACGCCAAGATCTGGCTGCCAGGTGTCCTTGTTGCCCTGGGATATTGTTGCTTCTTGGCCCTCTCAGCTACTGAGCCAGTAGATTTGCGTATACTAACTAGTATATACACACATATCCACAGATTTTTCTATGTGTATCCATTAGTATCCCCATTAAGCTAAACATGAGTTCATACTGACGTGTCTGATTCTGATCCATTACCACCCCAGTCCTTCTAGCTTTCTCCCCTTGCTTCTCTGTAGATTCCCACTCCAACTGAGATAAACGCAGCTCTCTCCCTTGCCGCTCATTTATTTAATTGTGCAGTTGCACTATATATGTACAGAAGGATCATTATTGTTAATCCAGTCCCCTATGCAAAACAGCATTGTCAACTAGAGTATAACAGTGATGCGCTATTCCTTTTGTCTTTTAGTCTTACAGACTCCATTCATTTCCAAAGGTACTTGGCCCCACCTTTTCTCCTCACCCATTTCAGTTAGGTTGTTTCATGCATTTGTAACAAATTCTCCTGTTAGTCTATATTCTTTCCTAGGATCCCGCCACCTTCTAAATGATTTTTTTTTTTTAATTTGCCTACATTGAGGTTCACCCTGTTCTATAGAGCTGTGTGGCTTTTCACAAATGTGTAATGTCATTCCCACTGTTACAGTATCATACAAAATAGTTTCACCAATCTCCTGTGCTTCACCTGTTTGACCTCACCCCCCCCAACGAACACCTGGTAACCATTGATCTTTTTCCTGTCTCCATAGTTTTGCCGTTCCCAGAATGCCATGTAAATAGAATTACATAGTATGTAGCCTAATCAGACTGGATTATTCACTTAATAATATGCATTTAAGGTTCAACCCTGTGTACTTTTGGGTTTATAGTTCATTTCTTTTTTTCTTTTTTCTTTTTTTTTAACATAGACTTTATATTTTAGAGAAATTTTAGGTTCATGGCAAAGTTGTGCAGAAAGTACACAGTTTCCATATATATCATTGCCCCACACATACGGAGCCTCCCCCATTGTGAACGTACCACACCAGAGTGGTACATTTGTTAAACAGTTGATGAACCTACATTGACACATCATTATCACCCCAAATCTGTAGTTTACATTAGTGTCCGTTCTTGGTGGCGGTGTGTCAGTTTGTATAAATTCTATGGGTTTGGATAAATATATAATGACATGTGTCTACCACGATATCATGCAGAATAGTTTCATTCACTTCTGTGTTCTGCCTGTTCCTTTGCCCCTCACCCCTAATCCCTGGGAACCACTGTCTCTAAGTTTTGCCTTTTTCTAGAATGTCATATAGTTGGAATTATACCATATATAGGCATTTCATATTGTCTTCTTTCATTTAGTAATATGCATTTAAGTTTTCCCTATGTTTGTCTGGGTCTTGATAGCACATTTATTTTTAACACTGAGTAATAGTCCACTGTCTGGATGGACCATAGTTTGTTTGTCCATCACCTACTGAAGCACATCTTGGCTGCTTCCAGATTTTGACAATAAAGCTGCTATAAACATCCATGTGCAGGATTTTGTGTGGATATGTTTTCAACTCATTTGGGTAAATACCCAGGAGCATGATTATTGGATCGTTTTAGTAAGAGTATGTTTAGTTGTTTTTTTTTTTTTATTTTATTTATTTACTGTAGAGAGAGAAAGTGAGAATGAGCAATGAGGGAGAGCAGAGGAAGAGGGAGAGAGAGACTCTCAAGCAGACTCCATGCTGAGTGTGAAGCCTGAAGTGGGGCCCAATCTCACAACCCTGACTGAGATCATGACCTGAGCTAAAACCAAGAGTCTGACACTTAACCTACTGAGCCACCCAGGCATCCCCAGTGTGTTTAGTTTTATAAGAAACCACCAAATTCTCTTCCAAAGTGGCTGTACCATTTTGCATTCCCACCAGAAGTAAATGAATGTTCCTGTTCCTCACATCCTCACCAGCATTTGATATTTTCAGTGTTCTGGATTTGGGCCATTTTAATAGGTGTGTAATGGTATCCCATTGTTATTTTAATTTGCAATTCCCTAATGACATTTGATGTTGAGTGGCTTTTCATACATTATTTGCTACCAGTATGTTTTTTGTGAGGGGTCTCTTCAGATCTTTGTCCCATTGTTTGATCGAATTGTGTTTTCTTATTGTTGAGTTTTAAGAGTTCTTTGTTTAATTAGATGACGGTCTTTTATTGGATATTTTTTTTTGCAAATATTTTCTCCTAGCCTGTGGTTTGTGTTCTCATTCTCTTGACAATGTCTTTCACAGAACAGAAGTTTTTGATTTTAATGACACCCAGCTTATCGGTAATTCTTTCATGGATGAAATCTTACGCACTGTATCTAAAAAGTCATAACCCAAGGTCATCTAGATTTTCTATGTAATTTTCTAGGAGTTTTATTGTTTTGCATTTTGCATTTAGGTATCTGAGCCATTTTGAATGGATTTTTGTAAAAAGTGTACGGTGTAGGTTTATTCATTCGGATGTGGATATCCAGTTGTTTCAGCACCAGACTCTTTTCTTCATTGCAAGGCCTTTGCTCCTCTGTCAAAGATCAGTTGACTGTATTTGTGTATATCTATTTTTAGGCTCTCTACTCTGTTCCATTGACCTATTTGTGTTTTCTTTTGCAACTCTGTCTTGATTTGTAGATTTTTAGCTTTATACTAAGTGTTGAAGTCTGGTAGTTTTAATCTTCTGACTTCGTTTTTCTCCTTCAATATTGTATTGGTTATTCTGCGTCTTTTTCCTCTTCATATAAATTTTAGAATCAGTTTGTTGATATCCACAAAATAACATGAGAGGATTCTGACTGAAATTGTGTTGATTCTGTGGATCAATCTGGGAAGAATTGACATCGTGACAATATTGTCTTCCCATCCGTGAACATAGAATCTTTCATTGCTCTGGATGTGCCTGTGGCTGGCCGTAAGCCTGGTCAGGACTGCTGCAGGTGTGCTGGTGGGCTGGACTGTTTTCCAGCCCAGCTGGATGCTAGGTCCAGGGAGGATTGCTGTGAGCACGCTGATGTGTGGGGTTAATGTCCTGTTGGCATGAGGTCTGCCAAGGTGCAGGGTTGTATGGCGCTCTCAGCATGGTGCACCTTCTGGTGTTAACAGTCTAGAGGGAAGATTCTAAAATGGCACCCGCATGGCAGAATGAGAGCAAAAACTGTTGCTGCCAGTGTGTCTCAGTCCCCAGGGAGAGGCCCAGCTACTGCCTGCCTCTCTGGCGAGTGCTCCAAGTTTACTAAGTGGGTCTCCTTCACCTGTGGTCTATGCACTCTTTTAAAAAAAGATTTTATTTATTTATTTGAAAGAGAGAGACAGAGAAGGAGCAGGGGAAGTGGCAGGCAGAGGGAGAGGAAGAAGCAGACTCCCCTGGGACTTGATCCCAGGACCCCAGGATCATGACCCGAGCTGAAGGCAGACACTTAATCAACTGAGCCACCCAGGCATCCCTATGCACTTTTAAATCTGGTGTTTTTCTGCTGGTTTCTGGACCAAGTGAGTCTGCACATGAGCCCTTTAAGAGTGAGTGCTCGTTTCCCTACAGTATTGTAGTTGTCCTAGACGTATCACCTATTGATTTTTAAAGACAGGTGTTTTGGGGACTCATCTTTCCTGTGCAGGATCTATGGGGTGCCTAATGTGGAGCTTGAATCTCTCACTCCTCGGGGAAAATTCCGTACCTTTGAGCTCTCTTGCCCTCATGGAATACGACACCTGGAGTGTGGCTTTTTTCCTTAGCAAAGCTGTATCTCTGCCTCTTCTACCCATCTCGGTGCTGGTGGAGACTCTGTCGCTCCAGTTTTTAGGTCTCCTTCCCAGGGTATTATTCCATATGTAGTTGTAGATTTGTTGTATCCAAGGGCGGAGGTGAGCTCAGGATGCTTCTGTGCCACCATCTCAAACCCTCAACTGTCACATTTTTTTCGTTTACCTTAGGTTCCAGTGTGATTTCTCACAGAACTGGTAAACAAAGATGTAGTTAGTTCAGCCTGCTTTGCATGGTGCATGCAAGGCCTTAGGGTCTAGCATAGAACTTTGGCTAAGTGGTTCACTCAATCAAGTAAAACACTATTTAGGGAGGTTTTCCTTTTACACTTTTATTTTATTCTTTTTCTAAGATTTTATTTATTTATTTGTCAGAGAGAGAGCACAGCAGGGGGAGCAGCAGGCAGAGGGAGGAGCAGACTCCCGCTGAGCAGGGAGCCTGATGCGGGACCTGATCCCAGGACCCTGAGTTCATGACCTGAGCCGAAGGCAGACGCATAACTGACTGAGCCACCCAAGCGTCCCCTTATACACTTTTAGACAAATTATTCTAGGAAATTGTGTCAGTGTTTGCTGTGGCTCGATGTCAGATATTTGTACTCATAAGAACAAAGTTAAAAAAAATTTATGAGGCATGAATGGATTCTTTCCTATCAAATATATTAGAAAACATTTTTGGAAATATTGAGATCTGTTGTGAGCAGAATTACCAAGAATTTGGGACAGAAGTGATGAAGACAATCTTCTTTGAAGAAGTAGATCATATTCTATTAGAGGGCTGTGCCTTATCAGTTTAAACGTGGAAGAAGCTTCCCTGTTATTCTCTATCTTGGTGTGTTTTTAAAAATTACTTTTATTTCCCATTTAAGAAATTTGCAGGACTTCTAAAAATGAAAGTGAAAATGCCACAAACGTACTTGAGCTAAATCAGTTTTAAGTTAACATGTGAGGAAAATTTTGGCCACTTTTGGTTTGGAATGGAATGTAAAATTAAGCAACATGCACCCAGATTTCATGCCACACAAATATATGCAGCATATGCAAAAAAGATATTTTGAAACTTCTCTTGGCAAAAATTATATTATGTTTCAGACTAGCATCATAGAGTCTGTTTAGAAATTGGGGTCTGAAAAGTACAACCTCTGTAGTTTCCCTGAACAAACAGGAAAGATCCAAATGCTTCATTTACTGTGGACGTAGGTTTTAGATATAAAGTATTCAGATGAGTGCAGTGGGAGAGTTAGTTCATTAAATAGCTAGCTAGTAAAGACATACCTCTGCTAAGTGATAGGGAGAGAAGCGTGGAGAAGATAGTGTTTTAAAAAGCGTCTGCATGTAAGTAAGGGCACCGTGCTGGGTACAAGGTTATAATGTTCTGCAGAATAGAAATGCACATCGAGGAGTAACAAACTTGTCCTGGGGGGAGCTTTGGAGGCTCGACCGAGGTGGGGGCGGGGGGTGGGTGGTGACGACTGAGTTATATTTGGACCTAAAGGGTGACCGTCAGTGGAGAAAGGAGAGGAACTGTGTTGTTGGCAGAAGCATCAGGTCCAGATGCAAAAGTTCAGAAGTGGGGGAGAGCAGAGTGGGTTCTTAGAGGTGAAGAGGGTTGTACTTCTGAAGGAGGTGTGGCAGAGAGAGGAAGCGGTTCAACGGAATTGATGGTGAACTGGGCTACACACCCTCTCTTGCATACCTTATGGGAGCAAATGAGCAACAGAAGCTGAGAGAGGAACCACCGTTCTTTCCACGTTTCCAGGGAGAGGCAGCAGCAGACTATGGGCAGGCAAGTGAGAGGGGCTTTCGTTCTTGGGGAAGGCAGAGACCAGCACTCAGCAAGTAAAGCGTACATGGCCAGGGGGGCGGAAAGGGCACCGTCGGGGAGCCAGGAGCCTGGGTACTTGGAGGGAGGGGTTTACAAGGTATTATGGTAAAAAAAGGTTTAGAGTTGCCAGTTCCAAGAGATTATGATCTCTTATTGCTCTTTCCTCTCAAAATGTTTGCCTCTTAGTAGCATTGAACAAACAGCGGAGATCCTGTTGTGTCTGTCTCCCGTCGAAGTTGCCAATCTGAAGGAAGGAATCAATTTCTTCCGCAATAAGAGCACTGGCCAAGATTACATCCTCTACAAGAGTAAGACTCGCCTGAAGGCGTGCAAGAATATGTGTAAGCATCAAGGAGGCCTGTTCATAAAAGACATCGAGGATTTGGATGGAAGGTACCGACACTTCTGTTGCTTTCTCCCTGGAGATCACGCTGACAGTTAGATTTGGGCAGGAGATGTGCTCATTAGACATTTTAAATCAATCATTCAACAAACCACTTTCCCTAGGAAATGCATAATTTTTACTTGTGCTCACTGAGGGCATCTCTCTGGTCACAAAATTGTATGATCTTTACTTAATTTTCCTCTCCTTTTTGCCCCTGCCTTGGTCAAGCCTCCAAAGCTACCCGCAGGACAAGCCGAGCACTTCTTAATGTGCATTTCTCTTCTGAGAACTGGAAGATTGACCTCTGGCTTGATGAATGCTGAAGCTTTGGGGCACGTGTATCTGTGTGTGGGCGTGAGTGTCTGGCTGTGCATTTGCCTGCTTTTGCATGCAGCCTCCAGTACGTCTCTTTTTCCACTGCCCCAGAAGTGTGTGTGTTGGGTGGGGGCACTTTTCCAGACCCTCCCGGAGAGCAGGTAGAATTCCCCTGGCCAGCCTAGTTGGGATTAAGAAATAGACATGCCAGCACCCCCACTGTACCCACCCCAGAAGCAGCTCTTCTGATCACTTCTTGGAAGAACTGGCCCCTTGATTAAACCTGTCTGTTAATTTGCACCCCAGCACAGGAGCAGTGACAGAATGGGGAGGTTTTGTTTTGTTTCTAGATGTACAGTGCACTGCCTGGGGGAGCCAGGGAGAGCTCGGGGTGGGGGGAACACGTTGTCCGCCTGTTTCCCAGCACTAGCAGTGCATGCCAAGCCAACCCCATTTTTAAGCTCTGCTTTGGCCGAACTTGACCAGTGTTGTTTCCGTCATTCCCATCTTGGGATTTTATCTTCCGTGTGTTGCGTGTTGTCGGTCTTACTTGTCAGGTCATTTGTGGGCAGTTTAGTGCTTACGCGCTCAGAAGGAGCTGGGCAGCTGTCCGACAGCGCCTGCTATCACTGTACAGAACACCATCACTAGAGGCTGGGATGTTCTCACAGCGGCACACAGATTCACTTCAGTGCGTGTTTGGTCTCAGGGCCCCGCCTACACACGATTAGATTTCTTTTGGAATTAATCACCATTGCACCTGTAGCTTGCTGGCTCAGATTAGGTGGCTAGGCTGGGAAGATTAAAATACAGGGCACCCTGTTAAATTTGCATTTCAGATAAACAATGAGTCTATTTTTAGTATAAATGTGTCCCAAGTATTACATGGAACGTCCTTGTAGCGGACAGCTCTGCCCTGGAAGAACCTCTTGGTAATTTGCTGACAGCCCAATCTTGATTGCCTTCCCTTTTCTCAGTGGATTCAGTTAGGGGGCCCTCAGACTTGGGTGGTTTTGTCACGGGTGAACTTCTGCAGGTGCTTGGGGTCTTCTGACTACTGCAGTTTGGAGACTCCGCTTCTCTTCTCTTCTCTCCGCTGCTTGTCTCCTTTCACACGGTGCCCACTTGGCCAGTCATTTAAGGAAGTGTTACAGCTTAGTGACTGAGATCACAATCTTTCTCACAGCCCTGGTCAGAAGCCCGGCTGCACTGCTTACGAGCTCAGTGACCTGGACAAACATCTTATCCTGTTTGGGCCCCCGCCCTCCCCTCCCAGCTTCACCCTGTCTTGTTGACAGAGAGAGCACTTTCATCTCTCCTGTGCGCGGGGAGCCGGCAGCTCTCCCCTTTATTCCCAGATGCAGCTCCCCAACCATTTACTTGCTGAAACCAAGTCCCCCGAGTAACTTAGACACTGCACTCCCCCAACCACCTCTCCAAATTTGGCGACCCTTCTCACGTCCTCTGTGCAGAATCACCCGCAAAAGCACTCTCTTCTAGGGGATGGTCGAGAACAATGACCTACCTCTTCTCCCCTCTGCACCTCAGGCATTTTTCTTCTTCCCACCCAACCTAGATCAGTAGGTAGCCCTTGTAAGCTGTGGTTCTCATTTCTGAAGTCCAGCAGTTTTTCACAACCTCTCTTGCATTGGAAGCTGTTGCTCTCCTGCCTGCCCACCACCTCTGAGCATTTATGGTCCAGCCAGGTTCCTCCTTGAATGGCCCAGAATGTTCAGGAGCTACATCTGGAATGTTCTCTCTTAATTTTTGGAGGGTTGTCGGCTACTCACTGATGAGAAAGGAGATCTCACAAAATAACCCTCCATAAATCGAAGTGTGACTCATGCTTTTTGCCTTATTCCTACAGAAGAATATTTAAAAATTCCAGATAGAATGAAACTTGAAAAAAAATCAGCATAGTTCACTTACATGTTAAAACAGACATTTTTCGTTTAAAACATCTGATGTCTCTGGTTTGAGACATATTTGGGTTTTTTTTAAATTCTTTACTGTTAAAAAAAAATAAAAAACTTCACTAGAAACACTAGCAAAATAAAGAGGAAAAAAAATAGAACTGTTTCGAACCCATCCCCAACCACCACACCCCCTTCAACGCTCTGGTAAGAAATGGAAAAAAGAAATTACTGTACATCCTGTTTTGTTACAATCTGATTCTCATTCTGGGATAGGTTTACCGAGTTAGCAAATGAAAACTACAGAACGCTCAGTTAAATTTGCATTACAGGTTAACAGCAAATTTGCACACGAGGTACTTATATCTTAAAAATATTTACTCTTTATATGAAATTCATGATTTAGATAAACCATGCCCTAAAATGATAAGGAAATCCTTTCTCTTTGAAAAATGAAAACTTGAGCTGAACTGGGTTCAGTACCCTGTTCCAGAGTCCAGTGTAGACCAGAGACACACGTTGATTACTGCATTCTTCCCTCGTATTGGCTCCGGTTGGATCTTACCTAGCGAACCGTCCCTGAAGACCACTTTGTTCTCTCCGCTCTGTTGATCCCTGTCTGACCCGTGTCACCTGTATGACATGGAATTTAACTTCATTATTTACTTTATTTACTTTTTTTTAAATCTACATTTTTTAAATCACCTCATGATGATTATTCTATATTTCCTTGGCTATGACTATCAATTGAATATCATCTACTAACGGTCTTCCTTTTACATCGTTGGTGTTCAAGCACCTAATTTAATTTCATTGCAAAATAATGCATGTAAGCTTAGTAAGATTAATTTTATTTTCACCATTTCACAAACCTAAGTACAGTTTTTATTTTCATGCAGGTCTGTTAGATGCACAAAGCACAACTGGAAATTAGATGTGAGCACCATGAAGTATACCAACCCCCCAGGCAGCTTCTGTCAAGATGAACTAGGTAAATACCATCAGTATTAATAAATACATTCTGCTGTTATCGTTCCTGGGGTCCTGTTTGTCAGCTTGTTTCTAATTTCACTTGAAGCTTTGGGTACATTCTGATTTTAAACTGTGGATATTTGGTCTTTTTTTTTTTTTTCCAATATAATTAACACTGTAAATTCCGAACACGATTTCTCCAAAAGATCCCTTCATGCGTTCATTTGCTGAGCACATGTTTGTTGGGAACCTAGTGTGTGTGCATGTTGCACTGGCTCTAAAGATGGGTAAGATAGAGCTGGGGTGCCTGAGACGACGTCGTAGGTCGTGGGACCTGGACGAGCCCGTGGCCGACAAGGATCAGGGAGCCTCTGGCCGGTGGCTTGGATACTGGATACGGTAGATTGGTGGCTCTGAATGTTTTGTTTGCGAAGGCACACAACTTAGACGTTCGAGTACCGTTTCAGTAGAGGCTTACAGTTCTAGCTGGGAAATACAGTCTTCAAAGTGCGCTGCTCTTTCTGGCGTCGGTAAGAGGCTGCAGTTGATGTCTGATTTGCACAACGCTGTTTCCACACCTGCTGTCTGCTTCCTCCTACTCCAGAAAGCCTTTCTAACTATGAGCAACAAGGGGGCAGTCATACCAATAAATGTGTCTCTGTTCTTATTAAAATTGTGTTCTGTCAGTAGAAAAAGTCACTTGTGACAATCCTGAAAAGGAAGTGTGTTAGACACACTTTCAGAATGACGGTGGTGGAAGTAACCAACAGATTTCATCAGCCTGGGAGATCCCAGAGGGCTTCGTGCTGGAGATGGCATTGGTGTTGGGGGTCTCAGGGGCTTCACTCCTGCGGGTGTCCCTTGTCCTGAATCACCAGTTCTGTCCTTGGCTGTTAGTCCCTGTGTGTGCATGCTCAGTGTGACGTAAGGCCTTACTAGACCTTCCTCCCCTGCTTATATTATGCCCCCAGTCCTCTAACCCCTAAAACAGGGAACCCCGTTGGAGCAGGTGTCCACACTTGCTGCCTGCCCCTCCCCTCCCCCATGGTCTTGGTGGAGCTGCAGTCCTACCACTGCATGGACAGGCTCCTGTCAATGTCACCAGTGCTTTCTGTGTTGCTCAATTCAGTGGTCACTTTACATTGTCATTGTACCCAAACTCAGTAGCACTCAGCACAGTGGCCCACTCACTCTCTGTTGTGGGTCCTTTCCCTTGAGTCTGGGGAGCAATGCTTTCTGCACTAGTTTCCTATCTGCTGCTGTAACAAATTCCCTCAAACATAATGGCTTAAAATAATAGGAATCTACTGTCTTACAGTTGTGTGGGTCACAGGTCCAGCACAGGTCTCTGTGGCTAAAATTATAGTGTCAGCAGGGCTGCGTTCCCTTCTGTAAGCTCCAGAGACGGATCCATGTCCTTGCCTTTTCTAGCTTCTAGGGGCCCCCCTTTCCATTGTCAAAGCCTTGCATCTCTGTAGCCCTTATTTCTGTGGTCACATCTCCCTCTGACTCCTCTGCCTCCTGCTTCCAGGTTTTAGGACTCTTGTGATACATTGGGCTCACCCACATAATCCAGGATATTCTTGCTATTTTAAGGTCAGCTGATTAGCAACCTTAATTTCATCTGCAACTTTGATTCCCTTTTGCCGTATAACCTCACGTATCCATAGTTCCTGGACGTTAGAATGGGGGCATCCTTGGGGGCTCCTGTTCTGTCCTGGTCCAGGTTGTCAGCTCCCACCTGCAATCCTCAGTTCTCCAACCTTGCAAGTCTTATCTGCTGTGCTGTCTCTTGAGAAGGAGGAGGAGGAGGCTTCCAAAGGGGCCTCTGAGGAAACCAGAAAGGGGATTTTGAAGAAATATTGGAGGACACAGTAATGTCTCCTAAGAAAACCATGAAATCATATATAGAAGAAAGCACCACTTCAAACCATATATATATATGTATAAACATATCATATATAAACATATATGTTTATGTTTATGTGTATATATGTTTATATATGATAAACATGTATAAACATATATATATATAAAATTCTGTTGCTAAAAACAGTGAATGCTGAGGAGAGGGTCATGTGCATTTAAATTGTTGAAGAGCCTACTCCTGAACCCAAACTCCTGTCACCCTGTAAAATGTCTTCAAGCCTGAAACCAAAACGGAACACTCTCCTGATTCTTATTCTGACCACACTAGCTACGTCTCATGCTCTTCTGCTGACTCATCCCCTGCTAGACTTCTGAATGTTGGAATGGCCTGGGACTGGACCCGAAGCTCCCTATCTGTAAGCTTTCCCTAAGGGATCACATCTAATACCATAACTCTAAATGCCGTCTTTACTCAGATGAGCCCAAAAAGTTTGCCTCCAGCTTTGACCTCATCCTTGAGCTCTCCACCTGCCTAACAGTATTTCCACACAGACTTCTGGTGGGCATTCCAAGAGCACAGCCAAGGCGGAACTCTTGATGTCCATCGCCAGCATATCTTCACACCTATTCCTCCTCCAGCCTTCTCCATTGATATTCCTCACACCTGTTCCTCCTCCAGCTTCCCCATCACTGTTCCTCACACCTGTTCCTCCTCCAGCCTTCCCCATCACTGTTCCTCATACTGTTCCTCCTCCAGCCTTTCCCATCACTGTTCCTCGCTCTGTTCCTCCTCCAGCCTTCCCCATCACTGTTCCTCACACTGTTCCTCCTCCAGCCTTCCCCATCTCTGTTCCTCATACTGTTCCTCCTCCAGCCTTTCCCATCACTGTTCCTCTCTCTGTTCCTCCTCCAGCCTTTCCCATCACTGTTCCTCATACCTGTTCCTCCTCCAGCTTCCCCATCGATGTTCCTCACACCTGTTCCTCCTCCAGCTTCCCCATCAATGTTCCTCACACTGTTCCTCCTCCAGCCTTTCCCATCACTGTTCCTCATACCTGTTCCTCCTCCAGCCTTTCCCATCACTGTTCCTCACACCTGTTCCTCCTCCAGCTTCCCCATCACTGTTCCTCACACCTGTTCCTCCTCCAGCCTTTCCCATCACTGTTTCTCATACCTGTTCCTCCTCCAGCCTTTCCCATCACTGTTCCTCATACCTGTTCCTCCTCCAGCCTTCCCCATCACTGTTCCTCACACTGTTCCTCCTCCAGCCTTCCCCATCACTGTTCCTCACACTGTTCCTCCTCCAGCCTTTCCCTTCACTGTTCCTCACACCTGTTCCTCCTCCAGCCTTTCCCATCACTGTTCCTCACACCTGTTCCTCCTCCAGCTTCCCCATCACTGTTCCTCACACTGTTCCTCCTCCAGCCTTCCCCATCACTGTTCCTCACACTGTTCCTCCTCCAGCCTTTCCCATCACTGTTCCTCACACCTGTTCCTCCTCCAGCCTTTCCCATCACTGTTCCTCATACCTGTTCCTCCTTCAGCTTCCCCATCACTGTTCCTCACACCTGTTCCTCCTCCAGCCTTTCCCATCACTGTTTCTCATACCTGTTCCTCCTCCAGCCTTCCCCATCACTGTTCCTCACACCTGTTCCTCCTCCAGCTTTTCCCATCACTGTTCCTCACACCTGTTCCTCCTCCAGCCTTTCCCATCACTGTTCCTCATACCTGTTCCTCCTCCAGCCTTTCCCATCACTGTTCCTCACACCTGTTCCTCCTCCAGCCTTTCCCATCACTGTTCCTCACACCTGTTCCTCCTCCAGCCTTTCCCATCACTGTTCCTCATACCTGTTCCTCCTCCAGCCTTTCCCATCACTGTTCCTCACACCTGTTCCTCCTCCAGCCTTTCCCATCACTGTTCCTCATACCTGTTCCTCCTCCAGCCTTTCCCATCACTGTTCCTCACACCTGTTCCTCCTCCAGCCTTTCCCATCACTGTTCCTCATACCTGTTCCTCCTCCAGCCTTTCCCATCACTGTTCCTCATACCTGTTCCTCCTTCAGCTTCCCCATCACTGTTCCTCACACCTGTTCCTCCTCCAGCCTTTCCCATCACTGTTTCTCATACCTGTTCCTCCTCCAGCCTTCCCCATCACTGTTCCTCACACCTGTTCCTCCTCCAGCTTTTCCCATCACTGTTCCTCACACCTGTTCCTCCTCCAGCCTTTCCCATCACTGTTCCTCATACCTGTTCCTCCTCCAGCCTTTCCCATCACTGTTCCTCACACCTGTTCCTCCTCCAGCCTTTCCCATCACTGTTCCTCACACCTGTTCCTCCTCCAGCCTTTCCCATCACTGTTCCTCATACCTGTTCCTCCTCCAGCCTTTCCCATCACTGTTCCTCACACCTGTTCCTCCTCCAGCCTTTCCCATCACTGTTCCTCACACCTGTTCCTCCTCCAGCCTTTCCCATCACTGTTCCTCTCTCTGTTCCTCCTCCAGCCTTTCCCATCACTGTTCCTCATACCTGTTCCTCCTCCAGCTTTTCCCATCACTGTTCCTCACACCTGTTCCTCCTCCAGCCTTTCCCATCACTGTTCCTCATACCTGTTCCTCCTCCAGCCTTTCCCATCACTGTTCCTCACACCTGTTCCTCCTCCAGCCTTCCCCATCACTGTTCCTCACACCTGTTCCTTCTCCAGCTTTTCCCATCACTATTCCTCACACCTGTTCCTCCTCCAGCCTTTCCCATCACTGTTCCTCATACCTGTTCCTCCTCCAGCTTCCCCATCGATGATCCTCACACCTCTTCCTCCTCCAGCCTTTCCCATCACTGTTCCTCACACTGTTCCTCCTCCAGCCTTCCCCATCACTGTTCCTCACACTGTTCCTCCTCCAGCTTCCCCATCACTGTTCCTCACACCTGTTCCTCCTCCAGCTTCCCCATCTGTGTTCCTCCATCAGCCTTCCCCTTCTCTGTAAACAATACCACATACATTCAAATGAGCAAAACCTGGAGTCACTCTTGACTTTTGTTTTTCCTTGAACTCCCTCATTCAGCCCATCAGTCCTGTTGCTTTTGTGCCCAAACTGCTTCAGACCCATGTGCACTGCCTCCATCTGAGTGCAAGTCAGTCACCTGTGCCTTACGAGTGGTCGCCCTGCTTCCTTGCTTGCCTTCTGTGGTCCATTCTGCTGCTAGCACCCAAGCATGATCTTGTAAAAATCCACATTGAGTCACATCATTCCCCTGCTCAGAACTCTCCAGAGAGCTTCCTATCACCTTTAAGAATGTGCATACCTTTGACCCGGCAATTCCACATCCAAGACCTTATCCTAAGATCTTAATCGCTGATGTGTCAAAGAGAATGTTCATTTACAGCAGTACTGTTTACAAAAAAAAAAAAAAAAAATGGAAACAACTTAAACATTAGCAATAACTTTAGTATATCTTAAAAGGGATACTAATGAAGAAACTAAAATAATAGTTCTGATTATAAAGCAAAATAAAGGTTATAAACATTACGTATATGATCCAGTTATGAAAAAAACTGGATGCATAAGTACATGTGGGTAATTGGAGGGGGGCAGCTTTACCACTGGTTACCTGCGGAGGGAGCTGAGCTGGGAGCTTCCTACGTGTCCCTCCAGATTGGGGACTTGGATTATGCTACCACTACATCCTTTGCAGGCTCAAATTCCTGTGACCCTAGCAATAGAATGTCAGGACCACTCTTGCCCATGTGTCTTAGACCAACTCCAAATCACTTTTTAAAGAAGACTCTGACCTGCACGGGTATCTATCCCCAGTTCCCCATGAGCAGAGGGGTCACTGACTAGGGTGCATGTTTTCTTCCACTCACCCCCTAAGGTGGTAGAATGCTGATCTGGGAGAGTTGCTCAATGATTTGACCATAAATGTGTCCTCCCACGCCCCTCAAAGGGATGTCTGGATCACTAGTTTTTTGTTTTTTGTTGGTTTTTTTTGCCAGTAAGCCCCACCCCATGACCATTGGCCTAGCCTAGAAAACCTATAATCACATTGTTACATGTGCTGTGCAAATACTGTGACATTAATTTGGCAGAAAACTGGTAAGAATAAAAGGTTTGCACATAATACAGTGTTTGCATGAGTGAAAGGACAATACACTGTCACCCATGAATACGTAGTAAGTAACCCAGAAATCTATAGCTGCATAGGGTCTTTTATGAAACCTCTACGTCTTTTGGACAAGACGTGTATGAGGAGAGATAAGATAGCAAAGTGGTTCAGAGCGGGTGCAGTGGGGCCTGACAGCCTGGGTTCAGACCCTGAAGCCCAAACACAATTCAGTGCTTCTGGGTGAGATTTCAGTCTCTTTGTGCTTCAGGTTCCTCAGATGGTGATCATACCAGCAATAGCTACTTTACTGGGTTGTTGAAGGAATTTTCAAAGTGAACATCTGTTAAATTCTCGGCGCTGGTACACAGAGCGTAATGATTTACTTGTACGTGTAGGGCTCAGATAGTCTGCACGTGTCCCCTGAGCCTGGGACCGCAGGAGCGGGGAAAGAGGGATTTTCCACCCAGCAGGAAGTTGGGTCAGTGGGAAAACAGAGCGATGAGCTGGGAATTGGTGCCGTGGCCGGTGAAGGGCAGGCCCGCGGGTGGCAGCAGGGTCAGCGGGACGGGAAGCAACAGGCCCCAGTGAGGTTCAGCCTTTGCTCAAGTGAGGAGGCTGCGTGAGAATGGAAAACGAGTTTGCCAGAGCTCATTCTTCAGCCCAGCACCGCCATGAGCGGATTTCATACCTCATCCCGGGAAAGGGAAGCAACACTCAGTCCCACCCTGGGGTAGGAGCGGAGATGATTTTGTAGTTATCATTACAGAGAACAATAGATGGTCATAATTAACAAGATAGAGAACTAGAAGGAAGAGCCTCACCTGCACGCCCATCACCCAAGACCACCTTTGCTTTGCTATCTTTCCTCCCATTCCTCACCATGGTTACCTCTCCCCTCACCCCTCCCTCTTCTTTTCCCCTTCCCGTCCCCCTTCCTCCTCCTCCTTTTTATTGACATATAATTCACATACATAAAATTCACCCTTTTAAAGTGTGCAGTCCAGTGGTTTTTAGTGTTTTCTCATGTTGTGCCATTATTACCATCTAATTCCAGAATATTCTCATTACCCACAAAGAAACCTTATAACTATTAGCAGTCAGTCCTCGTTCCCCTTTTTCCCAAGCCCCTGCCAACCACTGCTCTACTTTCTGTCTCTGGATTTTCCTATTCGGGATACTTCATATATTTGGAATAATGCAATGTGTGGCCTTTTGTGTCTGACTTCTTTCGTTCGGCGTGATGTTCTCAGGGCTTGTCCATGTGTGCAAACGTCAGGCTCCTTTGCTTCACCCCTATTAGGGCTGAGTAGCAGCCCTTGTATGGAGAGACCACACTGCATTTACCCATTTATCAGTTGATGGATTTGGGTTCTTCCCGCTTTTAGCCGTGATACATGATGCTGCTATGAACATTTGTGTGCAAATCTTTGTGTGGACATGTTTTCAGTTCTCTTGTTTACGTACTTAATGCCGTTGCTGGGTCATATGGTAACTCTATGCTTAACTTTTTGAAAAATTACCAAACTGTTTTTCAAAACACTGTACCATGTTCATTCCCACCAGTGACGTATGATGGCTTCAATCTCTCCATATCCTCATCGACACTTGTCGTTGTCCGTATTTTTTATGATAGCCATCCTACTGGGTATGAAATGGTGTTGTGCCCTGACGCTGATTTGCGTTTCCCTAGTAACTAATGATGAGGAGCATCTTTTTGTGTGTTCATTGGTCCTTTTATATTCATATTATTTTTATTTATCTTCTTTGGAGCAGTCTATCCAGATCTGTTGCCCATTTGTAAATTGGGCTCTTTGTCTTTGATTATTAAGATATAAGGATGCTTTGTATATTAGAGATACGAGTCCCTTATCAGAAATGTAATTTGCAATTATTTTTTACCATTCTGTGGGTTGTCTTTTCACATTCTTGCTAGTGTTCTTTGAAACACAATATTTTTAATTTTGATGAAGTCCAATTTATTTATTTTTTTCTTTGTAAGTTGTACCCTTTGTGTCTAAGAAAGCATAGGCTCCGAATATCTGAATCTAATACACTAATATGCTTTATTAGACTGACATACGGATAGACTAATAGATAGTCTAAGAACCATTGCCTAATCCAAGGTCATGAAGATTTACTCCTATGTTTTATTCTACGAGTTTTATAGTTCTTGCTCTCACATTTCATTCTTTGATCCATTTTGAGTTAATTCTTGTACATTGTGTGAGATATAGGTCCAACTTCATTCTTCTGCATGTGGATATCTGGCTTTTGCAACCCTATTTGATGAAGGACTAAGCTCTTTCCCCATTGAAATATTTGGCATCCTTGGTGAAAATCAGTTGATGAGAAATGTAAAGTTTAATGTCTAGACTCTATCCCATTGATCTATATGTCTATCATTATGCTAGTTCCATATTGTTTTGATTATTGTAGCTCTGTAGTAGGAAGTGTGAATCTTCCAGTTTTGTTTTATTTTTCAAGATTGTCTTGGCTTTTCTGGGTGCCTTGCATTTCCATATGAATTTTAGGATTAGCTTTCCAATTTCTAGGGGGAAAAAAGGTGGTTGGAATTTTGATAGGAGTTGCAGTGAATCTATAGATCAAGTTGGGGCCTGTTACCGTCGTAACAATACAAGTCTTTTGGTCGTGAATATGGGATGTCTTTCCATTTATTAAGTCATCTTTACTTTCTCTCAACTATGTTTTATAGCCTTCAGGGTATCAGTTTTGTACTACTTTTGTTAAATTTATTCCTAAGTATTTTATTGTTTTTGATGCTGTTGTAAATGGAATTGTTTTCCTAACTTCATTTTCAGATTGTTCATTGCTAGTGTATAGAGAACCCTTTTTCTTTTTATATGACCTTGTATCCTGCAACCTTGCTGAACCCATTTATTAGATCTAATAGTTTCTTAGTGGATTCCTTAGATTATTCTATATGCAAGATCGTGTTGTCTTGAATGGAGGTAGTTTTATTTCTTCCTTTCCAGTATGGATACTTTTTATTTCATTTTCTTGCCCAGTTGCCTTGGCTAGAACTTCCAGGTAGAGGTGGCAAGAAGAGACATTCCTATCTTATTCCTGATCTTAAGGGAAAGCATCCAGTCTTTTACTATTAAGCATGATGTTAACCGTGAAGTTTTATGGATGCCCTTTAGCAGGTTGAGGAAATTTTCTTCAAAGTTTTCTGAGTGTTTTTATCACAAAAGGGTATTGGACTTCATCATATGACTTTTCTCCATCATTTGAGATCATGTGATTTCCCCCTTTTTGTTCTACTAATGTGATGTATTACATTGATTGATTTTCAAATACCAAACCAGCCTTATATCTTTTGAACATTGAACCAGCCTCACATAAACCCCACTTGGTCATGGTGATAATTCTTTTTTATATTGCTAAATTGTATTTGCTAATATATTTTTAAGGATTTTTATGTCTATATTCATGAGGAATATTGGTCTGTATTTGTGCGTGCCTGTGTGTGTGTGCTGTCTTTGTCTGGTTCTGGTATCAGGGTGATAGTACCCTCATAGAATGAGTTGAGAAGCGTTCCTTTCTATTTATTGGAAGAGTTTGTGAATTGTTGATGTTGCTTCTTCTTTAAACATTTAGTCAGATTCACCAGTGAAGCCATCTGGGCCTTAACTAACCTTCGTGGGAAGTTTTATGATTATTGACCCAATCTTGTTATTTGTTTTGGGTCTGCTTAGATATTCTATTTCTTCTTGAGCTGGTTTAGTTAATTTGTGCCTTTCTTGAAATCTCTCCATTTCATCTAGGTTATATAATTTGTTAATCCACAATGTTCATTGTATTCCTTATATATATTTTTTATTTCTATACGATCAATCTCCTTTTTCATTCCTGGTTATAGTAATTTGAGTCTTCTCTCTTTTTTCTTGGTCAGTCTAGCTAAAGCCTTGTAAATTTTGTTAATTATGTTGAGGAACTAACTTTTGTTTTCATTGATTTTCTCTTATTTTCCTATTCTTAATTTCATTTATTTTGGCTCTAATTTTTTTTATTATTGCCGTCCCTCTGTTTGCTTTGGGTTTAGTTTGCTCTTCTTTTTCTAGTTTCTTGAGGCAGAAGGTTAGGTTCTTTGTTTGAGATCTTCGTTTTTTAATATAAGTGTGTACAGGTATAAATTTCCTTTTATGCACTGTTTTGGCCACATTCCATAAATTTTGGCATATGTTTTCATTTTTACTTATCGTAAGGATTTTCTAATTTTTCTAGTGATTTCTTCCTTAAACCATTTGTAAGTTCATTGTTTGATTTCTACATATTTGTAAATTTCCCACCTTTCCTCCTTTACCGATGTCTCCTTTCATTTCATTGTGGTCAGAGAACATACTCTATAGGTCTTTGATCCTTTCAGATTTATTGAAACTTGTTTTATGGCCTAATGTATGGCCTATGCTGGAGAATATTCCACATGTAGCTGAGACAAATGTGCATTCTGTGACAGTTGGGTGGGGCATTCTGTATATGTCTGTTAGGTCTAGTTGGTTTATAGTTTTGCTCAGCTCTTCTATTTCTTTGTTGATCTTCTATCTAGTTGTTCTGTCTTCCAGTCATCTTTTTAGGCATGCTTTTATAAATAATCGTAATTATTATACACACACACAGATATAGATATAGGTTTATTTATTTTAGAGAGAGCACAGAGGAGAGAGGGAGGGGGGAGAGAGAGAGTCTTAAGAGTGACACGGGGCTTGATCCCATGACCCTGAGATCACAACCCAAGCCGAAACCAAGAGTTGCGTGCTTGACTGACTGCACCACCTAGGTGCTCCTCTATATATTATTTTTGTATATTTTTCTTTTGTTAGTATTACGGTATTAGTCATATCAGATTCTATACATACGTAATTTGAAAGTATGTTTACATTAAATATTAACTCAAATGATTTATTTAGCCATTTCTCTGTTGTTGGAATTTAGGCTGCTCGTAGTGTTATTTTTTTGCCATCTAAAATAAAACTGTGGGCACAAAAATAGACAGATCAATAGAATAGAATAGAAAACCCAGAAATAAATCCACAAGTATATGGTCAGTTAATCTTTGACCAGGCAGGAAAGAATATCCAATGGGAAAAGGACAGTCTTTTCAACAAATGGTGTTGGGAAAACGGCAGCAACATACAGAAGAAAGAAACTGGACCACCGTATTACACGATACACAAATTCAAAACGGGTTAAAGACCTAAATGTGAGATAGGAAACCATCAAAATCCTAGAGGGGAATGCAGGCAGCAACCTCTTTGACATTGGCCTTAGCAACTTCTTTCTAGAGATGTCTGCTGAGGCAAGGGAAACAAAAGCAAATAAAAACTATTGGAGCTACGTCAAAATAAAAAGTGTCTGCGCAGCAAAGGAAATAGTCGACAAAACTAAAAGGCAATCTATGGAATAAGAGAAGATATTTTCAAATGACATATTTGATTAAGGATTAGTATCCAAGATATATAAAGAACTTACACAACTCAACACACACAAAAAAACAAATAATGCAATTAAAAATGGGCAGGAGACATCCAGATGGCCGACAGACACATGGAAAGATGCTCATGCGAATCAAAAGCCCAGTGAGATACCACCTCGTACCTGTCACAATGGCTGAAACCAAAAACACAAGAACAAGTGTTGGTGAGGATGTGGAGAACAAGGAACCCTCGTGCACTGCTGATGGGAATGCAAACTGGGGCAGCCACTGTGGAGAACAGTGTGGAAGTTCCTCAAAAAGTTAAAAACTAAAATTACCATTTGATCCAGTAATTCCACTCCTGGGTATTTACCCAAAGAATATAAAAACACAAATTTGAAAAGATATATGCACCCCTATGTTTATTGCAGCGTTATTTACAATAGCCAAATTACGGAAGCAGCCTCGTGCCCATTGATAAATGAAGGAATAGAGAAGAGGTATGTATATACCCAATGGAATATTATTCAGCCATAAAAAGAACAAAAGTTTGCCATATACAATGGCATGGATGGAGCTTGAGAGTACAGTGCTGAGCGAAATAAGTCAGTCAGAGAAAGGCAAATACCATATGATTTCACTCATATGTGGAACTTAAGAAACAAAACAAATGAGCAAAGGGAAATGACGGTGAGAAAGAGAGACAAACCAACAAGCCGATTCTTAACGATAGAGACCAAACTGATGGTTACCAGAGGGGAGGTAGATGGAGGGATATGTGAGACAGGTGATGGGGCTTAAGGAGCGCACTTGTGATGAGCACCAGGGAATGGACGGAAGTGCTGAATCACTGTATTGTACACCTGGAACTAATACAGCACTGTGAACTAACCTGAATTAAATAAAAACTTAAAGAAACAAATATAAAAACTAAAAATTAAGTAAAACGATCATGTTTGTGCTTAAGAGCTTCTCTGTATTTGGAGTAATTTCCATAATAAAAAACATAAGGTAGTTGAATTACTAACTGGTAAAAGCGTGTGACTAACAAATTATTTTACCCATGTCTAAGATCTCATACACTTCAGGATAAAGATAGGCTTCACATAACCTAATAGCCTAAATGAGAAAGGTAACACTACAACAGTAACAGAAGAAATGTAGGAGAATATCTTTGTGACCTAGAGATTGGTAGCACTTTTTTTTGTGTGTGTGTGAGATGGATTATTTTATTATTGCTACTTTACAGATGAGGAAACCAACGCACAGAAAGGTTAAGGAACTCATGTAAGGTCACACAGCTAGGCAGAGCTGGGATTTAATCCACGCAATCTGGTTCCAGCATCCAAGTTGGGTGGATAAAGAAGGGCTTCTCTGAGGAACCAAGTGTTCACTATAGCCCATTTCTTACTCTCTGTCTTGACCAAACTTTAGTCAGGCTTCTCTCTTGCCTACAGGCCGGTGAACTCTGCTTGTCCCAAGCCTGAGCAAGCACAGAAAAGTAGAACGTGTCTCCCCTTATCAGCTTCTGGAAATGTGCTGACCACAGCCAAGACCCTGTTCCTGTCAGACCCCTCTGGTCATTTCCCATTTCCTGTCTGGTTTCTCCTCAAGAGATTCTGCTTGCCTCTTCCTTTATCCTGTAAAAGAAAAACTTTTTTCTGCTGGATATTGAGATGCTCACAGATTTCTGAGTCAGAAGTGTTCTCTCTTGTGCTATACGCTCTTTCTAATTAAAGCATCTCCCTATCTATGTCTAGATTTTGTTTTTTATTGGACAATGTTTGAGCTGAGATCTGAGGGGGTAGCAGGTGCAACTCTATGAAGAAAGGAAGGTGTTGCAGGTAGATGGAATAGCATGTACAAAGGTCCTGAGGTGAGTGGGAACATTGAGCACTTGAGGAAATAAAAGATTAGATGTTAAGTGAAATAAGCCCCAGATCAAGCACCCAGGTTCCCTCTATCTTTCCACTCATCTGTCCTCAGATGTTGGCTGCTTCCTTCAAGGTGGCAATATGGCTACCGCACTCCACACACCTTATGGAACCCTTCCTCTTTCTCCTTTGTAACAGAGAGGAAAGTCTTTAGGGAAGCACCACGTCAGACCTGCCCCCAGGTCTCATTGCCCAGACCAGTCCATTACCATTGTGATTTAGACTAATCACAATTCGCCCTTGGGGCATGGCCTCAGGGAGACAAGAGCTCACTGGACACTTGAACAAAATGAGGGCTCCTTTGGCCAGGAAGAGCAAGTTATGGGTAAACAACCAGCAGTGGCTACCATTTGCCCCTGCTGTGAACTTTCTGACTCTTCAAACAACACTTCAAGAGAGCAGCTGAAGGGGACAGAAAATTGGGGAATATGATTTTATCAACACTAAAGATGTTCTGCTGAATGAAGGATGGCATGGACGAAGGGAAAAGACATGACAACTTGGGAGATTATTTTGCAATATTCATAACCAACAAGGGAATATTATCCAGCATATAGGAGGAAATTGACAAAGAAAAAAATAG
This sequence comes from Ursus americanus, assembly GCF_024610735.1. NCBI lineage: Eukaryota > Metazoa > Chordata > Mammalia > Carnivora > Ursidae > Ursus > Ursus americanus. The sequence goes on from NC_142158.1 coordinate 3,677,349, forward strand.
AAAACCCAATACAAAATGAAGAAAGGATATGAACTAGTATTTTATTTTTTTAAAGATTTTATTTATTTGTCAGAGCGAGAGAGAAAGCATAAGCAGGGGGTGCAGCAGGCAGAGGGAGAAGCAGGGTCCCCCCTGAGCAAGGAGCCCAACGTGGGACTCGATCCCAGGACCCTGAGATATGACCTGAGCTGAAGACAGATGCTTAACTCACTGAGCCACGCAGGCGCCCACCATAGTATTTTCTAACTGGTATTTGCTAGCATGTAGTTTTGTTTTTCCCGTGCTGAACTCTTTTTTTTTTTTTTTTTACCTCTTGATTCCTTGAAGGTATAATAATTACCATAATAATCCTGCTACTTATTAAATGCCTTCTCTACGCCCGGCATAGTGCTAGACACTTGAGGATCTGCTGTGTCATTTACAAGTCTTTTTTTTTTTTTTTTTTTTTTTATTAATAATGATTTTTTATTATATTATGTTAGTCACCATATAGTACATCCCCGGTTTTCGATGTAAGGCTCGATGATTCATTAGTTGTGTATAACACCCAGTGCACCATGCAATATGTGCCCTCCTTACTACCCATCACCGGTCTATCCCATTCCCCCACCCCCCTCCCCTCTGTAGCCCTCAGTTTGTTTCTCATAGTCCATAGTCTCTCATGTTTCATTCCCCCTTCTGATTACCCCCCCTTTCTTTATCCCTTTCTTCCCCTACTGATCATTCTAGTTCTTATGTTCCATAGATGAGAGAAATCATATGATAGTTGTCTTTCTCTGCTTGACTTATTTCACTAAGCATTATCTCCTCCAGTGCCGTCCATGTTGTAGCAAATGTTGAGAACTCATTCTTTCTGATTGCTGAGTAATATTCCATTGTATATATGGACCACAACTTCTTAATCCAGTCATCTGTTGCAGGGCATCTCGGCTCCTTCCACGATTTAGCTATTGTGGACATTGCTGCTATGAACATTGGGGTGCATATGGCCCTTCTCTTCACTACGTCTGTATCTTTGGGGTAAACACCCAGTAGTGCAATGGCTGGATCATAGGGTAGCTCAATTTTTAACTTTTTAAGGGACCTCCACACGGTTTTCCAGAGTGGCTGTACCAACTTGCATTCCCACCAACAATGTAGGAGGGATCCCCTTTCTCCACATCCTCTCCAACAATTGTTGTTTCTTGCCTTGTCTATTTTTGCCATTCTAACTGGCGTAAGGTGGTATCTCAGTGTGGTTTTGATTTGAATTTCCTTGATGGCTAATGATTTTGAACATTTTTTCATGTGTCTGTTAGCCATTTGTATGTCTTCATTGGAAAAGTGTCTGTTCATATCTTCTGCCCATTTTTTGATTTGTTTATTTGTTTCTCGTGTATTGAGTTTGAGAAGTTCTTTGTAGATCTTGGATACCAGTCCTTTATCTGTAGTGTCATTTGCAAATATATTCTCCCATTCCGTGGGCTGCCTCTTAGTTTACAAGTCTTTATGAGGCATGCATCGTAGTCCTACCTTACAGGTCAGGAAGGAAGCCCAGGGTGGTGATAAGAAGCAGCACAGGCAGGATTTCCAAAGCCAGCGTTCTTTCTATTTCACGACACCATCTTCCCGCAATCACATAACCTGGAAATAATAATAAGATGTGTCTTTATTATACCACTTGCATTTTCAAGAACATGATTTAATTATAATGGTGCAATCAAGCATCCTGTGTGCATTCCTGATTTTATTAAGAAAACCAATTATGTTTCACTATTAAATAAGTTGATAATTATTACTAAGAAAATATTAATATGCTTTTATTTAAATTCTTATGCAATGTTTAAAAGGTAGAAAAATAATAGAATGAACACCTATGTGCCCAACATCCAGCTTAAGACCTAAGACATTACCAAGAAAAGACCTTTATGTCAGTTTCCCTGGTCACATCATATACACCCTTATCCCCCAGAGCTGATTACTCCACTGAATTTGGGGTTTCAGGATAGCTATTTTTGGTTATTTATTAGTTAGACTCACAAAAAGAAAACAGGTGGCATCCCCAAATTAGGATAATTTGATGAGGGTATATTCACAAAGGACTTTTTATAAGCAGTCGATGTGGGAGAATCACAGAGAAAGTAGAGTAACCTAGTATAGATAGCAACCAAATTATCCATCTTTAGGACCAAAGGGATGAGGAGGGGAGCGGTTTCCAGAATCTGGAAGAGGAGAGGGTCATGAAGAACTGTGCTGCATGAGAGGAGCGGCAGCCTCTGTCAGTACCTAGGGCTATGTCTGTGGCTGCTCAGAATTGCAGGGACGTCTGGGAGATCATGATCTTTAGATACGCATATCGCCACTGCTAAAGAAAAAGAGGATGCTGGCAATAAGAAAGAGGGAGAGAATAAATTTTGTTCAGGCCCCCAGTAGCGTCTGCCACAGTTGCTTGAAATTCTTCATTGACCCCTCATTGCCACAAGATAAAATCCAAATTTGTCCTTAGCATGGACCCTGTCCAGGGTCCTCAGTGACCTACTCTGGCCTACCTGTGCATCCTACCTGCCTCTAACACTATTCTCCCTGGTCCTAAATTACCAGTCACTTTGTGAATATCAAGCTCTCCCGTCTTCCACACCTTCATGCATGCTGTTCGGTCAGCCCTGTTGCTTTGCAATAACCATATTTCTCTCGTCTACCCCAAATACCTAATCTTTCAAGTCTAGCTGGAGCATTATGTCCTATTTGAAATCTGCTTTGACCCTTAGAGCCAGACCAGGTGCTTCCCACTGTACATGCCTGTAGCAACTTGAGCTCATTTCTATCATTCATTTATTCAGTTGTAATGAAGTTGTTTATGTGTGTCTGTGTCCCTGACGCACTGAGTTCCTTAAATGTAATATGAATAAAGAAATGAATTGGTGTTGGTGTTAAGCCCTTGTCTGGGGAGATATTATTTGACAGAAATAAGTGTTGCCTTTTGTTTTGATATCCCTTTGATTTTTTGGTAGTCTGTGTACCTGGGCCATGCATTTCTGTTTCAGTGATGTTTTTTTCAAAGCAGTTTTTTTGTTGTTAACTTATATTTGTTCCCTTTCGGTTCCAGTTGTTGAAATGGATGAAGAAAATGGACTTTTGCTTCTAGAACTGAATCCTCCTAACCCCTGGGATTCAGAACCCAGAGCTCCGGAACATTTGGCTTTTGGAGAAGTGCAGGTAAGGAATTAAAATTCTTATATAATTAAAATTATAATATTGTTAAAAACAAAAATAAAACTAAGATGTCCATTTATATATGTAAAAATATAAAGTAAAATGAAATATATATGTATATTTACATCCTATATTACCTTGAATACTCTTTGAGGTGGCTAGTTAGGGCATGAAATAAAGTTATTCCGAACTCTTGAGCAAATTTTTTAGGACCCTCCAGAACTTGATAGGAATTGCAAGGAAATATATTCAGAAGAAAACCAAACAACAAAAAAACATGAATAAAGGAGGTCCCAAAGGAGAGTTGTGCCAAAGTTCCTTATTGGAGGCAATAAGGAAATTACCTTTGATACCAGATCACTGTCAGATAAGATGGCCAGTGTATGTTTCCGCACATTGCCCCGAGATAATTTACGATCCTTTTGGTAAATTTTCTTAGCTGTAGAAGAGTTTCCTCTGGAAGAAACACTTTGGCAGTTTGGGAGAGGTAAACAGTACAATATTCATTTTTCTGGAATATCTGGGAAGCTTGTGAAAATGGGCATTTACTTATCTGAGGAAACGAAGGGGAACCTGCCAAGAATAGATGTAATAAAACGGCATTTGATTCCTGGCCCTCTCCTTGCCCCTTTGTTGGCTTTCCACAGCAGAGTTTATGTTACCTTATCTCTGCGTCTTGGTGTACTTCCTGTTTGCTCTGGACGCCCCAGAGCATGGGGCAGGGGTGAGGAATGGAGCTGGAATATTCCACTCCGTGCCTGTGTCCGTGTCATTGTTCATAGCCCTCCTCAGAAGAGCGTGACATCGTGAGTTAGCAGGTCACTTCGAAGAGGAAGCCTTGCAAGCCTGTTTAGCCCACCCACCCAAACTCGCCAGGGGTCCTCCCTGTACCTATTCACCGCCACTCCGGCATGCCACTCCCCAAGTGTCTGTCACAACATCTCTAACGGCCTTTCCTGTAAAAGGTGCCCTCAAGGACTGGTCACAGAGGATATTCTGCAGTGCACACGTGCATAAGCATCCAGGAGCTAATTTAAATAGAGTAAACTAGGTCAGTCCATTGTTTTGACACCTAAAACCAGCCATGAGAATTTCTATTCTAAAGAAGCCATGGTGGGTTCTGGGAGTTTGCCTTGAGTCCTCCTTGCCTGAGCGCTCTTACAAGCAAAGTCTCCAGTGAGACTCATGGACGAAGCAGCACAAACCTTTCAGCTCTGATGCTGGCCAGTCACGATTCCATCATCTGAATCCCACTGTCTTCCAACAGGTAACATACCTCACTCATGCCTGCATGGACCTCAAGCTGGGAGACAAGAGGATGGTGTTCGACCCTTGGTTAATGGGTCCTGCTTTTGCCCGTGGTTGGTGGCTGCTGCACGAGCCTCCATCTGATTGGCTGGAGAGGCTATGCCGCGCAGACCTGATTTACATCAGTCACATGCACTCGGACCACCTGAGGTAACAGAGCCCTGAGCACCAGGCTAGGAAGAAAGTGCTGCAGGCAGAGTGCCTTTTCCGGGGGGCTTTTGCAATCACTGCTCCCTTTGAGCTGGGTTCAGTCGGGATGGTGAAGAGAAGACAAATTTGCTTACGTTTGCATCGCCTAGTTTTAGCAGTGCTTGCACACTTTATACCACGGAGACTGAAGAAGGAGCCCATGTGGGGAGGGGGTGGGGCTTAACAACCCTCCTTACGCTCTCACTTCCCACTCTGGGGCCCCTTGGTAACAGTCTGCATTGAAGGATCACCAAAGCTGACTTCCTTTTTCCGTTCAACGTTTTAGCAGGAGACAGTACCCATTTTTCTGTACAGGGCCAGAGAGTAAGTAGTTTAGCTCTACGAGCCCTGGGACCACTGTCCCACCTGCTCAGCTCTGTGTCTGTGGTGCCAAGGCAGTTTCTGACAGCCCTGAAGGAGCTGAGGATGTTCCGATGAAATCTTATTCTCAGGCAATGACATTTGAATAGCATATACTTTCCATGTGTCCCAAAATGTCACCATCCTTTTGATCTCTTTTTATCTATTCCCATTTCAAAAAGGTAAAAACCATTCTTAGCTTGCAGGAGCAGATTGCCGTGGTTTGCCAGCTCCTGATTTCATAGCATCCCAGTAACCCCAAGCTCCCAGCTTTTTAACTCCGGGTCAGCCTCAAGTAACACTTTGTGGAAAACAGCAATATCATACTGGAAATAGGAACTGAAGCCTCCCTAGCCCACACATGCAATGAAAGAGGAGGGGGAGAAGAGAATTTTCACTCATAAAAGCACATGTGTTTGCCAATGGACTATTTATGGAAGAGGGAGGGCCATATTCCCAACCCCTTGGTTAATTACAGGGTCATTTTTGTTCTTCCTTGTTTAGAAGGTTGTATCACTGGGGCGCCTGGGTGGCACAGCGGTTAAGCATCTGCCTTCAGCTCAGGGCGTGATCCCGGAGTTATGGGATCGAGCCCCACATCAGGCTCCTCCGCTATGAGCCTGCTTCTTCCTCTCCCGCTCCCCCTGCTTGTGTTCCCTCTCTCGCTGGCTGTCTCTATCTCTGTCAAATAAATAAATAAAATCTTAAAAAAAAAAAAAAAAAAGAAGGTTGTATCACTGCTGCTGGGTTACCAATATAAACACGTAGCAATGCCCACAACGTTATTATAAAATGAAGCAACTTCAACCTTTTTTTTCTGTGATCCTACATGACAAAGTTCACATGGAGGACTTACTTTGATAGAAACATTTGTGCTTAGGGATGAGATATGTTGTTTGCTGGTTGACTGGCCCCTGGATTTTCTACTCAAGCATATGGGATCTCTAAGACATGAATATGGTCTCATTTATTTTTTTTAAAGGAAATGGTTTAAAAACTTAGTTAACTGGTTTAATAACAAATTACCTGCAGCACACTTACGAATTGACGACAACCTGATACTGGGGTGCTATGATGAAGAATCTACTTGTCCACTGCATGATAGCTTTGTCCCACACGGTGTCCTGGGTCCAAATCGGTACAGCTCCACATTTCTGAGAGCCCTGGGTTCACGCATCCTGTAATAACAGTAACACACGGTAATGGTTTTGTGTGGCTTGTACGGAAAGCGCACGATCACGTGTATGAGGTGATTACTCCCTAGTACCTATTACAAGACGCACTTGCCCAAAGTCCTAATGACAGTTTATTCAGGGAATGCACTGAGTTTGAGGGAAGGGAAGAACTTTTCATGCCATTTTGTCCAGTTGTATCCCAACCACAGCCCTAAAAACCAATTTAGTCTTAATTTCAGGGGGTGGTATGGGCGGATTTTCAGACATTACAACACCATTCCTCAGCCAGAGGTGAGGTAGTCACTTTAAGATTAAAGAAACAATGGCCTGTGTTGTCTGTAGATAGCATTCTGTAAGCACAACCTTTACCGGAGCCGAAGTGAAAGATGGTTTTCTTTTCGTTTACCAGTGATGTCCTTCACAAAAACAAGGGGAAAGGCCAGTGTCCTCAGAGGGTAGTCTTTAGTCAAAAAAAATGTGATTTGATTTGTAAATGGAGGGAATATTACAAGAGATGATGTTATTAATAAATGCCAGTGAGAATTGTCAACGATTAAAAAACAATCACAGGGGCGCCTGGGTGGCACAGCGGTTAAGCGTCTGCCTTTGGCTCAGGGTGTGATCCTGGCGTTCCAGGATCGAGCCCCACATCAGGCTCCTCTGCTGGGAGCCTGCTTCTTCCTCTCCCACTCCCTCTGCTTGTGTTCCCTCTCTCGCTGGCTGTCTCTCTCTGTCAAATAAATAAATAAAATCTAAAAAAAAAATAAATAAATAAAAAAAAATAAAAAAAAATAAAAAAATAAAAAACAATCACAAAATAATAAACATACATGTTAGAGTAGTTTATCCTAACTTCCAAAGCCCTTTAAAATAGAAGATTTAGGTGCTGAATTCAGAGATTGAAGGCACATTCAAAGAATCTTTGGCTTTTTAAATAGTTTTTTCTTTGGTCGTTTGTTTCTTCAAATCCTTTGTTTTTAATGAAGAAAACTTACTGATTTTCCCCACTCCCAGATTCTACTTATTTGAATACCTTTTAACACAGTGCTGGAACTTAAATATGAGTATAGTTAATAACTACTGATATGCAGATTCTGCTTACACTTTTCTTGCAATTAAATAACCTATTTCCCCTGACATTGTCCTCTGTGTACAAGTGTGAGTCTTAAACCAGACAGTACCTTCATAAGAGTCTGGGATTGCCTTCTAATAGAAGAAGCACTAGGTCTAGAATCTGAAAACCTGACTTTTCATACCAATTTGCTAATTGTTAGTTGTGTGTTTCTGAACACATTTCCTCACTTATAAAATCAAGACAAAAATTCAGCAGGTTTTTTGGTAAGAATCAAAATACCATGTGAAAGCGCCTAGCACCCTGTTCGACATATAATAGATCCCTAGCCCTTTCTTTCCTTATTATTCGTGCTTTTGCCACACCCCACAGTGGTGTTTCATCTTTTTAGTAATGAAAGCTCCATAGATGAGGGTTGACTTAATCTGTGCAGGCATTTGAAAGTACTTGCCTGGTTGACTCCATCCTGAGTCGAGATTATTACAAATCTTGAACGTCGATTTCCTCTACATCATTTTGACTGTCTTGCCTAACCGGTAACTGTCTGTAAGGACAAAGAGTTTATTCTACATGCTTGAAGTGTGGTTCACAATCTTCGGAAGTTGAAAAACTGCCCCCAAGGGTGAGTAGCCCACAGGTTCTCCTGGGCTTACGGACCAGGCCTTTCTCTTCCCGGGAGCAGCTACATGAGGAATGAGAAGAAATGAAAATCTCGGAGAGCTTCACCTACCAGAAACCTCGTCAGCATGACTTCTGCGCGCTCTGCACCTTCCGTTAGAACTACGCCTACTCACGGCAGCTCAGCGAGGCAGGCGGTGCGGGCCTGCGTAATGTACAGGCCACGGAATACTGGTGTTCTAACAAGAAAACGGGATCTTTCAGGCAGTTCCCCTCACCTTTCCAGTCAGCCGTGAGAAAAACAAAACAAAACAAAAAACAGCCCTTCCTTTGGACTCCGATGAGAGTCCGTTTCAATGTCTTGCTTCTTGATCAACCTGTTGGTATAAGGAGCAAACTGTCTCTCCTACTAGGCGATCTTACTCTTTCACCTTTCAACCTTTCCACCCTCCTGATCCTAGTTACCCCACACTAAAGAAGCTTGCTGAGAGAAGAGCGGATATCCCCATTTATGTTGGAAACACAGAAAGACCTGTATTTTGGAATCTGAATCAGAGTGGCGTCCAGTTGACTAATATCAACGTAGTACCGTTTGGAATATGGCAGCAGGTCAGATATCCGCGTTTTTTTCCTACCCTTTCCAGTTAGCGCTTTCTCAGTTGAATTGTAGGTGAGGCGTGGTCACTGTAAGATTAAAGAAACAATGGCCTGTTTTGTCTGTACATAGCACTCTGTAAATGCAACCTTTTTTGAGCTAAAAGATGTTTTCCCCATTTAGCAATGGTATAATTCTCTAGTACAGGACAGTAAATCTTAGTTTTGACTGAAGGGGATTTCTTTCCAAAAGGGGTGACAGCTTTCTCAAATACCAAATTAAAAACCAAACTGACATGCACAGTTGTTGCTTTTATTGTAAATTCCAGGTTGACGAAAATCTTCGATTCATGATCTTGATGGATGGCATTCATCCTGAGATGGACACTTGCATTATTGTGGAGTATAAAGGTACCTTCTTACCCTCACCAATAATGAAAGAGAAAAATGCTCCTGGAAGGAAGGGTGATAACAGCCGTCTGAAATTTCATCCTTTGTTCATTTTCTTCCATCTTCACTTCCCATGGAATATAATATACTCCATCCTTAGAAAAATGGGCTATCATTCCTTCCAAAGAACATATTAACAATAATGTTGTCTATGTAGTGAGAGGTCAAAGCTTCTTTTTTAAGGCAATAGATATTCTGTATTTCAATATAGTAATTTCTTCAAACTGCCTTTTTTGAACAAATGCCTTTTTAAAATTTTAATTCCAATACAGTTAACATACAGTGTAATATTAGTTTCAGGGGTACAGTATAGTGATTTAACACTTCCATAGATCACCTGGGACTCATCACAAGTGCCCTCCTTCATCCCCACCATCTACATCACCCATCCACCCCCCACCTCCCCTCTGGTGACCATCAGTGTGTTCTCTAGAGTTAAGAGTCTGTTTCTTGGCTTATCTTTCTCTTTTTGTTTTCTTTGCTCATTTGTTTCTTAAATTCCATATACGAGTAAAATCATATGGTATTTGTCTTTCTCTGACTGACTTATTTTGCTTAGCATAACACTGTCTAGCTCCATCCATGTCATTGCAAATGGCAAGATTTCATTCTTTTTTATGGCTGAGTAATATCCCACCATATATATATATACCTTTCCTTTATCCATTCATTAACTGATGGACACTTGGGCTGCTTCCATGGTTTGGCTATCGTAGATAATGCTGCTGTAAACATCAGGGTGCATTGTCCGTTTGAATTAGTGTTTTTATATTTTTGGGGTAAATACCCAGTAGTGCTAATACTGGATCATAGGGTAGTTCTATGTTTAACTTCTTAAGGAGCCTCCATCCTGTTTTCCACAGTGGCTGCACCAGTTTGCATTCCCACCAGCAGTGCAAGGGGGTTCCCCTTTCTCCACATCCTTGCCAACACTTGGTGTTTCTTGTTTGTTTTGTGTTTTTATTTGTTTTGTTTTTAGAAATAGACTCTTTTTAATTTTTTAAAGATTTTATTTATTTATGTGACAGAGAGACAGCCAGCAAGAGAGGGAACACAAGCAGGGGGAGTGGGAGAAGAAGAAGCAGGCTCCCAGCGAAGGAGCCCAATGTGGGACTCGATCCCGGAATGCCAGGATCACACCCTGAGCCAAAGGCAGACGCTTAATGACTGCGCTACCCAGGCACCCCTAGAAATAGACTCTTTTTTAAAGTTTATTTTGTTTTTTTTTAGTAATCCCTACACTCAACGTGGGGCTCAAACTCACGACCCTGAGATCAAGAGTTGCATGCTCCTCCAACTGAGCCAGTCAGGCATCCCTCTTGTGTTTTTTATTTTAGCCATTCTGATAAATGTCTTACTTTTGTGTTGAAATATTATCATGTAATATAACCATGCACTTCTGCCTTTCGTGTGGGAAGATGGCTTTACTGCCCCAATAATCATTGAATGGAATTTGCAGAAGGTTGAGAGAGTTCTATTGATCCAGTCACTCTTCTCCGGAATTCTTTGGGCTCAACATCCCTAGAGATAGCTGATTGAAGAAAGTAGTCTATCTGTGATACTGGAGTGATAACTGTCCTCATGGGACATCCAGAACCCACCAAATCAAATAGGATGAATCTGTTCACTTGAAAATTCAAAATGCTGTTGAAGATTTTAGGTTTTCAAATCTTACTCATCCTTTTCCTTAGACATAAGTAATTCCTCTCTAATCAAATGAGTCAGACTATAGACTTGGAAACTTTGTTGGCTTGGGAATTCAAACTATATGGCATCCAGGAGTTCACCTTGAATACTCATACCACTTCATTTTTCTGCAGGTCATAAGATACTTAATACAGTGGACTGCACCAGACCCAACGGGGGAAGGTTGCCTGAGAACGTTGCTTTAATGATGAGTGATTTTGCTGGAGGAGCGTCAGGCTTTCCTATGACTTTCAGTGGTGGAAAATTTACTGGTAATATTTTATATCAGAGTGATCCAAGGAGCAGGCATGACACTTTGCTAAATGCTGTGAGAATAAATACAAAGATTATTAAGCCACGGTCCCTCCCCACAAGAAGTTTACGGTCTTACTGGGAAACCAGACTTGCAAACAGGAGATACACAAACTAGTTTCCAGCTCAAAATATGATGGAGAGAGAAAGAAACACTATGGAAATTAGGGTGCATCTCAGAAATAGTCAAGAAAAAGAATCATCAGGATCAGTTGGATTCATGGTGTAGACCATAGAGGGGAGCAGAAAAAGGTCCAACATTGGTAATCCACACTTAACTGCTCTTGGAAGTGGTTCAGTACAGGCTGTGTGCAGCCTGACATAGGCACATCCCCTAGTGCCTGTGGAATGCGCACAGAAGGGAAGAGTGTAGCCACTGGTGGTGATGTTACTGGGAGCTGGGGAGTAGGGGGAATGGGGAGATACTGGTCAGAGAGTACAAACTTCCAGTTATAAGATGAGTGAATTCTGAGGATGTAATGTGCAGCATGGTAATGATATTGTTTTATTTTTTTAAAGATTATTTATTTATTTTAGAGAGAGAGAGGGAGAGAAAGAATATGAGGGAGGGGCAGTGGGAGAGGGAGGGAGCCCTAAGTAGACTCTGCATTAAGCATGGAGCGTGACATGGGTCTCAATCTCATGACCCTGAGCTCGTGACCTGAGCTGAACCAGGAATAAGTTGCTTAACTGACTGAACCAGCCAGGTACCCCAGTGATATTGTTTTATGTACCTGAAAGTTGCTGGGAGCATAGATCTCAAATGTTTCTACCAAACCCACAAAATGGTAATTATATGAGGTGATGGAGGTCCTGGTAACTAACCTTATTGTCCTCATTTTGCAAGACATACATGTATCAAATCATCACCTTACATAACTTAAACTTATATAATGTTATATGTCAATTATATCTCAGGTCTAGGGGGAGAAAGTGTGAGGTCCAAGGCAGGGGCTCTTCTGCTCTGGGTCTAAGGGTGGTGCTGGGTTGGGATGGGAAAAAGTGTGTAAGTGGTGTCCTCAGTACTAGCACTGTGAGAGCTCAGTATGTGTCTACCTAGTAAATTAATATGTTCGGTACATGATCTCTAACAAGGTGGCAGAAATGTTACTTGCAGTGTGAAGAAAGCTTCTGTCTGGTTCCTCCCTTCTGTAGGTCTGTATTCATTGGCTGCCAGGGTGCATAACCACGTGAGAGAGAGGAAGGTGCCTGTCCTTAGGGAGTTAACTGGGGAGGCAAAATATACCTATGAAAGGTTAGCTAGAATAATCCCATTCCCATGTGTGTGTCTGTGTGTGTGAATGAACGCAGGCACTCATTTTTAAAAGGGTTGGAATATACCAAAGCATTACTAGGTCTAGGTTATGGGTAACTTATTTTTCTGTGTCCTCGTCTGTGTTTATCAAATGTTCACAGCAGTAACCACAGGAACAGCTCCCTGGCATGGTGCCCTGCGTGCTCTGGACCCGGCCTAATTCCTCAGCTTCCTCACTGCCTGTCTCCCATCGCTTGCTGTCCGTCAGTCTGAGCTGGCCTGCCTTCTGTTCCTCAGACCCAGTACACCACGTGCTTTCCTGCCCTGGGCCTTTGTATCTGCTCTTTCCACTGCCTGGACTTCTCTTGCTACCCATCACGTGGTGGACACCTTCTCCTATATCTGTGTCTGTGTCTCTGTCTCAGATGTCACCTTGCCTCACTGCCCTGTCTGAGAATGCCCCTCTCCCCACTGCAGCCCAGCCCCTCCGCCCACCGCGCTGGTTGACTTTCTTCCTAGCTCATCCCTCTTTGAAATGACCTTATTTATTTCCTTGTTCACTATTTGCTTCTCTCACTAGAACAAATGCTCCACAACAGCAGGGACCTGCTTTATCTTTTCATCACTGTTTTCTCAGTGCCAAGAACTACGTCTGGCACTTCGTAGGCACTCGGTAAACATTGACCGAATGGACGGATGACCAAACGAACAAAGGAGCAACCTGTGAGCTAGGAATGCCGCTCCACTCACAGAGGAGGGAGAGGGCTGCATTTTGATCCTAGGTCTAACGGATTAACCACGGTCCACAGCCAGAGTCTGAGTGACACACCTTGATTCTAAAAGCCACCAAAATACTAAAGCCACGTCCATGTTAGAAAAGAGTTAATAATTACAAGCCTTACAGCGCTCTTACGATGTGCTTGCCCACAAAGTGCCCCTAGGCACGCGGTCCTTTGCATTCAGCTGGGGTCCCCGTGAACTGCCGTAGACAAGGAGAGAGTTCAGTCACTACCTTTGGGTGGTTTGGTAACATTTCCCTAGGAATTGATTAAAATTTGCAGAGTAAATCTGGGGGAAGGGGGCACTTTGCACTCATGACACAGAGCTTTGCTCTGTTTCGGTGTCAGTCTATCAATTTTATCTCCAGAAAGAGTTTCAATGTACTAAACTTCTGTTTTTCCATTATTTCTGAATTGAGGAGATTCTAACCCCAACCCTGTCATTCCAGAGGAATGGAAAGCCCAATTCATTAAAACAGAAAGGAAGAAGCTCTTGAACTACAAGGCCCGGCTGGTGAAGAAGCTACAACCCCGAATTTATTGCCCCTTCGCTGGGTATTTTGTGGAATCCCACCCATCAGACAAGTATGGCTGGACATTTGGTACCATGTTTTTATGCATAAGTAACGTATGCTGGGGATGAGTCGTTTAGCTGTGAATCAATGTGAAATGAGAATGAGTGATTAGAAGGGGTCTGGGCTTGTTTCACAGGCTGCCTGTGACCCCCGAGCAGGAATAAAAGCCATGCCTGGCAGCTAGGATTCATCCAGATAGGTTTTCTCTGAAAGGATCCTGGGAGCGGTCAAGGCAACTGCTGAGGGCTCAGTACATGCGAGGAACTAAACTGGGGCTTAAGCCATCTGAATTCACCTTCCCAGTGACACTGTGGGGTAGGTATTACTACGCCTTTTTTGCCATAGGGAATCCAGCTCAGGCGTGGAGACTTGCGCAGTCGCCCTGTTGAAAACGCTAGAGTTGAGAAGCGAATTCTGATGTGCCTGGGGTCAAAGCTCTCTTCTCTACCCCACACTACGTCCCAGAGTTGAGAATTGTATCACCATCACATTGAAGTTACTTTCTCATCCTGTGGTATCTGAAACGATTTCTCTTGCAACAATATAACTTTTAGTCTCGTTCTTCCAGTGTATTTTTGGAGGCCCATGAATTTTCTTTGAGAATGTTATTTAAATGTTGGGTTTTCACTTTAACGGTGAAATGAAGGACGCTCATTCGTTTCAGTGCTGGGTTTTGACCAAAGTTTACTTTTTGTAATCACTTTGATACTAAGTAATCGTTTAAAGAGTTAGCAGCTAACTTTTTTTAAAGATTTTATTAATTTATTTGACAGAGAGAGACAGCGAGAGAGGGAACATAAGCAGGGGGAGTGGGAGAGGGAGAAGCAGGCTTCCTGCTGAGCAGGGAGCCCGACTCGGGGCTCGATTCCAGGACCCTGAGATCATGACCTGAGCCGAAGGCAGCTGCTTAACCAACTGAGCCACCCAGGCGCTCCAGCAGCTAACTTAGAGTAAACATTTTCTCAAATAGGAGTATCTATCCCAGGGGAATCCCAGATTTAAGGAACATTGCTTTAGTGCATCTTACCACAGTGTTTAGATTGGATTGTCCTTCCTGGGGACTTTACTACGGCCAAGTGCCTGAGCTGGGAAAAGGCTTTTTCTTTTCTCTCAAAACATAGACCCTTTGATAAAAAGGAAACATCCACATTTTTCCTATGAATTGCTAAAGTTGAACTAAACATTTGCAAAATTATTAGTGTCCTTTGAGACATCAGTTAGACCTGCTGGGCTGAGTCATCCAATATGGTAACTGCCAGCCACATGGGACTAATGAGCCCTTGAAAAGTGGCTAATGCAGCTGAGGATTGCTGCAGTGAGTGTCAATGCATTGATTCAGTTTCAGTTATTTTTTCCATGCACTGATACAATAGTTGTGATGTATTTCATTGAGTATTTTATGTAGCTAGGTCGTTTCACAGTGATACCTATGTTAATTGAACTTGGAAATTAGGTTGAAATATTATGTTACAATACAGTTACATTATTTTTCTAGCTTAAGAACAATATGGGCACATTTTTACAGTGAAATGAAGGCATCTCTTGATGCAGAATTTTGTACAGTTGCAAGAACTAGTACAACGCTGGGAATAGTAAGGAGAAAAAGCAACCAGACGAGAAGATCTGTTGCAAATTTCATGTTGAATAGCAATTATAATTTGCATCAATAGAGAAGAAGAAAGTACTGTATATAAAAAAGTTTTAAAATGTGGACTGTATTGAGACATTTTCAGCAAAATACATAGGGAATCTGACTGAAGTTTCCTCTCAACAGCCAATGAAGAACCAATGAAATTAGTCACCTGGAATGAGAATTAAGTGCCCAGATAATTTTTAATCGTTGTTACTGGCCAATAATAAAAGGACGTGGATAATTGCATTAAAAAAGGAAACCACTTTTAGATAAAGAGATGGTAAAAGAGATTATTTCAGTCATGGGTATTTTGTTAGAAAGTTATAAGGAAAAGATTAAAAAATATATATTTATAAAAAGTGAAAATCTTGATTAAGCCCCCAATTAGCTGTACAATACAAGACATTTCTAGTAATATAAAAGGTCATTGATAAAAATGTAATGAATTACTCAAATTTGAAAAACTGCAAGTATGTTTTCTTTAGTTTTAGTTCAGTAGTTCTCATATAGGGAGATTTTGTCTCCAGGGGGACATTTGGCAGTGTCTGGAGACAGTTTTCGATCCCATAGTGGGGGAGTGCTACTGGCATCTAGTGAATTGAAGACAGGGAGTCAGCTAAACAACTAATAATAAACAGGATACCTCCCACAACAAGGAATTATCCAGCTCCAAATGCCAGTAGTGCCATTGTTGAGAAACTTTGCTTCAGATGAATTACGTGTACAAGAAAAAAGAGTTCTAAATTATTTTATGAAATGAGTAGAATGTTACTACTAAAATCTGACAAAAATGGCACAAAGACACCTACATACCAATTTATGAAGATCTAAATATTTTGAACTCTATGCAACAATGCATTAAATTAATACTATATCAAGAACAAGTGGTGTTCATTACATGAATGCAAGTGTTTTTCAGTGAGAATTGAGTAATATAATCCAGTGTATTTATTCATCTAAGAAGGAAGATCATATGATCTCCAAAGATGCCAAGAAGTTTAACTCTCGTTTTGACAAAAAAGGTACTCTAAAATTGAACGTTAGATGACTATTTCCTTACTATGATTATATATATAATCGTGTGTGGATATGGAATTGGGGAGAGTCAACCATGGAGAAGCACTGGAACGTTTTAAATTGAGAACATTTTACTTGTAATAATCCAATAAGACAACATGAATGAAGTAGACATACAAAATAACAAAGGTGGCAAAATTATCACTGTCTGCTGCTGATATGATTATATATCTAGAAAATTAAAGAGAATCAACTGAAAAACTATTCCAAACAATTTATAAACAACTATTACTTAGGAGTTAAATTACAGAAAAAGTCTCTGTTTTCCATTGCAATCAAAAATGAGAAAATATCTGGGAATAAATTTAACTAGCAGTGTGCAAGTCTCAATATAAAGAAAGCTTTCACATGCCACTGAATGATACAGAAGAAAACCTATACAAATGGAAAGAAATACTATGTTTTGGGACTAGATAACAGAATGATATCATTCATAATTTATAAGTTTAGTGTGAATCCAATATTTGCAATATGTGTTTTTGGAAGTAGACAAGTTGATTCTGAAACTAATTTGGGGAAGAAAGCCAAGAATATTTAGTAAACCTCTGATTAAAAAGAGCAATGGGAGGAGAGTACTCTAGCAGAGAGTAAAACATATTAAAGTCTCTCTAATTAAAACTCAAAGGGACTATTGCATAAATAGCCCATGGGTCAGAATGCAAAGTACAGAAATGAACTCATACCTGTCTTTGGATTTAGTATATGCTGCGTGAGGCATTTTAAATCAATGGTGGTTTAGTAAATGGCATTGGACAAATAGTTTCAAAGGATTTCCAAGTTTATGAAGAAATATTGTCAGTTCACAGCCTGAAAAATTGAATTCGTAGAGTAAGTACTTTTGAATTTTCTACATTTGATAAAGAATAATTTCCACTAAATCTGAAAAACTTAGTTTTTATCATGGTAGATGTGCTTCAGCTATATTAGGTTAAAAATATCCAGATATATTGGAATTTTTAAAACAAGAAGTTTGTGTTTCCCTTATTACTTCTTCCTATTGAATGGTACATCTTGAATACATTTCTGCTAAGTTTTTCAAAGCAGTCTTTAGCAGAAGTGTCCTGGATACAGTTGTTGAAAGGTTGACAGTATACACCCAAGTGCTAGGAAATATTGCCAGTTAATGAAGCTGCTAAAAGAAAAGAGAAGACAATGAACTTGATGGTCTTGTGCTCTTTGCAAGTGCTTGTTGGTTAAGTCATGGAAGATTTGGATTGTTAAGTCCAATTCAAAGTTATCTTGAAACTTAAAGAATGCTTGCCAAACATTCAGGAGTCATAGGCAAAATCTGGCACTGTGACTAACATTCCTCTGATATTCTACTGCATATGAACAAGCTAAATTTAAAGCTCCATGGAAAGGAAACACTCATTTGTGACTTAGTTATACAGGTTGAATGTTATATTGAAATGGAATCTTTTTCTAGTGCAAATCAGTAATAATGACTTTATACATTTTCTAACATGGATCAATTTGCAGAAGATGTTATTTGTAACTGGCAGTATTATATAAACTGGATGCTAAAATTGCAAATCAAGTTTAAAGAATGCTTTAATGTTTACAATTTGGTGTTGATTTTCAATTTATGCAATACCCCTTTGAATTCAAGATTACTACTGAGTTTACCCAAGGGTTACTGAATTTACTAAACTTAGGTGTAGTTCCAAAATTAATCTATTTTGCTTCAAAGTCAAATCGGTTCTTCTAAGAAAGGTGAACCAGTTTTATCAACGTAGATGTGAATACTATATGAAAATGTATTTTTGGTACTTGATTCATTTATTGAAAAACGTTTAAGTATCTTTGGAACAACTTGAACAAGCGAATCTACTCTTTCAGCTGTAAGTTTTATGAAATCTAAATGCTGATAAAGTTTTTTGATGAAAATTTAGTGTCTAAATTCAGATGTACTCTAATTGAAATGTGTCTAATTGAGATGTACCATATTACTGTGTCTAGAGAGATACTGTTTGTTTTTCTAGCCCTTAATTATATTCTGTATAACCAAGTTCCATGTCCTTGAAATGTTATGGTGCTTCACTACTAAGAAGCTACATCAGTTATATTTTTAAACTTAAAAAAAAAATTCCAGATACTTCTTTTGTTTTTCCTAAGAAATTCTTACTTTGAAGGAGGATGCCTTTATAGGAAATCTTTCGTAATTGCTGGATAAGCCTAGATATAAATTCAAAGAATGTGTTCTTATACAGACCTGCAGAGCTTTTAAAAATGCGTATGTCAAAAGCAACTTTAAAACAAGAAAGAGCCCTAAAGCAGGAGTGAAATTTAGGAGCCTTTGGTCACACAGGAGACCTGCTCATCTGTTAGCCCTATTCATGCACATTTAACTCTGAGGGATGGAGGATGGAGTAGAGTTGAGTTGAGTTAATCGAGATAGACAGCAAATAAAAGATTTAGTGAACCAGGGAAGGGTTGTCTGTATTGAGTGACACTGATACAGAACCAGGGGAATGAACTTCTCTAATACTGCTAGCAGTAGATGGCCCTGGGGAACTTCCCTTAGATTTCCCCTAAACTCCTTGGTTTTCTAAAGAAAACAGTTACCAGTAGATAAATGTGTTTCACACCTAATCTTGATATAGAGCTAATGGCCATTGTTAATGTAACAAAAATAAACTTCTCAGTACCTACTATTGTAGACATAGAACAAAGGTTTCACTTTAATAGTGCTAAGATTCAGTATAGTTAAGAACCAGTGTGGCAGAGGCACCAAGCGCTCAGGACAGACACAAGGTAATTCTGGATCAGGCCCTGGAGGCTCTGCTCCCCAAAGCTTAATTCTCTAATTGATGGAGTTGAGAGAACGAGAGCCAGGAGGTCCTAGGTTAGCAAAAAGGGGCACTCAGGGGCCCAGAGAAGCAGCTTTTAACCAACTGGCACAGAGCTATTTCAATAGTTTAGCAAGCACTATGCCTACCAGCTAAAGATGAATTGATCCTTAAGGCAATGGAGAAAGGAGTGGAGAAGAGAACCTACTGCCGTCCACAGCTGTCACACTATATGACATGGAAATACCTGAGGACTAAGGCATTGCACCGTGGTCCGCTTGCTGTTTGTCACATAACTGACTGTCTTGGACAGTGTGTACGTATGTTAAAAGATATAAAGAGAAAGCGTGTCTAGGATAAGTCCAAGAGAGTCTGTTTAAGAAGATAACAGTAAGTTATTCTATTGCATACATATTCTTAGTTATGGTCACTCAGGTAAACAGTATAACATCAATAGGAATATATGCCACATGATACTATGGAAAGTATTAAAGCCAGGCCAATGATGAAGTATTGTAGAGCTTCAATTTTAAAAAACAGAAAACAAAACAAGAAGAGGAAGAAGAGGAAGAAGAGGAAGAAGGAGAAGGAGAAGGAGAAGAAGAAGAAGAAGAAGAAGAAGAAGAAGAAGAAGAGGAGGAGGAGGAGGAGGAGGAGAAGGAGGAAGAGGACGAGGAACAAAGTATTTTCTTGTTTGGTTTAAATAGAAATGTTTCATGTCAAAGCTTATAGTCTGAATGCAGGTAAACATCCTTTAGGCTGATCTTATGGTCTAAGGTGTGACCAGAGAAGAGGAACCAGACAAGGTAATTGACATTTGAAGTGTCTTAATGTATTACCTAAATTTGAGAAGGAAATAATTTTTTTTTGATGGTATCCCTACCTGGGAAGTTAAGAATGGAGTTGCCCTCCAAACTTAGGTTGCATCAGAAAGGGTGGGAGATGGTCTGTATCTGTGGAAGAACAGAAATCGAGGCAGAGAAAAATAATGCATTAAACATAGGGAAAAATTCAAGTAACTGTGGATTTCTAATCATAAACTACAGAAACCAGAAGGTAGTAGAATAGCATTTTTAAGGTGCTTAAAGAACCATCAGCCCAGACTCTATACTCAGTAAAAATACCTTTTGGAAATGAAGGTAGAATGAAAACATTTTCAGATGAAGCAAAACTTAGACAATTCATTACCAGCAGACCTACTTTAAAAGAAATGCTAAAGAAAGTTCTTCAGATGAAAGGAAAATGACACTAAAGGGAAACTTGGAATTTCAGGAATGAAGGAGAGAGCAACAGAAATGGTAATAACTGTATATATATTATAGGCAATTTTTCTTAAGTTCTTTAAAATATGTTAAACAGTTGACAGCAACTATTATAATATGGTTTAATGGGCTTTTCAGTGTATGCAGGTAGAATACCTAAGACAATTATAAGCATAAAGGGCTCTGTGTAGTGGAAAGTTTTCTAGGTGTTAAAACACTTCTAAATAGATTAAAAGGTTAAGTATGTTAATTGTAATCCCCCGAACAGCAACTATGAAAATCATAGAAAGAAATATTATCAAAAACTCAATGGAATCAACAAATTCAGCTAAGCTGCATTTGTTGCATACAAAATTAACATACAAAAATCAGTAGGGTTTTTATACACTAGTGGCAAATTATCTGAAAAAGAAATTAAATGATCAATAACATCTATAGCTTTGAAAACAATAAAATATTTAAGAGTAGATTTAGGAAAGGAGGTGAAAGATCCCTACACTGAAAATACAGCACATTGATGAAAGAAATCAAAGAAGACACAAATAAATGGAAAGATAATCTGTATTCATGGATTGGAAGAATTAATATTGTTAAAATGTCCATACTACCCCGTGTAATCCCTATCAAGATCCCAATGGCATTTTTTACAGAAGTAAAAAAAAAAATCCTAAATTTATATGGAACCACAAAAGACCCCAAATATTCAAAGCAATCCTGAGAAAGAAGAACAAACCAAGAGGCATCACACTTTTTGATTTCAAGCTATGTTATGAAGCTATAGTAATCATAACAGTATGGTACAGGCATTAAAAACAGACACATAAACCAATGGAACAGAATCGAGTCCCCAAAAATAAACCCAGGCATATATGGTCAACTAATATTTGACAAGGGAGGTAAGAATACTCACTGGGGAAAAGACAGTCTCTTCATTAAATGATGCTGGCAAAATTGAATATTCACATGTAAAAGAATAAAACTAGACCCCTATCTTAACACCACTCACAAAAATTAACTCAAACTTTGTTAAAGACTTAAATGTAAGACCTGAAACTGTAAAACTCCTAGAAGAAAGCATAGGCAGTAAACTCCTTGACATGGGTCTTGGAGATGATTTTTTGGATTTGACAGCAAAAGCAAGGGCAACAAAAACAAAAATAAACAAGTGGGACTATATCAAACTAAAAAGCTTCTGCACAGCAAAGAAAGCTATCAACAAAATGAAAAGGCAGTGGGGGAAAATATTTGCAAATCATATATCTGTTAAGGGCTTAATACCCAAAATATATAAAGAACTCCTACAACTCAGTAGCAGAAACAGATAATCCAACTGCAAAATAGGTAATGGACCTGAATAGATATTTTTCCAAAGGAAATATACAGATGGCCAACAGGTACATGAAAAGGTGCTCAATATCTCTCATCATCAGGGAAATGCAAATCAAAACCACAATGAAATATTACTGCACACCTATTAGAATGACTATTATCAGAAAGACAAGAAATAAGTGTTGTAGAGGATGTGAAGAAAAGGGAACCGTTTGTACTGTTAATGGATTGTAAAGTCATGCAGCCACTATGGAAAATGGTATGGAGGTTCCTCAAAAAATTAAAAACAGAAAGACCATATGATCCAGAAATTCCAGTTCTGGATATTTGAAGAAAATGAAAGCACTAACTTGAAAAGATATGCACCTCCAGTTTCATTGCAGCATTATCTATAATAGCCAAACCAACAACCTAAGAGTCCAACAATGGTTGTATGGATAAAGAAAATGTAGTATTATAGAAACCAGTGGAATATTATTCAGCCATGAAAAGAAGGAAATCTTGCTGTTTGTGACAACACTGGATGGACCTCAAAGGCACTTTGTTAAGTGAAATAAGTCAGACAGAAAAAGACAAATACCATATCATCTCACATATATGTCAAATCTAAAACAACAACAACAACAACAAAACCTCATAGAAAAAGATTTGCAGTTACTAGATTTGCAGTTACTAGAGGCAGGGGGCAGGGCTGGAGAATTTGATGAAGATGGTCAAAAGGTGCAAATTTCCAGTTATAAGTGCTGGGGATGTAATGTATAACACAATGACTATAGTTGACACTGTCGTATAGTGTATTTGACAGTTGCTAAGACAGTAAATCCTAACAGTTCTCATCACAAGGAAATAAATTTTTTCTTTTATTTTTTGTATCTATATGAGATGATGGATGTTAACTAAACTAACTGTTGTAATCATTTTGCAATATATATAGTCAAGTCATTATGCTGTACATCTTAAATTTATACAGTGCTATATGTCAATTATATTTCAATAAAACTGAAAAAACTCAACATGTAAACTAAACAGGATACTAAAAAAATTTAAATAATTTGAAGGAAGGGGAATGGAAAGACAGAGGAATGAGAAAGAGATAAACAGAAAACATAATAAAATGGTAGACATAAATAATTACATTAAATATAAATGTTCTACAGACATGTGAGTGAAGCCTTTCACTTGGACTGTCCAGACCAGCCCTGCTGCCATCAACTGAATAGCATTAACTAATAACAGTCAGCAGCATATGGAAGAAAAGAATCATCATCCAAACTCCATCTGAATTCACAATCAACAAAATTTTGAGATACAATAAAGTACTCATCACTTAAATTAAAATAGTCTAAACACACCAATTGGAAGACAGAGATTATGAGAATGGATAAAAAAGAACAAGACCCACTCTATGCTGTCTACAAGAAATCCACTTTAAACCTAATGATCTAGGTAAATTGGAAGTAAAACAATGAAAAAAATATACTGTGCAAACACTAGTCCAAGAAAGCTTGAGTGGCTATGTTAAGAACAGATTTGGCTTCAGAGCAAAAACTACCAGGGATACAGAGGTACATTATGATGTCAATTCACCAAGAAGTTGTAAGAATCCTAAATGTGTTTCTACATAACAGCAGATTCTCAAATACATGAAACAAAAATTTAATAGATGTTAAAGAAAATGGAAAGTCAGAATGACAGTTGAAGACTTCAACACTCCTTTCTCAGTAATTGCTAGAATAAGAACATGGAAAATTTAGCAAGGATATAGAAAAACTAAACATAAATCAACTGGATGTGAATGACATTTATAGAAAATTCCACCTGAAAATAGCAGAACGTGCATTCTTTTCCAGAACAAACATCGACCAAGAAAGACCATGTCTTGGGTCACAAAACAAACCTTAACAAAATTTAAACTGAAATGATACAAAGAATGTTTTCTGATCATATTGGAATTAGTCTAGAAATCAAGAGAAAGATAACTGGAAAATATCCAAATACTTGAAAACTGAAAAACACATTGCTAAGCAATCTGTGAGCCAAAGAGGAAATATCATATGAAATTAGAAAAAACTTAAAAAAAAAGCAAGAAAACACAACATATCAAAATTTGTGGGATACTAAAGAAGAGATTAGAGGGAAATTTGTAACATTAAATGCACATATTAAAAAAGAAGAAAGTTCTCACTTTAGGAAACTAGAAAAAATGAGCAAAATAAATGGAAGAAGGAAGGAAAACAATTAAAAACAGAAGTCGAGGAAATGAAAAGAAGAAAAACAATAGAGGAAAAAACAATGAAAATCACCAAGAAAAAAAACAAAGACAATTACCAATATCAGGAATGAGAGCACTCACTGACAATCCCACAAGTGTTAAAACTAACAATAACAATATAAGTAATTCTATGTACAGAAATTAAACAACTTAGATGAAACTTCCCAATTCTTTGAAAGCCACAAATACCAAAACTCCAAAAATATAGACATCACCAAATTTCTGTAAGTTTCTTTTGTAGGTTAAAATCTTCCAAAAAAGAGAATCCAGGCCCAGATTATTTCACTAGCAAATTCTACCAAACATTCAAAAAACCAAAACAAAACACTAATTTAACATATTCTTTTCCAGAAATAGTGGAGGAGGAAACACTATAACTCTTCTTATGAGACTTTGCTACCAAAAGCAGACAAAGGCTATGCAAGAAAGTACACACTAATACTTCTCAGAAACATAGGAGCAAAAATTCTTAATGAAATATTGCCAAATTACATGTAATTACATGTAATTACAAATTAATATGTAAAAGGAATAATACAACCCAATGGTGTTTATCCCAGGAATGCAAGGCTGGTTCAATATTCAAAACTCGATCTAATCCATCATATTAACAGATAAAGAAAAAAATCACATGATTATATTAACTGAAGCAGAAAAAGCAGTTGATAAAATTCAGCATATACTCCTGGTAAAATAAAAACCAAACCAAAACAAAACAAAAACTCTTAGCAAACTAGAAATAGAAGAGAATTTTCCTAACCTCATTAAGGGCATCTGTAAAAATCCACAGCTAACAGCATACTTGACAGAGAAAGAATGAGTAATTTCTTCTAAGTTGCATAAGAAGATAAGAATGACTACATCATTCTGAAATTTGTAATCAGTGCAGGAAGGCAAGAAAACTGAATAAATAACTGTAGACTGAAAGGAAGTCATGAAGTGTTGTTATTTCAGACACCATGACTGTCTACATAGAAAATCCCAGAGAATTAATAAAAGAAAATTCTGGAACTAATGAGTAAATTTAGCAAAGTCATTAGATATAAAGTAAATGTATAAAAATCTATTGTATTTCTATATATGAGCAATGAACATGAGAACAACAAAATTAAAAAAAAAAACATACAATAGCTCCAAATAATTATATACTTCATTGTAAATCTAACAAAATAATACAGGGTCTGTATGCTAAAAACCATAAAACATTGATTAAAGAAATCAAAGATAAACTAGATAATTGAAAAGGCATATCTTCATGAATTGGATGTCTCAGTATAGTTAATATTTTTTTTAAATTTTGCATTTAACACAATATTTGTTAAATATGTTAACCTAAAACAAAACTTTATTATGTGGAAACTATTTATCTTGAACAACCATAGAGAGTAAACACGGGAAGATCAAGGGCAAAATTTTAAAGTATTCTTAAGCACATTTCTCTAATGCCAATCACTAATCCTAATTATTAACTAATTAGGATATTGGATTAGCCTATATGGAGTATTTTTAAGCATCTTACCTTTGGGGATATTTCATCTGTCAATAGAATCATCTTACATTGAAAACATTGTGATATGATGATACATTATTTTGATTACATTATCTTGAACATGTGCTTAGAAAATTTTTTAAAAAGCATGGACTTTAGAATTCAGTTTACAAGTACAGTTTACTAGATATTTATGTTAAACATATAAATGCTTTCTCTCTACTGAAATAGAGTCTTTCTCTGTCTACTGATTATATGCTCTGTGTCTACTGATCAAATGCTTTCTCTGTACCTACTGATTATATTCTAGTCTATTAATAATTGATTTTCATATGTTAAACCAATCTTGCATTTCTGGTATAAAGCCTACTTGGTAATGAGGCATTATAATTTGGGAGAGGGGATTGGTAAAATATATATAATGAAATTTGCCATTTTAACCATTTTTAAATGTACAATTCAGTGGCATTAATTATATTCACAATGTTATGCAACCATCACTACTATTTCCAAAACTTTTTTTTTTTTTCATCCCAAACAGAAACTCCACCCATTAAGCAATAACTTCCCATTTATCTCACCCTCCATCACTGGTATTATCTAGTGTACTTTTGTCTATGCATTTGCCTATTGTAGATATTTCTTATAAGTACAATCATACAATATTTGTCCTTTTGTGTAGTATATTTCACTTTGCATAATGGCTTTAAAGTTCTTCTAGGCTGTATCAGAATTCCATGCTTTTTTATGGCTGAATAATATTCCATTGTGTGGGTATATCACATTTTGTTTATCCATTCTTTTGTTGTTGGATGACTGAGTTATGTCCAGCCTTCAATGAACATTGGTATACAAGTAGCTGAGTCCCTGTTTTCAATTTTCTGGTACATATATCTAGGACTGGAATTGCTGTATCCTATGGTAATTCTATATTCAACTTTAAAGAAACTGCCAAACTGTTTTCCACAGTGGTTGCAATATTTTATCTTCTCACCAGGAATGTACAAGTGTTTCAATTTCTCTACATCTTTATAGTACTTATTTCCATTTTTTGTTGTTTTTTTTTTTCATTTTTTGGATTGTATCTATCCTGGTAGGTATAAAATGATATCTCATTATGGCTTTGATTTGCATTTCCCTAATGACTAATGATATTGATCATTTTTCATGTCCTTATTAACTATTTGTATATTTTCTTTGCATAAACATCTATTCGAGTTCTTTGCTCGTTTTTAAATTGGGATATCTTTATTGAATCATAGGAGTGCCTAAATATACTGTAGCTATTATTCCCTTGTCAGATGTGTGATTTGCAAATATTTTCTTCCACTATAATCTTTTCACTTTCTTGATAATAACCTTTGATGTACAAAAGTTTTTCATCTTTGCGAAATCAAATTTATTGATTTTTCTTTTGTTTCTTATGCTTTTAGTGTCATATCTAAGAATACATGGCCAAATCCAAGGTCACAAAAATTTACTCGTATGTTTTATTTGATAAGTTTGATGGTTTTTAGCTCTTATGGTTAGGTTGTTAATTGATTTTGAGTCGATTTTTGTATAGGGTGTGAAGTAAGGGTCTGAATTCATTTTTTTATATGTGGAAATCCAGTTGACCCAATATCATTTGTTGGAGACATTTCTCTCTGTGTTGAAAGATCTGGGAACTCTTGTCAAAAATCAATTACCCATAGATATATTGAGTTCATTTCTGGACTCTTAATTCTGTTCTGTTGGTCTATTTGCCTATCTTTATGCCAAGTCCCCACTGTTTTGATTATTTTAGCTTTGTATGGAAGTGTTAGTCCTCCAACTTTGTTCTTTTTCAAGATTGTTTTGGATATTCAGGGCCTCTTGTATTTCCATGTGAATTTGAGAATCAATTCCATTCCAGTCAGCTGTTTCATTTCTGCAAAAAAGGCTGTTGGAATTTTGATAAGAATCACATTGAATCTAAAGATCGTTTTGAGGAGTATGGAGATCTTAAAAATAATAAATCTTCTAATCCATGCATATGGGAAGTTTTTTATTTAGTTCTTCTCTAACTTCTTTCAGCAACGTTTTGTAGTTTTCAGGGTACAAATCATTTACCTCTTTAGTTAATGTATTCCCAGGTATTTTATTCTTCTGGATGTTATTGTAAATGGAATTATTTTCTTAATTTCCTTTGTTTGATTGTTCTTTACTGGTTTATACAAACACAACTAATTTTTTGTTGTTGACTTTATACCTTGCAACTTTGCTAAATTTACATATTAATTTTATTAGCTTTCTTGTGTATTCTTTGGTTTTTAATATATAGGGTCATGTCATTTCCAAATAGAGAAAGTTTTACTTCTTTTTTCCCAATTAAATGCGTTTTATTTCTTTTCTTTGCCTAATTTCTTTGATTAGAACTTATAGTACAATTTTTAATAGCAGTGGTGAAAGTAAGCATCCTTGTCTTTTTCCCGATCTTGGGAGGAAAGCTGTCATTCTTTCGCCACTGAGCATGATGTTACCTATGGGTTTTTCATAATTACCCTCTATCATGTTGAGGAGGTTTCCTTTTATTCCTAGTTTCCCATGTGTTTTTATCATGAAGGTATGTTGAATTTTATAAAATATTTTTTCTGCATCAGTTGAAAAGATTATGTGTTTTTTCCCTTTATTCTATTAGTGTGGTGAAATATATTTATTGATTGCTTTATGTTGAACCACCCTTTTGCATTCCTAATAAATCCCACCTGGTGTATAATCATTGTAATATGTTGTTGAATATTGTTTGCTGGTATTTTGTTGAGGATTTTTGCATCTGTGTTCATAAAGAATACTGGTCTATAATTTTCTTTTATTGTAACATCTTTTTTTAAAATTTATTTTTGAAGAACAGTTGACATGTTATATTAGTTTCAGGTGACCAACATAGTGGTTTGACAATTCTGTACATTACACAGTGCTCACCAAGATAAGCATAGTTACCATCTGTCACCATACAACATTATTACAATATTATTGACTATACAACCTATGATGTACTTCTCATCTCTATGACTTTTTTTTTTTTTTTTTACAGCAGAAGTTTGTGCTTCTTTATCCCCTTTACCTACCTTTGGTATCAGGGTAATACTGACCTCAGAATGAATTAGGAAGTGTTTCTTTCTATGATTTGGGAGAGTTTGAAAATGATGATGTTTTCTATTTTCTTCTTGAGTTGGTTTAAGCAACTTGTTCGTTCCTGGGAGTTTGTCCATTCCACTAAGTTATTTAATTTGTTATTGTACAGTTGTTCATAGTCTTATCTTATAATTCTTTTTATTTCTGTAAGGTCAGTAGTAATGTCCCTGCTCTGTTTATGATTTTAGTTTTCTGTGTCTTTTTTTATTCTTTGTCTAGCTAAAGATTGTCAGTTTTGTTGATCTTTTCAAAGAACCAACTTTTGGTTTCACTGATTCTCTCTACTGATCTTTCTTCTTTTTTAATATAGATGTTAGAGCTATAAATTTTCCTCTGAGCATGGCCTTTACTACATTTCATGGGTTTTATATGTTGTGTTTTTGTTTTCATTTTATCACTAAGTATTTTCTTATTTTTCTTGTAATTTCTTTGATTTATTGGTTAATAGCGTGTTGTTATAGTTAATATTTAATGATCTCTAAATAAATCTGTAGGTTCAATGCAATGCCCATCAAAACCCTGGCAGAATTTTTTGTACATATAGACAACCTAACTGTAAGATTTATAAGGAAAAGCAAAGGAACTAGAATAGCCAAAACAACTTTGAAAAAGAATAAATTTGGAGGGTCCACACTACCCAATTTTAAGACTTGCTAAAAAGCTACAGTAATCAAGATAGCATGATATCAATGAACGGATAAATACTAGATCAATGGAACAGAGTAGAAAATTCAGAAATAGGTCCACACAAATACAAATCATTGATTTCTGACAAAGGTACAAAAACAATTCAATAGAAAAAAGATAGTTTTTCAATAAATATTATTAGAGCAATTAGACATTCATATGCAAAAAAATGAATCTCAATTTAGACCTCACATTGTATACCAAAAAATAAGCCAAAATGGATCAAAGATCTAAATGTAAATGTAAAACTATAAAACTTTTGGAGGAAAATGTAGGAGAAAATCTTCATGATGTCCAGTTAGGGAAAGCCTTCTTACATATAACACCAAGAGCACAATCCATAGCGAAAAGTTTAATATATTGGACTTCATAAAAAGTAAATTTTTTTCTCTGTGAAAGACACTGTTAATAAAAAGACAAACTAAAGACTGTGAGAAAATATTTGCAAATCAAATATCTGACTAACAACTTGTATCCAGAAAATATAATGATCTCTTAAAAATCAGTGTCAGGAAACAAAGAACTCAATGATAACTGGGCAAAACATTTGGACAGGTACTTCACCAACGAAATATAGATGCAAATAAACACAAGAAATGATGTGTTCATATCAGTAGCCATTAGGAAATGTAGATTATAACCACAGTGAAATAACAAAGTTGTGAAAAATTGACAATCTCCTGTTATGGTACGGAGGCAGAGCAATAGGACCTCTCACAAATTGTTGTTGGGAATTCAAAATGGTATGGAAAACAGTTTGGCTGTTTCTTTATTTTTTTTTTTTAAGATTTTATTTATTTATTTGACAGAGAGACAGCCAGTGAGAGAGGGAACACAGGCAGGGGGAGTGGGAGAGGAAGAAGCAGGCTCCTAGCAGAGGAGCCTGATGTGGGGCTCGATCCCAGAACGCTGGGATCACGCCCTGAGCCAAAGGCAGATGCTTAACGACTGCGCCACCCAGGTGCCCCTGGCTATTTCTTTAAATATGTGTTTATCGTATGGGTGTTTTCCCTAGAGAAATTAAACTTTTATTCACACGAGAACTGTACACAGATATTACTAGCAGCTCTGTTCATAATGACCAAATCAACTCAAACATTATTCAACAGGTGAGTGGATAAACAGACCATGATACATCTATGCCATAGAATACAATAAAAAGTAAATACTGATACATACAATAACATGGATGAATCCCAAAAGCGTCATGCTAAGTGAAGGAAGTCAGTTTCAAAGGTTACATATTGTGTGATTCTATTATTACGGCATTCTGGAAAAGACAAAACTATAGAGGTGGAGAACAGATCAGTGTTTGCCAGGGGTCGGGCTGGGGAAATGGGGCAGCATGAGAGAGCGTTTGAGGGGTGATGGAACTGCTCTGTATACGGATGGGGTGGTGGTTGCATAGCTCTGTACATGTGTTAAAATTCATAGAGGCATTCACAAAAAGTACGAATATGGAATGTAAATGGATTATTTATTTATTTATTTGAGTCTCAGCTGGTCAGCAAATTTTCTTTTTTTTAAATAATTTTTTAAATTAAAAAAACAAACAAAAAAAGCAAATAGTTATTCTTAACACCTTCAGCCAAGGTAATTAAAGCTAGCATATTTGTCGAAGTCATCCTTGCGATGCAGTCAGGTTGCACAATTCATAGAACTCATAACCCCTTAGGAAAACAATATGGATGCCCTATCCATTTTGTCATATTTGAATATAGTTTTATTATTTGAAATGTTAAGATCTTACAGGTATTTTAATTTTGCTTTTATAAGATTCGGTAATTATATATAGAATTTATTTTATCCTTAGTACATGCAGTGACTCAGCCTCTAACTGTCGTATTGTCTTTATGAGCAAGTACCAGTACCATCTGCTTCATGATGATCCTCTTTTTTCATCCTTACCGGGAGTACTCTGTGAACAAAGGGCAGGACTGCCTTTGTGCAGACAGGGAATGCACATGTCATTGTACTCAAGAGGAAATTATTGTAATAATTTACTTATCTGCATTTGTTGGGTGTTACCGATTTATTGTAAATTTATTGGATAATAAACCAATCCTCAAGATGAGTTTTCGTAATAATATCCTGAAGGACTGGCCATGATTTCCCATCTGTTAGAGGCAGCACAGTAGAAGAAATCATGTCTATGGAATTTAGGTTCTTCTCCTATCACTTTTTAGAAGCAATTAATTGACTTCTCTAGGACTTCATTGGTCTCATCATTAAAACATGAGTGTTTTCACTTTAAAGGTCTGTGTTCTCTGACATACCTGCACGTGTTTAATTAACATATCAGATTGCTGATGTGTTTCCACTCTTTTAAACTCCTTGTTGACATTATTTAGCTGCTTCATATCTTCCTAAACCTTCTGGAAAGACTGACCGGAGATTAAAAAATAATTTCTTGAGATGAATGTTGTTTCTTATGCATTCATTTATCATTTATTGAGAAGCAGAGATGAAATGATTGTCTTCAGAGTTATGATCTACTGGAAGAGAAAAACCAATGTCATGCAGAATGCTAAGCGTTATGGTACCTGTGTGTTCTGGAGGCAATGGGATACAGATGGAGGTTAGAGAAGGACGACTGGGTGAGACTATAAAGCTCAGTTTTGAAATATGAATAGACACTGACCAGCAGAGATGGAGAGATGCTGAGGTGAGGACAGCGCAGGTTAGGGGACTCAGGATAGGGGCCTGCAGCCTGTGTGCACGGGAGAAGCCAGGAAGCCAGACGGTGGACAGCATGGTGTGTGTGCCACAGCACGTGGCCTGGCTTCTATCTTGAAAGGATGAGGAGCCCAATAAAGGAGTCCAGTGAAGAACAAGGACATGATCAGAGGTGCACTGGGGAGGTTAGATTGTGTGTCTGTGCGGTGGGAAGGGAAATGGGAATGTTGATTCTGGAGACCAGTTTGAGAACCATCACAGTAATCTAGGAGGGAATGATGAGTGACAGTGGAGATGGAGAAGAAAATTCAGATTAGAGAGGTATCAAGGAGGTTGAAGTCCCAAGAACTTGGAGAAGAACTAGATGTGGTAGGTGCTTGATTACAGGACACTGGGCTACTTAATATGCCGCTTTTTAAAGTCATTGCAGGCCACTCTTCTTGTGTACGTAATGGGCAGCTGTTGCTCTCGGTACTTACTCGCAGTACCCCTCAGGGGGCGGCATCTCGGTATTGGTTTTATTATAATCTTAGAGGGAGACGAAGAAGCATCAGGAAGTGATACAATTTTGTGAACACCACATGTTATGGTTTAGGAAGAGTAATCTGAAAGTATCATGGTTTGGAGATGAGATTGGAGGCAGGGAGACCAGTTAGCTAACCGTCTTGAGACAATAGGTTGTAAGAAGACAAGACAGAGTGGTGGCCCTGCTTCAAATTACGTTCTGCCTCCGCGGGAGGACATTAACGTGAGTAGGAAGGGAAAAAGCTATTCACATCTGTGGGTGGAGTGACATCTTGACTCAGGTCTGTAGAATGGATTCTCGGGTCATCAATAATGTAAGTCACCCTTGTGCTGTAGAAATACAGATGTACGTATGTTTTGTACTTGTCTGACTAAAATTATCTATCTAGTCTAAGTAACCAGGTTGTAGCTCAAGAAAGTGAAATTCCCTTTACCAGAAATGTCTGTCTGCATAACCCACGTCTGATGAAAGACAGCGACAAATCCTTTTTCTCTGGATCTCCCCTTTCCTGCCCCAACACCACCACCCCCTTCCCATGTGACATTGGAATGGTGATTTCCAGAAAGACTGTGGTTTGGAATTAACTTTGGGAGATGCTCAGCTCTGATCAGTAGCAGTGCAGTTAGAGACCAGGGGTGGCTGTTACTGAGGATGTGTGTACTCTTTTATCACAGGTAGACTTTTAATGGTTTTGAGGGGACTTTTATTTGAAAAAAATTTTTTTTGCTTATAAACAGCAGAAACTTACTTCTCAGGAGGATGGAAAGCCCAAGATCAAGGTTCAGATTCAATGTCTAGTGAGAGCCAGCTTCCTGGGTTTTCAGACTTTGCTTCCAAAGTGGGGAGAAGCCCCTCCTTGTGGCCTCCCGGGAAGGCTGAGCTTGGCCCTGGCTGTATGGTAGAGAGCTGGGGGGGGGGAGGGGCACTGCTGTCCAGTGGGGTGACCTTGGGGAAGTCACCTGACCTTTCAAAACCTTAGTTCCCTTCTCTTGAAAGTGAGATAATCAATAATAGCTATCTCATTAGAGTACCGTGAAGATAAAATCAACTAGTTCATGTTAAGCACTTAGTATCATTCCTGCGTAATAATATTTCATCCTGTATATATTTAATTAACCTTAAAAACAGGAGTATGCTATTCCCACCTATTTAAAATAGTTGTGGTTTTTTTTTGTACATCTAACTTTAATTCCAACCACTGTGTGATTATGCTTAAAAACAAAGTATAAACAAAGTAGACTTAAAAACAACTTCTTTGGCTAATAATTCTTCCCTAATTAGGGACGTTAGGCCGAGTATGGTCTTTGTTTTTCCATGGGGTAAGTGGGGGGGATTGGGAAGTGGGAATGTAGAGAAAAAAGGAAAAATTCTAGCATTGTTCTAATCAGACTGTGCATCTGAGAATAAATTGCTTTCTTACCTGGGCATGTTCTTATTTCTCAGGTATATTAAGGAAACAAACATCAAAAATGACCCAGATGAACTTAATAACCTTATCAGGAAAAACTCTGATGTGGTAACATGGACCCCACGACCTGGAGCCACTCTTGATCTGAGTAGGATGCTGAAGGACCCAACAGACAGGTTTGGCTTGAATATTTATAGAGACTAAAGATGGTTTATGAATTTTTTCAATTTTATGAGAAAACAAAGGGCACACCCATGGCCTCCTGGCAGCTCCTTGTTTGTAGGAAGGCGAAGTTTTGCAGGCGGCACCCTGAGCTTGCTGTGCAGTAAGAACCGCACGTCACTTTTCAGACTGGAGGTCTTACTATTTAAACTACTACATAAGTATCTTTCAAGTCTAAGGGGAAAAAACTGGGTTTTCCCCCAAAGTTTCTCATGTTATATAACCAATTCTCAAATGTTTGCCTCATCTCATAAACTTATTTGAGGACGAAGGGCGAGGGAAATTTTTTTCTATCCAGGATGTTGATAGGCTCAAAAATAAGTTGCCTTAAGAAAGCAAAAAGCATTAAGATGAGAGTTGGTTCTCATATCAGCATAAACATTCCCAACTGCCTGTTCCATGGAGCGCTCATCTGAACACGTAACAGTGCACGGGGAGTGCAATTCAAGAAAAGTTAGCATCACTGTCACAGAACTATATTTTTATAAATACTTGTTTTGAGCCAAATGAAACAGTAAGTTCCTCACCCTTATTTAGAAACCGACTGGGCGTGGTAGAGAGCGGTGCACGCAGTTACCAAAGTTGCACCTGCTCCCGGCCTCCCCCGTGCACAGTGTGAACGGTATAGTCAGCGGTTCTGACCTTTTGCTGACTTCCTCTGTCAAACCAGTTGCTGAATCCAGTCCATTCTCCTTCGTTAAACCCCCCATAAATCCATCACTTGCCTCCAGCCTTTTCCGCCATGGCCTTCATTTGGCTTCTCACAATGTTTAGCCTAGATTCCTATAGTGGCCCCAGACTGGTCTGAGCCTCTCCCTTGATCTGTCCTCTATGCCATCTGCTTTCAATCCACTGGTCAAAATCCACGGTGAATTTCGGTGGGTCGTAAGATCAATGACATTGATCACAACCTGCATTTTTAAAAAATGAAGCCGAACAGAATAGAACATACCTGAGTACGTTGCATATAACCAAGGTAAATTATTATTTCAGAAACTTTTGTTTCACAGGTACCTTTGGTGGAGCCCCAGCGTCCTGATATAAAATGTTAATTCTTACAGGAATCATAGGCAAAAAGTTTGAAAGCCCCCACTCTGTATCGCTGCTAGAATAACCTTGTTAAAGTGCAAAAGTGTTCCTGTTCCTTCCTGCTTAAAATTCTTTAGGATCTCCCCAGTGCCTCTAGGATAAAAGCAGTTTTTATTCTGCAGGTCAAGGGTAAGAGAGGTTTTTAATGATCCCGGTATTAGCGGGGCATTCAAGAGCCTCTGTCATTGGGCATTTGCTGAGCTCCCTGTCTTAGTCCAGTCCTCCAGATGTGTCCTAGAGCAGTAATTCTCACACCTTAATGGGTGTCGGAATAACCCGAGGAACTGGGGTTAAATCCAGATCCCTGAGCTCCGCACCCAGGGACTCCGATGCTGTAGATCCGAGGTAGAGCCCAGGAATCTGCATTTGTATCACCAAAGCATTCCGAGTAACAGGAGAGCGAGGCTGTTGGATTCTCAGTCATGAGACAGAGCGTAAGGGACTTAGGGGACTAAGTGCTTAACTCTGCCTTGTGAGGGACGGAGGGCTGGGAGAACAGGAAATGTGGTCAAGAAAAGCTCGGTCTGAAATCTTTGGCATTTGAGCTAGGTTTCAGAGGGGGGAAGGTTACCAGCGGAGTAATTGAGAAGGATGATGAGAGAGACCGAGCGAGGAGGCAGGGAGAGACTCCAGATTCCAGTCAGAGGGAATGGCACGCGCTGGCCACGGAAGGCGTAACTGGTATCGTGAGTTTGGTGAACGCAGGTGCTCTGAATAAGTGACTAGATGTATGTCATTCATTCAGAAATGATTTGTGGAGCTCCTTTGGTGTACCTGTACGGGCGTCATACTAAGTGCAGGGATAGAGCTGTGGAAAAGCCCCTCCCTCATGAAGCAGGGAATGCCGAGTGCCATGCGGGGGCCGGGGTCAGAAAGGCCCCGTGAGACCGTCCGGGGAACTTGTCTGAGTAAACGGCACTTGAGAAAGCTACAAAGCAAAGCAGGAACATCACTGCACTGTGTCCTAGAAAAACCGTGTCAGCTTGCAGGGGAGCATGTGCTGGGAGGACGGCTCAGCTGGGCGGCTGTGGCTTCATCCGGGAAGAGATGAGTGAGCCTTTAAACTGAGACGGGACACAGAGTTGCAGAAGTGGATTCAAGATCGATTTAGAAGTTAGACGCTTCAGGATTTTAAAAGTAATTTGTTACAGGGCGCCTGGGTGGCTTAGTCGTGAAGCGTCTGCCTTCGGCTCAGGGCGTAATCCTGGCGTTCTGGGATCGAGCCCCACATCGGGCTCCTCCACTATGAGCCTGCTTCTTCCTCTCCCACTCCCCCTGCTTGTGTTCCCTCTCTCGCTGGCTGTCTCTATCTCTGTCAAACGAATAAATAAAATCTTAAAAAAAAAAAAAATTTGTGACGGAAACCAGCGCATCTGTAGCTTTGGGAGAACAATGGGCTGAAGGTGTTGTTTCGAGAAGTGGGACCTAGAGATCTACCACTACTTGCCAGATATTTACTAGACGGGTGCCTGTTTCCCTCCTTATCCTCCTCTTACCCAGATCACATCCTATTGCCTTTCTGGGATGCAGGGTTCCGTGTTTCATGCACTGATCCCTGTTCACACTGGATGGGCAGAGCTCTGGGACAGCCATAGAACTCTGTGGTCCATATTGCCGACTGGGTTTCAAAGTAAAATTGCCCATCTGTCTGTATCAGCTGTGGTTTGAATTGTACAGTAAGAGGACCATGTATTAGAAGAGACACAAAATTCTGGGTGTCCCTCAAAGCCAGGCTAAAATCATTCATACGCTCAACAGATATTTGCTGAGCCCTGTCTACGAGCCAGTCATGGTTGTTCCTTCCAT
The DNA here is from genome assembly GCF_024610735.1 of Ursus americanus. Classification (NCBI taxonomy): domain Eukaryota; kingdom Metazoa; phylum Chordata; class Mammalia; order Carnivora; family Ursidae; genus Ursus; species Ursus americanus. The sequence continues at coordinate 3,714,335 of NC_142158.1, forward strand.
CAAACTTACATTCCGATGGAGGGAAGGAGGGCAGGACAGCAGTGAGCAGACATCCGAGAAATAAATATGACCACATGATATTCGCCATGTCCATAATTTAGCTACTTGAGTCGAATGTTCCAAATCAGTGGTTTTCCAATTTTTTCCCCCAGACATGGGCTTCTTAGCTTTAACTGTATTCTGGCTTGGAAACCCATCACATGAAATAATTAACAAGAGCTCAGGTGCAGGCAGAGGGTGAGGCCCGCCCCTCACACGTCCCCTGAGGTGCTTCTCTGGGACTCCTGCCAATCATCGAGGCAGTCTCATCTGGTTGACTGTTGATATTTAAGTGCTAACTTTTGCCTTGCTTATTTGTTGCTTGCTTCTTTCATGGTCCTCTCATCTCTGTGTCTTCCCCCCTCCACCCGCCATGGAATCCCTCCTTAGTATCCCTGCGCTCTGACCACGTGCCTCCTCAGAGCCACCTGGCATGTCGGTTACACCCTGTGTTCGGTTGTCTGTGATTTCCTTTAACCGGCCCCTTTGCACGTGGATAGGCAAAGGCATCCACAACAGGGTCACATGTCCTCAGCAACCTCGGGTAATATGCCTCCTGAGCATGAAACAGACGTTTAGGGCCACTGCTCATGTGTGTGCAGGAGGGAGCTTTCCAGAAGTGCGAGCTCTTGGCTTTTCTCTTCCATGAACCTCTACTACCCTTCTAGCTCCTACAGGAAAAAAATCTCTTTATTGGACATGTATGTGGCCACACAACTTCCATAGCTCGAGTTTTCCTGCCAGGACTAAAGAGCGAATCCAGTGACTTTAAAAAAAATTTTTTTAGGGGCGCCTGGGTGGCACAGCGGTTAAGCGTCTGCCTTCGGCTCAGGCCGTGATCCCGGCATTCTGGGATAGAGCCCCACATCAGGCTCCTCCGCTATGAGCCTGCTTCTTCCTCTCCCACTCCCCCTGCTTGTGTTCCCTCTCTTGCTGGCTGTCTCTCTGTCAAATAAATAAATAAAATCTTAAAAAAAATTTTTTTAATGTAATGTGTAATTTTTAAAATATTTTTAGACTTACAGAAAAGTTGCAAAAAATAGAGAGGTTCCCCCTATTCCCTTCCCCAAACTTTCCCTAATGTTAACATCTTGCATAACTATGATATAGTCATCAGTCACCAAGGAATTAACATTGTCACAATAGTACTAACTGTCACTTTTGTGTCTTCAAGCAAGGGCATCATAGAGCCTCCAGAGGGGACGAAAATTTACAAGGATTCCTGGGACTTCGGACCGTATTTGGAAATCTTGAATGCTGCTGTAGGAGATGCAATATTTCTTCACTCATCCTGGATAAAAGAATACTTCACTTGGGCGGGATTTAAGGATTATAACCTGGTGGTCAGGGTACGTCATCAGTATTATTTATTTGTCTTTGCTTTCTTGTATTATGGCAATATACGAAATTCCCCTTAGTGTTCCAGTTTGTTTCTCAATAAGCATTCATCGAGCACTCCCAGCTGCCTCACGGAGCTGATGTGACCATGCGATATACAGCCCCTTGTTGAAAATGTAGAGACTGTTCCCTCAAGTCCAGCTCAGTGTCTCTCTGGGGACCATATTTCCCCTCACATCACTGTGTGTGTTTCTGTGGGTGTTTTGTTCGGCGTGGCAGAGAGAGCTCTTTAAACTGTGGGGCTGGAAGGTGCCACCCATCGGATGAGCCAGTGACCGGGAGCAGGGCCACCTAGAAGCAGGTACCTCTTATCGGCAGCTGTTGGCAGAACCAAATTGCACAGACTAGCTCCAGCACGTACACACGGAGCTCACAAGCCAAGCGGTTCGAGTTCCAACCTGGTCACTGAAGCTGAAGGGGTATCCAAAAGCCAAAGTGAGTACTCAGAGGTAGGGGGTGCGAGAGGAAGACGATGCCCGAAATGGGCCAGCCGTCTGCAGAGTCCATGCGTAAGCAGCCCCTCACACGTGTACTTGACGTGGCTCATGTTTGGTGCGTGGGATGCAGAGCTTGGGGACAGCACCAGGGAACAGACCACATTCACTTAGAGACAAGGATCGGAGATCCTCAGAGTGAGGACTGTTCCCAAGTTTACTTTTCAACCCCTGAACAGTAATACCAGGGATTGTTGAATTCTTTTTTTTTTTTTTTTAAAGATTTTATTTATTTATGTGACAGAGAGACAGCCAGCGAGAGAGGGAACACAGCAGGGGGAGTGGGAGAGGAAGAAGCAGGCTCATAGCAGAGGAGCCCGATGTGGGACTCGATCCCGGTACACCGGGATCACGCCCTGAGCCGAAGGCAGACGCTTTAACGACTGCGCTACCCAGGCGCCCCGGATTGTTGAATTCTTAAAAGCAGGGATTCCTAAGAACCTGCCCCGGGGGGTCAATGCCAGTCTCGGACAACAAGCTTGCTGGTCAGTAGTGAGAAGAGTTTGAGTGTGCTTACGAATATGGTTACAGAGTTGTCAGCTTTCTTTTCTCGGGATGAATGGTCATTATTCCAAGATTAGGTCTTCTCTGTTTTTGAGGTGTTAAAGCATTCTTCCCTTAACGAAATAAAAGTGGATGAAAGAATTTTTTTTAAGTCCTCGCTTGGCCAAATAAAACACAGCTGACCCTGGAAACACAGGTTTGAACTGCACTTGTAAGCAGATTTTTTAACAGTTCAGTACTTAAATGTATTTTCTCTTAGGATTTTCTTAACATTTTTTTTCTAGTTTATACTTTCTTATAAGAATATATAATACATATAACGTACACGCATGCGTTAATCAGCGTTTTATGTTTTTGATAAGGCTTTTGGTCAACATGCTATTTGTAGTTCTTTTGTGGGGAAGTCAAGTCACACGTGGATTTTCAGGTGCACGGGGAGGGGGGCCGGAAGGGGGGACCTGTGCCCCCAACCCCCTGTGTTGTTCAGAGGCACTGCATCGGTGTTTATATTAGCTCCCGAATATTTTTTAGGAAATTGTTGTTGAAATCCAGAGACCTGGAAAACATTGGTCTAAATGATACTTTCAGTTGGACAATTAGTACGAACAGGAGAAAATATTTGGAATTTTCCACGAAACTGTGTATGTTCAGCTGCAATATAATGATGAGAAACATTGCACATTCTATTTCTTCCACCATCTGCAAACTTACCGTGGTATTTGCTGTTTCATTACTAACAGCACTCAAGAGAATGATAATCTTCTCCATAAATCTGATTGAAGTCAGTGATGTGTTGCAGCTTGCTTGTGTAGAAGGGGAGGATTTGAAAGTAATCAGTTCAGGAGAGAGAGGGACTGTCGGAGGGAATTGTCCTAACTGCAATTCACTGCTATCGTTTAAGGGTGTTTGGGTCTTACACAACCTAGAATTTTGAAAGACCTTGACCACCAGATTGATATGCTTCTTCCCTTTACCATGTTGTCATTTGCACAGATGATTGAAACAGATGAGGACTTCAGCCCTTTTCCTGGAGGATATGACTATTTGGTTGACTTTCTAGATTTATCCTTTCCAAAAGAAAGACCAAGCCGGGAACACGCATATGAGGAAGTAAGCAGCAGCCCTGATGGCAGGGCTCCTTCCTTTCTGGCTTCCTTTCCAAATACACTTTTTATTTTAGAGTGATTTTAGATTTACTGAAAAGCTGCAAGGATAGTATTGAAGATTGTTAACACTTTACCGTAGTACCGTCATCACAAGTAATGAGGCCATATGGAAACAGAATTATTAACTCAAGTCCATACTTGCTTCTTTTTGAGTTAGTTGCAAAGATTGGCTTCTCTGCACGCTCGCTTCCAAACAGCTGACCTGCCTAAGCGCTTGTTAGACCTGCAAGCCTTCATCTCTGCCTCCTTTCCCTGACTTCCAATGGCGCCTCCTTCCCCAGGTGAACCCAGTGGGCATCCCTAGAAAGGAAATTAAGTCAACATACACCAACAGATAGTTGGCTGAGCTCCAGTTCTGAGCAAACCCCTCACCTGTGGCACCATGGTGGAAGGGACAAGCTTCCAGTGTAGGACTGGTGCCCCAGCCCTGCTGGTTACAGGCTTTGAGTGAGTTATCCTGTCCGAGCCTTGGTTTTTTCTTTCCACGGGGCATATTCCCACTCTGCCAGTTTTTTGCGATAGTCAAATGACTAACAACGTATGGGAACGTGCATTGTAATTTTCAGTTCTATACGAATGTAACGTAACAACCATTAGGTAAATTAGGAGGATATACAGTCCGCCCTTGTACTTATTACATGTGCCATATAAGTGAATGCCACCTAATTGTAGCGGTTTAAGCGTACCTTTATGGAACAGATGTGTTCTTAAACTACATTTTGATGATTTGACTTGTATTTTGATGTTTAGCAAAGTACTTGCCATTGAAGAGAATCCTAGGCTAAAACTTCAGTAAAACTAATAACCTACTGCCTGCTTTCTGGGTTTTAAAAAACTGGGTTTTCACGTGTAGGAAAACCCTATGCAAAGCGCCCATTTTAAGCAAAACGCATCTATTACATGTATTGCTTTATTTAACAAACGCTTACATAGCTTGAAGCACTTCATAGAATTATACGTCATTTATTCAACAACAACCTTATGGACAAGATATCAGTACATTCCCCACTTGTGGATGAGGACATCGCCATGATGTCCAGGAACTTGCTCGAGGCTGTCCAGCTGGTAAGCAATGGTGCGGAGGACTGACCTCAGCGGTTTAGCTCCAGAGTCTATTAGCCACTGTGTGGCTTCTCAAATCTGAATTCACCAAATCTATACATTAAGGTATCTGTTAGCCTTAAAGGCGATCCATCTTTGGACTTTTTTGATTCACAAGTTCATGTAAAATATTTAACCGAAAGTCACTTTTTCACAGCTTTTCATAATGCGTCTGTTGGGTGAGGCAAACAGCAGCTTGTTGCAGACTTAAACGTACCGTGGGCCGAATCATCACGCCTGCCGCATACTTGGCCCTCTGCCATGTGGCTTTTGGTGCTTTTATCTGCCAGGACTTTTTTTTTTTTTTTAAGATTTTATTTATTTGAGAAAGAGTATGTGCAAAAACACAAGCAGGGAGGGGGATGGGGAGAGGGAGAAGCAGACAACCCACTGAGCAGGGAGCCCCACATGGGGCTCGATCCCAGGACCCCGAGATCGTGACCTGAGCCGAAGGTAGACGCTTCACTGACTGAGCCCCCCAGGTGCCCCTATCTGCCAGGATTTAGTGAGATTTCTTGTGCTGAAGTTTGCTTATGCCTACCCTTAGAAGAGCTCCTGGGCTTGCCACCCGGAGCCCTCTCCTGCTACCTTTTTTTAAATGTGAGTTTTTCAAACTCATAAGTGTGTTTCTATTTCAGTAGCTCTCCATCTCTCCTAGATGCATGGCTCCGGGAGTCGACCTCCTCCTCCTGCTCCAGTCTGGAAGGGCTCCCCTCAGTCTGCTGCAAATCTGTCACCCTGCGCCATTCCTTATCTGCTTCCAGACCCCACGCAGGTCTAAGCCGCCTTTGCTTTGGACTCTCTGCTTATAACTGCCGAAGAAAGGGTGCGTGGGAGCTAAACTCTAAGTATTTTCTGCCTCACGTAGCTGGACAGTTTGGCTGCACACGATGCCGGCTGGCAGATCACTCTCCCTGGACGCCTGAAGGCATTGCTTTGGCTTCTCGAATGCAGTGTTGCTTACCGCAGGCTGATCGTTCTTCACTTGTGACTTTCCAGAAGTAAGGGATTCATTTCTATTTACCAATAGAAAGACTTTTCAAGCTGATTTAGGGCTCTCTCTATATGTATAGCACCTGTCACCCAGCGGGTTTTCCTTAAAGGCAGGGATCACATGCTTCCGCACGCACAGCTGGCTCGAGGCGATCGTGCACACGGCAGGGCTGAGTGGGGACGTGGAAAGCAAGCGCTGGGCTGGAAGGGGCCACCTCAGGAGCTCCAGCTCATCTGAATTTTCTGTAGAACTTGGAAGTCTGGATTTTTATGTGAAACACCCAGATTGACAACTTAGCAGAAAGCTAGTTCAGTGTTTTTAAAAAGGGACTATGAAACAAGGGCTAGGCTGTCTTTGGTCAGGAGGTCACCAGTTTGAGGTATGGTGGTGAGGCACCAGCTGTGAGGCTGGGGGTCTCCTAAGTACCGAAGTGTGGAGCTCCTTGCTTCGAGACATCACAAGGATCCCACTTGCCCTTGTTCTCCCCCAAAATCGATTCCATTTACTCAGAGCACTGTCTGAATGTACTTGGTGAGAGCAGCACAGAGGTGTAGGAAGGGGTGAGCTGTTGGATGGACGTTGTGCCGTGCGTCCTCACGGTTGTCCTTGGGAAGCCACCTGTACTCCCTGCACGTCGGGACGCCCCTCCTCACGCGCTCTGGGATCCTGCAGACTCTGTCTCTGGTTGCCGCTCCTCCGCCTGCTTTCCAGTTTCAAGTTAGGTGAAATCTGCTGCCTGACAAGGACTCGCTTTGCTCCCTGTTCTCTGGCAATTTATACCCATGTAAGTGTGTTGTGAACATTTTAGTTAGGTCTGGAAGCGCACAGAAGACACATTTATGCATGTGATCTGTTTGTTTTTTTTTTTTTAAGATTTATTTATTTGGGAGAGTGAGAAAGAGTGTGGTGTGGGGTAGGGGGGAGGGACAGAGGAGAGGAAGAGAGAATCTCAGGCAGACTCTGTGCTAAACCCAGAGCCCGACACGGGGCTCAATCTCACAACCCTGAGATCATGACCTGAGCTGAAATCAAGTGTCAGAGGCCTAACTGGCTGAGCCACCCACGTGCCCCCTGTCCATATTTTTGACCTGGAGTCTTTTCTCCATTCCTATGACACTACCCCTTGTTTTTTTCACTGCCTGACTAGCCTTCTGCATTTTTGGGGGGGTCTCTCTTTCTCCAGGCATCACTAAAAGCTTGTTTCCCTCTAGGGCTCTGTGTTCAACTCACGCTTCCCCTCAAGTCTCTTCCTGGGTGACCTCGTCTGCTAATGACTCCAAACTCCATACATCCCGCCCTACAATATGGTCACGCTTGCGATTCTTCACCGCCAGCGGCCCGCTCGATATATCATCACCCAGATTCCCAAATCCTTGGTACCTACTTTTCAACCTGTTCTAAATTCAGTGTATCCTCTTCCTTCTCTAGAACTGCTCTTTCTCCTTTTCTGGATTGTTGGCAATATTGCCCCCTGACCGTGAGCCACACTAGACACAGAGGTATAACTTTACCCTTCCCTTCCCTCATCCTCAGAGCTAGTCACCTAGACTTTCCCATTTTCTACCCTAAATATTTCTCAGGCCTGTCCCCAGTCTCCCATGTGCTCTTGTCTGGGACGGACGGTCAGAAAGGCCATCTCTCCTCCACAGCAAGGAACTTGAGCTGGATCCCACAGCTTACAAGGGGCAGCCTCATCCTGACCAAACTGTGCCGTCAAGGTTCCAGATCCACTGCAGAAGCACAGTCTGAGCTGTGTTTCAGTGCACGGTGCATATAGTTTTACAGGAAAGGTGCAGGCCAGAGAAATAAATCCATGGTGCCCATCTTCGAATTCTTCTGTCACTTAAGAGCCCGCCCCTTATGACGGTTGGCCTCGGCCGGGAGCTCTTTCCCAGGGAAAAAAGCTGATGCCCGACACTCAAAAAGCTCCTGGTAAACTTTAACATGGGTACTAATGAAATGTCAAAGCACGTGTCTGATCTTAGCACCCTGTCCCTGCACCCTGCTTCATGCTCCTTTTTATAAATGATATCATTTTTTCTCACAACAGCCCTGTAAGAGAGGCTTAGCAGGGGAAGGTCCCCTGATTAGTAGGCGCTGGGCTGACACTCAAAACCACCTCTGCTCGTCTTCTAATCCTGTGCTCCTTTGACTACTCAACAGCTTCCATGTCAGGAATTGGGATTCTTGAAAGGTAAGGGCCTGACCGCCTCACTAAGGGGCTCTTGCTCTGTGGCAGGCCCGAAACACAGATGGCTGAAAACTTGCAGGCTCTGCTTTGCCGCTGAATGCACACATTCACGGAGAGATTGCCATGTGCCAGGCCTCCTTGCAAGTCTCGACTCCGTTAATCTGCATGACGGCCTCTGAGGAATGTTCCATTATCCTCATTTTATAGATGAGAAAACCAGGGTCCAGAACGGTTGTCAATTTCCCACAGCTGGAGCCTGGATTTGAACCCAGCGATGGGACTCTGTCTGAGCCACTGTGCCTGCTCCCCCGCTCCTGAGCCCCTCCTGTTCTCCTTCCCTCGGTTTCTGGAGCCCTCATGGTCCTGTCTCTCCTCCTTGCCTGTGATATCTACTCCGTTTGGCTTTTCTCCATGACTGTCCAAGCCCCTGCCATCTAAGCAGCTTCTTCTCCCGGGGATGTGAGGGGTCACTCCTCTGTGCGGGCTGGGTCACCCCAGTTGTTCCATATCTGTTTCAGATCCGGAGCCGGGTTGACGTCATCAGACACGTGGTGAAGAACGGTCTACTCTGGGATGACTTGTATATAGGATTCCAAACCCGTCTGCAGCGGGATCCTGACATATACCATCATCTGTAAGTCTGAAAATGCCTGTCCCATGCTAGGCCACTACAGAGGAGGCCATGGGTATAAGTATAAGCAGAGTCAAGGCTTGACTGTACCCCCAGATTGTGATGGATATGTGAGATTCCACCGTTAGAGCTTCATTCCTTTGTTAACCTGTGAAAAGCAAGTCTGATTCGGAAAGTAATATTTTAAAGAGTCATCATTTGTACATTCATACAAATGTGTTTCAGTCCCTTCTGGAAGTAGTTTTTGGTATAGGAGACGAAGGGACATTATTGGAGGGAAGGTGTGTATTTGCCAAGACAAGAATGAGGGGCGGTGTTTATATGACAAAGACATGGTCATTGAAGACAGTCCTTTCCCATGTCACGTTTTTGCCTGATCCTAACCACGTGTGAATTTGGTGGACTGATTGGTTAAGGGGAATGACCCACTGAGTTTCTGCCTGCCTCTACTTCAAAACCATGTGAAGTCTCTCATCACAAAACTATGTACGTCTTTAAGATTATATTTGGAACATTTGAGCTGAAATGTCACAAAGGCCCATTTGCCATTTTTATTTTTGCAAAAGAATCACCAAGAGGGAGAATCATTTCTTATCTCTACCACTGACCCTCTGAAAAATGCAGGAATTTCATTGTCAATATGCAAAACCTACCATCTGGTTCTGCCTTGAGCTTGCAAAAACCCAGGCATCTCTTAAAGTTTCTTTTTTTTTTTCTTATTTCCTTTTGAATGTTTCAAAATTATTTTTAGAAAATGTAAAGAATGTTCAAGCTTGTAAAACAAAAAGTAAATAATCTACCCCACCCTTCCCACAAAACCCTATGTGTTTCCTGCCTCTCCCTCCACCCACTCTCCAGTGCAAACTTGATAACTCTCGCTCAGTGGATAGCGTCCCAGGCCTGTTTATGAGTAGTATCAACATTCCTCTAGAGTTTTTCTCCATAAAATGTGTCATATAGTTGAAGGGAAAAGTTTGTTATTGCTTTTTTTTTTTTTTCCCTAGTATTCTCCTAGTATACATGCTCTGTAACTTGCATCTTTTTACTCATCACTGTATCTTTGGTATCCCTTGTGTTGAGACACTTAGATCAGCCTCAAAATTTTTTTAAGGTTTTATTTTTAAGTAATCTCTACACCCAGCCTGAGGCTTGAACTCACAACCCCAAGATCAAGAGTCGCAGTCTCCACCAACCGAGTCAGCCAGGCGCCCCAAACCTCAAACTTTGTAATGGTTGTAAAACATTTTAACTTTTGTTCATTTTCAACAGAACATATACCCGACTTCTTGTTATGGAAAAAAGGAATGAAGCAACTTTTGGGGCGATTTGAGAGGTTATTTTTCCTAAGAAAATAGTTTCCTCTTAGAAGCTTCTAGAATGTTGATGCTAAAGACTATTTTGTTCTATTGTTTTGATAATGCAGGTTGTAAATGTAAGAGGATCCCCTAATGAATCTTGGGAAACAGTCACAGCCTGGTTTATCTTTGTCTCTCTTCAAATGGGATTTATGAGTTTATTGACTATTTTTTTGGTTATAAAAATAATATATCTCTACTGTAGGACGTTTGAGAAAAGGTATTTAAAAATTAAAAAGAAAAGTTAAATTAAAAAAGAATCCAGAAAGAGTCAAAACCACAAATAACCCCCCCCCCCCCCCGAGAGAGCCGTTTAGATCTTGGTGTCTGGTTAATCTTTTCCTTTCATTTGCAAGTGCCTACACATGCACTTTTTGTAAAAATACAATCATATCTTACATACTTTTATACCCACATGCTTACTCAACCATCTGTGATCTACCTGTAAGCTATTTCTAACTTTTCACTATTTGAAACAGTGATTCAGCAAAGGAACACGTCGGCGCGCCTCCCGCACTCTCATAGTGATTTTCTCAGGATGCGTTCCGAGGGGCGGAGTGGCTGGACCCGGCGCACGCGCGGTGCCTGGTCGGTCCAGGAAGCCAGTTTCCTCCCCTGGATACACACAGAAGACTCACTCACTGGTACCCTTACAAGTCCAGGTTCGAGTGCTTTTGTGTACAGAATATAAATCCATATTTTCACGTAGGAGAAGTCCTTAAAGCAAGGCCCATCCTGGTAAAATAAAAATAAGGCACAGTTGTCCTGTTGGAAGGGACTGCATTCAACACACTGGAAATGCTAGTCCACACGAAGAGCTGAAACCTTATGGAAGCACTATCTCTTGGGGGGCTGAGTACCAGGTACCAAACAGATCCTGGCCAAACAATGGTCACGGAACTTTCCAAAACACATTTCTCTGCTTTATCTCTTTTACAGGTTTTGGAACCATTTTCAAATAAAACTACCTCTAACACCACCCAACTGGAGGTCCTTCCTGATGCACTGCGGGTAGAGCCGACCTGAGCTTCCCAGGTAAGGCATCCTGGAGGTCTGGGAGACATCTTGTCCTAAACCTCATCACACTGTTTCTGGCATTTAAATTAATCAGGCACCATACCCGCCAGAAAATCCGACTTTCAGGGGAGTGAGAAGAGCTAACATTACAAGAAGAACATTCAAGTTTAAAAATAAGTAAATAAAATAAATAGCGAGTGTATCCAGTCCACGTCCACAGACTCCTCCGTCTGGTTGAGGTGAACACACAGCCAGTTAATAAACAAGACAGATTATCCCAGGTAGTCAGTGAGTGTTCAGAGCTAAATCCTGAACACACGCAAAACAGCAACAAGAACCAAAGGGAGCAAAACTAAAAACAGAATATGATGGAAAACCTCACCTCTTCACCTGCAATGGACTTCTCTCTTTTTCAGGCTGGTGGAGCCTGTCTGGCTCAAATTAGATTTGACATTTCTTCCTACCACTTGGGATGTAATTTTACTACCTGAATTAAAAGTTATGTTTCCTCACACTTACTTATTAGAAAGATCACATAATATTACTACAAAGATAGTGAATTCTTGGACTCATGCCTTTATTTGTGTGTTTGTTTATTTATTTCACAAACAGCTATCCCATCACATTGTTTTGTTATAATCTGTTTTCTCTTCTGGTTAGTAGACTCTGAATTTCTTAAAAGTAAATACTCTTGCCTGTGCTTAGCCCAGAGCCCACATGACTGTGTTCATGGTAGGCGATAAGGAAGGAAGGAGCAGCGAATTTCTGTCTCCCACTGTCACTATGACTTGCTTCTTAAACTGGGCATCAGTGTCCTTACCAGTAAAATTAAGGATCAAAGTAGAACATCATTTTCAGTTGTGAAGTTCTTTGTTCCATACTCTAGTTCTTTGTTCTGTTCTCCAGTCTAGCACAAGGAATTAGGTTAGATCTTCCAAGTTACAGTTATAAGCTAGAAGGGATGCCAAGGAGTTCATGTATAACTGGATGATAAGGTAGACTATATTTGTGTCACCAACACTGAGGAGAGAGATTACATCTGACTTTTTGAAATGACCAGGAAGAGCATTATGGAAAAGGTAGTCTTTGGGTGGGGAGGGGAGGTGGTGTTTGGAGAGTGGCTGAGAGTTTGGGTAAAGTTCTTCATAAAGCTGAACTGGAGGAGAGGGATGGTAGAAAGAATATTCCAGACAGGAAGAGTGGGTGAAGTTAAAAGGAAGAAAAATGCAAGGTGCATTGGAGCCTTGGCAAGTCCTCCCGGCATGACAGAGAAATAAGGGAGGCAGAGAAGAGGCATGGGTGGTGCTGGGAGAGCAGAATCAGGGGGCTCAGTGGAGATGCCGAGCATGCTCAGTAGTTAGGAAAGCCAGGAAGCATGGAAGGTAAGGAGGTCATGGATGGAGAAGGCACAGGGTTCAAGGTCTTGGCGCTGGAGCAATTCCGAGAGATGGTCTGAGGTGCTCTGTGTAAGCGGGTGCGTGAATTGGAGCAGAGATGAAGGTGACGGTCAGGAGGTCAGCGTGTGCATTTTGAAGTTGCCGCGTTGGGGAAGCAATGAGGTGTGGTGGTCAACACCTCAGACTTGGAATCTGACTCCTCCAGTTAAAATCTTGGCTCTGTCACCCACCGTGTGACCTTGGGCAAATTAGCGAACCTCCCTGTGTGTCAGGTTTTCATCTGTAAAGTGGATCTAATAATAACACCTACCTCACAGGGCTGGGTCGCACGTCAGGCACTCCTTCTGAAAGAGTGAGTAGTACATGGTAAGTGAGGAATAAACACGGACTGTCTTGGCCTGATGAAATAAACAAGAGCGTCCTGTGACCTACAGTCAGTCACTCAGCGAATCTGCAGAAATTGGGAGAAGGGTCTTAGTCCAGCTCACATTCCAGTTTCAGATTCCCGCTGACCTCAAATCTCAAAGACTATGTAACTCAAACTGAAGAAAAAGATTAAAAATTTGCCCCAGGGGCACCTGGGTGGCCCAGTCGGTTAAGCTTCCAACTCTTGATTTCAGATCAGGTCATGATCTCAGTGTCGTGAGATCGAGCCTTCTGTGGGGCTCTGTGCTCAGTGTGGAGCCTGCATAAGACCCTCTCTCTCTCTCCTTCTGCACATCCCCCCACTTGCGCGTGCGTGTGGCACTCTCTCTCTCTCTCAAATACATAAGTCTTTAAACAATTTGTCCCAGTTAATAAAAAATGAAAAAGTATTAAAGTGAGATTTATACTTAATATCTTTAATTCACAGAGATGCCAAGCAAACATAGAAAATTCAAGAATTTACTGATGCCCCATCTTGAACACAGGAAGCTTATACCAAAGAGACTTACACCTTATTGACATCAAAAATGGATAATTACATGTGGCACTTGTGAGGTGTTCACTTATCTTATGTTTGTGGGTCACTACATAGCCAGATAATTTATATTTTACTTATTCCATACCCAATTCTCTGGAAAAGAACCAATGACCATACAGGAACAGATCGTCTATGGGAAACAAAGCATAATGGAAGGAGATGTGAATCCAAGCATTGAAGAAATAGAACAAGAGGACAGAGAATTCTCTAGGGGAAAATGAGGAAACCAGATAGGGTGGGGGAGCAAACGTTGGGTTAGAAAAAGAGAAGAAAGAAGAGAAATAGATAAATGAATGACCATAAGAAGAAAACAGGAAGGAAGAAAAACTTAAAATAGAATTATAAAAGGAGAATTACGAATAGACATTTTGTTCCTTAATAGGTTGATTCCTCAAATAGGGTCCATTAAGAGAATCGGGTAAGAGGGCTCATGAGCTGTTTTCAGTTTTTCAGAAAGCTTTGTTGAAATACATTTGTCAAAACAAGGCTGCAGAGGCTGCCCTCAACAGTAAAATTTCATTGGGACTGAAATGATGTTGATTCAGGGACAAAATTAGTCATTTCATGGAGCTTATAAATTCTAACAAATGGAATGATCTTTGATTAATAAAAAATATAAATACTAACTAGTAATAAAATAAGTTTTGTAGACAAAAATCTTTCGAAATCAACAATAAAGATCCATACCTTGAAAAAATTGGGAAATCCTTTTCTGAACATGTAAAACACTGTTTCAGTGGTTAAGATAGGCAACTAACTTATCTGTTTCTGCTGCTGTCTCCAGTTTTTGATGATATTTGCAGGATTAAGGCACAGCTGTGCAAATTTATCCCTAGAAAATGTGATTGTCAACAAGGTTTCTATTTTACACGTTGATGTTTCTAGTACAACACACACACACCTCTCACTGACTGAACATCAAAATTGGTTTTCTGATGATATATACTACCTCTTTAATTCTGAAGATACTAGACTCCAGGGGTGGAATTAATCTCCTTAAATACCTAAATTCACAGTTCGTAATGGAAATGTTGATCTGTTTTTCTTTGAGATTAATACCAGTGATGTTCATTACTCTGGTTCACCTCACACGTTATACAGAAATGCTTGTAATTCAAGAATCCTGTTTTGTGATTTACGCTATATAATAAATTATTCCATTATTACTGAAAAATAAATGTAATATATATCAATAGAATGTATGTTAAAATGTATATGATGAACAAATAAAGATTATTTTAAAATGCGGATTTGTTTTCTTGACACCAAGCCTATCTTCATTTTCATGCCAGCTTTCCAGCAATGTCCTTCTGAAACCCTCGCTCCAGCAATTCTTTGGTATCACCAAGACCTCCAGTCCATCGACCCTGCATGTCCTTACTTTGCTCCTCACTCAGCTTAGGTCCTTCTTTTCTGCCGGTGTCCACATCGCCCCCCTCTTTCTTGTTCTACACCACACCACCTGCCCTCTTTCCCTCTCAAATCTCATTTCCATGACGTAAGCCAAACACTGTGAACTTACCCTTTGTACCTGGTCCTGACATCCACCGCATCTGCAAATCGTGTTACTTCTTCCTTACCAATTTGGATGCCTTTTATTTCTTTCTGTCGTCTGATTGCTGTGGCGAGGACTTCCAGTACTGTGCTGAATAAAAGTAGTGAGAGTGGACATCCTTGTCTGACCTTAGGGGAAAGGCTCTCAGTTTTTCACCATTGAGTATGATGCTGGCTGTGGGTTTTTCATATATGGCCTTTATTAGGTTGAGGTATGTTCCCTTTAAACCTACTTTGTGGAGGGTTTTTTATCAGGAATGGATGTTGTACTTCATCAGATGCTTTTTCTGCATCTACTAAATGATCATGTGGTTTTTACCCTTTCTCTTATTGATGTGATGTATCACACTGACTGCTAACATTGAACCGCTCCAGCATCCCAAGAAGAAATCCCACTTGATCGTGATGAATAAGCTTGTTAATGTATTGTTGCATTTGGTTTGCTCATATTTTGTTGAGGATTTTCACATCTGTGTTCATCAGAAATTTTGGCCTCTAGTTCTCTTTTTTTGTAGTGTCTTTATCTGGTTTTGGTATCGGTAATTCTGGCCTCATGGAATGAATTTGGAAGTTTTCTATTTTTTGAAATAGGGTGAAAATAGGTATTAACTCTTCATTAAGTGTTTGGTGGAATTCACGTCTGAAGCTGCTTGGTCCTGGACTTTCGTTGGTTGGGAGCTTTTTGATTACCGATGTTAATTTCATTGCTGGTAGTCAATCTGTTCAAATTTTCTGTTTCTTGCTGATTCGGTTTTGGGAGGTTACATGTTTCTAGGAACTTATCCTTTTCTTCTAGGTCTGATATTTTGGCATATAATTTTTCATAATATTCTCTTATAATCCTTTTTTCCCCCTATAGTTTCGGTTCCTCCTCTTGCATTTCTGATTTTGACTCCTCTATCTCATTTTGATGACTCTGGATAGATGTGTATCAATTTGGTGATCTTTTCAAAGAACCAGTTCCTGGTTTCATTGATCTGTTCTACTGTTTTTGTTTTGTTTCTATAACATTTATTTCTGCTCTAATCTTTATTATTTCCTTCTTTTTACTGGTTTTGGGTTTTGTTTGTTCTTCTTCTGCTAGTTCCTTTAGGTGTAAGGTGAGGTTGAGATTTTTCTTGCTTCTTGAAGTCGGTCTGTTTTGCTATAAACTTCTCTCTAGAGCCACTTTTGCTGCATCCTGAGGGTTTGGGACTATTGTGTTTTCATTTTCATTTGTTTCCATGTGTTTTCTAAAAATTTCCTCTTTGATTTCTTAATTGACCCATTCATTGTTTAGTAGCGTGTTATTTAACCTCCATGTATTTGTGGTCTTTCCAGATTTTTTCTTGTGGTTGATTTCTAGTTTCATAGCGTTGTGGTTGCAAAGGGTGCATGTTATTATGCCTTAAATCTTTCTGAGTATGTCGAGACTTGTTTTGTGGCCTAACATGTGATCTGTCCTGGAGAATGTTCCACATGCACTTCAAAAGAATATGTATTCTGCTGTTTTAGGATGGAATGTTCTGAATGTATGTGTTAGATCCATCTGGTCCAGTGTGTCATTCAAAGCCATTATTTCTGTATTGATTTTCTGTTTGGACAATCTATCCATTGATGTAAGTGGGGTGTTAAAGTCCCTTGCTGTTACTGTATTTGTACTGATTACTGTTATGCTTGTTCTTAGCTGCTTTCTCTATTTGGATGCTCCCATGTTGGGTGCATAAATATTTACAATGGTTACATCTTCTTGTTGGATTGTTCCCTTAATGATTATGTAGTGACCTTCTTTCTGTCCTGTCCCAGTCTTTGTTTTAAAGTCTAGTTTGTCCCATAGAAGTATTGCTACCCAGCTTTCTTTTCACTTCCATATGCATGATAAATGCTTCTCCATCCTCTCATTTTTTCATCTGCATATGTGGTTAGGTCTGAAATGAGTCTCTTGTAGGCAGCATACAGATGGGTCTTACTTTTTTTTCTATTCTGTCACCCTGTGTCTTTTGATTGGAGCATTTAGTCCATTTACATTCAAAGTAATTATTGGTAGGTATGTACTTAGTGCCATTTTGTTACTTGTTTTATGGCTGTTTTTGTAGTTCTCTTTCTTCTCTCATGGGTGCTGGTTTTCTTTAGTGATATACTTGGATTCCGTTTTCTCTTCATTTTTTGTCTATTACTGGTTTTTGATTTGTGGTTACCATTAGAGTTATATATGACATCTGCATACAGCAGTCTGTATTCAGTTGGTGGTCACTTACGTTTGAACCCATTCTAAAAGAACTAAATTTTTATTCCTCTCCCCTCCACATCTTTGGTATATATTGTTATACTTTACATCCTTTTATTTTGTGAACCCCTTGACTGATTTTTATAGATATACTTCATTTTAGTGCTTTTGTGTTTCCTACTTTTCTTATTCCTACATATGGTCTTTCTTTCCACTCAAAGAGTCCCCTTTAACATTTCTTGTAAGGCTGGCTTAGTGGTGGTGAATTCCTTTAACTTCTGTTTGGGAAAGTCTTTAGCTCTCCTATTCTGAATAAGAGGCTTGCTGGATAGAGTGTTCTTGGCTGCAGATTTTTTTCCTTCCAGCATTTGACTATAGCATGCTACTTCTTCTGGCCTACAAAGTTTCTGCTGAAAAATCCTTGTCTTTATGTCCTTATGGGGTTTCCCTTGTATGTAACTGTTTTCTTTTCTCTTGCTGCTATTTATTTATTTTTAATAATTTTTATTATTTTGGTCACCATACAGTACATTCTTTTTTTTTTTTAATATTTTATTTATTTATTTGACAGAGATAGAGACAGCCAGCGAGAGAGGGAACACAAGCAGGGGCAGTAGGAGAGGAAGAAGCAGGCTCATAGCGGAGGAGCCCAATGTGGGGCTCGATCCCATAACGCCGGGATCACGCCCTGAGCCGAAGGCAGATGCTTAACCGCTGTGCCACCCAGGCGCCCCTATACAGTACATTCTTAGTTTTTGATGTAATGTTCCATGATTCATTATTTGCATATAACACCCAGTGCACCATGCAATATGTGCCCTCCTTAATACCCATCACTGGCCTATCCCAATCCCCACCCCCCCCCCCCGAAACCTTCAGTTTGTTTCCCAGAGTCCATAGTCTCTCATGGTTCATTCCCCCTTCTGTTTACCCCCCCCCTTCATTCTTCCCTTCCTTCTCCTACTGATCTTCCTGCTATTTCTTATGTTCCATAAACGAGTGAAACCATATGATAATTGTCTTTCTCTGCTTATTTCACTTAGCATAGTCTTCTCCAGTCCCGTCCATGTTGCTGCAAATGTTGGGTAATCGTTCTTTCTGATGGCTGAGTAGTATTCCGTTGTATATATGGACCACATCTTCTCTATCCACTCATCTGTTGAAGGACATCTCGGCTCCTTCCACAATTTAGCTATTGTGGACAATGCTGGTATGAACATTGGGGTGCATATGGCCCTTCTCTTCACTACGTCTGTATCTTTGGGGTAAATACCCAGTAGTGCAATTGCTGGATCATAGGGTAGCTCTATTTTTAACTTTTTAAGGGACCTCCACACTGTTTTCCAAAGTGGCTGTACCATCTTGCATTCCCACCAGCAAGATCAATGAGAACAGACCTACACCACGTCACATCATAGTGCAATTCACAAATATTAGATCCAAGGATACAGTCTTGAAAGTGGCCAGGGGGAAGAAAATCCTTACATACAGAGGGAAGAATATCAGAATAATGTCAGACCTGTCTACAGAGACCTGGAAGGCCAGGAAGGGTTGGCAAGGTATTTTCAAAGCTCTAACTGAGAAGAACATGCAGCCAAGGATCCTTTATCCAGCAAGGCTGTCATTCAGAATTGATGGAGAGAGAAGGACCTTCCAAGACTGGCAGAAACTGAAAGAATATGTGACCACCAAGCCAGCCCTACAAGAGATATTAAGGGGAGTTCTATAAAAGTAAAAAGGCCCCAAGAGTGATACAGAACAGAAATCTTGCTGCTTTTTAAAATTCTCTCTTTATCACTACTTTTTACCATTTTAATTACTATGTGTCTTGGTGTGGACCTCCTTGGGTTGATTTTGTTGGGGGCTCTCTGTGCCTCCTGGATCTGGATTTCTGTTTCCTTCCCCAGATTATGGAAGTTTTCTGCTATTATTTCTTCAAATAAAGTTTCTGCTTCCTGTCCTCTCTCTTCTCCTTTCATTTGGGACATATTCCTCTGTCTCCTCGTTTTGCCTAACTCGCTGTTTCTGTTTCTATGTGTTAGGAAAGTCAGCTGTGTTTCCTCCTCTTGAAGGTAGTGGCCTTATGAGGAAGAGGTTCTGGCGTGCCCTGCAGTGCATGTCCCCTCTTCTCCAAAACCTGGTGCTTCAGAGGTGTCTTCTATGTGTGTTGCATGTGCCCTTCTGTTATGGCTGGGCTGGGTTTACCTTCGTCCAGCTGGCTGTAATGGCTCTCTCTTTCAGTTGCGGGCAGTGTGTGGTCCCTGTGTTGTTAGCAGGCCAGTCTGGGCCTCATTTGGGCGTGAGTTAAGTCAGATCCGGCATTTGCCAGAGCTGCAGTAGCACCAAACTGCAGAGTGCTCTCCCTCTCGCCTTGTGCTGTCCCCTGAGAAACTTTCATTGGTGGGCAGGTCACACAGTCAGGCTAGATGTCTGCCCCCAGCTCAGTGCTGGGGCCATAGTGGGACTGGTGTAGGTGGTTATCTTCCCCTCTCTTTAGGGCTGGTGTCAGTTTGGTGTGGTGCTGGGCCCTATCAGGGGTGCTTGCACACTGCCAGGCTTGTGGCTCTGCTTTGGATGGACTCCTGCTGAGGGTGGGTCTGCAGGAGAACTTGGGATCAGAGTTGTGGTGTCATTAAGGCCTGTGCCAGTCTGTTGTGGAAAGGGATTTGCAGCTAATGGGAAAACTGCTGAGGCCAAGATGGATGGGGTGTGAATGCAGAAGACAGAGGGCCAGGAGGGCACACTGTTAGCAAGCTAGGTGGAGAGGGTGCACACTGCATTGGTTCCCACAGGTGTCTGTGTATCTAGGCTACGGGTTAGGGGACAGAAGTGGCACCTGCCAGCTCTTTTGTTCTTGGAGACGTCTCCCAACAATCCCTGCCTTTCCAGCACCCACTCTGAGATCAGTAAACAAGTCTCCCTCCCATATACCTCCCGCATTTTTCAAACTGCTGCTTGTATGCAGTATCCCCACAAGGCTGTCTCTTTTAGAGCAGGCAGTCAGGCTCCTCTCCTCCTCTGGCTCTCCTAGGAACAAGCCTACTGATGATCATTTTTAAAATTTTTAAAAAGATTTATTTATTTAAAGAGAGAGAGAGTGCACTAGCAGGAGGGGCAGAGGGAGAGGGAGAGAGAATCTCAAGCAGACTCCGTGCTGAGTGTGGAGTTGGACATGGGGCTTGATCGCACAACCCTGAGATCATGACCTGAGTTGAAACCAAGAGTCAGATGCTTAACCAACTGTGCCACCCATGCAAGCCCACTGATTTTTAAAGTTCCGGATAGTAAGCCCCACTGATTGCAAAAACTCACAAAGTTAAGCCCCTTTGGTTTTCAAAGCCAAATGTTATGGGGAGTTGTCTTCCTAGTGTAGGCCCCCTGTGCTTTGGGTGCCTGGCATGGGCTCTGCTCCTCTCCCCTCTCCATACCCGCACTCTCCTTCCCTCCCTCCCACAGTCAGATACCCAGGGTCAGTTTGGCTCCTGATCGAGTCTCCACCCTTCCTACCCTACCCTTTTCCATGCAGCCTCTCTCTACTTTTCTGTGGCCTCTCTCTAAGTCTCCATAATGATAAAAGTTTTAGTTAACCAGGAAGATATAAAAACCTAAATTTATATGTATACAATAGCATAGCCTCAAAATATTTAAAGAATGACATAACTAAACAAAGAAATAAATTGAAATCATAGTGAGATATCTGTAAACACCTCTCTCAGTAAATGATAGACCAGTCACACACACACACACACACACACACACACACACACATTTGGTAACTGTATGGAAGAGTTGAACAATACAATCAAAGAGACCTAATAAACATACAGAGAAGATGTCCCCAACACCTACACAATACTCATTCTTCTCAAAGACACACAGGTCCTTTACACAGAATGACCCCATGCTAAGCTATAAGGCAGGTCTCTGCAAATTTCAAAGGTTTAAATCATATATAGTGTGTTCTCAGACCACAGCACAATATAGATAGAAGTCAAGATAATTGTAAAATTGCCATGTTTTTTAAATTAAGAAATAGCTTCTAAATGAGTGCTTTACTTTGCTCAAGGAAAAATGAGAGTTTTGGAAAACTTGTTTTCGGCGTAGGGCAGCGCATCTGCAGCCCCATGGGGTGTCAGGGCTTCCTGGTGCAGGGACGGCCTAGTGGGACTCGCCAAGGGCACGCTGAGAAAACTCAACTCATTCTGTCCATTTGATCAACTTCTCTGTTTCTGTGCCAATGTCCTTTGTTCACATTATTTTAGTTTTGTAGCGTGTTTGGAAAGGAGGTGGGGTGAATTCTCTTTTATTGCTCTCTTTCCTCCAAATGATCAAGGACATTCTTGCACATCTTCTCTTCAGAACCCTAAGATCAGTTTATCATGCTCCAGCTTATTTTTGAAAAAAATTGTACCAGAAACATTATTAGCAGCAACTTCATTCACATCTTTTGGGGATTGGGAAGATTCTAATGAGGGAAATGGTGAGGCCTAGCTTAATGGAGATAGAGGTGCAGAGGAAAGGGCACAGGGAGACACTGTAGAGATGTCCTGATGGGCTCAAGGAGTTTGGGAGGATTGTGAAATAACTGAAATTATTTTCTTTGATGACCCAGCTGCCCAAGGCTGGCTACCCCACCTGGCCACTGTGCATACTACCAGCTGATAAGTAGCTTACCCAATGAAGGGAAAACAAAACTTACTATTCCCAAGCTCTGGTTTTTCCTCTCCCTTTTTATGTTTTATTTTTTGTGTCTAAGTCATGTTTTTGGTTAGAGGACATGAAATCAATCTATTGCTTTTCCTTGTATACAAGCAAATGAGTAGCCTAATAATTATACTTTTTTGAGTTATTACTTGACGGATCATTATAGCTTTACAAAACTGCTGTTTTCAGATGAAGCTAGTAATTGTTTCCATTAAAATTTTTTAGTTATGTAAATAACCATTGAAAAATATCTTCCTTTATGTGATATACAACAGGAAGTGAACAAGATTTAAATAAAGAAAAACAATAACATTTTACCAAGGAATATAAAAGAAGACTAGAATAAATGGGAAAACATACTATGTTCTGTGGCTAAAATTAATGACTCAGGCAACAACAGATGTTGGTGAGGATGTGGAGAAAGGGGAACCGTTTTATGCTGTTGGTGAGAATGCGAGCTAGTGCAGCTAGTCTGGAAAACAGTATGGAGGTTCCTCAAAAAGTTAAAAATAGGGCTACCCTGTGACCCAGCAATTGCACTAGTAGGTATTTACCCAAAAGATACAAACATAGTGATCTGAAGGGGTACATACCTGCACCCCAATGTTTATAGCAGCAATGTCCACAATAGCCAAACCATGGAAAGAGTCAGATGTCCACTGACAGATACATGGATAAAGAAGATGTGGTGTATCTATACAATGGAATATTACTCAGCCATCAAAAAATGAAATCTTACCATTTGCAATGACATGGATGGGACTAGAGGGTATAATGCTAAGGGAAATAAGTCAATCCGGGAAAGACAATTATATGATTTCATTCATAGATGGAACTTAAGAAACAAAGCAGAGGATCACTGGGGAAGGGAGGGAAAAATAAAATAAGATAAAATCAGCGAAGGAGACAAACCATAGGAGACTCTTAATTATAGAAAACAAACTGAGGGTTGTTGGGGGTGAGGGGAGTGGGGTGGGATGCGGTAACTGGGTGATGGACATTAAGGAGGGCACGTGATGTAATGAGCATTGGGTGTTATATGCAACTGATGAACCACTGACCTCTATCTCTGAAACCAATAACACACTATATGTTATTTGAATTTAAGATAAAATTTGTAAAAATTATGTTCTGGACAGAAACATTCTATATTGTACCAATCTCTAAATCCAGTGAAATCTCAATAAAACCTAAAAATTCATTGAGGTCCCCAACAAGTCAATAATAAAAATGTAAATAATGAAATAGAAAAATTTACAGAAGATATGAATAGGAAATTCTCTAAGAAAATACAAAAATGGCTAATAAAAAATGAAAAGAATCTTAAATTCATTAATAGGTGTACCAAGATAAATATACAAGGGGTCATTTGCAGAATTATTATCATTTAAAAATTAGAAGAGATGAGTATTTGTTAATTGTGAAATAGTTAAATGTATCAGAGTTGATCACATTAAATAGTGGTTTAAAAAATGAGATAGATCTATATGGATACAGAAAGAACTGTAATGCATATTTTTAGAAAAATCAAGTTGCAAGAAATGCAGCATTATCACTTTTATGTTAAAATAACACTACATATAATGGTGTGTGTGTGTAACTCTAAGGAAGAAGAGCTGGAGAGCTTACATCATCTATTAATAGGGAGCAGACAAGCTAGGAGCAGGCAGGTTATGGGATCCTCCACTTCTTACTTAATACACTTCTGTATAACTTAAATGTGTTACAATTAGAATGCATTTCTCTATCTGTTATGTAATTAGGAAAACAAATACTGGTATTCATAACATAACAGACTAACTCAGCTTTTATATGTTTATTCTTTTCCAGTTTTATTCACTATTCCTATTTTTATCTACTAGTTTATATCTTCGTGGGTATGCATTTCTCATATTGCTACATGTTACAATAATTCTCATGCCTCTGTAATATTCCATATTCTGAACAGACTGTAACTTGAACTCTTCTGTTGTTGAACATTTACTGATCTTATGAAGAATATCATCCTCATTACTTTTCTCACGGTTTGAATTCTTTCCTTGGGATGGAATTCTTGAAGTTGGATTGTTGGATGGAAGGATATGAACCATTGTGCGTGGGGTAGCATCTTCTCAATCTTCCAATGAAAGTACAAGCCCGTATAACATATGGACAGTTTCTCATGCTCTATTCTCATGGGGACTCCCACCTATCTCCGTAATGTTAATCCTGCGAATGCGTCCCACTCTCTTGCGTGCAAATGGTAGTCATATACTATTTCTCTTCTAAAAATTCCTTCAATACCTTTAGGGTGATCATATTTTCTAAAAAACAGCAACAGCAACCATCTTAAAAATATGCAGTACCTTTATGTATTACCCTAATGGAAGAAAGAAGACAGAACTCTGCCTCCGTTTATGCTTATATTTTAGCAGCTGAAAATCAGAGCGAACTTATCCAATAAAACAGGTAACCTCGATTGTTAGAACATATGTTTTCCTCTGCGGATTCAATAAACCTATTTTAATTTGAATGCAGTAAATGTGCCTTGAATAGTTTTAATTATCCGGAGTTGGTGCCCATCCCGCAGTGGCCCACAGGCGGTGTGGGTGCGTCTGAAAACCGCAGTGAGCGATGCTGTCGATAGGTGGCGGAAGAGGACCACATCACAGCCCAGCGCCGGCTCTCCGCAGACCCCCTTAGAGAGACGTGGGTGTTGCTAAATCCTTTACAACAGAGCCTCGTGAAGTGCATGCGGTTTCCCTGTTTTCAAATCAAGAAGAAAAATCGAAAAGTATTTCAGCGGGAGAAAAAGAAAAATTTTTCTATCTCACCCAGGCATCCTTCAGGCACTGTTTAGGGGACCCCTTTCCACCCATAGAAACTGAGCCCAGGACCCTGCCTGTTCCCAGGCAGTGCATTTCCTCCAGCCTGGAATATTTACTCGAATAATTCCTCAGGGGACTCAGGGGCACTGTCAATCCCGGCCTTCACCGCAACAAGACCTACAGGCTCCTGGCTGACAGTGGGGGGCCTTGCTGGCTTTGGCTTGGAGGCCTCCCACTATCAGGGCAGGCCGGGGCACTCTCAATGTGGTCCCTCTCATAGACAAATCCTCCTCCAGGTAAGCGTGCAGGTAATGGTTGACTCAGACCCACAGATCTAGGAACAAATGTTTATTTTCCAAGAAAGTTGTCTCGAATTTTAAGAAGGAAGAGAAATTTTCCCAACTTCCCAAATAGTGGAGCTCAAACTTTGTTTTATTGGTCAGAACGATGTTACCTCTTGTCTTGGACATCATCACCTGGCACCCCCATCCTGCCCTTCTTCACACATTGTGCGTCTTTGCGACAACGTGGAGTGAGGAAGAGCGGTCTCTCTGGGACGTTTCCCTCTTGAGGACTGCTCCCTTAACTTGGGAACGTCATCTTGTAAGGATTAGGTGTTTAGATTTCTCCTCAGCCTCCATCGATGGGAGGATGAGAAGTTGGTAGCTTTATTCTCCTGTTTACATGAAAAACCAAGACGGGAGGATTGTGTTGCTGGGCGTGACCGCAAATATCACACGACTGAAGGCGTAGTCTGGGTGAGAGCAGCCCATGTGTTAACAGAAGTCTGATCTCACAGAAGGATGGCCCCACCCAATAACCCAGCTAAAGCAATCAAGAAGGGAGTTTTTGCCTCTTGAGGAGCAGATCTACCCCAATCTGGACCTATGAAGACTTTGTTTCCAGTAAAACAACATTTATAGGGCTGATTGTTGCAGTGGTTATAATTGACTCAAGCAAATGGGACCTCTTCAGCAGTAAAAACTTTCATTTCCCCCTTTTGCATGAAACAACCATAGGACCAGGGCGAATTTGCCTCCACAAAATAGGTCAGGCAAATTCTCATAAGGCCAGGCAATGAAGCAATGTTTCCGGGGGCCTCTGGCCAGTATTTCTCTGAAAAAAAAAAAAATGGAACTATCAGTGGCCTCACAGGCCAGGAACAAACATTCTATTGCCCTCTGGGTAGACAGACATTAATAAAGATGCAGTTCAACCAGATATTTGGGACACAGTGATGAGAGAGAGCATTTCTGACTACTGTGGCCCAGAGTCCTAGCTGCTCTGACCCCACCAGCTGCTGAGGTGCAACTCTATGGAACTGGCAGTGAAGTCTGAAAATGGCACATAACTGATAATTATGACTACTGTCACCATGTCATCACTGTATACTTTTTACCAAGTGTTGATGAAGCCAGATAGCTTATAGTTCAATAACATCACCCAAGGAATATGGCCCTTGTGTTCCTGCCCCCAAAGAGAACCATTTGGAACTTAAGCCCCATCAGGAATTGACTCTTCCCATCAAGAGAAGAAAATGCCAAAATTCTTTCTCATTGCCCATCAGTGACTCTGGGGCTGAAGAGACAACTGGAAGATTAAGGAGAAAGAGCAGTGCCGCCAAATTGGACAAATAAAGGAAGAAATCCATCCCAGGATCACACTTCATCCTAGGCTGACAGTTTGCAAGGCTCATTAGAGGAAGCAAGCACTCCTTTGGCATAGCATTGCAGGACACTGTGAACTTACAGTGCTGTACCACCAGGAAGAACGTTCTTTGATGAGCAAACAGGTAGTTCTAGCGTTTCTCCAAACTCAGCCCCCGGCAGAGTAACTTTGGACACAGGGGAGGTAGGGACAGCATAGCCAGAGAACCACGGAAACCCACAGCAGAACAGAGTTCATTCTTGTCCCCACACTCAGCCAGAGGTCTTTATCAATTGATATTGGAAGTGAAGGAGCAATCCACATCAGAAATTCACAGTACCACGTGCAATATTTTGTATGTCATGTTCAAAGTCGCTGCGGAGAAACCTGTATCCAGGTCTTGTTCCAGAGTGTGGATTCAGCTGTTCTCAACTCCCACCCTGGTTTCTTGAGGCTTGTGGTTTGTGAAGCCTTGGGTGGTGGCAGAAGAGATGACTCCTTTGGGGGCATCTGGCCCACCCCTGAGATGAGCTTCCAGATCCCAGTGGAGGTAGGGCAGGCGTGCTGGGCAGCAGCTACCCTTCTCCTGTCTCCTTCCTGAGTGCCATGGGTCCCATTGCCTTGGCACTCTTCCCTCCCGCCCCTTCTAGCTTCCACTGAGCTTATTCTTTCTTCATATCTGTGCAGACCCCAACCAGCCTCAACTCTTCCCTCCTGAGCACCTACAGCCTGTGCCCGTCTGCACCCGTGTCTCCTCTAACTCCCCACCCCCATCTTCCCACGTGGCTGAGCACCTGCTGGGCGGCCCATCCTGTGGCGCTCAGTCTGTCTCTTCCTTGTGTCTGTCAGCTCTGGAGGTCAGGGACTATATGTCCCTGTGGTCCTACTGCCTCGTACAGCGGTGTTTTCAGTTCATACTTATTAGTAACAACAGTTAACATTAATGAAACTGCGCTAAGGATCAGGCACTCCGTTAAGCATACAACATACATTGCTTCTTCGGAGATACAAGGAAGGTTTTCTTATTCCTTTTTTAGCAACAAGGAAACCAAGGCCCCAGAAGCTAGGTAACTAACTTGCCCAAGGTCACACCATCTGTTTGGATCCAGAAATTGAAACTTGACTCTTCTTGCATAGGGAGCCCTGGTCCTAACCTGTCAGGTGCGGCTTCGCTGGTAGACAGACTGGAGGCCTGCGGCGTCTCTCAGCAGCTCGGTGCCTCTCTTCTCTGTCTCAGCGCCATGCGGGGGTTAAGGGACGTGCTTCAGGTGATCTCACGGGGGCCTCAGGACCTTTGCAAGGATTGATGGCATGCGTGTAGAGTGCTCCCTGTACTCTGGGGTCCTGGGAATGTGTTTCCAGCACACAAGCCTCCTTGTGGGAGGAATTGGGGCAGATGACTGAACAACCATTCTGTCTCTCCACGTCTGCCTTCTCCCCACGGGTGATTTTTTTTTTTTTTTTGGTTTTGTTTTGTTTTGTTTTGTTTTTATGGCTAACCGTCTGGGTTTAAGGATACATGGAGATATTTCTCTTTCCCAGCTGCAGGAGGAACTGTGTGGATGTTTCAGATTCCTGGGGTTCTCGGAGATGGGTCATGTCAACAATGCTGTCCTCTTTGGGCATTAAGGAGTATTAAAGGTTTTTATTCAGAAGATCCTCCTGCCATATGGTGAGTTAGAAATATGACCCATCTTAGTGCCTTCCAAATGACAAATGTGAGATAACAGTAATACTGAACCCTAAATTATCATCATTAAAGACTAATAGTTTATCCATGGCTTCTATTGACTTTCAGTCATTATGCTCAGGTTTTAATAAGCGTTATCGTGTTTAGTCACCAAAACCAACCCCCCATAAGACAGGTATTTATTCGGGGCACCTGGGTAGCTCAGTCGGTTAAGCAGCCAACTCTTGGTTTTGGCTCAGGTCATGATCTCAGGGTCCTGGGATGGAGCCCTGAGTTAGGCTCCGTGCTCAGCCGGGAGTCTGCCTCTGCCTCTCCCTCTCCCCACCCCTGCTCATGCTCTTTCTCAAATAAATAAACAGAATCTTTGGGGGAAAAAAGCATTTATCAATCGTACAACCTGGAGTCAGTCACTTAACCTCACTGGGCTTCAGTGCCCCAGTCTGCAAAATGGTAATAGTAACGGTACCTGCCTAGTAAGGTTGTAATGATGCTGGGACTAATTGTCCACACAAAGGGCTTAGCCCAGTGCCCAAAGTAAGAGCTCAAGCATCCTATGCCCTCAGTCCCATCTTACAGATCAGGAATCTGAGCCCCAAAGACACTTGCCCAAGTTCACATAGTGGGAGCCAAACCTAAACCTCAAAGGGAAATCCTTTAACCACTCTGCCGCAGCGCCTCTCTTAGTCAATCATTGGTTTAATTAAATAAGTTAATTAATTATTTACACAGTGTCTTTTGTCCCCTGTCTCTACGGTGTCTGGAGATGAACTCAACGGGTGAGAGCCCAGGGCCTCAAAGACCAAGGCTAGTTGGTCCATCCCTTCCCAGCCATCCTGCAGCCCGCACAAGGATGCTGGATGGAGAGGCTGAGGGGCCGTGGATGAATCCACGCGTGTCCATCACCACTATAAGAAGAAAGCCTAGCTCCGGTTAGAGGGACCCTGAGTCCTCGTTTGCCCAAGCTGGTCTGGATTTGTTACAGTCGTCCTGGCCTAATTATTAACAGTGCCCTCTTGTTCTCAAATGGTGTTGGTTCAGACAATCAATTATGTGGTCGTCCTACCCACAGTGGTGTCATCTTCAGCAGATAAAGGACAGCATGTTCTCATAATCTTTTGGCACCTTGCCTCTGTTCACACTGTCAGCAGCCATGTCTTGTCCACCTGGATTTTTTCCCTACCCCGTCTGGCTGATTGCTTTAAACTTCATCCCTCCATACTTCCCCAGCTACCTCTGCTTTCAAATTCTTGGTGGTGGCCTGGGGTTTAAGGAGGTTGAATGGCGTCTCTATCCTGGGTCCACCACTCACTGGCTGGCAAATCACCTCACCTTTCTGTAAGACCTAGTTCCTCACCTGCAGAGGGGAATGCTACGCCAGACCTCATGAGCATTCATAATATGGTGCTCAGTAACTCTTAGCTGCCTGTGAGTCATATTAGTCAAAAAGAGATGATGGGCTGGTCCAGCTAATAGGACAGGTTGCCCTTCCTGGTTTTATCACAGTTATCCCTGCTGGACACCAGTACCCCACATGAAGCATGGTGAAGGAGCCTGGGACTAGGATACGGAAGATCTTCAGAGAGTATCCTTCCGTTAACCAAGGCTGAAGGCTGAGCTTACAAGTCAGGGGCAGCCTACTGGTATGAATCGTGAGCTGTACTGCAGCCCCCCTGCCCAAACCTGTCAAGCTATCCGGAATTCAAGTGCTGCTTTTTGCAAGGCCTTGAAATTTTCTCAGCTTCTAAGAAGATACTGTTAAAATCTCAGAGTGTCTGGGTTGCCCCCTAGCAACTCAAGGAGCCCTCATGCAGTGTCCCCCACCCCAACCTGGTTTCCCAGTGTGGTGCCCCTTGCCCTCGACTTGTCTCTGCGATCTCTGCTATGCCTCACCTTCCAGGGAGCTGTTCTCTGCTCGGCATGACCGTGGAGGTATGAAAATCGAGCGTCAGGATGGTGGACAGGTGCTGGTTTTGTCTTCCTGTTACGCATTCTCTCCTCTCTTGGTAAGAGCACTTGGGGTTGTCTTTGCTGAACCACTCCCTCCCACTCTTTGGGCAGGGCTGACCCCTCTTCTCCACTTCAGCAATTGATACATGACTGAGATCATGAGCCACAGTGATTGGTTCACAGAGACCACATGACTCGACTTAAGCCAATGAGAAGCAGTCCTGAGATTTTTGCTGAGCTGGTGGGGTGAGATGTGCTCCTTCCTTTGGGGTTACTAAGACAGTAGGGAGTTACTGGAAGCCGTCTTTGCCACCTAAAAATGCAGCAAGCACAGAGAGAGAAGGAAAGAAGATAGATTTAGGATGACATTGTTTTGGCACCCGATCTAGCTGTGCTTGAAGCCCCCCCCCCATTAGTGAGCCAATTAAATCCTCTTTTATGCTCATGCCATTTTGAATTAGGTTTCCTTTACTTGCAAACCCAGAAAGTCCTGGTTAACGTCACAGGGAAATGGGTTCTCTCTTGAAAGGCTTACATGTTAACAACGGACATGTCTTCAGCCCAAAGAAATGAATTGGTGCGGTAGGATCTCAGTCCTTGGTGTCAAGCTGAGGCAGCCAGAGTATTCCGAAGTGGGGTGAGGACCTAGGGACACTCAGATTCTGCCCCTACCAGTGACTGTCCTGTCTGCCTTCCATCAAGACAGGCCCGACACAAAGGACTGCCCTGTCAGCCCAAGAGAGAGCTCCTTCACTGTTGAGGCCTGAGGTAATGGCCGGCCCTGTGTGATCCCTCCCTGTGAGAACATTCCTCGCCAAAAGCTGCACGGATCGCTCGTCCTTGTAATCAGCAGCAGCAACCCCCACAGTACGAATTAGGAGTATTACCCTGTGAGGATCAGCTGAGGGGGCAGCTTGGCCTAGAAGTGTCATCTCTCATCGTCCCTCCACTTCCTGGCGTTCCCATGTTTAGCATTCAGACAGGCGGCTGGACTTGGCAGGAAGAGTCTATTTTTCTGAAAGTTAAAACTGCTCTCCCCGCTGGCAGGGGGGAAGGGAACAATAAAGAAGAGCAGGTCACATACCAGACCAACCTTCTTTTTTCTTTTCTTTTCTTTTTTTTTTCTTTCTTTTTTCTTTTCTTCCTTTCTTCCTTTCTTCCTTTCTTTCTTTCTCTCTCTCTTTTTTCTTTTCTTTTCTTTTTTTCTTTCTTTTTTCCTTCTTCCTTTCTTTCTCCCTCTCCTCTCCTCTCCTCTCCTCTCCTCTCCTCTCCTCTCCTCTCCTCTCCTTTCCTCTTCTCTTCTCTTCTCTTTCTTTTATAAGAGTGGCTGTCCTCCTTGTTTTCTTTGAAAGAAGATCACTTTCTGAAGGCAGAGAGATTGGGCCTCTCCCCAGCCCCTCTCGGTGGGTGGGACCCAGTGCAGAACGCAAGGCCGAGAAACAAAATCGAATCTCCGAGGACTGAAAGAATTCTTTTCACATGGACATCAATTACATTCATTAAGGGCTCACAAATGAGTTCAGACTCATTTTTTTTTTGATCCTTGGGATTGTTTTAAATTGAGCTCCAGAAACAGACCCTGAGAGCAGAATTCACGTATAAGTCATTTATTAAGGAAAGGCTTCCAGGGGAAGCCAGTGAGGAGGGGGGAGGCCAGACAGAGAAGGGGAAGAACTCAAGCAAAGTGCCACTTCAGGCGAACTCCCGGCCATAGCCTGACACCCTAGGGGATCACTGGGGTAAGTTATGCCTCAGAGTGTGTCCCCATGCAGGGCAAGGATGCCGGGCTTTCAGACTCCCTCACGGGCTGCTGGCAGTCCCTGGTTGTGGATGGCCCTGGAGGAAGGGAAGACAAAGACTTCCAGGCCCTTCTGGCTCCCTGCACGTACGAGCAGAAGGACTCCATGGATCCAGGGCGGTTAGGAGCCAAAGCACAAAGCAGGGGTTGAGAGGGCAAGCCCACACAGATATGGGAGAAGGACACTCGGTATCTGGGATGGGGACCAACAGTGCTCATCAAAGAGTTATCAGAAAATACCACAAAATGTAGGGTTGCTGGGCTCCCCGCTCTGGGGAACATTAACGAGCCATGAAGACACCCTTTCTTTCTTTGAGAACTACCACCATCCTCTCCACTCCCCACCTTATCACCCCCACTCCCACGTGCATACAACTCAATCTTTCAGAGCTGACTTCACTTGCCTCCATGACCACAACCGAGTCAAGGGGATTGTTTCTACTGAGATTTTAGTTTGGAGACTGATTCATTTTCAGTCTGGCTGTTGGCCTGGATCGGGGTGGTGTGGACTTAGAAATGGGGTCACCGTTGTGGGGTGACCGAGCTTGGACGTAGGCCCGGTGAAGCACAGGGAGAAAGAAGAGTATATAACCAGACTAATAGCATATAAATATGCAGGCTGGCTCTGCATCAGGCATGGTCTTCACCTGGATGAGCTCATCTGACCCTCAGCACAGCGTTGCGGAGTGGGAACTAGCTGGTAGCTATTCTCGTTCAAGGTCGAGGACATGCATGTCTCAAGTGGCTTGAGTAAAGGTCACGCAGCTTGAAGAGGTGCAGTCAGGATTCAGTCCTCTGGTTTAACTCCAGAGCCATGCGCTGCCCATAAGGCCGGGAAGGGAGCTGAGCACTCAGAAGCCCAGGCCAGACTGTGGCAAGTGAGGGCCGGATGGAGGCAGATCCCTTGCTGCCCAGGTTCCGGCAGCGGTCCTCTCCCTCACACACCTGCTGGGAACGTTCATCCTACCATCTTCCAATACCCACCTTCCACTTGCTTTAAAAAAACAACACTTGGGTTATGTTTATGGTGGATTGCTATTGTTTGCAAGGAAAAGACTCTTAGGGAGGACACCTGCTCTTGATGAAATGAGGGAAAAAATGAAGTTTCTTTTCAGCTCTTTCCAGCTCCAGAAATTCTCTTTTCTGTCCTCATGCCTCAGATTGGGTACATAGGCATTTCACCCAGATTGGACTCTTGGATGTAATGAAGTTTTATTTGTTTGTTTATTTATTTATATAGAGAGAGCACAAGCAGGGGGAGGGGAAGAGGGATCAGGAGAGAGAAAAATTTCATGGAGACTCCATGCTGAGTGATCCCACAACCCTGGGATCATGATCTGAGCTGAAATCAAGAGTGGGACGCTCAGCCGACTGAATCACCCAGGTGCCCCAACTCTTGGGTGTACTAAGGGAAATGTTCAACTTTTCCTGTGTGTGGGCCCTGCTCTTTGGGTTCCTGGGGAAGCTCTACTCTAACGTTTAGCAAGGTCAGAATGACTGGGCAAAACCTTGGCTCTATTTCTGCCCCAAGCACACTTGTACATCTGCTTCGTAAAAAAAAAAAGAAAAAAGAAATAATCAAAAAGGGCCCTTCCAAACACAAAGATAAGAAAAACAAACCTCCCTGGTTCCCATAAGATTAAAGTCATAGAGCCTTGCACATACTAAAAACGTAAGATAAAGTCTGTAACTTTCTGGAATGTCTTTCTTCCTGATGATTTGTAACTTTATGTTAAAAGAAAAAAAAAAAAAAACATATATAACCGCACACCAAATGTTCCTTCCTCAGAGCACACTCTTCTTTGGGAAGAGTGTATATCCTGGGCAGCTGTCCTAACTTGGGCTCAAATAAAACTCTTTTCCTTTCTCTTTAAAATTTTTAAATAGGTTGGTTCGTTTTGGGTGGACAGGTGTCGGAACAGGCAATGGTCGGGTGATGCCACCTGAGCAGCTGGAGGGCCTCATCTTTGCACCCTCTGAGTTTGAAAGTAAAAGTGCCCCTAGCAGAAAAAATCCCTCAGGGGATGAGCCCTTTCGGGTGGAGGCAGGACGAGGGAGAGACAGTGAGGAACCCCAAACTCTAGGAATTGTCAAAGAAATTATGCTATTTGTTGTGGATTCGGGCAGAGTGGCCTTATTTTCTTTCTCCAGCTGTGACAAGAGCCAGCCGAGGTGCTCCGTGTCCAACAGGAGAACCCAAGCAACGTACATAGTGGGAGAGAAAATAGCACAAGGCTGGTAACTTCGTTTATAGTTTAAGTAAGAAGATTCTGTTTCTTATAATAGTCATATTCTACAGCCAGTTTAACAAATATCATTTCTATTGCAAGCACCAAACTATAGAGGATTAAACCGAATTTTATTTTAAACTACTGACTAGTAAAGGGAACTTATTATTGTAAGAAATAGAATCTATACAGATTTAAATTCGAGCAAGATCTTCATTCCTTCTCTGTAGCCACTTTGTTTATAATACTTCTCAAATGTAATACATACATACGGTAACACATAGGGACATATATAGTGAAAATGTATACTGGAATGTAAATATTCTGAATCTTCTTTATCTTTGCCGAGCAAGAAATTTTCAACAGGGCATTTACATTCTTCAAAAAGTTACATCAACAATTATTCAACCCTTGACATCAAAGACAATTGCAGCTTCTATTTCTACAGATTCGGTGTAAAGAAATAGGTCTAAAATCTCCGATTTCCAGAGTTACCCGACAAAGTCAATGCCTTAGCAGAAGATCCCGTACACATGACGGTATGACCACAAAACAAAAGAGGAAAGACGCAGTTCTGTCAATTGTCTCAACCACAGATGGCAGGAGTCTAGCACAAATGCCTTCTTCTCTCTTGCTGCCATAACAGAAGCCCCGGCGTCGGAGTGGGCGTTCTCCCGCAGCCTGGAGGCAGCCTGCGATGTCCTTCCAGTGCATCATTCCAGAAAGCCACTATTCAGCTGTGGGTGACGGCGTCCCAGTTAACATCTGTACCCGTCTGTGGGTTTTGGGGTTGCAAATGGTAGGATCCTCTGGCTAATTTATGCAAAAGGAGCGGTAGGTATGGTTACTGACAGCTCGTAACACCATCGGAAGGACTCCAGGTGCACTGTCTGAACATGGAAGAGCAGGCCAGCTAAGAGAGCTGCTCAGGCCAGAAGCACCACGCCTCCACCATGATCACGAAGCTTCTGAGTCGACCAGCTGTCCTGTGCTTCCCACGGTCCACTGTCCCGACTTGAGGCCAACGACTTGCTTTGCCCACTCACTGCTCCCAGACTCACTTCGCAGCTCCTGCCTGACAGACGTAAGTCATGCAGGGAGCTGCAGGGGCAGGGGAGTCAGCAGAATGCTGGCACCAGCTGCCCCGCGGAGCAGGGAGGCACGCTGGGACCAGGAATGACGTGGACTGAGCTCATCTGCGTGCTCGTCTCAGGATACACGTCCGGCATCAGAGGTGGAAAGGCGGAGCAGGATTGTAAGAAATAACTGTAAGATACAGAAATTGGAACTTGGCAGTGTTCACCCAGGACCAGGGGGTTCGTGGGACGTGAGCCTGGTGGGGCTCACTCTAAAAGGCTTTGGCAGACATGGAGGAACGGGTTATCCTAACTCAGTGACACTGACCGTTGACATCCACCAACGAACTCACTTGGTTCAGATTTTACTCTCACCCAGCAAACTTCTGGTGATAATTAAGCTCTCCAGGTGTGCAGGAACTAACGCCCCAAGATCATTTAGCACCATGCCTGCCACGTGCTACGCATTCAAGACATGCCTATGGTTTTTATATTTCAAGTTTCTCTTTTGAGAATATATTTATATATTCTCTTTTGAAAGTTTGATATTTCAAAAGTTTCTCTTTTAAATATCTTGACCAATTAACCCCAAGGTTTCATTTTGTCAGTTTCTCTTCCTCTCTGGACATTAACGGATTTCCTTTCTGATTTCTATTTTTCTGTTGAGGTTTTGCTTGGTGTGAGATAGCTTCCAGACACAGGTCTTCCCCAGGTCTTCTCAGCTAGGCTCTGGACCTCAACACACACCCTGGGACAAGAGACTCCATTAAGGTTGCTGCCCGCCCTCTCCCAGATGCCAAGGGGCAGCTTCTGGTCTCTTGAGATACCACCATCCTTTGGCGTCCTTACATGGCCACACCCTGTGGCATCATGGAGCATCTCTGATACTCCTTTGTCAAGCCTGCTGTGGTGAAGGGAGGAAGCAAGAGATCTCTGAGGAGGAGAAGGCAGAACACCCCAGTGGTGAGGCAGGCCCATGAATGCCAGAGCAAGACCCCTTCTTTTGGGACTAGAAGGGTCTGTCCCACCTCCCACCGTGGAGCCTTCCCGCAGCTCTGCCTTTCCAGCTGCACTCCCTGCCCCGGACCTTCTCTTCTTTTGCTGCCTGTCATGTCCTCCCACAGCCTTTGCACACATGAGTCTCTGGCCTGCCATGCTTTCTCCTCATTCCTCTCCCCCTCTCGATGCGCGCCAGTCTTTCAAGGCATAGCTCAGATGCCACCGCCTCCCCAGGCCTGCCTTGGTTTTCCCCTTCCTGTCAGAATCATTTCTTCACCATCTGGGCTCCCAAATGACTCAATGGGGCTTCTCCATCCAGATCCCATTGGATCTGGCCATATGATTATTTGTGAATCTGTCTGCATTCCCCACAGGATTTGAAGTTTTCCAGGGCAAAACCATGTTTTATTCATCTTTATAGGCCCAGTGCCTACAACATTAAAAAAATCTGAATTGGATTAACCTGGTGAAGAAAACATGTCCAGGCTACTTGGACAAGCTCCCTCCAGCAGGTGGGATAGATGCTTGTGAGTCAAGGACCCTTGGCAGAAACATCAAGGAGAGACTACCCTTCCCTGTTGTTTTCCTTATCTCCCTTCCATCTCTTCCCTCCCCGTCTTAAAAATATATACAAATATACGCGACCCCCAATCAGATAAATAACCCTCTGGGAACAAGCTGTGTGAAAGCTTTGAGACTCTCTGGTTTCATGGCACCATTTTGAAATACAGCGCTTGTTATGCTGTTGGCTCACGCATGAACTATAATGTTCCAAACATTGCTGAGAAATGCGTGTATTTCCTATGTGAGAAGCCTGATTTGTAATGGCTTGTACATGTGGAGAGAGCCCCGAACTACGCACCAGAACAATGGGGTATTACGATTGCCTCAGAAACGAACTGGTTTTGTGGCATTGATGAGACTTTTCTGTCCTTTGCACCTCTGCTTCCCCTTCCATGAAGTGAAGGGTGGGGCAGTGACACCTAGGTCTCTCCAGCTCTGGAGTTCTGGGAGGTTCTGATTCTTACTTCACTTTGGGGTGAAAGAAGAGAAGCTATCTTCAGATCATGGCATCTTTTACCCCTTCTCTTCTGACAAGGCTGAGAAGGGTCCAGATCCACTAACACTGAGATCGAAGAAGACTTGGAAGTTCTATGACTCGATATAATAAGGAAAGGCTTGTCCTCTCCGTCTTGAGGATCCCCAGAGGAAGCCACCACAAAGGTGACACAGACCCTGCCCGAACACTTTCCTTCCCTCTCCATGGGGCTGCCGGAGTAGCTGAGACAACGGTTGTGCTCTCGTCCCCATGGGGAGGCCATGGATGTCAGTCACTATTTGCATAATCAATTACCATGAAACTTAAAATATCTGGGCCCTTAATTACAGAAGAAGATAAGACTCCTCAGTGAGGCCTGGAAGGGATTGTGTTTAGAGGGCTCGGGGGAAAGACTGGGGTCACTACTCAACGAGCTCGCAGCTGAGTGATTCCTGTATCTGTGTCCCTGGGCGCCGTCCCGGACCCCACCTCCTGAAGCTTTGACTCCAGGCACAGGCGCTTCCCTGTCTTGTGCCCGGTTGCTGAGTCCTTCCAACTGGACTCCTGGTGTCTCTCTCAGGAGATGAATGTCTTTATTACCTGGCTCCTCTTCTCCACCCTCATGGAAACAGTCAGCTCGTGAGGGAGTTTGGATTTTATCCTAAGAGTCCTCCACCTTCCCCAAGGGCTTTCGGTGGTGGCAGTACGTGGTCATTGCTGGATTTTCAAACGACGGCTCTGGTTATAACCAGCAAGTGCACTGGAGCGGGCGGCCAAAATGGGACAGGAAGACACCAAGGAGGAGATCATCAATGTGGTTTGGGTGACAGGTGATGGTGGCGTGGACCAGGATGGGGACTGTGGGGATGGCTAGGGAGCAAATTGGAGAGGTGACCGGGAACACAACCCCTGAACGTGGGGCATGAGGACCAGAGAGCAAGGAGGAGGGCCTACCTCACTGGCTGCAGCAACTGGACGGGAGGTGGGGCTGCTCACTGAGACAGGAAGGGCTGCGGAGGAGCTGGTGTGAGGGGGGAAGGGGGGAAGGAGAGAGGGCAGTGAGGGGCTGTGGGGGGCGAGAAGAGCTCACGTGAAATGCAGGCACTGGCCTCTCTTTAGCCTCATGCTTCTCTTTCAGAGGCCACCCATGATTCTGCCTCTGCTTCACAGAAACCACCTCCAACAATGTTCTGGGCCTCAAAGTCCCCGTGAAATCGCATCTCAGCACCAGTGGAAAGAACACTGTGTTGAGGTTCCGGGATGCGCTGGATGGAGGCTCGGCCCGATCCATCAACCTGCTCTGCAACTTTTACATGTCGCGACTTCTCTGAGCCTCAGTTCCATCTTTTCTAAAAGGAGAGCTTTGGACGTGACGTTGTCTAAGAAAGCTCTGTAATAGTTGCCATATGTTCCAATTCTTTATTACTCCATAATTCTCTTTGCCAAGGCTACATGCTGCATATTTCAAAAATGGACTGGTGGTGCCACACTTTAGAAGCACTGACTACGTACCGTGTAGTGTGTGGTTACACGGCAGTGTTTTTCAATTACTTGATTTGAAGAGTTAACATAGGCTGCAGTTAAACATAGAGCTGGGTTATCTGAATTCAAATCCCATTTCAGCCACTTGCTAGGTGTGTGATCGTGCCAAACTCCTGAACTTCTCTGTGCCTTGGTTTCGCCATCTGCAAAATGGGCTCACGATTATCATGACAATGATACAATTAATATATGAGAAGGACCATATGTATCGGATAATTATTGTCTAAGCAACCACTCTTGGCCTTCACTTTCTTATCTGTAAAACGCGATTGCTCTCACCACTTATTAATAAGAACATGGGGGAAATGAAATAAAAGCATTTATCTACTTAAAGCATGCAACACAAAGCCTAGTTCTTGGTAAGTACTCCATGAGCGTGGGTGGACAGCCAGCCAGATAGCCACAGCGCGGAGCTCGCTCCCACTCCCTTTCCAGTTTCGCGAGAACAAGTGAACCCTATGTCCTTTGCGTGTGCATTTGTGGCAGGAGAGAAACCAATTAAGTGCTGTGCTATTTTTTCCTCCTGGTGTTTGATAAGCTTTTATTTAAAAATAATACCAAGTTTTCCCTTAGTGGTTTGCTTTAAAAGTAGCATGATGTGCTTTGTCTCAGCAGTTTCCGTCCTCCACTGAGTCCTTGAAGGTCTGTTTCTCCCCAGGACAGTTTTAAAGTAGAAATACACATGCTGGCATGCTTTCTCCTGAACCTAACATCTAGTTTCCATTTATTGAAAATGAGTTGAAGGAAAAAATGAAGAAAGGATCTCATAATTATGCTTCCCCCCCCAATGTTCTTTTAAACACGTTGCTCCTAGCAGAATCTCTGTGTTTGCCACGAAATTCTGCAGCTTATGAAAATTTAAGAGCAACATGGGTCCAGAGAAGAGTCAAAATTAATATTCGACACTTAGCACAAATGAAAATGTTCCTGGGGAGGAGAACACTCCCCAGACCATTTATTCCAGGCATTTATGAGTATGTGCTTGATGAAGGAAAAGTGAAGCTCGAGGAGTCAGGAAAGGGAACCATACAGTGGGAGCCATGAGTCCAGAGCGCGGCCAGTGTGACCGGAAAGAACGAGAAAGCATGGTGACATGCCCTCTGCTTCTTGCTGCACCCCCCCCCCCCCGCCGCCAGTCTCGCGGTGATTATAATGAGCAGACTGGCCAGATCTGTACTAAAATGCACTAGAGAAGAGGAAATGCAAACTTTTCAACTGCCTTTCATTCTAGACCAAACTGTACTGTTCCGCCCCCTCTGGCCTGTTCTCCCTCAGCCGCTGTTGTAAATTGGTGTATCAGAAAAGCAGTGACTCAGGCAGCAGAGGCTTGAGGAAATGTGTGGCTTAATGAGGAGGAAAGAAGGTCTGATGCTGATTGTAAAGAAGAAGAAGGAGGGGGAGGGGGAGGAGGAGGAGGAGGAGGAGGAGGAGAGGAAGGCGGCGGCTTCGTTTTGTATCCCATGCTCCACGTTCAAGTTCATTGCGGGCCCAGACTTTGAAGGGCCGATGGTGAGGCAGGGTGGCGGAACGCAGCATCCTCTCTGCGCTTCCTCTTCTCTCACATGCCTCCTTGGCGGCTACCCGATCTGATGTATGGTAAGCGCCGTGTAGAGCGGAAATGCGTTGCCAGGAACGACCGTCAGGAGCAGACAAGGCTGTGAGAACATCCATTCCTAGGCCCTCATCAAACGCGAGGTTTTCTTCTGCTGCCTGCGTCATTCTGGGGGGCTGTGTCCTCTTGCAACAGTCAATACAACCGTCTCAGGGACCTTACCTACATCTTGTCCTGATCTTGGTCTCTACCCTCCCCCTGCTTCAGCAAACGAAGCTTGAGCGGCAGGCACATCAGGGTCCGGCGGTGATTGTCTAGACCCTCTAAGCCCCACGTGACCCTCCACTGCCAAGTCACTACATTTGGTGTAAAGGGTCCCCCCGCCCCGGGGTGGTGGTCCCTCAGGCTAACAAAGATCACCTGGATAGACTCGGGCAGCCCCTAGAAGCTGGCGAAGGTGAGGAACAGCCTCCCCTGGGTCCTGCGGACACCCTGGTGTCAGCCCGGTGAGACCCACTTGAGACTCCGGCCTCCCCAACTGCCAGGTAAGACATTTGTGTTGTTTATGTCACACTGAACTGGTGAGAACTTGTTACAGCAGCAACAGGAAATGAGTACTCAGGATTCCTGACATAATGGACCCCCCACCCCCCGCCCCCATTTTGCAGATAAGGAACCAGGGGATTTGCCGACGTGGATGAAATCACGTCGATAACCAACAGGGGCTGCTGACAACAGGAGCAACTTCTTTATGCTGAACGCAATTCTGAGCCCTTGGTGCACATCCCTCGTGACGTCAGCAGAACCCTAAGGCAGCGGCTGTCATTCTTATCCCCATTTTACAGATGAAGATACTGAGGTACAGTGACGTCAAAGGCAGGGGGCGAGTCAGCAAGCTACCGGGAGTTTGCACCCAGGCATTTCGGAAATGACTTAATTATCCCTGGTTTATTAGTGAGTCCCTGCGGAACCACCCAACGCCCACCAACCCCTAGAGTTACTTAACTTTATCTCGTTGCATCGTGCCGACCCTGGGAGGGCTGTGGGATCTTTCCCTTCTGAGCCGAAGCGAACAAGGCACAGGGATGTTGGTGATTCCGGCCCTCCCGCCCGACTCCTACCTCTCAACAGCTCCCCACCCCCTGCTCTGGCCCCGGGAGACACACAGAAGAGACAGGACAGGGTATCTGACTTCAGCCAGCTGCTGGCTTCTCTTGGGCTACGTTTGGGAACTGGAGTGTCACTTTTTTTCAGGTCAGACCTCATGACAAGACTGTCCCTAAGGCTTTGATCAACCGCTGTTGGCTGCCTGGAGCAAGGGGACATTGCACCAGAGAGAACAATCCACAGTGAGCTCTTCCCCAGCCACACACGGGTCTGCAATGTTTGCGGAAGGCGGTCTCGGGATGGCCGAGCGTTTGGGATGCCGCAGCACCGGCGGTCCTGGGTCAAGGCTGTGTTTATAGCCAACACAGTGTATTGAGTTAGACTGTATATTTATGCAGGGCGGTCTGAAGAGGGGCTGGTGGAGACTGGGGAGGCAGAATGCCCCAGCCGCTCCTTGATGTCACCAATCTCCCATGCGAACCACTGTCCTTGGCGGCCCAGGGGAGAGGACGACACAGCGCCTGCCACCGACAAGTGTCCTCGCTATCTGGACACTACAGTAAAATAAACCAGTGAACAAACAGGAGCTCTAGCCGACGAGGGCCATCTGGTCACGGGCCAGAGGTGTCTGAGGGGCACAGGTGCACGGGCTGCTGGCCCCATCAGTGCGGCTTCAGGAAAATGAGATTTCAAAGCACGAGTGCGTGGGTGAGGAGGGAGATTGTCCCTGATGGAGAGAAAATTATGGGGAGAGACGGGGCTGGAAGGTTCAAGCAAGCTTATTTGAGGACCGTGACCCGAGCAGGTTCACTGGCGTAAAGGACTCATGGGGGCACCAAAAAGTCCTCATGTTGGTTATCACTGAACCGTTCATTCATTCGACAAATACTTATTGTTTGCCCGCCCTGTGCCAGGTGCTAGGGACCCAGCAGTAAATAAATCATGTGCTCTCAGATGTGAGGGCTGTTGCCCTGATTTGGGCTCCAGCCGTCCTGCCCCGTGCTCCTGGCAGCCTGGCTCTGATCTTCAATCCTGCCTGCGGAGAGGGATTCCCATTTCAGGCCATTCTTCCTGCAGACACGTACACCTGCCCTCCCCTAGCCAGCCCCTGGCTCCTCTGACGTGGGGCAGACACAGGAGCTCCGCTAGAATAAATTACCGCCCCATCATCTTCATGCATAAAACATGGCACAGGCGGCCGGGAGAGGCTCGGCCCCGCAGCCCTGCGCGGCAGCTGCGTTCGGGCCAGCGCAGAGTTAAGGGAAGGAAAGGAAAAGCAAGTTACAAGATAAAAGAAGTCAACGGAAGCCTCAGACACAAAAAAGAGAAGAGGTTTTTTTTTTTTAATTTTTATACACTTGGACGTGTCTTCCGTATCGCTGTGCGCCCTGTTGCTGCCTGCCATGAGAAGGCTTTAGAAGGCTCACCTTGGGACCATGGTGCTACCGTCTCGGTTACACTGGATCAGAAGCAGGCCATGGAGGGACCGGATCCGGAGGCGGCAGCTCAACCGTGAGTGTCCCAAAGGTGTGGCCGGCACCCCTCCTTGGCGCTGGCCTGCCTTCTCCATACCCTCCCCTACACACTCTTACCTGCCCCCCTCTCCGTCGTCCTGGGCACCCTCTCCTGAAGCCTTCCTTCTCCTTTGCTCTCTCTTCCTGTTTGCTGCCTGCAGCTCCATCCTAATTAGGAGTAACGAAATACACTTTGTTTCAAGTAGCCATCAAGAGAGGGCCTCTTTCTTTCTGCCTCTAGATGGAAAATACAGATAAGTCTTTATGCCAGTAGAGGAGTTGTACGAACTGGAACTTTTGTTTATTACAGGGTGCGGGGGGGGGGGGGGATATGCACCGTCTGAATGGAACAGCCATGTAGCTAGAGTGGGGGAAACGCGAGTGAGGCACATTTCCTTTAAAGGACCAACGTCTGTTTCTTAAAGGATCAGACTCACGCTGAGGTTCTCCTTGAGTTGACAGGAACGCTAACCAAAGGGGAGATTTCGGTGTGGAAGTAATTTGAGAAGGCAAAAGCATTCCAAATGTATGCCCAGACCATTACCCACCAATAAGTAACATATTGGTCTGTGTCTGTTGCTGGAAAGGGTAATTTAAGTCAGGTGTCAGCAAATTCAAACAGCGGGGCTAGGCTAAGGAGGCAAATGAGCCAAAGGGCTGTTTTCACAGCCGTGAGGAACAGCCCCCTTTCTCTTTGTCCTGGGAAAAACAACAGTGAAGCCATGATGGCAAACGACAACTGACACGTGGCCTCAGCGTGAGGAGGCAACAGGGAACGGTGGGG
Organism: Ursus americanus; assembly: GCF_024610735.1. NCBI lineage: Eukaryota > Metazoa > Chordata > Mammalia > Carnivora > Ursidae > Ursus > Ursus americanus. Next base: position 3,757,780 of record NC_142158.1, read on the forward strand.
ACTGTGGTAAAATGGGGAAGCACATGTCCTCCCACAGAAAGGCATGCACTGTTTGATGTCATCAGATTGCTTTCATAAGGAATGAGGTCCAAGTTGCCAGGTTTCCTGATTTTTCCAGAAAAGCAAAAACATGCTAATTTCTAAGTCAGAGTGCTCAAGTCTAAACGCTGGCAGTGAACTCTTTAAATGCTAAAGAGCCGACAGGACGGTCGGATGCAGAATGGGACTACTGCGGGCCACTGAGCCCTAGTTTCAGGTCAGTGTTGCTCTCATTAAAGGCCCAACACGTGGTGTTACTTAAGTCTAGTTATACGTTGGCGAGACTTACATATTAGAAGTCCCTGGTGAAGACAGTAAAATGAAGAGGAATGAGGGGCTTAGGAACATAAAAAACAAGCACAGTGGCAGTCTGCTAGCTTAGGGGGCCAACCTGGGCTGCTTGGATTTCAAACGGCACCCCACACATGCGCGATTGTGCCCAGCTAAATCTTGAGTACAATTAAAGAGCCATTAGCAATTTCTGAGAGCCATTACCTTCTTATTCACCTTCTTTCACCCGAGCCTGCTTGAGTTCCGATTCCACTTTCTGCGTCCACGGGAAAAGGGCTGTGGTCCTATGGATTTCGAACACCTCTGCGGCGGGATGTGTCCCTGAGAAAGGATGGCTTGATCCGTGTTGTTGCACAGCAATGCGGAGGCGGCCTACCGTCCACCAACAAAAATTCTGGGGAAGACCTGTGTCATTACGGGCGATTTTACTTTAGTGATGAGGCTAACAGCTGGGCATTGGGGGAAGGTTTCTGGACAGTTTTACTGTGAAACAATGATGCGTTGATAAATGCTTCCTCCAAGTTGGACGTGAAGCTGGCCAGTCCCGACCTCTTTAACATAAGCGTCTGAGAGAGGAGGGGATTCTGACTTTCCTCCAGGGTGGTCAATAGCCCCGCCCTGCTGGAGGCAGTATGAGTCAGAAATAGCAGGGGATTCAGTGACTTTGTTTTGGGTTGATTTTTCCAACTCTTGGAACACCTGTGCATATTTGAATTAGAGGCCATGGAATTAGAGGCCGTGGAAAGGGAAACAGAGTGAAGACACTGAAGAGAGAAAGAACAATGGAGAAGTGTCTCACTGCAAACGCCAGGCTAGCCGTCAGCATTATTTTGCAATTCCTAAACTCCGTCTTTGACATTTTGATTACTTTTTCTGTCCCTTTCTCTGAGGCTTTTCTCACAGGCTAGCATCCCCTCTGACTCAGAGACCCAAGAATAACCCTTGGGGTTATTTTGTCACTGAGAAAAATGAGTTAATAACCCATTCCACTCCAATCCACAAAGGGACCATGAACGGCAATAGGAGGGCCACGTGCTGCCACTTCCGTGCCCAGGCAGACATTGCCAATCAATCACAGCTCGCTCGCACCCTCCCAGGGAAGCCAGGCCCAGGCTTGAAATCCTTTCCCATCCAGCACTGCTATTAGATTTGCTTCAAGAGCCAAAACCCTCATTTGTATTCCATTGCTTTGTAACAAATTACCACAAGTGTATTGTCTTAAAACAACACGCATTTATTACCTTGCAGTTTCCATCAGTGAGGAGACTGGGCATGAATTAGCGAGGTCAGCTCAGGGTTTGCCAATGCTGTGGTCAACGCGTCCAGAACCTGTCTCCTTTGGGGCTCACAGTCTCCCTCCAAACTCAAAGGTTGTTGGCAGAATTTAGTTCCTTGTGGTTGTAAGACTGAGGCCCTCAGCAACTGACGGCTCCCCACTGTTCCCTGTCACATGGCCCTCTCTACAACATGGTGGTTCTGCTTTCTCAAGGCCAACCCAGAGAATATCCGGTGCTGCTTGTAATCTCTCTTTTCAAGACCTCTCCTGATTAGGCCAGGCCCACCAAGGATAATCTTCTTTTGATTCACTCAGAATCATCTGATCAGGGATCTAAATTACATCTGTAAAATCCTTAATCTTTGCCCATATGACGTAGCCTAGTCATGGAAGTAAAATCTCATCATATTCACAAGTGTTTCCCACACTCTAGATAAGGAAATTACATGAGTGTGTATATACTAGAGTCAGGAATCAAGGGGCTGTCTTTGGATTCTGCTTACCACAAAACCCGTCATCCTTGCAATAGAACCTGGATTTTGAGCTACTGGAAAGGTTTTCTTTTTTACTTTTTATTATGAAAATTTTCAAATATACAGAAAAGTAGAGAAAATAACACAATGAATCCTATATACCTATCACCTAAACGACTGCTAACATTTTGCCATATTCGTTTCATATGCTTCCTGCCAACGTATTTTAAAATAAATTGTCACAAATTGTTGTGACATCTCTACTCTAAATATTTTAGTAAGAGCATCTCTAAAAGGTAAGGTCCTTATTCTATGTAACTGCCTAATAAAATCAATGCTCCCCTAATATTATTCGACACACGGTCCATATCCAAATCTCCTCAGGTAGAAACCAATTCTGATTGTGCTCTGTATGCCTATAACTCTCAGCAAAATGCCCGGCACCTAGCGTACTCAGGAAAGGTTTGAGTTCAATCAAAATTATATCCCTGTTAAAGCAACGACTCCCAAAGTCCATTTTCCCTTCATGCCTCTTTTTTTTCCTTTTCACTTGCAGTGTCTATAATGAGATACTGATGTTATTTAGAGTCTATAGTAATCCAGGATGGAACATAATGGAGCCAAGCTATGAGAGCTAGAATGTGTTACCCTTCTCAGGGATATTGGCATTTTTAAAGGGGCCACCAGAGAAAGACCCAAACATGTGATGGAGGCAGACAGAAGAGGGGCTCATCCAACTCCCTGGAAACCCTATTTGGCTACTTACCTGACACCCCCAGGTTAAAAGGGGTATGAGCAGTAGCACAGGGGAATCTGGACTGTCTGAATGATGACAGCAGTGTCAGGGCAGTGAGGGGGAGCTGCTGCGACCCCTTCTTTACTCTGCTGACGTTAGGGGACATTAGGGAAAGGAAGCCTGGCAAGTGTATCTGCTTTGATAACTGGGAGATTTGGCTTCTTACAGCTTCTTCGCTATGGTCCTGTGGGCAAGTCACTCAACCTCCCTGGATGCCCACTTCCTTAACCATAAAATGGCTATTATAAGGATACTGGGCTCATGGTGCCGTTTGGGATTAAGACCTAAATTATGGCAACTCCTTACACAGTGCCTGGTACGTGGCAGTGATTGCTGTGGGCATCTGAGAGAACAGAAGTGGTGACTATGACATGGGAGACAGTTTAGAGGGGCCACCAGTGCCCCCACCATGCTTTTGGGCTGGGAAAGAAAGGCCGTGCTGGAGGAGGGAGCCCCTCTTCCTCAGCCTCATCCTCCCCCACCCCCATGTCCAGCCACGTGCACCACCCCAGGCAGGAGGGTCTGGCCAAGTCAGGGAGAACCACTCTAGTCCCAGGGGGTGCAACAGCTCCTTTTTTCTGGAAAACATGGTGTGCTCTCCACCAGTGGATCCCCAGGCTGTTTTCAGTACAAGTAGACCATCCAGACAACTTAATCCAAGTGGGACTTACTGGTTTGCCTTTCCTGAAAGGTTTTGCCTCCGTGTCTGGGTGGAGCTTTGATAGAGAAGGCCGCAGGAGAACATCCTCTGTGGACCCCAGGGAACAGAATTAAGCGAGTTCTGCGTGTCCCTGAAAAGACAATAGTGACAAAGCCGCTTAGGGAAAGTTGGCGTCTCTGAGATACCGCTGGTGACTTCCTTCCCAGGGGCAGTGGGACTCACTTGTCTTGTTCAGCTGCTCTCACTGTTCCCCTGGCTCAATGTGGGGCTGTTCTTAACCTCGAAGGGCAGGAGGGGGCCTGCAGGCCACTGTGTGAGCTCTGCAGACCAGTCCCTGGACTGTGGTTGTGAAGAGGGCTCTTCTGTCTGCGGCAGTCCTGCACTGACCGCTTTGCACAAGGACAGAAGAAGCCAGCGCTCCGTGCTGACCCTGTGTGGATCTGGGAGAACTCTGCTTCTAGAAAGGTCTTGTGGTCTCCTCTACATAACTGGTGTCTCCAGAAGAAGCAGAAGCCAAGAGTTGATGCTGGGCGGGTCCCACGGAGCCGCAGAGGCCCCTGGAAGGGGGAGAGTGCAGGGCGCCTGTCCCGGCAGCCTCCATCCACGGGGCCACCAATGTGCAGATGGCCCTACGCCTGAGCGCCAGCATCAGCTTACAGTGCCACGCACTTCCTATCGGCTTGCTGCTCCCGTGCACCTGTTACCTGGCGAGTCTCCCCCCACATGTTGTGGCTGGACCTCCCTCCAGTTTCTCCCCCGGGCTCCTCCCTCTGGGATTTGTGCACCCTCGGGGAAGCCATGCGGCTGCAGCTGCAGCTTTTCAGCTCACAGTCTCCTGCTGTCCTTCTTCTTTTTTTTAGTTAATTAATTTAATTTAATTTTTTAATTTATTATATGTTAGTGACCATACAGTCCATCATTAGTTTTTGATGTAGTGTTCCATGATTCATTGTTTGTGTATACCACCAGTGCTCCATGCAATATGTGCTCTCCTTAATACCCATCACCAGGCTATCCCATTCCCCCGCCCCCTCCCCTCTAAAACCCTCAGTTTGTTTCCCAGAGTCTATAGTCTCTCGTAGTTCATTTCTCCCTCTGTTTACCCCCTCTTCATTTTTCCCTTCCTTCTCCTACTGATCTCCCTGCTATTCCTTATGTTCCATAAATGAGTGAAACCATATGATAATTGTCTTTCTCTGCTTCACTTAGCATAATCTCCTCCAGTCCCATCCATGTTGCTGCAAATGTTGGGTAATCGTTCTTTCTGATGGCTGAGTAATATTCCATTATATATATGGACCGCATCTTCTTAATCAAGTCATCTGTTGAAGGACATCTCGGCTCCTTCCACAATTTAGCTATTGTGGACAATGCTGCTATGAACATTGGGGTGCATATGGCCCTTCTCTTCACTACATCTGTATCTTTGCGGTAAATACCCAGTAGTGCAATTGCTGGGTCATAGAGTAGCTCTATTTTTAACTTTTTGAGGGACCTCCACCCTGTTTTCCAGAGTGGCTGTACCAACTTGCATTCCCACCAACAGTGTCAGAGGGATCCCCTTTCTCCACATCCTCTCCAACATTTGTTATTTCCTGCCTTGTCAATTTTTGCCATTCTAACTGGTGTAAGGTGGTATTTCAATGTGGTTTGTATTTGAATTTTCCTGATGGCTAATGATTTTGAACATTTTTTCATGTGCCTGTTGGCCATTTGTATGTCTTCATTGGAAAAGTGTCTGTTCATATATTCTGCCCATTTTTTTATTTGATTATTTATTTCTTGGGTATTGAGCTTGAGAACTTCTTTATAGATCTTGGATACCAGCCTTTTATCTGTAGTGTCATTTGCAAATGCCTTCTCGTCCGTGGGTTGCCTCTTTGTTTCCCGCTGTCCTTCTGACCCCATCAGCAGTGCTCCTTGTTGTCTGCTCTGGGCTGGGCTTCTCTGTCCGCCCCCATCCACCTGAGAGGATTCCTCTTGTGGCTTCTGGCTCCTTTAAAGCCATAAGCTTAAAAATTAGGAAGGAGGTCAATGAGGGGGTCACCCTGAGTATAAAAAATGAAGAAAGAAGCCTTTTAGGACATTCTTTGTCATCCCCAAGTGACATATTCTCCTGGGCTCCAGTTTATCCACCTGCTCAAATTGTCCATTAACAGCCTCAGCTCAGAGAGCAGGCAGCCCCCCCACCCCGGCCTGAGCTTCTCCCCACATCTCGTTTACCCCCACAGTTCTGCCAGTTACGTAGAATTCAGTTGTGTTTTGTTTAGGGGTCCCAGCATTCCTACTGATGTAAGAATTATTTATATACCTTCACACATGGCATTCCCTGTTTTCTCATGATTCAGAAGAAAAATTGCTTCTCTAGAAGACTCACCCTTCTTCTCCCTGCCTTCATCATTGAGTCCGTGTGTGCCATTGCCAAGGGCCCCATTCCAGCTCCTACTGTCAAGGAAAAAAAGGGATGGGAAACCCGAGAAAGGGAGATACTTTGAATAATTCAAGGGGATTCTGTTGGTGGAGAAAGTGCTCTCTTTGTATGTACATTGATCTGGACAGATATTTTAGCTGTCTCCAGCCAAGGACAGACAAAAGAGAGGGTGTGGAGGGCAAAGGGAAGGAGAGGAAAAGAAACACAGACAACGACAACGAGCAAAAATGAAAAGGAATGAAAACAGCAGAGGGATTAGAGAACTCGGGGCTTGGTGACAGATCCTGAAGCCTTTTATTCTCGGGTTGGTTGTTTGTAGACGGATATAAAGAGCCTCAAAGTTAATCACTAGAATAACAACTGCTCTCTGGTTAGAAGCAGAAAATTAGCAAAAGAGCACATTTTCTTGGTAGCGTTAAGCTAGTCTATTAAGTTGGGAGTGGGGGAAGGAGGGTCCTAAGGGAATGGAAACCATCTCGAAATATGTTAGCCAAATATAACCCACTACATGCACACCAGATTTTCCTCCAAAACAGCAAGATTAGAAATTGTTTAACTGCATATGAATTGTGTGTGTGTGTACACACACGCACACACACACACACACACACACACAACACTGGCACTTCACTGTCAAGACTGGGAAGACCATGAGCTTGGGCAGTAACGCTAAAAAATAAACCTGTTCATTTTGTTTTGATCTGATACAAAGCCATTGTCTCCCTGATCTAAGAACCAGGCAACACATAAACACATAAGACAGAAAGGATAAGTCATCTAGAATCCCCAGCCCACCAGCACAGAGCCAAGTGCTTACATTTCTTTCACTAAAATACACTTAATGTATTGTTTTTGTAGGATCTGTTCTGCAGCTCGCTTGTTTCATTTAGCAACGTAACTCGAATACCTTCCTATGTCAGTCAAGAGCCATAAATATCTTCAGACTGGGTCCATACAGCCAAATGGAAATGAAGGCTTGCAGAGTCTGGGCAGTCTAAGTGTACCTAATCTGACCGCTGAAAGCCACACACACACAGATTATAATTGTAAAAATGGATTGTATTGGATGAGGACTGAGGCATCTGATTAATTATTCACCTTGCCTGGAGTCTGTGGCTTCCGCAGCCATGGAGTGCTGCCTCTGAGTCCCCAGATGGTAATGTAGGGTGGAACCCTTCCCCCACAAAGGGCAAATCTTTGCACCCTCCACCAAAATGAATGCCGACTTGGGAGCAAGACCCTTTCCTATCCCCTCGCAGGCTGGTCCCTTGGTGCCTGGTTTCCAAGGCACCAGAGGTGTTCTCATGCTTGGGGGTGGGTGGCTTGGCACTTGTCCCCATCACAGAATGGAGAGAGACATCTAGAGCCAGAGCCTACACACAGAACAGCCGAGCAAGATCAAGAAAACGGAGTCCGGGATATTTGCTGGCAATGAATTGCTGCCACCCAAACTTTTGTTCCCCGAGGATGTGCTACCAACAGAGCCAAATTAATCCAATCCTTCCATTTCCAAGCAAGTGACAGACATTTCGCTTGCTAAGACTGTGTTAAAGGGAAAAGAGCAAATACATGTAAACAAGACTGCAAAGAACCTCAAGAGATTCCTCCTCTGGACCAAGAGGAAGCTTTACTTTGGTCTGGATGGCTTCAAAGGCACAGAAAGGATGCTCTTTTGAGCCCATCAGAGGACATGGCATGAGGGAAATTTGTGGGCTTGGAAGCACCCCTCTAAATGGTGCCAATGGTGAAGGAGACGTGTGAGCTGTGTTCTTTAAATGTGTTCCAAGATTTCATTAGTAACAATTTTCTCATACAGAAAAGTTGCAGGAATTCGAATGGGAACGCCTACACACCTACCACCTAGAGCCTACCACCGATGTTCTACTCAACTTGCTTTCTTCCTGTCCATCCATACCTCTATTCCTCTATCCATCCACCAACAAATCTTATTTTTTTAATGCTTGACACTTCACTCTAAACACTTCAACATATCTGTCATTCAATCCTTAATGGTTCTTCTAAAAAGTTTTAGTCCAATTTATTGAGGTATGATGTACAGAGAGTACTGTTTAATGCACAGTCCTATCAATGTTGACAAACATCTGTGGCTGAATAACCACCTCAAGGATCAAGATCCAGAAGTCCCACCACCCAAACATGCCCTCCTGCCCCATTTGCCATCAACCCCTCTCCCTAGACTTTGTCAACCAATGTTCTATTTTCTGTCTTCCAGATTTGCCTTTTCCAGAATATTTCAGAAATGGACTCCTATAGTCTGAAGGGTTTTGAGTCTGGCTTCTCTCACTTAGCTGAATACATTTGAGGTCCATCCATGCTGTTGCATGAATGTTCTTCGCTGCGGACATTATCCCATTACTGGGTATATCTTTATAAGGTGTGATTATTTGCAGGTGGTAAGATTTCTAGTCAAACACCATGGGTAGACAGCAATCGGAGTGGACGACCCCCCAAGTCTCAGTGGTCTTCATGTATCTGTTCCCTTCTCAGGGGAAGCTGTAGACAAATCAAGGACAATGAAGCTTTCTGCCTCATCTATACCCTGAGAATATCGGTGGGACCTGCTCAGGGTGCTTTATTCAGTCCGGGGAAATGAGTACAGTTCAGCATGTGTCAGACCAGTCATCAACCGTACTGTATGGGGTTGTAGAAGCTATATCCAAGACGGGGGTCGCTTTCCCCCGTGGGAGACCCGGAATCAGCACACAGCTGTACAGGCCCCGTAAGCTAAGCTACAGTTGCCAAGGATCCAGGACTCCTCCTGGGGTTGAGGAACTTTCTGGCTGCCCTGTTATCTCTCTGTGCTTTCTCCCTAACTCGAACTAAAATGTTGTGTTTTGCATCAAGAGCAATAATGTCCTGTAGCCAGAAGGAAAAGAGTGAAAGGGTGTCTCGATTTCTTAAGGAAAGCACGTACTTTAGCTTTTAGCTTTTAATCCAGCTGTTAAATGAGTAGCCCAGACATTGTTACAATTCCCCCAAAGGACAAAAGCTTGATTTCCTTCCAAATAGAAGTTAAATGAAGTTGAATTGAGTTTTAACTTCACAGTTAAAATGAAGCTGTTTGGTTTCTGAAATCCTCAGGGTGAGACGACATATTCTTTTGTTCACCATCACCCTAATGCAATCTCCATTTCTGTATCATCTGTGATGTGGGGGACCATGAGCGTCCCTTCCAAGGCTGTGGGACTTGCTTCCAGGTCTTTGATCATCTACGAGACGTCAATCGGACCACTCACCATCTTGGTGTTCAATACACAAACATCCTTTCTCACCCAGGTCGGAAGTTTGGCTGTGGTCTCTCGTGTACCCCAACTTTCATCACATATTAAGGGTATCCCTTCCAGAGCTCCGCTGCCCCAGTCATCCAAGTGCTCTCCAGTCCCAGATACAACCCCATTCTCAGGGCCTCGCCTTACCTCTTCCCGCATCAAACAGAACCACTCCTCTCCATCACTTCCTGACACTGGTGTGGCCCAGGCGACGGGTCCCAACGTGTCAGGTTGATAAAAATGATTCCAACCTTATGCTTTTGTGGCTAGAGCTGATTTCACCTATATTCTCTCATTGGAGATTCATTGCTACTCTGTAAGGTAGAAAGATCTGTCTTAACCCCCTGTCACTTTTGTGGGAATGAAGTTTCCGTGAGAAAGGAGGCATGGGGAGCACCTAACATTTCCCCACCAGGAACTCACACCAGGAACCATGCTAGGGGCTGAGTCATGCTTTCACTGGACACTCCGTCCAACCCCATGAGGTTGGTCCTTGTACCCATTTTGCAGGAGAGGACTTGGAGTCTCAAAAAATTGAACGGCTTGCTAAGGGCCACATAGTTACTAAGTGACAGAATATAGCCCACATTCAAAATCACTTCCTTAAAATCCAGGCTCATTTTTACTGCTAAAACTTTTACTGCCAGGACTCCAGCTCAAATCAGTGGACTTCCAATCTAGCCATTTTTCCAGCCCCCTGAGCTCTCTGTTCAGAAAATTTATCTTACTCTGCACCCCAAATCTCAAAGTTTGGGCCTCACTGAAATGCATACAGCTCTGGGAGTCTCCCAAAGGTGGTCTCCAGGGCCGGCAATGTCCGCCAGCAGTAAAAGGGGTGTGTGGTATCTATCGGGCACAGTGTCTCCCGAGCTATGCTCAATGTTCAGGAAGCTGAGAAAGACTCATAAGGAAAACACACAAAATGTTAAAATCTTTGTGGAATATCTGCCCCAAGTCCCCAGTTTCTCTTCTATGCCAGACAAGGGTGGTAAGGACCACTGAGAAACCTGGCCACCCAACACACTTGGACTCAGAGCTGGGGCTGGTCTGGAGCAACCAACTGGCTTGGGGCAGACAGGTGCCCCAAGTCTCCTGCGGAACTAGGTGAGATCAGGCGGGCTCCTCTTGCCCTCCGTGCCCAGGGTTGTTGCCTCCAGAGTTCCAGCCCTGCCTGCGATCCCTTGACCCACGAGACTCGCCTCTCCCTACTTGTTCAGCCGGTTCCCATCCTGGCAGTGGCTTCTAACAGTTTCCCCACAACTGCCCAGAGGCTCAGCTGAATGGCGGAAGTGGGTGGAGTGAGAGCGACTCGAATCATTGCAGGATGTGGTGGCCCCAACTTGGGGCCCTTTCCTGCCCAGCACCGACTCCCAAGCTCAGTCCAGGGCTGCTGCTGGGCTCTCCAGAAGATGTCTCTCTTCATACCCACCAGGACCCCCCCAACTCCTCCCGCTCCTAGTTCATCATGTGTATGTGGTAACCCCGAAACTGGTGACCTCCTCCCCGGTGCAGCTGGGATGGCATGCACCTTCGCTTCTGCGCCCAGCACAGCCCCAAAGATTCAGCACCTGGAAACCACCCCTCCCATGGAGGTCACGCTCTCCACTTCCCTTCCGACCTTGGGGAGAGGTTTGTACCTCACCACAGAGCTCCTGCCCTCCCCGGGCTGCAGCAGGCTGGATCGCCCACGAGCTCTGGGCTGGTGTGTCCGTCAGCCCCACCAGGTTCATCCGCCCTCGGGGCAGGTGGAATCCCCCTCACTAGAGTCATGAGCATTCGGGGAGACAGTGTGGGAAAATACTGCGTCTGCTGCGGAACCATGCAGATGTCTCTGTTCTTAGTCCAGTGCCTGAGAGCATGCCTTTACAATTTTTTAATTCTTTCTTAAAGATTTTTATTTATTTATGTATTTGACAGACAGAGAGAGAGGAAACACAAGCAGGGGGAGCGGGAGAGGAAGAAGCAGGCTTTCCACTGAGCAGGGAGCCCGACCCGGGGCTCGATCCCAGGACCCTGAGATCATGACCTGAGCTGAAGGCAGACGCTTAAGGACTGAGCCACCCAGGCGCCCCACCTTTACAATTTTAGTTGTTTTTAAAATATAATTTATTATAAAAACATATAGAATTTATTATGAAGTTCTTAATGGGCTTATTCTTGTTAGTTTTACTATTTGAAAAATGGAACACTTGCTTCTAGGAGACTGGGGGCTCCAGAAAGTGGCATTTGCCTAAGTGGTTCCTTTTGGCAGTTGCTGTGTCGGGACTGTGGGGCCCTGAAGTCAGCCAGGAGACCCACAGCCCAGCAGCCTGGGACTGGCAGAGGGGCTCAGGAGCCCGGACATGCAGACCCGCCTCTTCTTGCCCGTGGCTTCCACTGGAGAACACCCATGTCCTAGCCCCCTGGTCTTCAGCCCCTCCTCTCCTGCCAGCTTCCTTCAGAGGGAATTCCTGCCCTCTACCTCATGATGCCCCCTGTTTACTCTCTTTAAAATGGTCACGGTCTTGCATCTCCATTATACCGGGAGTGGTCACAAATTCAAAGAAATCACAGGAGAATTAATGCTCTATGTTCACACCACCAATTTCCTTCAAAGCATACATGAATTATTTTCCACTTTTAAAAATGTACAGAAAGAGAAAATACACAGCAATTCAAAATAGAATACCAAGTACTGACTTGTAGAAATTCTCAGGCTTCTTATTCTTAAGGAGAAACAAAGACTTACAATCGGTGTCCCCACTGTTTACACACTGACCTTCCCAAGTGCTTTAGGAGATGAATCCCTTCCATCTGCCCTTTCGCCCTTCAGCTTTCATCTGCTAAGCAAAGGTACTCTTTAGCCTACTTAACGTGGATTATCGTAAATCTGAACTAGTGAGACCTCACATGACGCAGCTCGGCTCTCCTCTATGCCTGTGGCAAAATGCCCACCAATATGAATACCTAGTAAAATCCTCACGAACAGCCAAATAGAAGCAGCGGAAGCAGTTTCCCTCTTGCGCACACAATAGCTGTGACTCATCACACAGCCTCTTCTCCAGGTGCAGTGACTTTTCACCTTCGGTTTTAGAAACTGTAAATAGCGTTCACTTATGAAACTGTCTTTCTGAACGCGGTGCTTTCAAAAATGACTCACGTGTGACTCAGAGAAAGCAACAATCTCTGTAACTTTGAACCTCATGCAATTTTTTTCAGTTTCTTCCGTTCACGAAGTTTCTTGGTGGAGTCCTCAGGGTTTTCAATATACAGTATCATGTCATCTGCCGATAGGAAAAGCTTCCCTTCTTCCTTACCAATTTGGATTCCTTTCTTTTGTCTGAAAGCTGTGGCGAGGACTTCTAGTACTATGTTGAATAAAAGTGGTGAGAGTGGACATCCTTGTCTTGTTTCTGACCTTAAGGGAAAGGCTCTCAGTTTTTCACCACTGAGTACGATGCTGGCTGTGGGGTTTTCATATATGGCCTCTATTAGGTTGAGGTATGTTCCCTTTAAACCTACTTTGTGGAGGGCTTTCATCAGGAATGGATGTTGTACTTTGTCAAATGCTTTTTCTGCATCTATTGAAATGATCGTATATGGTTTTTATCCTTTCTCTGTTGATGCGATGTATCACACTGACCGATTTGTGAATATTGAACCACTCTTGCATCTCAGGAACATATCCCACGTGACCGCGGTGAATCATTATTTTAATGCATTGTTGGATTCAGTTTGCTAGGACTTTTTTGAAGTATTTTGCATCTATGTTCATCAGAGATGTTGGCCTGTAGTTCTCTTTTTGTGTCTTTATCTGGTTTTGTATCAGGGTAATTCTGGCCTCAGATTTAGATTTGGAAGCTTTCCTTCCTCTCCTATTTTTTGAAAAAGGGTGAAAATAGGTACTAACTCTTCTTTAAATGTTTGGTGGAATTCACGTCTGAGACGGCTGCCTGGTCACGGACTTTTGTTTGTTGGAAGTTTTTTAATTACTGACTCAATTTCTTTGCTGGAAACCGATCTGCTCAAATTTTCTATTTCTTCCTGATTCGGTTTTGGGAGGTTATAAGTTTCTAGGAACTTATCCTTTTCTTCTAGGTGGTCCAGTTTGTTGACATATAATTTTCCATACTATTCTCTTATAATCCCTTTTCTCTGTGGTGTCAGTTTCTTGCATTTTTGATTTTGACTTCTCTGTCTTATTTCGATGAGTCTGGCTAGAGGCTAGTTAATTTTGTTTATCTTTTCAAAAAACCAGCACCTGGTTTCATTGATCTCTTCTGTTTTTCTTTCTATATCATTTATTTCTGCTCTGATCTTAATTATTTCCTTCTTTCTGTTGGCTTGGGGTTTTGTTTGTTCTTTTTCTAGCTCCTTCAGGTGCAAGTTGAGGTTGTTTAATTGACATTTTTCTTGCTTGTTGAGGTCAGCCTGAATTGCTATAAACTTCCCTCTTAGAACAGTTTTGCTGCATCCCAAAGATTTTGGACTGTTGTGCTTTCATTTTCATTTGTCTCCAAGTATTTTCTGATTTCCTCTTTGATTTCTTAATTGACCAGTCATTGTTTAGTAGTGTGTTATTTAACCTCCATGTATTTGTGGTCTTTCCAGATTTTTTCTTGTGGTTGATTTCTAGTTTCATAGCGTTGTGGTTGCAAAGGGTACATGGTATTATGGCTTAAATCTTTCTGAGTATGTTGAGACTTGTTTTGTGGCCTAACATGTGATCTGTCCTGGAGAAGTTTCTACATGCACTTGAAAAGAATATGCATTTCGCTGTTTTAGGATGGAATGTTCTGAATGTATCTGTTAGATTCATCTGGTCCAATGTGTCATTCAGAGCCCCAGTTTCCTTGTTGATTTTCTGTTTGGACGATCTATCCATTGATGTAAGTGGGGTGTTATAGTCCCCTACTGTTACTGTATTAGTATTGATTACTTTTATGCTTGTTCTTCGCTGCTTTCTCTATTTGGATGCTCCCATGTTGGGTGCATAAATATTTACAATGGTTACATCTCCTTGTTGGATTGTTCCCTTAATGATTATGTAGTGACCTTCTTTCTGTCCTGTCCCAGTCTTTGTTTTAGAGTCTAGTTTGTCCCGTAGGAGTGTTGCTACCCAGTTTTCTTTTCACTTCCATATGCATGATAAATGCTTCTCCATCCTCTCACGTTCCATCTGCATATGTGGTTAGGTCTGAAATGAGTCTCTTGTAGGCAGCATACAGATGGGTCTTGCTTTTTTATCCATCCCGTCACCCTATGTCTTTTGATTGGAGCATTTAGTCCATTTACATTCAACGTAATTATTGGTAGGTATGTACTTAGTGCCATTTTGTTACTTGTTTTATGGCTGTTTTTGTAGTTCTCTTACTTTCTTCTCTCATGGGTGCTGGTTTTCTTTAGTGATATACTTGGATTCCCTTTTCTCTTTATTTTTTGTCTATTACTGGCTTTTGATTTGTGGTTACCGCTAGATTTATATATGACATCTGCATACAGCAGTCTGTATTCAGTCGGTGGTCACTTATGTTGGAATCCATTCTTTACTTCTATCCCCCACATTTTAGGGATATGGTGTCATACTTTACATCCTTTTGTTTTGTGAATTATCTCACTGATTTTTAAAGATATACTTAATTTTACTGCTTTTGTGCTCCCTACTTTTCTTACTCCTGCTTGTGGTCTTTTCTTTCCACTCAAAGAGTCCCCTTTAACATTTCTTGTAAGGCTGGCTTAGTGGTGATGAATTCCTTTAACTTCTGTTTGTCTGGGAAAGTCTTTAGCTCTCCTTCTATTCTGAATGAGAGCCTTGCTGGATAAAGTATTGTTGGCGGCATAGCTGTTCCTTTCAGCATTTGACTATAGCATGCTACTCCTTCCGGCCTACAAAGTTTCTGCTGAAAAATCCTTATGTCCTTATGGGGTTTCCCCTGTATGTAACTGTTTTCTTTTCTCTTGCTGCTTTTAAAATTCTCTATTTATCACTACTTTTTGACGTTTTAATTACTCTGTGTCTTGGTGTGGACCTCCTTGGGTTGATTTTGTTAGGGGCTCTCTTTGCCTCCTAGATCTGGCTTTCTGTTTCCTTCCTCAGATTATGGAAGTTTTCAGCTATTATTTCTTCAAATAAATTTTCTGCTTCTTGTTCTCTCTCTTCTCCTTCTGGAATCACTATAATGTGAAAGTTATTATGTCTGATGGTGTTGCTGAGTTCCCTGAGTCTGTTTTCCTTTTTTTAGTATTTTTTTCTCTGCTGTTCAGCTTGATTGCTTTCCATTACTCCATCCTCTAGGTCATGGGTCCATTCTGCTTCCTTTAGTCTACTCTTTATTCCATCTAGTGTATTTCTAATTTAATTGTTGAGTTCTTCATCTCTGATTGGTTCTTTTTCATGTTTTCTCTCTCTCTTTTGAAGGTCTCACATCGCTCCTCCACTCTTCTCAAGCCCAGGGAGTCTCTTTATGACTACTGCTTTCAATTCTCTCTTGGGCATATTTCTCTGTGTCATTTAGCTCTCTTGCTGTGATTTTATCCTGTTCTTATATATGGAACATATTCCTCTGTCTTCTCATTTTTACCAGCTCCCTGTGTCTGTTTCTATGTGTTAGGAAAGGCAGCTACATCTCCTGCTCTTAAAGGTAGTGGCCTGACAGAGAAGAGGTCCTGGAGGGCCCTGGACTGCAACGTCCCTTCACCAGAACCTGGCACCTCAGGAGTGTCTCCTGAGTGTGTTCTGTGCACCCTGTTGCTATGGTTAAGCCACATTTGCCCTCAGTGCAGTCATCTGCCGTGGCTCTCTTTGCCCGCTTGTGAGCAGGGTTTCGTCCCTGTGTTGTTAGTGGGCCGGTGTGGGGCTGCCTTGGCCTTGAGTTGAATCAGAGCAGACGTTTGGTGGCGATGAAGTAGTGCTGACCTGGAGGGTGCTTTCCCTCTGTTCTCTCCTGAGCAGCTTTCATTGGTGGGCAGGGCTAGTAGTCAGAACAGATGTCTGCGCCAGCCCCCTACTAGGGCCACTGTAGAACTGGTGTCTGTAGTTATCTTCCCCTGTCCTTGGGACAAGAGTCACTTGGGAGTGGTGCTGGCCTCCTACTGGGGCTGCTTGCACACTACCAGGCTTGTGGCACCACTTTGAATGGGCTCCAGCCAAGAACATTTTGGAGCGGGCAGGTCCACAGGAGTATATGGGGCAGGGCATGTGCTGTTAGCAAAGATTTGCAGGTCTGCTCTGTGAAGGAGCCACGTTAGAAACTCATGCTGCAGGGCCGGAGTGGGTGGATTCACAGAAGCAAGGAGGGGGTGTGCTATTTGAAATTGAGGTGGGGGAATATTCCTACTCTGCTGTTTCCTACAGGTGTCCATGCATCGAAGCTGGGAAGCAGGGGAGGGAAATGACACCCACCAGCTTTTTTGTTCTTGGAGAGGTCTCCCAAATATCCCTGCTCCTCCAGCACACACTCTGAGGTCAGGAAGCAAGTCTCCCTCCTGTGTAACCCAGGCATTTTTTCAAATTGCTGCTTCTATTGCTGTATCTCAGTGTGATGTCCCTTTAAGGGCAGGGACTCAGTTTCATCTTGCCCTCCTGGCTCCCCTGGAATCCAGCCTGCTGATTTCTAAAGTTCCAGGAGTTAAGCCCCACTGATTGTAAGAGCCAGGCCCCTCTAGTTTCACAGCCAAATGTTATTTCTGCACTGTGCAGGTCTCCTGTGCCTGGGGTGCCTGGTGTGAGGGTCTTTTCCTTTCCCCTCTCCATGCTCATGGCCTCCGTCCCTCTCTTAGACAATATCTTTAGCTCCCAACTGGTCTCCACCCTTCCTACCTTCTTTGATGTGGCCTCTTCTCTGCATTTAGCTGTAGAGAGTCTGCTCTGCCAGTCTTTGGGTCATATTTTGGGTTATTTACATGGATGTGGGTATTATCTAGTTGTACTATGGGACAAGGTGAGCTTAGAATAATGCATCTGAGCCATCTTTCCTGGAAGTCTGTTCCTGTCATTTTTTAAACACCTTGCTGCTTTTACATTTCTAACCCTTAAAAAGTCTTATTGTCATGATACCCAGTGTTTCCCCAGCTCTGGCCTCCTAGAGCACCATTGTTCAGTAGATAGCTTCTCTATAAATCCAAGGTATCAGTTCCAAGTAGCAGAAAATTTAAAAACCACCAGGCACTTACTCGAATTTCTTTGTCTTAGAAGCACCCTAGGGCTAAAAAGTAAATGCTTCTGAATTACCTTTTTCCACCTTTGCCTATATTTTACATCAGATTCTTTGAATTCCCACAACCCATGTGAACACCAGGACCTGAGGGTGGGAATGGGCATGAGGCAGAGAGGGGTTCCCCTTAGAGTTAGATGAATAGACTGACACCTCTCCTTGTCACCTCTGTCTTCCCTGTCCCCCCATCTTCTCCGACTATATTTCCAACATTTTATCCTGACTAATTACTGACCGAACAATGATATTTAACCCAGAGTCACCAATTTGGCCTCTGAGAATGTTGTGAGGCAAAAAGAACAGCAACTTCACTTTTCAAAAAAGTAGTTAGAAACATAGAAAATCATTTTCTGTGGCATCAAAGGACACTGTGGTAGGAAGGATATCACCAGATTACAATGAGAGAAGAACTGAAGACGAGACTTTGGCAGGATCTAGAAACAATATCAACCTTTGCTCAGCCCAATGCCACTTTGGCTCTCTGTGGTCCTCAAGGAGGGGAGGTGGCTCTAGGGAATCCTCTGGAGAAGTGCAAGCAAGGGCCCTCTTTCCTCTCCAGTCAGTCATCAGTGAGGCCGCTCCAGGACACAGACCTGGAGACCTTCTGCCCTTCCCCTTCTCTGCCTGCTCTGAAAATGAATTTATTAGATAGTGACATCCATTTTAATTTATGCTCTGCTTGGGTTTTCTCTTTTTCCTGTCTCTAACCATTTTGACTATTGGTAAATAAACCTCTAAGACTTAGAAATCTCGTTTGGGCTGGTTGAAGGTACAAGATTAGTTATATGTGTTATATTTATAAGAAATATATTGCCTTTCAACCGTAGATGATTAAACAAACTGGGGTATATCTATACAATGAAATACCATACGGCAAGAAAAGGAATGGGACTGATAAGGACATTTGGAATAATACAGATGTATTATTCTAAGCAGAAGAAGCCAGACTCAAAGCGCTACCTACTGTATGATTCAGCTCACATGGTGTTCTGGGAAAGACAAAACCATAAGGATAGAAAACAAATTGTTGACTACCAAGGGTTGGTTAGAGAGGTTAGCTACAAAGAAGTCCAAGGGAATCTTTTTGTTTGATAAACTCTTCTATACCTTGATTGTGATGGGGGTTACACTATTCTCAAAACTCAAAAAACTGTATACTGTGAGGGGTAACAGTACTCCAAGTAAATTGTAGCGAAAGAAAGAAAGAAAGAAAGAAAGAAAGAAAGAAAGAAAGAAAGAGAGAGAGAGAGAGAGAGAGAGAAAGAAAGAAAGAAAGAAAGAAAAGGAAGAAAAGAAATGTATCTAATTTCATCAAATTTATTGGTTTATTTCTACATAGGTCCCCTTTCCACTAACCTTCATTATAAATCATTATTTGATTCAAAGAATGAAGGAATTAATGATATTATCCTATTACATGAATAGATTTCAATACTGTCCCTTACAGCTTGTACTACAAAGTCCTCAGCCATAGTCTTGCCGCATTTGCCACCATTTTCCTCCCGTAATTGCCCCACATGACCCCTCTTACTAGGCAGGACTGGTCTCTCCCGCCTTAAACACTGAGAGCTCACTCTTCTATCTAATTCCATGTGGTCGCCCTGTTCAGAAGGGCTTTCCCTTTCCCTTTCTCTTCCTCTACTTCAGCTCACTTCCAGCATCAGTAAGCCCCCAGGAAGTGTGTGTCCTGTGTGCAAAGGAGACAATAAACAAGATATGAAACTTGTCCCCAAAGCTAGTCATATAGATCCAGGAAATGGGATTGACGCCAACACGTTAGAAATGTTTTGACGGAATTATTTGTGAATTTGATTTTCTCTCAGCTCATCAGGGTTATCTAATTTTTTTGACACTGACTACTTATTACTTTGGTAATAGGAAGGGAAAGCAGAAATTAAGGGCCTAATAAGTGGTTTGGACCAGAAGTCGTCAGACTTTTGAAAGTGGCAACTAGACATTAGGCTGTCAAAAATTAGAAATTGTCACTATCAAATAAGGAACTGGTGGGAGGAGATGCCCTGTGGTATCCATTACAAATGGCAGACGCACGCATCTTAATCTGTGTTGGGGCTCTTCATTCCCCATAAGAATCAAGCTGAAATTTCAGATTGACTCACTGGAGAGGAAAGCACAGGGGAAATTTGCTTTTGGGGAAGCATCATTAATTGCAACGAGCAGATCCCAAGAGGGAAGATAGGACAGACCTCAGGAAGGCTCTCATATGGTTCATGTTAAATCCAGCTCAGTTCTGTTTTTGTTCTTTAAGTCACAACGATCTTTTGGTTAAGGGAAAAAATGTTTTCTTTCTTGCACAATTTCCACTAATACAAAAGGAGATATTCACTTAGGTTTTTTATTCAAAGAATAGCAAATCAGTTTTACTCACAACAAATTTAAATACTAGCTGCTTTTTAATAGGATCTAATCTGATACATATTAGTGGAGATAATTTATAAAATGAAATACAAAGGCTACATAAAAAATTTTATTATCCCGGGGCGCCTGGGTGGCATAGCGGTTAAGCGTCTGCCTTCAGCTCAGGGCGTGATCCCGGCGTTCTGGGATCGAGTCCCACATCAGGCTCCTCCGCTATGAGCCTGCTTCTTCCTCTCCCACTCCCCCTGCTTGTGTTCCCTCTCTCGCTGGCTGTCTCTATCTCTGTCAAATAAATAAATAAAATCTTAAAAAAAAAAAAATTTATTATCCCACCATCTAGATATAACTATTATTAACATCTTGAAGTATGTCTTCCTAGTTGTTTGTTTATATTCATATCTATACATAATAACTGAGTTATATATAAGATTTTGGTAATATATAATATAAAAAAATTAAACTGAAATCTAATCAAGATCTTATCTAATCTAGGTCTTACTACTAGTTTATAGAAAATATATGGAATAGAAAAACAAGCTAAGCAACGCCATGAAGAAGTAATCAGCCCAAATCAGAATGTGGAAAATTCTATAGGACAATTTTTCAACAAATAAATAGGATTTGTTGGCTGAAATACTGGGGGATTGCGGGGTGATCAAACAATTGATGTTGAAAAGTCCTTTGTAGATGAATTCCCGATTTTAAAAGTGGAGAAATAATAACAGAATAAGAAACTCATTATTTATTGTATCACAGAAAGCCAATATTATACAATGAATATTATATACAAACTCTCTTTTTTGGCGGTACATTATTCTGGATATTACTTATTTGCTTTGGCCAGAATTTTGAATGTTTTCTCTATGTTTCTGATTTTCTGAGAACATATATCAGTTTGCAAGTTCTGTGTAAAGCAGTAAGAACACTTCTGAGTTAGGCACGATGACTTCCTGTATTTGAAATTGCAGGTCAATTCAAGCAGTTTGGGTAGTAACCACCAGGTGGTGCACTTTCCAGCTTTTTTCCTAAACCCAACAAAAAACATTTCTTTTGACTTTAACAGAAACAAGGATATAACACATTACCCACTCATGTAAATTTTTACAAAACCATAGCTCCTAATTAAGTAATTTTGTATAATGATCTACTTTTAACATTTATTGACAAACCCAAATCCCAGTTATGGGCCTTTGTCACTAAACCCAACTGTTTTCAAGGATTGTTAAGCCAAACTTTTTTTTCTCAAGGAGAACACTTAGTTTTTTCTCACCTTTGGTATTTTCCCAGGATTTAGGGTTATTGGACAACTTTACTTCACACTATACAGGAATGGAATTACCTTTCTTTCTTCCCTACGTGAGCTTCTTGGGGACAAATATGATTTTGTTTCTCTTCGTAACCTTATGGTTGGCATATTTGGTTCATGATAGAAGCTTGGCACATGTACACAGAAAGACCATAGGATCAGGAAGGGTATGAAGGACATCCCTGACTCCACATTCTGTAAACCTGCATTCCTCCCACCGTTACTATCTTTCTTGCCAAAATGAGACTTTTTTTCCATTTCTCTGTACAATAGCTCCTCAGGATAAATCCATTATGATTGTCCTCTACACAGCGGTCTACAGAGAAATAGCAAAAAGTGAACATCACCTCATATTTCTGTCTACACCTTGACTTTTTTTCAGTACCAGTAAGTTTTTATATATTCATTTCATTTTTTTCAGAGAAAAAAACAAGGGGGGGAGAGTTGGCACGTGTTGCAAAATGACAAAAGGGAAAAGAAGCGCCTAGTCGAGCAAAATTAACCATTAAATAAATACCCTCAAGTAATAGGGTCTCCAAAGCCCAAGTTCAGAAATGAGGGGGAGAAGAAGGGATCAGGGAATGAACAGACATGCTTTCCTATCCCTCCCTCCCCCTAAACCCAAGATTTCACACAAAGCTTTGGTTTCTAAGAGTAAACGTGGTTTTATATTCATTTGCCTCTTGTTGAACAATTGTGTGGCCACTTCGACATAAGCTTCTTAGAACCACAGAAAAGTTCCTGAATGACATACCTTCATCTTCCTTTCCTCGATCTGTGATCTCCTCTTTCTATGTGGGAAGACCTGCTGTCCCTCTGCCCTCTCTATCCTGGACTGGAGATGAAACCTGTTTGGCCCATCCAAACACAGAAGCACACGTGTGTCCTGTGGATTATGCCAGGAAATGGAGCTTAGCCAGGAGGGTTGGGAACGAGGGATGGAGTGGTCCTAGTTTGCCACGCAAATGGTTCAGGAGTCATAGAATCATAAGAATCAAATGTGCGTGTGTGTGTGTGTGTGTGTGCGTGTGTGTGGATTGGGGTGGGAGGCGTACCTTGATTTTTGAAGTTTTAGTTTCTTTCTACTCTGTGGTTTTTCCGGCAACACACTGCAAACTCGCTAAATCTTCCCCTTTTTTGAAAAATAATCCATCTCCATGTTCAAAACCATCATCACCAGTTCTTGTTCCATCATCGTAGCGTCTTGGTAAAGGCTCCTTAATTCTATCAGCAATTTTAGGATACCAGGAAGTGGACTACAACTGGTTTAAAGCAGAATTATATGGTAGCTCTCTCTCGGTGGTTTGGTTATTACAGGGGTGTCACTGTGCGAGTCCGAGTAGTGCCCCCCAAAGAAGTCTGCGCTGGTCCCTGGAGCTGAAAATAAGTCAGGTTCTGTGGCAAAGGAGAATGAAGGATGCAGGTGGAATTAATATGGTTTATCAACTGATCTTAAAGTAGGGACATCGAGGCCCCTGGCTGGCTCGGCTGGTGGAGAATGTGTGCCACTCTCGAACGTGGGGTTGGGAGTTTGAGCCCTATGTTGGGTGTGAAGTCTGATTAGAAAAAAAAAAATAGAGGGGCGCCTGGGTGGCACAGCAGTTAAGCGTCTGCCTTTGGCTCAGGGCGTGATCCCGGCGTTATGGGATCGAGCCCCACATCAGGCTCCTCCGCTGGCAGCCTGCTTCTTCCTCTCCCACTCCCCCTGCTTGTGTTCCCTCTCTCGCTGGCTGTCTCTACCTCTGTTGAATAAATAAATAAAATCTTAAAAAAAAATAGGGAAACTATTCTGGGTTATCTGGGTGGGCCCAATGGAATCACAAGGATCTTTATAAAAGGGAGGCTGGATAATCAAAGAGAAAAATTCAGGGTGCTGCTTGGCTGGTTTTGAAGATCGAGGATGGGGCCGCAAGCCCAGGAATGCAAATGGCCTCTAGAAACTAAAAAGGCAAGGAAAAGAAAATCTCCCTTTGGAGCTTCCAGGAGGAAAGCAGCCCCGCTGACTCCTTGATTTTAGGGTTTCTGACCTTCAGAATAAATTTGCATTGATTAAGCTACGTAATTTGTGGCAATTTGTTACAGCAGGCCATAGGCAACCAGTATAGTCCCCAAGACTTCAGTTCAACCCCACGGCTTCCCTGGGTGATATCATGAAATTACTTAGATGTGTACGCATGTCCCACTTTTGACAACTGTTATTACTTACAGGTTTTAGGCAGAAATGCATGGTTTTAGGATTCTACTAATGACCCAGCTATGAATCTCAACTCCCAAGAAGAACCATTCCCATCACCAGGAGCTCTAACTACTTCCCAGTTGTTTCCGGTTTTCTTTGGAAATCAGTGCAGATCCATGTGATTGTACCAGTGTGCACGCTCCCTCAGTCTTGGCTCCTGCATCCCCGTCCATCCCTAACCTGACATGGTTTTACTGGGCTCCTGCACCGCAGCCACCGCTGTCCCGGGTTAGAACACGTGAACGGCAAATCACACCCTCCAGGAGTTTACTACTTGGTTAGTATCCAGCATCACAACCAGTTAGAAAACAAGTAAGAACTAAAACCCAGGGCGCCGGACAGGGGAGTTAGCCAGGGCCAGGAGAGAGCAGCAGACCAGAAGAGGAGTAACTGATTCAATTCTTGAAGAGAAGACTTAATCTGAATGCACACCCAATGGGAGAGAAGCAGAAGGGCAAGGGCAAATACATGTGAGATGTGAGCTCCAAGCCTTAGAGCAGGCTGCTTTAGTAAGTGGGCAGTCGAGGTGGGAGACACTAGAGAATTGGGGGGGACTGTGGCAAACTGCAGAGCCAAAGCCTAAAACACATTTATGTCATTTCTTTAAACGCCGTGTTAGCCCCCACCCCCCAAGGTCTCCCACCTGACTGCATGCCAGTTTGAAATCTCTGGGAGAAGCAAGCTCATTTCTTTAAGCTTTTCCCCCATAGCCTATTGACCAACCATGTCTAAGTGCAATACCCAGCGGGTATTAGAACACTTCCAGACAATGAAGGGATCCTTAGCCCTAGGTTTTTTTTCCTGGGATTGTTTCTTGAAAGACAACCCAGAATAAAAATCAGAATCAGTAAAATTATTTTTTTAAATTGCAAGGTGAAAAAGCAAAACTACAAGGAAACAGTTTGACATTTTAAAGTCAGAGCTTATGTGATGAATGTTCATAATTATAGGAAGGAAAAAAAGTAATGGAACAGTGGAGGAAAGTTTATCACCATCCGGCCTGGAACTTTTATTAGCTGTGCGTTGCTTGTGACGTTCACTCCATCACCAGTTGCTAAATGTTCCTGGATTCGTGACTATGTGTCATTCAATGGATCAAACCCTTTCTTTTCCTTCTCTTTCCTCTTAGGTGTTTGGGAGGGGGTGCAATTAAGTCATGCTGTGGAATGCTTATTGCAATAACAAATGTCATGCAAATTGAATACGTGGCTAATTTTACTGCTCATGAATAGAGCTCCCTTGGCTTCCCGTCAAGGCTGATGGGGGAGGATATGTTCCATCCTTCTTCTCCACTTGAAATCACTGTGGTTTACCTGGAGGGATCCAGCTTCTCCTCAGTCTAAATTTTCCGTTGTGGGTTTATTTCTCCAGCTCTGTTCCATTGTCGAGGCCCTGTGCCTTCAGAAGTATTGAGGGAACAGCTCTTTATTATTTTTAGAACTCCATTTTCAAAAGAAGGCTTTCAAGCCATGATTAACCTCTCTTTTGGGAGGCCCATGAAAGACCTCCTCCTCCCCCAGCTTCCCTCCCCCCCAGTACAGAAGAGTACCCAACAGAACCTCCATGGAAAGCTAGGGAAATTGATTTCCAGAAGGGATAAGCAAGAGAGGGCCTTCCTTCTTTTCCCCAATTACTGTAATACTCCTTGGCATCAATTAGTAAACAGGCTTTGAGAAGGCAATGTGGGTTTGGGAAATGTGACTGGCTGAATTGTCCTGAAGTTCACATGGCGTGGGAGAGATCCCATGAATTCTCCACCCGGTTACAAGTAGGACACGGAGAGGGCAGAGTGCCCACCGCAGCCCCTTAGAAGACAGAAAACACCCGTTCATTAGGTTGCGCGTACGAGACGTCTCTTCGCCTCACCTCCCCTCCTGTCGGAGAGGTTTTGCGATTTCCGGCTCATCTCAGAAGCTGATGTGTAAATGGTGTGTATGCCTGTTGCCATGACGACCCAGCAGCAGTTGGCCTGGGCTTTTTAACCAAGTACAAATGTGCTCTTGAAGAGATGCTTGTCAGAATTTGCCAGACTATTTTCCCTCCTGAATTCACACAAAAGGTTTCGAAGGTTCCTAACTGCATTGAGAGCAGAGACAGGCTGAAATGTAGCATTTGGCTCCTGTGAATGATAAAGCTCAAAGCTGGGACACACACACACACACACACACACACACACACACACACATACACCGCTGCAATAATGGTGTTCCAGTCTATCATTTCAATACTTCGGGGACAAGTCTACATAATTAAAGAGCAGGACCAAGTATAAATGCAGGGGGAAAAAAAATCTTGATGAGTACTGGAACGAAGGCCTTGTTGACTTTTAATGTGACTCATACCTATCTCTACATTTAATAAGGGGTCATTATTACTGCCTGTGTTTTTATTCCTATTTTGGCTTGTCAAATCTGTATGTAGGTGCTGTACCAAGGGGAAAAAACCCAACAATGCAAGTCAAGGGCAGGATCCCACAGGCCCCTTGCTGTTGATTTATCCACTTGCTGGGCCCTGTTCCCCACCCCCCACCCCAACCCCGTCCCTAGTGACCAAAAGAATTCCACTCATAGGGATTTGTGCCAAGTGACACACAATTTTCAATTATGTAGGATGGATTGACTAAACTCAGGGGCTCTTTGAGTCCTTCGTTTCTCCTCCTTGTCCTTCCCACTATCTGCCAAGTCTCCTTGGATGGCAAATAAGGGAAGTGAAACACTAGTTAATCAACACTTAGCAGTTTGCAAAAGGGTTTTATTGGGAAGATGGGAACCAGTGAAATGAGTTGTGGAGATCTCTGTGGTTTATGCCAACACCGTCTTCAGAATGATGAGTAATCTCTGGTGGGCTCTATGAAGAGATAACTTTGTGAGTTGTCACATGATTCCATGAAGGTAGCTCAGAAAGCCAAATAAATAGGGGGGTTTGTTGTTTTTTTGTAAATCTTTGTATCTCTAAAAAAACATGAGTGCTGACAGTCAGTTACAAAAGGCTACCGGAAATTTCAGAGTGCTCATACTTTCACTGGACCCTATTTATGAGTTACAACTTGACCCACTGAAAGAAATGTTAACTACAGTAGGATTTGGCCACAAATGTCCAACATGCTTTGAGCAAATGCCTTAGGCGCATGGATCGTAGTAAAGTGAGGGATTTAGACACCAGTAGTTCTAAGGGCCACTCCAGGTCTAAAATTCTGCCTCCCTCTGGGAATTCCAGAAAACTAAGCCCCAAACATGCTGATACACTTTAATGAATTAGGGTTTAAAAAAAAAAAATACTAGGGTTGGTCGTGAGAGAGTCATAAAAAAAAAAAATCAACACGGAAGCCCCTTCCAGCCCTGTACGTCAGGCCTGCCCCCCTCAACCCAGCTCTCCCTCCACCTGCCTCCCTAACCCATACCCTACAATTGGTTTTTTTAATTAAGAAGCCAATAAAGAAACCGCACATTTCGGGCTTGAATTATTAACTTATTTAACTGCAGGGTGGCCAGCCATCTGTTATAGAAAGGATTTTAATATGGAGTGGGAGGTTGAACTAGATGAACTCCCAGGACCATGTCAACACTCACTTTCTGATTTGAAATTCTGTTGTCAATGGCACAGAAGAACCAGGGCTGAGGCCTCCTTGAGCCCAGGTCACACACTGTGGCCTCCGATGGGAACTCAACCCACAAATGCTTTGTTTAAAAAATGCATTTGCAAAATAAAGACTTTACTTTTTTTTTTTTTTAAGATTTTATTTATTTATGTGACAGAGAGACAGCCAGCGAGAGAGGGTACAGAGCAGGCAAGTGAGAGAGGAAGAAGCAGGCTCCCAGCAGAGGAGCCCAATGTGGGACTCGATCCCGGAACGCCAGGATCACGCCCTGAGCGGAAGGCAGACGCTTTAACGACTGCGCTACCCAGGCGCCCCTACATTTTTTTAAAAATCCAGATTTCCAGCATATGTTATCTCATAGAACAGCCCCCTGTTGCAGAAGCGGGTCCCCCCCCTTCAAGTAGAGAGTCTCTCCCGGCCCAACTCCCCACCATCCCCACCCCGCTGCCTCCTCCTTCAGCTCCCCTGCCCTGCCCTGCCGCCAAGGGAGTTACAGACACTTGATTTACTGCTTAGTCAAGGACCACCCACCATGTCCAGACCACCACCGATGTACCACTGTTCCAGGAAAAAAAAAAATCACTGAGCTTTCAGAGGATAGGACCTGAGTCTGATCCAATCAGAAGTTAGAGCTTTCTGTTGGGGTCTGTATGTATCTGATGATTTTTTGAAAGGCGAGAGAGAGAGAGAGAGAGAGAACAGCAATCTGAGCAAAGATGACAGGTATTCGGTAGGTGGGATGCTATTTTTGCGTGTTCTGATGAACACCTCACTCCGTGCTGGAGCGAGTTCTGCAGATTCGTACCTCTGAAACAAAAGGGGGGGGCAAATCTAAGCCATCCAGTGATTGACAGCGGGGTGCTACTAAATCAGCTCACCTTCTGCTGAAAAGGAATAACTGGGGATCTGGGAGCTGCAGGGATCTGGCGAGTTCCGGATTTTTTTTTTTAAGTTGTATGTGACAATCCACAGCCCATCCACTCTGCCTCTTTAAAGCAGACCATTCCATAGTTTTTAGCATATTCAGAAAGTTGTGCAGCCATCACCACTACCCAATGGTGGAATATTTTCATCACCCCCAAAAGAAACCCCTTCCCCATTAGCAGTCACTCCCCACTTCTCCCCCCCTCCTTCCCTGGCTCCCGGCAGCCACTAATCTGCTTTCCACCTCTACAGATCTGCATGTTCTGAACAGTTCATATACACGGAATCATACGATCTATAACCTTTTGTGTCTGACTTCTTTCACTAAGCACCATGTTTTCAAGGTTCAGCCGCGTACCAAGTGTCAGTATTCGTTGCTATGGCCAAATCACAGTCTGTTGTATGGATGTATGCCATTCTGTTTACCCGTTCTCCGTTCGTGGGCATTTGAGTTATTTCCGTATTCTGACTGTCATGGAAGCTGCTGCTGATGAATATTCATGTTTAAGTCCTTATGCAGGCATATGTGTTCATTTCTTTTGATACCTAGGCGCAGAACTGCTGGATCATGTGGTTGTTCTATTTTTAACTTTTGGGGGAACTGCAAAATCATTTTCCCCAGTGGCTGCACCATTTTGCATTCCCACCAGCAACATGGAAGGGTTCCAATTTCTCCACATCCTCGCCTACACTTGATATTGTCTGTCCTTTTCGGTTTAGCCAGCCTGGTGGGCGTGAGCCAGCACCCACTGTGGTTTCGATTTGCATCTCCCTAACAACAAATGACTCTGTGCATCTTTTCATGTCTTTATTAGCCATCTGTATATGCTCTTTGGAGAAATGTCTATTCAAAATTTACCCATAAAAACTGAGTTATTTATCATTTTATTGTAACTTGGAAAAGTTCTCTCTATGTTCTTAACACAAGTCTTTGTCAAATATATGATTTGCAAACATCCACTCCCATGTTGTAGGGTCCTCTTCTGCTTTTCTTAACAATATCCTTTGAAGCACAGAAGTTTTTCAGTTTAATGAAGTTCAATTTATCAACTTTTCCTCTTGTCACTTTGTGCCTTTCAGTGTCACATCTAAGAAACCATTACCTAATCCCAGGTCACAAAGAATTACCCCCATGTCTTCTCTAAGAGTTTTATAGTTTTTGTTTTCACCTTTAGCTCTACGGCCCATTTTGAGTTGATTATTGTATATGGTATGAGGCAGGGGCATGCAATCTGGTTCAAATAATTAAGAACTTGTTTCATCTGACTTATGCTCTGGCTTGTGCATTATTAGAGAACACAAAATATGCAAATGTAATATGAAGCAGTTCCCATACTAAGGAAAAAAGCTTCGCTTGGATTTTCTGTGTGATAGAGAATCAGACGTGCAGCTTACCTCCTGCATCACAGTGTAACACAGAGTTCCTCGACAAGCTTTGACTTTGAAGAAAAGCAGCTGAAAATGTGGCTCAATGAGTATGAGATACATTCAAGAGTTCAGATCAAAGACCCAAAGTCACATGGCAGTGATGTGAGGACTCGGCCCTCCCTGTCTCATCCCCAGCATCTCACCCAAGATTCAAAGCCTGGATCCTGGGAAACTGCTCTTGCCTGAGAGATCCTTTCCCCTTAGTCTGTATGTGTGTTAATGTGTATGCATGTATGTATATGTGTGGGAGGACGTATATGTATGTATGTGTGTGTGTGTGTGTGTGTGTGTGTGTATATATATGTATATATATATATGCATATATATATATATGCACATGGGTGTGTGTGTATGCTCAGTTCCTAACATAAAATACTAAATTGTGTGACCACATTTCCACTGGCATTTCCATCCAGCTTTGGATGGCAAAAGGCTATGTGCCTTATCTCCTCAGTTGCTTGGAGACAATTGAGGGGCAACCCCTCCCCCTCCCCCAACGGAAGTATAGTTCTTTCCTTATTCTGCTTTTCTCCCAGAAAATAATCATGGAGAATTTCTGGATTTCTCCATTCTTTTAATATGCCTTGTTATGTCCTACATAGACAAGCTATGGGAGAGCTTGAGAACTTGACCACCATTTAAAACATGGTTCCTGTGGGAGAGTCTATGATGTGCTCCAAACAACTAGATTTACAAACTTTGGGATTCAACTTCTTCATAACCTAGAAGCTGTCTAGGTGGTAACTAGTTTTATGGTTTTTTTACTCTTCTTTTAATTTCATAATTTTGAACAAAGTTCAATCAAAGTTAAAATTGAGTAACCATATCATGGGCTTTGGAATCTTGCAGAAGCGAATGTTTCTGGGAAATCATGGCTTTCGGAGTCTTAAGATGACTTCTAAGAGATTCCTTGTGTTTAATCAACCAAATTAGCACCTGAGGCTGGAGTGTCTAGGGTTGAGTCACTGGGAGAGGGCAAGTGAATTCAGAGAAGCCAGTAATCACAGTAAAAGTTGTCAGGCAGAGAAGCAGGCAGTAAAGAATGCTGTATTTCTCTGACGTGTTGCAAGGAAGCAGGTCTTGTCTTGTTTTTGACACGGGTCCCAGTAAGCTACGCTTCCCTCGTGGGCTCCCTGCGGCTACTGGCGCGCCTTCCCCCACGAGGCCCGCGTCCCTCGTGCTGCCTGAGCCAAGAGCAGCAGGGGCTCCGGCAGGACCCTGCACGGTGATCCGTTCCCTTCGCTGCCTCCGCGGCCTTCCCTGTGGTGAGGCAGCGGTCAGCGTGGTGGACCAGAGTTCTCCTGAGTCAGCGTCCTGGCTCCCCCCTTCACAAGCCGCGGGAGCTCTGGTGGGTCATGGGACCTCTCCCTGCTTCAGATCCCCCACATTCCAAGTGGGGGTCACACCTGCTGGGAGCGGAGCTCCGTGATCTTAGCTGCGGAGTGGAATCCCCGAGAGACTGGGTTTTGTGCATGCAGATGCCTGAGCCCCCACCAGACTAATTACAGCGGGGTCTCGGGGGGGTGGGACCTCAGAAACCGGAGTTTGGGATGGAGCTGAACTGAGAACCGCCGTCTTGGAGGAGGGCATTAGAGAGCCCGTGAGAAGTGCTCTGACGCCTCAAAGTCACTGCACGAACGAAGGTGGGACTTCTTCTCTTTTCTAGTAAACTGACCCCCGCAGAGGGTCCACTGTGTGGAAGGCGCGCCTGGAGGAGGCGGAGGGGATGAAAACCTCATCCTGATCCTGGGAGCGCCCAGACGGCGGCTCACTCCCTTGTGGAGCGCGTGGGTGTGCGCGTCATCTCCAGACCGTGCATTGTGACTGCAGCCCGGGTCAGACCTGGGTTGACCCCCACTCCGGTCCCTGCCACTGTCGTGATGCCTCTCCGCTTGTCGGCGTCTAGTAGACTGAGTGTCTTGAAAGTCCTCAGGACGCAGCCACGTCTTACCTACTGTGGTATCCCAGGCTGGGGCGCAGTGCCATTCGCTGGAAATGATCGAAGGATGGGTGAGACCCTCCGGGGGGACGGGAGAGAGGGGCCGCTCTGCCCAGGAAGAGTGGCCACAGCTTCATGAGCAGTGACATGCCACTACGAAGGACGACATAGGACGTCCACAAAGAAGGAAGTGTGACGGGACGGGGGAGAGGATGACTCGGGAAGAGTAAGCACAAAGGTCCTGGGGCACATGCTGTGCTCAGAGAGACACTGTGCTCGTGGTAGGGGAAGGGGACATGGGGTGAGTGATGGAGGTTGTGGAAGGCCTGGAAAGCCCCGGAAGCAGCAGGAACTTTGCTTTCTAGATGGAGGCAGGGAGGTACCGGATGTTTAGGGATGTTTAGAGTGAGCGGTGAGGGGGTTGTTGAGTGTTGAGCCGCAGCTGGGCAGTGTGGGTGGCTGGGGGAGATGGAGGCAGGCAGGCCAGGGGGAGCACCGGCGCCGGGAGAGGCGGCCCGCGGCAGGGTCAGGACCTGGGCCAAGAGTACAGAAGGATATCTGAGGCTGGGCCGGCTCCGGCCAGCACGCAGGCGGCCGGGCTCGTCTCAAGATGCAACTCTGTTTTCTCCCCCATCCCTTCGCACCCTGTGGGTGGTGCGGGGCAGTGCTCTTTGCTTCTTGTGAAGAGTGGCCCGTCTATGCAAGACTGTTCTGCTCACTCTCAGACATAACCTCTGGTCGCTTTTAGTTACAAAATAGGCTCCATGCAGGACTGAGGGCGTCCAGGCTCGTGGAATAGACAAGATGTGGAAGAGGAGGGGCTGTGGCTGGTGGTTCGCTCTTCAGGCTGCGCAGAACCCCGCCCCTTCTGAGCCCTCCAGGGATCCTCCCCCCCAGCTCCCTCCTCCACCCCAGCTCTACAGCACTTCCTCAGCCACTTTTCTGCTTTGCCTGGTCCTGCAGCAGACCCTATGGACACAGGAACCCACCCCCTTCTCCCTTTCCCGGGGGATCCACTCTGATCCAAGGGGCCCCCTAATGCACCCCTTGTCCTACTACATCTGGGAGGGAAGTTCCCACAGCTGTTCTGCTTTGGCCTCAGGATCCCTTCTTGTGAGTCTTCACTTGTCCCTGGATTTGGGGACCCTGGGGGCCTCTCCCTTTTCCCCGTGGGGTCACACTCTGTCCTCAGTCAGCCTCACCCTTTTCAGGGGCAGGTCAAGCCCTAGTGGCCCATGCATCCCCATGGTGAGAAGCACATTGCAAAGCAGCGTTCTTGAAGCTTCTTTGCCAGTCTCGGTAGAGGGGCTGGGGAGGTGGAGGAGACCCTCAAACACCACCAGCTTCCCCCGAGCCATCACCTTGCAGGTGTGTCTCCTCACCAAACCCCCTCTGCTTCTGGACCCACGTCTAGCACCTTGATCCTTGAAACAAGTATCATGGGACACTTTCTTTGGAAGCCTGTCTGCCACTCACTCTGCTCTTTGAAATCTCTCCTGCTGTTTCCTACAGCTGTTGTAACCAATCACCACTGGCTCTGTGGCTGAGAATGACCTAATGTTATTATCTGGCAGCTTTGGAGGTCCGAAGTCTGAAATGGATCTTCTGGGGCTAAAATCAAAGGCTGCATCCTTCATCCTTGCAGCAGTGTGGGGGAGGGGGTGTCTCAGGGAGCCTGCGAGCTTGTCCTCTCCTGCTAGCCTCCTTGCTTCTTGGCTCCCTCATTCCAACCCCTGCTCTGCACTCACTCATCCTTCCCTGATTGACCTCTCTTACAAAGGCCCTCGTGAGGACGCTGGGCCTGCCAGGAGAATCCAGGGTCATCTCCCGTCTCAAAATCCTTAGTCACATCCACAAAGTCCTTTTTGCCATGTTAGCTGACATCTTCCCAGACTCTAGCGATTGGGACAGCCATCTTTGCGGGGGACCATTATGCAGCCTACCACTGTGGTCTTGGCAGCTCGTTAGAGAGGAGGCAGGAGCAGTCCCGTGAGACATTCCTGCAGGAGGTGCTTACAGAGTTTCTGGCTTTGGCTGCCGGAAGGACAGCACTAAATATTTACGGCAGGAAGAGGTGGCAGAGCAGACTGGGGGTGGGGACAGGCGGGGGCATGATGAGCTCATGCGGGGGAATCAGGCCCCTCCCAAAGATCCATGTGGAAATGTCTAATGGCAGTGGGTGGAACGGATCTGGGGCCCTGGAGAAAAGCTCGGGGCACGGATGTAGATTTGGGAGTCATGGAGAGATGGTCAGAGCTGAAGCCAAGCTCACCACAAGGAGAGACGGGAGCGGACAGGGAGGGGGGTAATGGCTAGAAGTGTGTGGGGGAAAGACATATGCTTACAAAGCAGCGGGCCTTTAGAGAAGCAAAAAGGGAATGAAATAATCATTATAAAAACAATTGGTTTGGAGAGTGAGGGAAACTTCATTGGAGCATGTCTTGTTTCTCGCGTGTCCAAGGGAAACCCACTCGCTTCATCCGTGCTAGCATTTTCAGTATGTCCCATTCCCAGTTTATCACATCAGGGTTTGTCAGAGTATCGAGTGCCTATGACAGACCAGGCACTGTGGCAGCACTGAGGACGCAAAAATGAATCGGCAGGTCCTCCGTGCTCAACCCTGCAGCCGCGAGGGAAAGACGGGAGCCGTCGAATAAACAATGTCCTCAGCAGTACAGAGCATAACTCAGGTGGACCATGAGGCCGGCTCTGCATGCAAACACGGAGCTTGCTTGTTCCTGGCACTTCACATTCAATAGTCTTTTCTTTGTCTGTTGAAAATTGTAAGGTATTGGCTATAGCCCTCAGCAGTGTAAGGAAGATATTTAAAAAAAAAAAATGTCCATGTCTCGGTAGCCCAAACAGAGTAGACACTTGGGCGAAGCGACGCAGATAATTGCTCCAGGCCCTTGGCTCTGGCCAACCCTCAGCACCTTCTGGTTGACAGGAGGGCCACTCAGCCCCTGGCGCAGAGACACACACAGCTTCTGTTCCAGGGGCCGCGGGGCTTGGCTCAGCAGCACTCCGCAGCGTTTGAGGTCCTGTTCCTCCAGGCTTTCAGCCAGGGAAAAATTTGTTTGTTTGTTTTCCCCAAAGCAAAATGCTGCCTAGCAGCCAAAAACCAAGAGTGAATGCTTCCTCTTTCTCAGCCCCGCTCCGTAGCTAGCTGTGCTGGACAGGGTAACACCGACTTCCTGCTCCCAAGCCTCCCCTTCCCATTACTCCGATTCTCAGAAATCTGGAAGCTCTCCTGGTGTAATCAGCAGCTTTCACAAGGCCACTCGGGGTACAGTCTGTCCTCTAAAGAACTGTCTCCGAGCTCAGTGACTCACCTGCCCGTGGAGGACATGGGGTGAGATGTGTAAGCAGGAACAGTCCCAGGGCACCTGTCACCTGAATTGTGATGGCCGGGTATGAACGAACAAAAAGTAGACAGACATTAGAATGTGTGGGAGCTAGACAGTGGGAGAGGTTTGGAAGGGAGATGAAACTTTAAGGCCAATAGACGAGCACAATTTATTTCTCAAAGAAGAATTAGTAATTATTTGTGTAAGATATGTCTCCTCCCTTAGCCCACAAGCATCATGAGAACATCCACATTGTTTGAACCCCAGTGAAGTGCTAGCTGGTGCGTAGTAGGTGTTCAATAAATGTTGAATGAATGAATGAATGAACAAATGAATGAATAAAGGCAGAACAGATGTAAGAGCATCAAGAAAGAACCCACTTAAAAGTATGTATTGATATATGGCAGGAGAAATAAAAACTAGATTTATGTATGTTCACTGTGTTTATCTCTGGGTGGAGAGATGAGAAATTACACCACTTGTTTTCCTTTCATGATTTTCTGTGATATTCTTGTTGTTTGTTTAATGTTTGTTTAATAGAAATAGCCTCAAGTAAGGATTCAAAATTTTAAAGCCTGAAAGGAGGGCCGTCTGGGTGGCTCAGTCAGTTAAGCATCAGACTCTTGATCTCCGCTCAGGTCTTGATCTCGGGGTCGTGAGTTCAAGCTCCATGTTGGACTCTACACTGGGTATGGAGCCTACTTATAAAAAAAAAACAACGTTTGAAGTCTGAAAGGACCTATATAAAACTTACAGCAGTTTTATGTTGGGCATGGAACTCTAGAATTTCACTTTGTTCATTTTCTAAATGTTCTATTGCTTTTATCATCTGAAAACATTTTTTTAATGAGCAATAAGTATCTTAGTCTGTTCACGCTGCTATAACGGAACCATAGACTGCGTGGTTTATAAACACGTGACATTCATTCCTCACAGTTCTAGAGGCCGGGAAGTCCGAGATCAAGGAGCCGTCGTCTGGTGAAGACCCACTTCCTCGTTCTTCTTGCTGTGTCTTCACACGGAAAAAGGGGTGGGGGATCCTCCTGGGGTCTCTTTTATAGGGGCATCAATCTCCCAAGCACCTCCCAAAGGCCCACCTTCAAATACCATCACATTGAGGGTTAGGATTGCAACATACGAATTTAGGGAGACAGAGACATCGAGACCACAGCACCAAGTTAGTGAGTCTCCATGATCGGAGACCTACATTGTTTAGGGCTTGGGATCCCAGAGTTCATGAACCATAGAGAAAAATCGCATTAAAGAGGAGAAGCCATGGAAGAGCTCAATTATGGCTCAATTTTTCATTTGGTGAAAAAACATGTCCATAGAGATATTATTTTTTAAATTCTACTTCTGAGAGGATGTTTTTTGACTCTGTTCGTGGTTAAGAATAATTGTTTTCATTGATTAAGGTGAGACATATAGATTTCTTCTGCTTTTAAGTGAAAAATTAGAAACACTACTTATTTGGGGGATATTTTGCAAATGTACAAATAGGAAAATGAGAGCACGAAATACCACTATTGTATAAATTCTGTGAAGGCCTGTGTAGGTATGTGGCCCGTGACACTTCAAAGATGAGCGGGGGAGGGATGCTTTGTCTACTAAGTGGATTGTAATCTGGTTCAGGGACGCTTTGAGCTACATCTGGTTTGATGGAGGTAGAGCCTGGCCAAAGTCTAGGGACAACCCCGACAGATTCCTCCTTTGTAGATGAGAATCCCAGGTGACCTCTGGTGACCAGACAGTGGGACACCTGCTGCAAGTGTAGGCACTCCAGGTCCCATCGGTTCTACCAAATGGGGACAGAAGCAGGGAAATTCTCTGGGTGCAAAGCTGTCAGCTCTGGCTTATGCGTGGAAGGGTTCACTAAGGAATACCATGATGTTGGGTTTAATGGAGTGGGAGATACAGATGTGCGTGTGTGCGCGTCCGTCCGTGTGTGTGTAGGCTGCTTGAATATATTTGGGGAATGAGATTATTTTTGGAGTATATAAGAGATTTGAATGACAGTTATGCCAACCCAAAGGGGGGGATTAAAATGTAAGAATTCTAAAGCACATAAGGAAAAAACTGGAAAAGTTTTTGTCTCCTTTTGAAGATAGAAGATTTGCATACACACACACACACACACACACACACACACACACACACACGGTGCCAGTCAAACACAAAGTTGGCATGGCTTCTCTCCAAAAACAGCCCCTGCAAAGTCTAAAACAGCATCCCCCGTTTTTCTGCCTCCACTTCCCACTCAGCGGCCCCTCCCATACGGGATCTCTGATCACGAGCTGTGCAGGGACACCGGGCTCAGCCAGGCATTTTTCCGCATCCTGGGGGGACCACCATCAAACCAATGCTGTCTGCAGGCCCTCCTCTCCCTCCTCGACAGGAGAACACCTGGAGGGGGCTGTGGACACAAGCCCAGCACGATTGGGATGTGGCTGGCCGCGAAGAAGAAGCTTTTATCCTCTCCAGGCTGAATACAACTGCAACGGAGATGCCGTGCGGGGCCGAGGCGGATACGATGAGATACAGAGAGATGGTACTCGCCTCCGACTGGGCCGTGCGTGCTTGCACGACTTTGTCTAAAGCTGGTCTGTGCTCACCAGCTAGGTGATTCTTCCTCATCTCCGTCGTCCGAGAAGCAGACCCTGTCAGAGCCTGCATTTTAATTTCCATCTCTCATTTCTTTCCGTTGGGTCTGGGTATCACCGTGGCTTTATCTGACACGACAGTTGCTCTTTTGAGATATGCAGAAACTCCAAGTCCTGGGCAGTGGAGACGATGCCCACATCACCACTCTGATTTCTGTTGACGTGGTGCTCCTCAGCTACTCCTTCGCAGGGTGTGCTGCTCCCGGTCCCGAGAAGGGCACCGTGTTATACTTGACATTTATATGATACACCGCGGCTGCTTCTAGCTCCCAGAGGCAAGAGCAGTGGTACGTGACCGTACTACACGGAGGTCAGATTTATTAGAGTATTTTTCACGTGTGAATTCAGAAATGGAATTTGAACAAATAACCACCTGTGGTTTACATTTACCTGTTGGAAACCCCTGAGCCTGGAGAAAGAACGCTTTTGACTGAAGGTATAAAAAAAGTCAGACTCGGAATGAGAGTAACATTCCCTTTCAAGCCAGTGTTAGTAACTGGGGTGTGTTAATTCTGAAAGACAGAGATTTTCACCAACCAACATAGAGGGAAGGGTTAAATAAAGGTAAATCTTGAGACACCTCTTACCCAAAGTTCCCCTTAAAGTCTGAAGTCAAAATATATTCCCTGGATTCTTTTCAATTGCTGGATGACTGGTGGATTTTCTTCAACTGCTGGATTGCTGTGTATTAGAAATGCATGTTCTGGGAGAAACTAGAATGTTCTACAGACACAACGCTGAGCAAAAGGTCAAGAAGTGCATCGCCAGTCCTTCCCCTTGACAATCCAAACTGCCTGGTAACATAAAAGTAAGTGGCAGACAGGTCTGAACATTCGGTCTGAACCATGAAAAATGTGCAGCGTTGACAATCCGTGCGAACTTGTCTCAACTGCTCTTTACTTAAATCTTTTTTAAGCTGCAGAAGTTTGTCCTGGCTGTGAGTGCGATAAAATGCATGTCTCATTTCGGGAGGAGTGAGATTAATGAATTAATTCGGGATTAATCCTTCTCAGATCTGATGATGCTCTGTCATTTCTCTCTGTGGCCTCCACTCGCCTCAGGCAGCCAGGAGGGGTGCCCGCAGCCGCTCTCCCTTCTCTTCGGCACGAGCTGTGCCTGATGGGTTCAGCCAAGCACCCTGCCTTCTCTCTGGTGAGGGGACTGCGTGGCCGAAATTGAATGTGGTCCAGAAAGGAGTAAAATGTCACATGTCTGAAAGATTTGGTTGTCTTTAAAGGGCACTATTGCCCCCGGCAGTTTCAGAACTTGTAAGGGGAAAAAACAAAATATCAATTGTGTTTCCTATGGAAAAGTACAGGAAAACACCAAGCATCCATTCTCCCGGAGCTCACCGAATGGGTGGGGACCACAGTGCGCCTGGTCTCCTAGAGCAACGGGAAGTCCCAGGACCTGCCAGCGTTACTATGACTAGTAAAGACAGAGAATGGGGGCACTGGAGCACATAGGATGCAGCCCCGTCCCTTACAGACAGTCCAGTGGGGGGAGGCGAGTGGGAGAGATTAACCAACAGGCACAGCCACCAAGGAGCTGTGAACAACTCACATCTGGGCAGCACGGGCTGCGGTGCAAACAGGAAGGACATCTGACCTCGTCCTGAAGCCTGGGGGGCCAGGAAAGCATTTCTACAGGAAGCAGCTGCTAATCAAGAGTGAAGTGAAAGTAGAAGTTAGCCAGGCTTTAAGACCACAGCAAGGACCTCAGCGGGAGAAGCAACTGGTGCGTGGACTGGCACGGAGCCAGACCATAGTCCTAGGGGCACATTCATGGCTCTGGATGGCTGGAGTTGAGGCAGTACATGGACAGGAGCCCAGGCAGACCATAGTCCTAGGGACAGGCTCATGGCTCTGGATGGCTGGAGTTGAGAGGTGAAGGGCGAGGGGTGGGGTGGTGAGGAGTGGGGTGAGGTGCCCTTTGGGGAGTTAACCAGTTCAGAGTCAGCTGGCCAACTCTCTGTCCCCGTCACCCACATCATCTCCCCCAGCTTCCCTGATTGGCCTCTGGATCTCCCAGATGGAATAGGAGAATGGGACACGTTGAGTCAGTGCCGTGAGGGGCCAGACTGGAGTCTGAAGCAAAAGGTAAAATGTGCACCCCTATATACACTCTACCCAGAAGTGTTCCCGCGGGTCCAATCAATCAGAAGTGAGCACAAGCTCTACAACCGGAAAACACGAGTAGCTGTAAAGTCCTGCATTGCCCCATCTGGTTGCTTGCCTTGGTCACCTCCCGTAAGACTCCTGGCGTGGCCCACGTGGCTGATTTGAAGTCTCATCGTACAATAACACAGGATCATAAAACAACAACAGATAGCCTGTGTCTATCTTGTTCATCATGGGTTTGTTTGGTTTTTTTTTTGCCCATAATTTAATTGATAGATGAAACCAGAAAGATAAGTAGGAGTCAGGTAGTGCAAGATATTCTGAAAAATGCTAAGGAGTCCAGACATTGTCCTGAGGCCATGAGAAACCAATGCAAGGCTTTAAGTGAAGGAATGAAGGGATCTGATGTTTGGTTTAGGAAATAGCTCTCTACCTGCAGGATTGAGGATACATTTGGGATGTGAGATCTGCCATAGAAACATCTGGACTTCGACAAACCCACCAGTTAAGGCAGTGTTATTAACATTATAAAGATGATTCCCAGGGTGCCTGGGTGGCTCCGTTGGTTGAATGTCCGATTCTTGTAGATGACTGTGTTTCGGCTCAGGTCATGATCTCAGTGTTCTGAGATCGAGCCCCGCGTGGGGCTCTGCTTAGGATTCTCCCTCTCGCTCCACCCCTCTCCCCACTCTCACTCTCTCTCAAATAAATAAACAAAATCTTTTTTAAAAATGACTTACAATACAAAACCCACGTAAATGAGAAATGCGTTTGTAAACGTGTGGGTTGGTACGTACACCTGATGGTGAGTACGTGTGCAACGGTTCAGACTCACTCCTGAGCTTTTGTAAGTGATCGTTTGTTTTGTCGCGATTCTCCACGAGTTATCTGAGCAAGGTGGTGAATTCAGAGTGTGGATTGCAGAGAAAATCGTTTTCTATCCAAAATATAAGGAAGCAAACAGAGGAAGTTACAAAAAAAAATTAAAGGAGGAAAAGACTTGGCAGTTAGGAGGGAAGGCTAATTTCCATCAGAAAATGCTTCCCTCACGCTGCCTCCTTCACCTGAAATACTTCTGCTCTACGAAGAATTTCTCCAATTGCTTCAAAGCATCCAATCTTTCTTAACTCTCCAGACCTTTTATAGCCCTGAGAACTAAGTGTCCATGAGAAGCACGTGGCAGACTTCAAACCGAGTTTGGGATTCATTAGGTCTGGAATGGGGCCCAGGATACAGAGTTGCATCAAGCTCCCAGGTGATGTTGATGTTGCCCGGGGAGCTGGGGACCCACTTTGAGAACCACGGCTCTAGACCTTTGACTGCTCACCTACACGCCTTATTAAAATGCAGCACCACCTAAATCCAATCAGTGTTTCCCACCAGGGGATGATTGCACTGCCAGGGGACATTGGATCCTATCTGGAGACGTTCTTTGGTGGTTGTAAATGCTGGTGATGGGGGTATTGATTGATTCTAACATCTAGTGGGTGCAGCTCAGAGACGCTTCTAAACATTCGACCATGCCCACACAACAAAGAATGATCTAACCCCAAATGCCACTGTGTGTAACCTTGATCTAAACCATACAATTTAGATACCACGTTAGACCGTTTGCTATTGCTCCTTGCAAATGTACAGATCTCTTGGGGGCAAATGCTTTGTCTAGAGTCTGAGGCTTCTCCTCCTTCAGAAAAAAACAGCACCCTCTACCCCGTCCAGTCTCGCCCCGTCCCTCCCTACCCCACCCCACCCCACCTCCAGGTGCCCAAGATGGTGCTTGCTACGTCCTGCGCACGCAGGAAATGCTTTTTAAAATCAGCTGCTCAAGGTGGTTTAAAGGAATAGTTCTGGGGGCACCTGGGTGGCACAGCGGTTAAGCGTTTGCCTTCAGCTCAGGGCGTGATCCCGGCGTTATGGGATCGAGCCCCACATCAGGCTCCTCCGCTATGAGCCTGCTTCTTCCTCTCCCACTCCTCCTGCTTGTGTTCCCTCTCTCGCTGGCTGTCTCTCTCTGCCAAATAAATAAATAAATAAATAAATAAATAAATAAATAAATAAAGCTCAGCTCAAAGCTGTATATTAGAATCACCTGGGGAGTCTTTAAACCACAAAGGCCTGCATCCCACCAGCAGAGACTCTGAATTACTTGTTTGGGGCTGCAGGCTGTTTAGGGGAAGTTTTGTAAGCTCCAAACGTTAATCCAGTCTGCAGCCAGGGTCGAGAAGGACTGGGATCCAACCTTGCTAGTGATCAAGCAATTGAAACTATGAGAATGGGAAGGGACATTCATAGCCTCTTGACCATGTATGTGGTGACAGCTGAAGAAAGCCTTCTATCCCCGGACAAGCTAGATCCATAAGATACCACTAACGAAGCAAGCATTTGTCGGGTGGCCTGAGTGAGCTGTGCGTTGGGCGATGTGCTAAGGATACAGAGTTGGAAAAGTTGGAGGGCTCAGCCTTGCAGGGAGCACAGCCCACAGGCTGAGACAGAGGAGCAGGCGAAGTCTCGGGGTCTCAGGGTCACACAGGAGAAGTATCATGAGGAAAGAAGTCTCTTGCTCTTTCCTGGGACACCGGGGAAGTTGGGGAAGGGGGTCCCAGAGAAGACCACCTCTGAGCTGGGCGATGAAAGTGAATGATGTTGTCTGGGAGTGTCAAGTACGCAACACGGTTGGACTGTCTGGTATTAAGGGACACAGAAACATTGGTGGGAGGGGAGGAAGGTGGCCCCCAGCTGGGGAGTCTGTGAGGCACTACCAGAAGGACCTTGCATCCGGGGGTTTGGGCCACACAGACAGGAGGGAGCCAATGATGGTTCTGAAGCAGAGACGTGATGTGAGGAGGTTAGCTCATGTGATCACGCACAACCTCGTTGTACCTTGGAGCTGTGACCAAACTGAGCAGGGGCGCCTTGGGTATTGCATTCTATGTGACCTGAGCCCCTGGTTGGGCCACCCTGCAGCCTCTGACTCTCGTCCCCAAGCTTGCTTAGCTCACCCTCCTTGGGCTAGGAGTCTAGTGGATGACCGGCTCTGCCAAGGGCCGGGTTGGGGTTTAGGGATTGGCCGTTTTCTGGACCAGGCCTGGCTGATGACCTGCCCACAGGCTGCTTGCCCTATGACGCCCACCCAGGGTAGGTTCTCTCTGGGGGACTGTTGTCTTCCTTCTTCATGGACCCATTTGGAGAATTCCCTGCCCCTTCAGCAGACTGTTAGTGAGGACTCCAGCCTCCTCCACAGCCATCACAGCTCCAGGGAGGGCCTCTGCGTTCCCAGCGGAGGGTCCCTCTTAGAGGGCAGACAGCTAAGCCAAGAGGCCTGCTAGGGCTGGGGTCCTGCTCTCTGGCACAAACCCTTGCAATAAATAGAAGAAGATGCCCACAGGGGAACAGAGAGCCTGTGTATTCACGGATAGTTTTGGCCTAATTCTCAGCCCTGCCACACAGATCACTAATTCCTTCCCATTAAAACTGAGCCATGAATTAAAGCAAATTTGACATAGCATCTTATACCTACAGAATCAGCCAAAAAATAATGGCACTACTCATTGATGATAAAAATTATGGTGAAATGAATTTATTCATATCTTGCTGGAGGCATGGTACATTTATATAATCCTTTTTTTAAGATTTAATTTATTTGAGAGAGAGACAGCACACACATGAGAGAAAGCAGGAGCAGGGGGAAGGGCAGAGGGAGAGGGGGACAAGCGGACTTCCCACTGAGTGGGGAGCCCAACGTGGGACTCAGTCCCAGGACCCTGGAATCATGGCCTGAGCAGAAGGTAGACACTTAACCAAGTGAGCCACCAGGCCTCCCTGTATAATCTTTCTGAAAAGCAATTTTGCAAGATGATTTAAAAGCCATGAAAATATTCATAGCCTTTAACACAGTATTGATAAAAATCAAGAGCTAAATGCACAAAGATGTTTGTTGAAGCATTGGCTGTAAAATCAAATGACTAAAAATCCTAAATCCTCAATAATAAAATAGCTTAAATTACGATATATTAAATATGACACATAAATGAGATAACCTATTAACAGAGAATAAGAAATTAAGTAGAAACAAAATACTTTAATCAACTAGGATTATGTTCAGCAGCAAGTAACAGACAAGTTAAATGCAGTGGCTCAAATAGCATTTATTTTTCTCAGAAATCAAGAAAACCAGTGTTACTGTTGGTTGAAGGTCCCCATCTCTGTTATTATCCAGAGCTTTCCCCCTTGGCCACAAGATGGCTGCCAAAGCTCCAGCCATCATGTCTATGATCAATGCAGGAAGAAGGGGTAAGAGAAGACTCTTTTTATTATGAAAATGAGAATGTTCCCAGAAGCTCCCCCAGCAGGCATTCCTATGTCTTTTTGGCCAAAACTGGTTTACAGATCACCCCTCTGTGATGTTGTAAGGGAAAATGGGGAACAGGATGACCACAACTGGTTTACCACTGTCTGGTCCTGAGTCCATTGCCACATAGGAGGCAAGATTAGGGTTTTATTAACAAGAAAGAAGGGGGAAATGGATATTTAGGGGAGAAGTGACAGTATTCCTCAAAATCAAATGATATGAACCCTTTGGTGACAAATGTGTAAAACCATGTGTGCCTTTGAACAAGGGTTGGTCAGAAAGAAAGATGCAAAAGAAAGAGTGTGTTCACGTATAGGATTATGCATGTTTTTCCTAAATTTTATATAATACTGTTAATATAATTTCTAAAGGAGGCAATGTTTTGCAGAGTCAAAGATACAAAATTACTCCGAAAGAGCAGTGGCTTTCTTTATGCATGGCCACCTTCACCAAAAATTGGATTCAGCTCTCAGAACTCATAAGGGATTCCTTATCAGGTGGTTATTCTTTTCAGACTGAAAATAGTGGTATGTGTATGTAGTTGATCACATCTGCCCTCCAGATCCTGTTTTTGCCGCTGCGCCATATTAACGTCAAGCCCTCCATTTGCAAACGTCCCATTCTCACTGACCGGGTGGTGGTCATACCCTTGGCTGAGCACCTGTATTGTTGTGCCGTGTCAGAAGCGTGTAAGTGAGGATGCCAGTTGGACTTGCAGCAGGTGAACCAAGAGAGTGGTTCAGGCAGAAGCCGGCTGGTCTCCGGCCAAGAGTTTGGAAGTGAAATTCTTGCTTTAGTTGAGGTATTGGCTAAGCGGCTGCTAGGATTTCTTCCAACTCACAGTCCTCATCTGTATGAGCTAGAGTGGCTGTTACTTGTCTAAATAGAAATTCCAGATGGTTGATCTCCCTCCAATATCTAAGAATGGTTATAAAAAAATCAATTTGACAACTTCTAATCTCATTAAACAAGTTGAGTGGTAGTTTGCCAAGTCTATGGGCACCTGCAGGACCCCTCTCCCTGCAGCCCCCACCTCACCCTTGCAGCAGACATTTACGTTCTGTGTCTTCTA
This sequence comes from Ursus americanus, assembly GCF_024610735.1. NCBI lineage: Eukaryota > Metazoa > Chordata > Mammalia > Carnivora > Ursidae > Ursus > Ursus americanus. Next base: position 3,802,583 of record NC_142158.1, read on the forward strand.
TTCCCACCCAGCAAAACTTCCCCGCTTCCTTCCTCGGAAAGTCCGGCTTTCTTCTTCACAACACCTAGCTCATGTGATAACAACAAACCTGTGTTTAAGCGTCCCCCACTTGGGGTGCCCTGCATGCGTTCCAACAGTGGACTGTCTTCCAGAGACACAACAGCAGGACAGTCAGGTTCACTCCACAAGGAAGTGAGCAGAAGCATTATGACTCCTTAATTATCTGACTTCTCCCCCTTCTAACCTGTCACTGTTTTAAAATTATGATGTTTCATATATCAATCCAGGTTTCAGGCGTCTCCTGAAGAATTAGAAGATCTGCCAACCCTGGCCAGTATTTCTCCTGGCGGCCTCCACAGGTGGGGTAGAGGCTGCCCCTTTTAGCCAGGATAAAGCTTCCTAGAAAGGGCACAGTTTCTACCATTGTCCATGAAAGCCAAGGAGCTCACGGCCATATATCACCTTTTATCTTCCTGCTTCTCCCATCGCCCTCTCTCTCCTGGCTCTTGAAGGCATGTGAGTGTGCTGCCCTACTTTAAAGACGGCGGACAGCTCTCACGTTGCGTGGTTGTGCAGTACCATAAAAACAATCCGGCGAGCAGAAATCGTGCCAAGTGATCGTAATAATCAATAGGAAAATGATGATTGTTCTGTAAACTTTAAAAATGCTTGTCGAAATATTAAAAACTCTTTCAGTGCCAGTTATAAATAGACAAAGGAGTGGCGTGATCTGTAAAACCAATGTTTATTTAGTAACTGGAATTTAAACATGAGAAACATGAGGAAAGCGTTTTATTTCTTTGCAAAAAGTTACGGGGCGGAGTTTGAACTGTGCTTACCTCCTGTATAATTTACAGTAGGCAGCGTGCCTCTTTTCTACGCCCTGGCAACTTATCACACTCCTCTCGAAGTGTGGATCAGCTTCCAAAATTTTATGTCTTCTGCGTTCCATGTCATGAGATATACCTGAGAGTTTTTAAGGGGACGTTTTGGCTGGTGTGACCTCACCCTTCCCCTCATCCCGGTCAGTACGTCCGCCTTCGTGAAGCTCCTCTCGCTGCGTCTCCCCAGCGCGGCAGCGGCTGCCCCCACACTCAGTCATGACTTCCGAGATGCCCCCTGACCCTCGGTGTGAATCTCACTTTCCCTTTTACTGCTTTTTGTTTCTTTGCTGTGCCTTTATCTGTGTTGGCCAGGTCTCTCTTGCAGGGACCCATATTTGTAAAACGTCACATGGTTTGTCACCGGTAGACAAGGAGGCAACAAAGCCACGTGCTTTGCTGTCTGTGTGTGAGTCGTCTGACATCCCTGGTCATAAACGCACATCAGTCGTTGTTGTAAGTGGTTTCTGGGGGGAGTAGCTAGAAATGAAGTGTGTACTTTACACACTTTTTAATCACTTACAGTTAATATACCCCCAGCAACTGAAATGGCAATGGTGTAGTTGAGGGACTGGCGTTTCTTAACTAAATCATGAAAACTGATGCATATGGGAACCCTGTGAAGTGAGGACCGCCCCTAATGTCTTTTGTGTGACAAGACAAATTATGAAAGCTCCTTAGACCTAATATTTTGAATGGACTTTAAAAGTCACCCCACCCAACAGGCCTCCAAAGGAGGATCCCCTTGTACAGTGTCCAATCTTGTCACCACTTGCAGGATCCTTGAGAAAACAAAAAAATTATCAAGTTTTTTCGTAACACTCAGCACACAGATTCTTGGCAGAAACCTATTGTAGTGTTAATACAACACTGACCACCAGGTGGAGTGCTAGGCTCCCTGTCTTACCCCCCAGGGCCCGGTGCTAAGACCCAGAGCTCTATGGCAGACACAACAGGGATCGGAACTCTGATTCCATATGGTGAATGCGCTCTGTAGAATCCTCTCTTATCCCGGAAATCAGGTACTGGAAGAGGGGTGCGGCTTCCCTAGGACAGCCTAGAGTGAGCAGATTACACTCAGCGCCTTTGGCCCACTGTCTCCAGGAGGCTATATTTTTTTTTCCTTGACCCTTTCAGCTGAAGTTTGGTTATGGGCCTAGGGAATAGAGATGATGCTTAGTCAGTCTGGATGGACACCCAACCTAAGTGGAAGGACTTATGGCTCCAAATGGCCCAGCACACTGGGAACCCAACAGTAAGGCTTCATTGTGAATTCCATGGTGTAAATTCACAGGTGGGATTCCAGGGGTGGCCCTCGGACACTCTGTATAGATTTCCCTTGGGAGCCTAGCAGCAGAACGTGATCATAACAGTTTGTTGGCCAAGGTTTCCAGAATCCTGGATCCCATCTGTCTGGTGGAAAATTACCTTGATGCAGAACGTACCTCCTAGTACAGTACAGGCAAGCTATCCCGGAGCTCACACAACACAGAGGCTCACAGATTAAATTAAAATGCGCAAATCACATGGGGTATTAAGTCGATTTAAAATTCATAGCAAGAAGCAAGTGGGAAGCGATCTGGTAAGGTAACAAAATAGGGAGCAGACGGAGCTGAAGAGCCTTAGCCCCTGAATCGTAAGGTGTGCAAAACTCACCTGTCCTCTCATTCTCTCCTTGTGCCACGTCAGCCTTCACCACTGATGCTATGATTTGTAAAGACCACAACTGAGCTTTGCACAAGGTGGTCCACAGATAGAAGTTTCCCAGAGCTAATAACACACACTTTTCAGAGAGACACGGGGACAGGGGCAGGTATGCTTGGCCACAGCTATAGTCCATTGAGTAGCCTGTGGACCAACCATAGATTTTATTTATATTTCTTGGGAGACAATGCAATAGACCGTAATGGGTGATATCAATGTTTGGCCAAATTAAGGCCTTATGAACATCGGATATTCATGCATATTTTGTATCCTGAGTATTTCTCGTATTAGTGCTTCCTAGTGTCTCCTGTGTATTTATTACTTCATGACTATTAGGGTGGCACGTTCATTCTTCTCTTTCTGCGTGTAACATACGTGTGCTCTACCTACTAACTGCTCAGGTTTACTTAGCACAGCTTACGAGTTTCATCCAACGCTTCTGATTTTTTCCTTCTACAGAAGACAAAGTTCTCAATAATGCAACAAGCGCACATTACCCGTCACCCCTAGAATATCAGGTCTCTCCCGCCACCTAGTCACACAGATAAGCTAAAATGACAAACCACCATTATCACAGTAAACAATACGGAAACAGCATCTCTTAAACAACTCAGTCATATCAACGTGAGCCCAGTCAGGCCGGTGTTTTCCGAAGCCCTTCCCCAGACAGTGAGGCCCCAGGAAGCCCCAGGCGTCCAGACAGGGCATCATCGCCATCGGCTCTATTATCTTCACAATGACAAAGGTCCTGCGTTGGTGTTGACTTCTTCTTTCTTGTGCATCCTCATCAGAAGCATTGTTTGTGATGTTTTTGAAGATATCTGTCTATTAAAGCTGATTTAGCCTTCTTCTCTGCCAGGTCCAGAAGCGAAGACTTTTTATCTCTTGAGTGCACTGAAACATAGTCTAAAAGCGCATGTTCCAATAGGACCATAACCATCATTAGGTTTTGGACAAGCCAACCCTCTTCCTGGGAGAAAATGTCCAGAAATCAGGACTGAACATTTTATTTCTTTTTTTAAAAGAGTTTATTTATTTATTTGACAGAGAGCACAAGCAGAGGGGAAAGACAGAGGCAGAGGGAGAAGCAGGCTCCCTGCTGAGCAGGGAGCCCAATGAGTGGGGCTCAGTCCCAGAACCCTAGGATCATGACCTGAGCCAAAGGCAGATGCTTCACCAACTGAGTCACCCAGGCGCCCCTGAACGTTTTATTTCTGATATAATATGTTTTGCTGTACTTGGCCTATTTTATTTACACAGGTACAATAAGAGATACTGAGTATTGAAACTATGCAAATAACTACATCACGACAAAAAGAAACTTAGTAAATACACTTTGCAAAGTATTTAACTATGATTCTAAGATCAATCGATAGATGGTGTCTTTTCTACAGAATCCTTATTCTTTGAGTTTTTTAAAAGTTTATCAGAAGAGTTTTTATGGAATAAAATCTTTTGAAGTCCAAGGGAAAGTCTGAAACAAGATACCAATTGAAAGTGTGTTCCATGTTCAATGGAGAGATAAAGAGAGATTAAGACACAATTCACAATGGAACATTAACCACAATCAAATCTGTTCTTTCAGTCCCAGCTAATTAGTTCTTGTTTTCTTGGTCTTGGGTTAAGCTCTACTTCATGAAGTCTGCCTCTGGACTGAAAGGGTCCTGAAAACCCCAATTCAGTCCTTGGGTAGAAGCTGACAGGTGTTAGGTACCATCTGTTACTGAGATTCTTTGACGGTTCTTAAAAAACAGTCCATTTCGGAGCTGTGGTTTGTAGCAGGGGGCCTTAGACAAATGGGAGGAAGCAGCAGGAGCCCGTCGATGACAAGACAGTTTCGGCCTGGTACGTTTATTGTATTAATCCACATTGTCAGTGTGGGTAAGGACCAGTGCTTCCCGTTAAAGCTGTGTTTGTGGCTAGTGAGGACATTGACAAACCTCCAAGGGCCTTCTGATTCACCCGGTAAGGTGGATGCTGTGTTTGTCACCAGCAACACGGGCATTTGCACCCGGGGACAAGCCAGTCTGCTGTCAGTTTGCTGTTGGTCTTTATGTTGTGAACGTTGCACACCCAGGTTTTACAGAATATGCTTGTAACCTTCTATAAATACTTTTTAAAATATTTTATTTTATTTATTTTAGAGAGAGAGAGTAAGAGAGAGCAAGTGCGGGTAGGGGCAGGGACAGAGGGAGAGGAAGGGAGAGAATCTCAAGCAGACTCCACATTGAGTGCCGAGTCCAACGCGGGGCTTGATCCGACGACCCTGAGATCATGTCCAGAGCTGAAATCAAGGGTCGGACGCTTGACTGACTGAGCCACTCAGGCTCCCCACCCTTTTATAAGCATTTTAATGGACTCCATCTTATTCCCTCTGCATCTCTTCGTGTGCGTTTTTTCCCCCCAATGTGGGACTTGAACTCACGACCCATGAGATCAAGACTTGAGCTGAGATCAAGAGTCAGCTGCTTAACCGACTGAGCCACCCAGGCACCCCTTTTTGTGTGCTTTAAATGATTTAATCAAATATGTGATTTGGGCTTTTTTATTTGGCCTATGAGCCTCTCTGCTCCATGAGCCCTGGGATAGTGTGTCTGGTGGTCTATACTTGGAGATTTCCTACAGGTCAAGGCAGTTTCCCCACACGACACCACCCATTAGTCATGTTGCCATTAAACCTCTTTCTACCCTCACCTCAGTTGACAGAACCCTCTGAAGTGTGCATTCTACCTCCATGTGCCTGCTGAGGAGACTGAGGCCAGCTGGAACGTAAGTCCGGAGCTAGTGAGGGGCAGGCTGGGACCTGACCTTGCTGCTCCCACCGCGCCTGGGCTGCCTCCCTGGCCGTGCCCACAGCCAGCCTCCTGCTCAGCCATCCCAGACAGCCAGCTATTCAACACTTCACAAAATGCCTGTTAGGGTCTAGAAAATTCTCCTTTATTCTAAGTGGAAATTTGATTCTTTGTAACTTTTACCTGTTAATCCCACTTCTGTCCTCTGCGGGAATACACAGAAGCCCTTCACATAGCTAAAGAAATGAATCCCACCTCCTCTCCTCTCCAGAACACACCCCCTCCCCCAAGATGTCAGCTGGTCCTCATATGACAGTGACGTTCGGACTCTCAGTTGTCTTTGTTTTGTGAGAAGGCATGGCGCCCCCATAAGCAGAGCGCACAGCGGGTGACCGCATCTCTCGAGCAGAATACTTCTGTTGCCCCATGGCATGATTCCAGCTCCCTGGCGACGATACCATTTTGTTGGTCTTCATTGGGGTCAACTAACCTCAGCATTAGTTCCCAAACTGTTGTGTCAAGAAACACTAGTCTACTAGATACACTCGCGTGCCTTAAAAAAAGTGTTCAGTGCTCTAATTCAAAGTTCAACCTGTTTCTTTACTGATGAGTCTGCGGAGAGGGGCTATGACATAGTGATTAAGAGCGTGAGCGCCGGTTCCAGTCCCTGTTCTGCCAGCTGTGTGACTTTGGGCACGTTACTTAACCACTCTGTGCATCAGTTTCCCCATAGACAGACTGGGACAATAATAATAGTACCTACTACAGAAGGTTGTTACGGGGGTTAAATGAGCAATACACAGGAAGGACTTACCACAATGCCTAGGATATAATAACTCCTTGGGAAAACATGAATTAATACACAACATACACTGTGAATCTCCTGAAAGAATTCTGTGGAAGAGGGTTTGGACAGTGCTTCCTGTAATATTTATCACGTTGAACTATTATTCAGATTTTTTCCAGCCTCTGTCCACACTCGATATCTGGAACTTAAATGCAGGACTTAATATATGTTGCCCTATTTTGGGTACATTATTCCAGCCCCTCTATGGCCCTTGAGTGTTGACTCTGTCAGTGATTCTATTAACTATGGTTCCAAATCATGTAAAATAAAATAGGAGTTTCCCAGAGTGGTTTATCACCCCCAGTGAGACGGGTTTACAGACAGTTATCTGCAATTACCCTCTGCATCAGCCCAGACACCAGGACCTGTGGACAGTTAACCAGGGCAGGGGGCCTCCTGGTCCCAGAATTCCCTACCTCTCATTCCTAAATCGTCTGTAACGGGAAGTGTGTGTGGCGGAGGTGGGGGTGAGAGGGAAACAGAGTCATCGGGTCACTTCCCACGATGAAGAAGTGTCAGGGCTGGAGGCGCATGAGCTGGCTTGGACGTCCTGAGTGGTGCCTTCATTCTCGGGTGTATAATCCACCGGGGTTGCATTTCCTGGGACCATGTGCTCCTGCCGAGAGATTCAGGGTCAGGCAGCAACTCATAGTGGCAAGTGACTTTGCTCACTTACCACCTTCTCTTTCATTTTAGTGGGTTTCTTTGTTTGGTTGGTGTCAGTTTTGGGGGGTTGTTGTTGTTGTGTTGTTTTGTTTTGTATCTCTTGGCCCGTGGAACTCGGGCCCACGACTCCCACTGCATGCTAGGGCAACGGGGATGCCCACGACGCCTGCTACTAGAACAGTCCCTGAGCCAAGACCTTAGGGCGGATCTTACTTCCTAAATCATGGATATGTTCATGTAAAGAATAACAGTAACTGAAGCTTGTATTTTATTGAGCATTTACTAAGGGGCCAGACACAATGCCAAGTGTTTTAAATGTATTCTCTCACTTAGTCCTTATAATAACTCTTAAAAATAGATACTATTATAAAGTTATTCAAATTTTGTACATTAGAAAATTGGAAGTAATTCATCCAATATATAAGATGAGGCCCAGGTGTGCATGCTAGGAAATGGGAGATTAAACAAAATGGAGATGTTTATTTCTTTTTCTCTGTCCTGTAGTAATAGGCCAGAAGTAAATAATGCAGGGCTGATATGGTGCTCCAAGATGTCAAGATCTGGGACTCCTTCTGTGTTGTCACCCCCTTTTTGTTCCCATGTGGTTTCTTCCTCATGGCCCATGAGGGCCACTCATCCTCCCGCCTTCACATCCTCATTCCAGTCAGCAGAAAGGAGGAAGGCCAAAGAAGTGTGTGCCCCACCCTTTAAAGACATTTCTCAAAAGTCAGACATAATGTTTCTGTTTGTATTCCATTGGCAAGAACTTACTTATGGCCACACCTACCTGCAAAGAGGGTCAGAAAAAAATTTGTCTTTATTCCAGACAGCAATGTGCTTAGTTAAGACTCAGGGATTCTAATATTAAGGAATAAGGAGAGAATGGCTCTTAGGAAACAACCAGCTGTCTTTGTCATAATTAGAACTCAGGTCGATCAGATTCCAAAGTCTATATACATATTTGCATATTTCCTTTATTTTAGCATTACTGAATAATCTGACCTCAAAGTAGAAAAATTGGGGAGAAAGTTCATGAGGTCACCCGGAACAAGAAGTAAGTGCTTCTATGGAACTTCTGAAGCTATGTCTCCAGAACTACATCACCTTTTGAAACAATTTTATTGACGTATAATCGATTAATGGACACACAATGACCCATACATCTTTGAGATGTATGATTTGATAAGTTTGACATCTATATGCACCCATGAAAACACAACTGCAGTCAAGATAATGAACATACCCTTCATCCTGAAAAGTTTTCATGTGCCCCTTTGTGAGACATTCCTCCTACCTCCTTTGACCCCCTCCCCAAGTAATCACAGATCTGTTTTCTGCTACTTTCAATTATTTGTGTTTTCTGGAGTTTCACATAAATGCAATAAAATGAAATATACTCTTTTTCGATCTGGATTCAGTCACTCAGCATGAATTATTTTGAGATTAATCCACATTGTTGTGTGTACCCATAGTTTGTTCCTTTCTAATCCCTGAGCAGTATTCTCTTTGTTTCTCCATTCACCCGTTGATGAATATTTGGGTCATTTCCTATTTTTGGTTATTATCAGTAAAGCTGCTATGATCATTTGTGTACAAGTCTGTCTAGAGACATACATTTTCCTTTCGTTTGAATAAAAACCTATACCTAGAAAGGCTAGGTTGTCCCATGGTATGTTTAGCTCTTTGAGAAACTACCAGACTGTTCTGCAAAGAGGCTGCACTGGCATGCGTTATGCACCAGCTTTGTGTATGAGAATATTCCAGTTCCTCCACATCCTTGCCAGCACTGGCTGTGGTCAGTTTTTTTCCTTTTGGCCACTCTAATCGATACATAGTAACATGATACTGTGGTTTTAATTGGTCTTTCCCTAATGGCTAAAGACATCGAGTATATTTTATATGCTTCTCTGATAGCTGTGTTTATTCTTTGGTAAAGTGTTTGCTCAAATCTTTGGCCCATTTTCATTTTTTTTCTTAGTGTTGAGATCCCAGAGTATATTGTTGGATATAAGCCCTTTACAAGATATGTGCTTTGCAAAGATCTTCCCTTAATCTGTGACTTGCCTTTTCCTTCTCTTAACAGAGTCTCTCAAAGAGCAGAAGTTTTTAATTTTGATGAAGTCCAATTGAACAATTGGCAGAAATGTAGTATTTTAACTACTTTTGAATGGAGGTATTTCACACTTGAGTCGTTATTATGACCATCTGACAAACTAATATATTGCATCCATTTCATATGTAGAGAAAACACAGGAATATCAGCCAACTACTTTATCTGGTTCTCAGGAAATCACACAGTAAGCAAGTCGTTTAGATCAAGTGTTCTTCTTTAATGTCTAAAAACATTTAGACACGGAGAGATTCTGTGTGTGTGTAAAAATAAATATTTAGCACCCGAATAAGTGGTAATCTCACTTGGCCTCAGAAATGTGTGATTAACAAAGTACAACACTAGTTGACAAGGAATCTGACGAGGGCAATAGAAACAAGGCAAGTTGAGTCACTTAGAACTGAAACAGAAAACTTCGCTAAATTAGTATCGTTCAAATTGGCAACGTTAGTCACGTAACTACTGAATAATTCATTGTTCATGAATAGGCAGCAAAACTAAAAGAGTTTGGATCTTGGAGTCGCAACAACCAAACAAAATTATTACCCATTTCATTTTATTTCACTTCATTTCTATTTATTTATTTTTGCACAAAGCCGGTAATTACTAACAGTTTTTGGAAAGTGGGTTTTGTGGAGAAATGCTTTTGGTTTTCATTTTCTATGCTTTAGAATCCTATGAATTTTTACCACAAATATGTTTTTCTTTTGTTACTGAAAGCATGAAAGAAAGAAAGAAATTTTTTAAAAGACAAAGATTTCACTAAGACGTGATTAGTCTTTGAGAGGTTGATACTGAGGCAAATACTCTGGGTTAGGGTTTTTTTATAGGCTCATTCCTCATAAGTCCAACAGTGGAGGCCTAGCCACAGGGGCCATGTCTAGAGCAAACTCTGTGTTTTAGTAAAGCCAAGGGACAAGTTAAGCCCCATCCTCGCTATGCCACGTTGGGCTTCCAGAACGGTACGTAGCATTTATTGAGGATTTACTAGGAGCTAGAAAGCCTTCTAAGCATTTTTTAGGTATCACCTCATTGAATCCTCTCAACAACGCTAGGAGGTAGGTGCTGCCATATCCTCCGTTTTACAGATGACAGAGCTGTGGCACAGAGAGGTTGAGTAACTCGCCCAAGGTTGCACAGTAGCAAGTGGTGGAAGCAGGAATGAGACGCCAGGCAATATGACTGCAGAGTCTACAGTATTAGCCACTCCGGCCAAACATACTGGGTGGCAGGTGAAGGGAGACTACACTGGAGTTGGGGGCTGAGAAAGAGGGCCTCCTCAGTACAGACCCAGATGACCAGTTCTGCAGACCGAGCCAGCTCAGGAAGGGCTTGGCTGGGCTGGCCTGGCGCCCCAGGCAAGGACATGCCCCCTCAAGGTGGGGAAGGCAAGCCCTTCCTTCATTCTGTGTCATACTTTGTCTTTGAACCTCATCCCTTTCCTTCTGAAATCCAGAATTGCTTCTCCTTCAGCGGAGGATTGGGTGCACAGGGCCAGCAAGAATTTATGCTGACTGTTCGCATTTTAGCCTCCAGGATGGCTCCACAGGGAAGGCAACGCTGGGGAAATATTTGTTTGGGTTGTTAAGTGCTTTCTACTCACTCACGAGGCAACTCTGATCTCTCCGGACACAGAAGGCTGCCATTGAAAGCCTTATCCCAAGATAAAATTCTTTGTAACCCTGTTGGTTTTCATCCAAACTCTACACCCTTTTGTTCAAATGGAGGAGAGCAGAATCAGTGGCGAATGGAAAAGAATTTCAACTATTTGAGACCCACCCCTGTTTTTGTATCTCTTATAGAGGTGGAGAAAGTTATCCCGCAGAGAAGCAAAGCAGAGGAATTTGAGATAGAAGCCTGGGACAATGAATGAGCGTGCTCATTCAGGGCACCCGAGAAAGGATCCTTTGGTCCAGTCCTGCTTTGCTCTGCTTCTCTGTGGATCCTGACCAACCTCACTTCCCACCCGCCCAGCCCAGCCTCAGCCTCAACAGGCCAAGGAGGCAGGGAGGCAGGCGGAAGGGAGGGAGCCAGGGGCAGTGGCTAGCCGCTGTGAGTCCGTAGTGCCCTTGCCTGTACCCCACCTGCACCTGTGGACGGACAGGTGCTCCCATCTGCCCTCATTCACCCTCTACTTTACAGGGGCAAGGGGGCATCTGCTCCCCTAAGTCTCAAGCCATTGTCATTCCTGTGGCTGTCACCAGACAGGAAAAGGATGAGACCCCCAGCTTAGCCAATGCTCTTACGTTCACGCTGGGGAAGTACACGATTCCATTTCTTTAAATCCATTTGTATAAACACGCATATACTTGTAAAACATTATGTTGTTGGGTCACATTTAAGATGACTGGGCATCCTGATTCGGCTCACAACTGGGGACATGTAGAAGGTGTACAGATGTCCAGGAGATACCGGTGAACGGACTCCCGCGACAACAGCCTCCACTCAGATTGCTCCAGTAGGTGAACCAGGAAGCGTTTTCCTTGCTTAGTACGTTTCTGCATCTAGGCAGAGCTGATGAGAGAGTAATTCAAAGTCATTCATGGCATCTTTTGAGATTCTTAGCGGCTTCTCCGTGGCTCTAGGATTAACAATGCTGACACTGTGGAAAAGCAAAAGAGATTTGGATTGCATTAAATATTCAAGGCCAAGGAGCCAGTCTAGGATGGGATTCTCTGACCCATCCCAGCAGAAGATTTTTCCCTGAGGATCTAGGTTCCTACAGGCTATTCTTCTCCTACTTACACTCCTACCTCTGGTATTCGGTGGTCAGACACCTGGTCAGTGGCCAACCAGCGGCAATATTAATATTTACCACCATTTGTTGAGTTCTTACGATGTGCCAGATTATTAACTTCATTGAATTTCTATAAGGGATGTCTTTCTAGTTTCACCATGCGAATGGAGGAAAGTGTAGCTATGGGACTTGTGAGTGGCTAAGTGGAAATTTGAACCCAGATCTGCCAGTTTTAAAACCTGTGCTTTTAATCACCGTGCTATACCGCCAACTTGCTTCCCATCCTCAAAAGATGCTTTTCATTGTCCCAATTAAAACTAGTCCTATGGATAACATGCGGAACATTTCTTTGACTCTGGGTCCCAACGTGGTGTGAAGGAATTCTTGGAACTGGCCTCTCCCTTCCCCAGCAAAGAACTTGAGGCTTCCCATCAACCTACAAGTCTTTTTTTTTTTAAACACCAGATATTGGTTACAGAAAGAAAAAGATCCAATTTACATTAATCTCAAGATCTTTTCAAAATGGGAAGCTCCCTGTGCCCACTTTGCACAAGGTGGTGTGACTTAGAGGGGTGGCAGATATGATCCCTCCCATAGGACAGGAGATGTACAGTATGACTCTTAAAAACAGGAAAAAGAGGGGTGCTAGGCTGGCGCAGTTGGTTAAGTGTCTGACTCTTGGTTTCAGCTCAGGTCGTGATCGCAGGGTTGTGAGATGGAGCCCCACATGGGGCTCTGCTCTCAGCCAGAGTCTGCTTAAGACTGTCTCTCCCTGGGACACCTGGGTGGCTCAGTTGGTTAAGCGTCTGCCTTCGACCCAGGTCATGATCTGAGGGGTCATGGGATCTAGTCCCATGTCAGGCTCCTTGCTCAGCGGGGAGCCTGCTTCTCCCTCTGCCTGCTGCTCCCCTGCTTATGCTTTCTCTCTCTCTCCCTCTCTCTTTCTGACAAATAAATAAAATCTTTAAAAAGAAAAAAAAGACCGTCTCTCCCTCTCCCTCTCCCTCTGCCCCACCTTGCCCCCCTGCCCCCCTCCCCCCCATCGTGTGCATGCACACTTTCTCTCCCTCTCTCTAACATAAATTTTAAAATCTTAAAAAAAAAAAAAAACCAGGAAAAAGAATGTCATGTTAGGGCTAAGAAACTAGCTAAATAAGTAAAATCTATAGCTTTGCAAATAACTAGCCCATCATTGCAAGTTCTCTTGCATGGTTTGGGGTCACCAGATATAGACCCGGCGGGGGGGGGGGGGGTTCTGTGCAATCATAAACAAGACACATGCCCTCTGAAAGAGGAAAACCAAGCCCTTTGTTTCTAATTGTTCCATAAGGAACAACAGGAAATGTTGAGAGGTCAATTATAGAAGGGATGGGGGATGGGAAGAATTAGTTTGCAAAGCAGAGAAAACTGGATTAAAGCTTTATCCAAAGATGTATAGATCTCAGGAGGGTGCACTCAGGCCTAAGTGAGAGCATCTAGAGGTGAGGCTTATGTCAGCTACATTCTATCAGCCTGGCCATCCTGGGGCCTCTCCTCATCTTCCTCGAGACGCTCACATAGCTCTGAAATCCTCCTACCAAAAGAAATAATGACGAACATTTACTGAGAATGACATGTGTCATTCTATTCAATTCTTACAACCCTGTGAGGAAGGTATGCATGTTAGCCCCGTTTTGTGAATGAGAATACTGAAGGACGGAGTGATTGAATGGCCTGCCCCAGGTCCTAGAGCTAGGTGGGGTTTAGGATTCGAACCCAGACTGTTCGACCGTAGAGTGATTGCTTCTAGCAGCATTAGTGACAAAACACGGATCAAACTTACTCCTAAAGAACTAATCTCCAAACGTGGAATTTCAGACACCGCTTTCTGGTCTATGAAGACACCAGGGGCTGGGGAGGGAAGGGGACATTTTTTTTATGGCATTTTGGTTGAGCCAGTTGGAATTTTTTTTTTTTTTAGTATAGCTGATATACAATGTTACATTAGTTTCAGGTGTACAACTTGGTGATTTGACAAGTTTATACATGACGCTGTGTTCACAAGTGTAGCCACCATCTACCCCACACAGCAGATTACAGTGTCATTAACTGTATTCCTTATGCTTTGCTTTATATTCTCTGCCTTACTCCGTCCATAACTGGAGGCCTGTATCTCCCTCGCCCCTTCTCCCATTTGGCCCAACCCCCAGCCCTCCCCTCTGGCAATCAGCAGTTTGTTCTCTGCATTTATAATTCTGGTTCTGCTTTTTGTTCGTTTATTCTTTTTTTTTTTTTTTTTTAGATTCCATTTATGAGTGGAATTGTATTTTTCTTTCACAGTCTGACATTTCTCTTAGCATAATACCCCCTGGATCCATCCATGTTGTCTCAAATGGCACGATCTTATCCATTTTTATGTCTGCTTAATATTCGTGTGTGTGTGTGTGTGACATTTTCCTTATCCATTCATCTATTGATGGATACATAGATTACTTCCATGTCTTGACTATTATAAATAATGCTGCAATAAACATAGGAACGTATATACCTTTTTGAATTTGTGTTTTCATTTTCTTTGGGTAAATTTTACCCAGTAGTGGAATTATTGGATCACATGGTATTTCTATTTTCTCATTTTTCGAAGAAACTTCATACTGTTTTGCACAATGGCTGCACCAATTTACATTCCCACCAACAGAGCTCAAAGGTTCCTTTTTCTCCACATTCTTGCCAACACTTGTTGTTTCTTGTGTTTTTTAGCCATTCTGACAGGTGTGAGGTGATATCTCATTGTGGCTTCGATTTCATGGGTCTGTTGGCATCTAGATGTCTTCTTTGGAAAAATGTCTATTCAGGTCCTGTGTCCACTTCTTAATAGGATAATTTGGGGTTTTTTTGATGTGGAGTTGTATAAGTACTTTTTATATTTTGGATATTAACTCCTTATTGGATTCATCATTCACAAATATCTTCTCCCGTTCAATAGGTTGTCCTTTTGTTTTATCGATGGTTTCCTTTGCTGTGCAAAAGCTTTTTACGTTGGTGTAATGCCAATAGTTTATTTTTGCTTTTGGTTCTCTTACCTTAGGAGACATATCTAGAAAAATGTTGCTTTGGCCAGTGTCAGAGAAGTTACTGCCTGGGCTCTCTTCTAGGATTTTATGGTTTCAGGTCTCACATTTAGGTCTTTACTCCATTTTGAATTTATTTTTGTGTATGGTGTAAGAAACTGGTCCAGTTTCATTCTTCTGCTTGAAGCGGTCCAGTTTTCCCAGCATCGTTTATTGAAGAGACTGTCTTTTCCCTATTGTATATTCTTTCCTTCTTTGCCATAGATTAATTGACCATAATCATGGGTTTGTTTCTGGGGTCTCTTGTCTGATCCATTGATCTCTATGTCTATTTTTGTGCCAGCACTAATAATGTTTTCATTACGACAGCTTTGTTGTATATCTTGAAATCTGAGATTGTGATATTTCCAGCTTCGTTCTTTCTCAGGATTGCTTTGCCTATTCGGGGTCTTTTGTGGTTCCATACAAATTTTAGTATTATTTGTCCTAGTTTTGTGGAAAATGCTGTTGGTATTTTGATAGAGATTGCATTGAGTCTATAGATTGCTTTGGGTAAAAAGGACATTTTAACAATACTTGTTCTTCCAATCCATGAGCATGGGATATCTTTCCATTTGTGTCATCTTCAATTTCTTTCATCAGTGTTTTCTAGTTTTCAGAGTACGGGTCTTTCACCTCTTTGGGTAAGTTTATTCCTAAGTATTTTATTCTTTTTAGTGCAATTGTAAATGGTGTTTTTAAAATTTCTCTTTCTGCTATTTCATTATTAGTATATAAAAATACTATGGATATCTGGGTATTTTGTATCCTGCCACTTCACCGAATTCATTATTTCTAGTAGTTTTTTGGTGGCATCTTTAGGATTTTCTATGTATAGTATCATGTCATTTGCAAATAGTGACAATTTAATTCTTCTTTACCAATATAGATGCCCCTTATTTCTTTTTCTTGTCTGATTGTTGTGGCTAGGACTTCTAGTACCATGTTGAATAAAAGTGGTAAGAGTGGACATCCTTGTCTTGTTCCTGACCTGAGAGGGAAAGCTCTCAGTTTTTCCCCACTGAGTATAATGTTAGCTATGGGTTTTTCATATATCAACTGGCTTTTATCTTTAGAGATCTCTGGTATAAATAAGACCCTAATTCCAAACCAGTCATTTGAAATATTAAGTATTTATATATTCCTATGAGGTATGTGCATGTGTGCATAAATAAAAGTGGTGGTTTCAGTGAATTATGTAATTTTAAAATTTGAAAGCACTCTCCTATTGAAAATGAGGAAATTCAGGCTCAGAGAAGTTATGGGATGAGCCTAAAACCATCTGGGTGGTAACCTTCAGTTTAACAAAAACAGTTTTGAGACTGCAATATACTGGCCTGGCAAACAGAGACTTGTAGAAGGGGAAAGACCCTCTCAAACTAGATTCATATTTGGGCAGTACAGTTGTTTATGAAGCATTTTTCACTTGAAAGAGATTTCTTGCTTGTCCTGAGATATCCAATCCTCACTCTGGAGGTTACAGAGAACTCCAGTTCTCAAGGTCACCAAGCTGAGCACTGCTTTTTCTTCCCAGGTTCATTTCAGAATAAACAGGCAGCCCTGACCAACCTTAGGCTATCCACTTATCTATCAAGTTTTGACTAACCTTAGGCTTGGTCAATCCACTGTTGATTAAACAGCTTTAGACTATATATTGGGGTGGGCAGGGAAGCTTGGTATGCAGTTGAATAAACACTTCTAACTTTTTTTCTGAGACTTTAGTTCTCAAAATAGTTACACACTGAACAGTGAGGATTTCAAAGATGTTTCTAGAATCCACCAAAACATGAGGGCAGCCTTTCAACAGGAGCAGTAACTACCCTCCCACTGCTGACATGCCTGTTGCTAGACCTCACTCCTACCTCCCATCACTAAGTTTTATCAAAACTAAAAGGTGTTTATTAATAGAATTTCCCTGAATTTTCTTATATTTGAGCAGTAAAATATGAGACTACTCTGCTTTTCTTTTTCTGTTTTTTTTTTGGGGGGGGAGATAAATTTTGGTCTCAATGTCCTCCAATGTTCTAGATAGACCTTGCTCTTAAACAGAGTTAGTAGTTTGCTTCCTGTTCCAAATGTCTTGGTTTAAATTAACATTTATCTTTATTATGATTACAAAGAAATACAAAACAGTGGAATCCATGTTCCTTACAGACCTTTTAGAATGTTCAGAGAAGTTTCAAGCAAAAAATAGAAACCATTGGTAATCCTACCATCCTTTGGTGTATTTTTTCCATATTTATGGTTTACTTCCCACAAAACTGGTTTCATACTATATATGCAGTGGGGTTTTTAAATTTTTTTCCTAACATTGCAAGCATTTTCTTGCATCATTTAGTCTTCTTGAAAGACATAATTTAAATGGTTGCATAATAACTCAAAGTATGGATATATCATAGTGTATGTAACCTTTCCTTATTGGTAAACAATCGTCAGCAATTTTTTTTTGCCATCGTAAACAATGTAACAGAAGTATCTTTTCAGATATTCCTTGTTCCTTGTTATATTCTAGAGATGATATTCCCAACAGGAATGAGTATTTACGAGACTCCGCGTACTGCCGATCTGCCCTCCAAAAAGACTGGACCGACAAACCCTCAACTAGTATTTCTTTAGCTGTTAGTGAGTTTGATGCTTTTCTGAGTTTATTGTCGATCTGTACGTCTTTTGCACATTGTATCCATTACTCAATTTTTTTTTTTTTGCTGTGCTGCTGTTCATCTTTTTCTTTTTAATTTAGATTTATTTATTTTATTTGGAAGAGTTCTTTGTTAAAGGATGTTTCCAGTTCTCCTTTATACCTGCCAGAGATAGTTCTAAAATCTTTATGTGTAGTCGGACTATCACAGATGTAAGGGAGGACTGTTTCTTCTTCTCTTTTAGGTTCTTTGGCTGGCCTAATAATTAAATTGACCTAAACCACATTAGTGGGAGAAAAAGAAATTAAATTTCATACCTATGTATGTGAGCTCATAGAAAGATGAGACTCAAGGAAGTGACCCAAACAGGCAGGTTTGATATCCTTTAAACAAAGAAATAATCCATTTGTGAAAAAATTGACAAAACAAAGAAATCTGAATGTGGGGTAGTAAATTAGTGACCAGATTTGTTTATACGGCCTTCTTGGCCCTGAATTCCCTGTCTCTGGTGACAGGGCTGTCTCTCTGCTTCCTGATACAGGGAGGGTACCTTTCACATGGGACATTTATTTCCTGCTGTCAGGGGGGCAGAGAGGGGTCAGAGTGTCTTTCTTGGACCCACTATTTCTTATGTAACTTTAATTCAAAATAAGCAATACGCCAAGGTGGTATCTTTTCGGGTGGCATATTCTGCTCCCCCTCACGGTCAAAAGTTAGTGGTTTGGTAGCATTTCCAAACGAATGTGTATTTATATACATATGTATATACATACATATTATTTGGGAAAAATATACAACAGCTTTATTGAGCTTAAATTCACATACCATATAATTCACCAATGTAAAGTATACAATTCGATGGCTTTTAGTATATTCAGAGTTGTACAATTGATAGCACAATCAATTTTAGAATATTTTCATCACCACCCCCCCCCAAAAAAACTCATACTCATTCTCAGTCACCACTTCCTTCCCATTTCTTCCAGCCCCTGGCAACCACTTACCTACTTTATGTCTCTACAGTTTGGCTTATTCTGGACACTTCATATCAATAGAGTCATGTAATACGCCATCTTCTGTGACTGGCTTCCGTTGCTTAGCATCATGGTTTGAAGGTTTTGGCATATGTACTGTGTGCGCTGTGACTTCTCAGACTCATGCTGTAGCACGTGTCATTACTTCATTCCCTTTGATTGCCGGATGATCTTGCATTATGTGTAGACCACAATTTTCTTGTCCATTCAACCGTCCCCAGGCCTTTGAGTTATTTCCATTTTCTGGCTATTATACTTTATGCTGGGGCGCCTGGGTGGCTCAGTCCGTTGAGCGTCCCACTCGTGATCTCAGCTCAGGTCTTGATCTCAGAGTCATGAGTTCAAGCCCCATGTTGGGGTCCACACTGGGCATGGAGCCTACTTACAAAAAAAAGTAATGTTTGCTATACGTCATGCTGCCATGAACGTTCTTGGACGTGTCTTTGTGTGGACACAGGCATTGTTTTCAGTGTTTATTTTAATTCCAGTTGCCATACAGTGTTATATTGGTTTCAGGTGTACAACACAGTGATTCAACACTTCCGTCCACCACCCTGTGCTCACATATGTTTTTATTTGTCTTGAGTCTATACCGAGGAATGGAATTGCTAGATCATATGGTAGCTTTTGAGGAGCTGCCAAACTGTTTTCCAAAGCTCCTGCAGCATTTTACGTTCCCACCAGCAGGGTACGTGGGTTCCTATTTCTCCACATCCTACTCAACACCTGTCATCTGTCTGTGTGATGTGGCCGTCCTGGTGGGTGTGAGGTGGTATCTCGTCGTTTGATTTCCATTTCCCTGATGAATAATGATGTTGAGCATCTTTTCATGCGATAATTGGCTACTTAAATATCTTATTTGGAGAAATATCTATTCAGATCAAAAGACAGTATTTTGACAGATGCCTCCTCCTCTCCCTCCATCCCTTCCTTCTTATCTTCCTTCCATTACTTATTCACCAATTTGTGCCTAAGACGGTCGAGGAGCTGAGATGTGCCTGGGTCGCTCAGCAGATGAACAAGCCCGCACGTAGCTTGGTAACTGGCCCAGGATTCACACGAACAGATGTTTTCTATAAAGAGATCTTATCCCTATCTCCACCCATAAGATAAAGGCATTACTCAGCATTTCATAACTTATTAGGAAAACAGCATTTTCAAGGTTGAAAGGATTTTGAAGAATCACCCAGCCCATCCTCCCATGAGCTCCTTTTATCACATACCCAAATCCAGCCACCGGGAATTTCTTACCTGCTGAGGCAATTCATTGTGCTGCTGGACAAAGAACTTGTTCCTGGAGAGTTCTTTGTTATGCGGGGCTTAAATCTACTCCATTAAAGCTTCCACATCCTGGTTCCACTCTGAGTTACTACAGAATCCCCAGGCCCACCCACATATCTTAAAACCTCTATCCTGTGTCTCTAAGATTTCTCTTCTTGGATGTAAATATCATGATTCATCCAGCCGTTCCTCAAGCATCATGGATTCTGTATGGGGCCCTCACCAACCTTCTGTGAGCGGCCCAGTTCTCTTAGTTCCCTACAGAGTGTGACTCCCAGGATGGGAGGGGTTAACCAGGCAGGAGCAAGTCAGATGGAAGTTTTCTAAACTATGCAGTTTAAGATTGCATTTGTGTTTTTTGTGGTTGGCTGTGGTGTGCTTGACTATTACACTGAGTTTCATTGTCGACTAATAGGCCTACTTTTTCTTTCGTACGTGAACGAAAACGTACGTCTCTGCATACCTTGGCAGGATTCAAATACAGAATTTTATCTTTACCCTGATACATGTCATATTAATAATAATATGTCAAAAGCTCTATGCTCATTATTATTTCATTTTGAATCTCACAAGCACTCCGTGAGGTAGCTACAATTACCACCCTCATTTTCGAATGGAAGAACTGAGACTTGGCAGTTAATTACCTTGTTCCAAGTCACACCTACGTCTGCTGACTTCAAAGGCCAAGTTCTTAGGCAATTCGCCATATTGCTGCCTACGACCTTGGAGCCCTGTGCTCCAAGCCAGCCCCGCGGGGTCACTGCCTTCATGCATTCTGATCAGCAAATCTGGCAAGAGTGGACTCCACGCTTCCATCTAGCTCCAAGCCTCAAGCTTCCACAGCTGCTTCGGGAAATGAAGGGTACCCGCTCCAGTGTCTTTTCGATGCTTCAATCAGAGAAACGTTGCTTTCATCTTTTGTATCCTGGGCTTTCTCTTAATGATGCGTAGGGAGAAAAATAATGCTGCCAAAAATAAGTTTTCAAAACACACATTCTAAACTAGTGATTTAAATTTTGAAAGGGCCAGTGATAAGAAAGAGCCACAGCAGGCTGCCTGTTCCTGCCAGGCAGGCATTCAGCTAGTCCCAACCAGCTCAATCATCCCTGTATCAGGGCATATGTCTCCATCCGTGCATGCAGATATCCTGAAGTGACTTCTGAGCCCAGATGCCACATGTCCTCCTAATCTCCCTGATCAGAGTCTCTCTGACAAATAAAGCAGTGACGTCAGGCTGGCTTGTTGCCGGTGAGCCCACATCATCACTATGGCGAGTGTCCACTCTAAATGGAAGGAGTCTGTACTCAACCTGTTATGAACCGTGGTGAGCACCACCTTCCCTAATGGTTTTTGCTGTTTCTTCTAAGCCTCTGTGGATCCTTCCTTTCGTAGCCAATGCTAGTATTTTGTTCAACAACTACTGCCAAGACAACGACAACAAGACCGTCATTGCGCTCCTTGACCATGCTCCGGGCACTGTTCTGGAACTTGACACACGAGCACAATGAGGTGAGCACTGTCATTGCCCCCATTTTCAGATGGGCCAACTGAGGCTCTGAGAAGCTAAGCAGAATTCCACCCCGGGCCATCTGAGCACAGAGTGCGAGCTCCTCACCACTACACGATAACACCATAAACTCAATTAAAATCGACTCTTTTTTGCCCTTACTGAAAATCCGTACAATGTTTCCTGACTTTAAAATTTCCTCCCTTCTCCCCACCCCACTGTTTTCTCAGTGGGCACCCAGAGTGTCTCCTCAGTCTCTCTTCCAATCTCAGTATGCTGGATGTTATTCATGTGGACCATGAAAATGCCTGCAGACATTTCCAAAGGTCCCTGGGAGCACCAGTGCCCCAGCTGAGAACCAGTCTCACCTGGGGGCTGGGTGTAGCTGGTGCTTGTCCTCATCAGGGGGCCACACCGTCGGGAGCAGATGCTAAAAATACCCCAAAGATTCTCCCCCAGGCAGAAGAAGCCTCAAAATCCTTGTCGGGTGCATGGAAGACCACTGAAATGGGCCTTTGATGCAGAGGGATGGTGGTGTGATGTACGTAGGTTCACGTGGCAGGGTTGGGGTCTTCCATCGGACATGTGTGACCCTGGGTCTAGAATCCAAGGACCTGGACTCTCGTCCCACCCACTTAATCCCTAAATCACATAACATCTCTGAAACCTCAGTCTCCTCGCCCATACAAGACAATAGCAAACCTATCTACCGTGCAGGGCTATCTGGAGGATTAAACCAGATTGTGCATTATCTCACGGGAAAACAACTAATATATTCTTTATAGTCATCCAGTAACTTCTGTCCTAATGGAAGCTTTAGGCCAATTAGAGGAGGGCCC
Source organism: Ursus americanus (assembly GCF_024610735.1). Lineage (NCBI taxonomy): Eukaryota > Metazoa > Chordata > Mammalia > Carnivora > Ursidae > Ursus > Ursus americanus. Next base: position 3,824,709 of record NC_142158.1, read on the forward strand.
AAGTATAGGTCATAAATGGATTTGTAGGTGCGGGAAGGGTGCACAGGACGCAGCAGGATACCTGCCGGGCGGGGCCCACTCGGCTTCTCACTGGCCGTCTGATCTTGGTCACCCTCACCAGGTCCCCGCCCCTCATCAGCAGAATGACGGGGTTGGAGCTGATGGTCCCCAAAGTCCTCCTTCCTCCTGCCACACTGTGGATCTGTGTGTGGCAGCAGTGGGCAGTGTGTTTTTGTGCGCGACTCTGTGCTTGGTCGACAGCTTAAAGCAAACTTCTCCCCAGAGCCTTCTCTCTTCTCTGTCCTTCCTACCCTCCCACACACCACTGCCTTCCGCTTCACGATCCAGAATGCTGTGAAAAGGAGTGGATTTTCCGACCTGCAGCATGCTCCTTCCCTAGCCAGAGTTCTGAGATACAGTAACGATGAGAATGTTTAAGGCTCTGCTGGCTCTAGTCACAGCCTTCCCTGAAGACTGACTAGCTCCCCTAATTCCCAATGCGGGGACACTCCGTTGTTCAGGCAGCAACTTGAATCCATCTGTAGAAGTAGGAGGGAGGAAGGCATTTCTGCTCCCCTCCAGCCCACCACCGGAGGATTTAGAGTAAGGGGTAGTTATAAAGGAAGAGAAGCCCACCCCTCCATGCCACCCTACACCCCCTTAAAGGACGTCACAGGGACAGAAACTAAAATCTATGGGGTTCCTACCATATGCCAGATACTCTGCCTGTTAATCCTCTTGAGGGACAACGACATAAGTACCTATTTAATTAGACACAACTCCTTGCCGTGGCCAAGCCTGGAGGAAACCAGGGACTGCGTTAAGCTCATTACTTGACCCTGCCTTTCCCGTGCTGCGTCATGTGGGTTCACCCGGCATCACCATTCCCTGCCCTCTCTTCAACCTTCTTCCCATTGAGACAGAAATAAACACAGGGATGAGCTTCCCACATAACGTGACTTCATCGTGTGTAATTGTTGGAATGAAAACTTCCTGGTTGCTTAGCTGCACAATGCCAATGATTACAGTGATTAAATCAATCAAGACCAATTTCATAATCATCAAATGTATAATTTCCCAACTCGGCAGGGCCCCAACACGTGGCATCCCAGCTGTCTGATACAGGGATCAAAGATACAGTATTAAAACATTTTGGGCTAGGATTAGGTAATTTTGTAAACTTAAGACCATATTAATAAGGATGATGAGACTCTGTAAAACTCCATGCAAATCTGGTTTGTGATTTCCCCAGGGGTGACTTAACCTCAGTAGCTCAAATATGAAACATACTCTCATTGCCCCCAAGAAATTGCCTCACTGACTATTCCCAGAAAGAATCCTTCAGTTGCATGTATAGCTTACTTATATTATTTTCAGTATTGTTCTTGTTCTGTAAAGAGGTTTGTAGGAGGCATTAGCTCAGGTCCTGCAGAGAGCTTGATGGCAATCTATCCAAATGACTTTCGGACTGATTCTGGGCCCCCAGGTTGAGGCCTTGAGCAACACATCTCAAGGAAAGAGAGCCTCAGATGGGAAGCATGGTTTCGCAGCCCGCTACTTCTCTGAGAAGAAATTGTAGCTAAAGAGAAGAAAGTGGCCCAGAGCCAATGGAGGGAAAAGAAAGATTGTATACTCCCTTTGATACTTTTCACCCAATCCCACTCTTTTTCATATAACGAGGCAACCCTTTTCCTGCCACAGTTAATTTTTTGCACAAGTCTCAAAGTATGCAGTTGATTCCACCATCATCACCTGAGGTCCTGCAAATTTCTAGGGTTTGAAACCCTCGCAAGACACAGGAAAATTAATTCATGGAGCGTTGCATCTACCATGTGATACATAATTTTGAAAGTACTGATCAGGACAAGGGCAGGGCACATGGAGGTCCTTCTGCAGGGGGCTGCTAAGTTTTCGCCTCTAGACCTAGGGAAGGGTTACAATGGTGTTGGCCTTATAATAAGTCATTACTGTATATTTGTTTTTGTGTATTTTGCTTCACAGATCTGCAGGTAATTTGTAAAAGCATTCACCATCTTAATTAGACCAAATGACCTAAAAGCTTCTCCCTTCAAGGTAGACAGAACAGTGTGTTCCCCCCCAAAGATGTTCATGTCCTAACCCACAAGACCGGTGAATATGTTTCATTGTATGGTGAGGGGGAATTACAATTGCAGATAGAATTAAGGATGTTAATCAGCTGACCTTGAGATGGGGAGACTATCCTGGAATATCCAATGAGACCCACTGCTGGCTGGGAAGATAGAAGACACCCATAAGCCAAGGGGCACAGGCAGCCTCTAGAAGCTGGGAAGGGCAAGCAAATGGATTGTCCCCTCGAGCCTCCTGTGGCTCTGCTGACAGCTTGTTCTCAGCCTGGTGAGATCCAGTTCAGACTTTGGACGTCCAGGACTGTAAAGTAAGAAATTCGTGTTGTTTTAACCCACTAAGCTTGTGATCATTCGTTACAGCAGCCACAGGAAACTAATACACACTTTTCCTTGATACACTGCTCACTAGTATAAGAGCAATACTCCCTTTTTCTGTAAGATTGCCGCCTCCTTCCCTTCCTCTACAGAGGGACTTCAGACTTCACCTTGTCTCTACTCTTCATTTTTCTCTTAAAGATTTTATTTTCTAAGGAATCTCTATACCCAACTCAAACTTACAACTCCAAGAGGAAGAGTCACGTGCTCTACTGACAGAGCCAGCCAGGCGCCTCGACTCTTTAATAGAAACATTTACTAAAAGAAGATTTCTGATCCCCAGAGCTGTCCATTCTGCCCTACGAATAGCTGTTTATTAAGTAGGAAATTTAAATACACACAGTTGGATATGTCACTATCTTTCTCTCACTAATGTTAGGTTAAAAGAAAAAGCATTTCAGGTGTTTTATTTCACGTTTTGAAAATGTGTTTCATTTCAATATTTTTTGATTAATTTTAAACATTGAAAACATGTAAAAAGAAAGTTAATTTTATTTCTCATAATCTCATGATTGAAAAAATTATCTAAGGAGAAAATATATTCACACAGCAAACAAAACCCAGGGCCCACCCAGAATTAATAGGAGATCTCCCCCCACCCAACTGCACACCGTATAAAGCTGGGATCCCAAAGGACTCACTCTCAATGTAAGAGTGAACTGGAAATAAACCAGCTCCCCAACCCTATCCCCACACCCACACTCACCCCTTCTGGGAAGACTAGGAATTATATCGAACCTTCAAACTTATAAGAGGAAAGAAAAAAAGAAAAAAAAAAAAGAATTTAGAACCAGAAGCTGGTCCTAATAAGGGTTGGTAGGATAAATTCATAGCACCTGGAGGTACCGAAATTCCTCAAGCCAAGAATTTAATTTAGAAGAGTCTAAGCTGATTGTGACTCCAGGTACCTGGCAGAAACAACATTCTGACAGGACCCCACCTCTGTCCAGAGCCTCAAGTAATTTCCATAAATGATATCTCAACAAAAGCCAGTGGTTCAAGCAAGAGAGCAGACAATACAACAAAGAACTCACAAAACTTAAAATAAAAACCTATTAAAAATTAGTAAACATTTGAACAGCTACTTCACCCAAATGATTTACAGATGGCAAATAAACACGTAAATCACCTGTCATTAGGGAAAACACAAGACTAAGGTGAATTCTCACGACCTATGTGTTAGAACAGCTAAAATAAAAACTGACAATGCCAAATGCTGGTGAGAATGCAGAGAAACTGGATATTTCCCATACTGCTGGGGAGTGGGGGGTGGCTGTAAATTAATATGGCCACTCCGGAAATTAATTTGACATTTCCTTAAAAAACTAAACACACACTTGCCACATGACACACTCCTCAGCATTTATTCCACAGAAATTGAAATTTACGTCCACACACCACCTGGACACAAACATTCATAGCGGCTATATTCATAGTAGCCAAGACCTGGAAACCACCTACTGACGTCTTTCCTTGGTGAATGGTTAAACCATGGTTCATCCAACCGTGGATGACTATTTGGCAATAAAAATGACGGGACCGTTGATGCACACAAGGACTTGGATGGATCTCAAGGCGACGTGTTGAGTGAGAAAAGCCAATCTCAAAAGGACACATACTGTGGGTCTATTTATATAACGTTCTCAACTGTTGTCAAACATTTGATGCCAGATGGGTGGCAGCCTGGGACTAGGAATAGTGACTGGAGGGGGAGGGAGGTCTGAGTGACTGGAAAGGGGCAGCAGCAGGGGACCTTTGTGGGGACCGAACAGTACTCCAGCTTCAGCACAGTGGTTGTTACGGGAATCTAGACATCAATGAAACAACACAGAACCACACGCATCCTGCACCAATGTCGATTTCCTGGCATCGTTACTGTGCCATCGTCAACCCAAAGTATAACTGTTGGGGGAGCTTGGGAGAAGGGTACGTAAGACCTCTTTGTGCTATTTTCTGCAACTCCCTGTGAATCTCTAATCATTTTAAAATAAAAATTTAGAAGAAGAAAACATAAGGTATGAGAATTTTCCACAACAGATGGATATTTTACCCAAGAAGCTAAATGAATCCCAAGGAAGATAAATCCACGCAGACGTTCCCATGCATTCACAAACACACATACGTACGTACACTTTTTTTTAAAGATTTTTCTTTTATTTGTCAGAGAGAGAGCACAAGTAGGGGGAGTGACATGCAGAGAGAGAATCAGACTCCCCTCTGAGCAGGGAGCCCGATGTGGGACTCGATCCCAGGACCCTGAGATTATGACCTGAGCTGAAGGCAGATGCTTAACCCACTGAGCCACCCAGGCGTCCCTACACATATTTTTTTAAAAAACAGAGAATACTGGGGCGCCTGGGTGGCGCAGTTGTTAAGCATCTGCCTTCGGCTCAGGGCGTGATCCCAGCATTGTGGGATCGAGCCCCACATCAGGCTCCTCTGCTATGAGCCTGCTTCTTCCTCTCCCACTCCCCCTGCTTGTGTTCCCTCTCTCGCTGGCTGTCTCTATCTCTGTCAAATAAATAAATAAAATCTTAAAAAAAAATAAAAATAAAATAAAAAATAAAAAACAGAGAATAGGATGGTGCCATACAGAACTCTTCTACAGCTTGCCTCTTTTTTTTCCAATACGAATTCTATCAGACGTGGTTATCCTCGTCTTCCCAGGGAAACGCCTTACGAAACAGCATGTACACATTAGCGCAGTTCATAAATGGCTGCGTAGTATTCTATTTTTACATTTTTTTCTTAGGATTTTTCTGGAGATTTGAGACTATGCCGAAATTTCTATGAAAAGAATGAGCATTGTCTTTTCCTCACGTGGTTTGCTGATTATTGACCTGTGTGGGAGGTTTGGGAAGTGAGGTGAAGAACCCCAGTGATCTCTGCTGAAGTTTCCATACCAACCAAACAAAGGGGTTAAGGGCCAGAAGATTCGATAATCCTGCCCCAGTGGGATCTGGAGCTCAAATTCTCTCCCACCTGGCCTCGATCAGAACAAAAATATTTTGAGTCCTCCTTGCATTTCCAGATCACTGAAGGTCCCTTGCGTCCTCAAGCAAATACAGCTACTGACATTCTAATCTCTCTGTCTCTTGAAGATGAGCAGAGGTCCCTCATTCTTCAAACTGAGAGATCCTTTTCACACGTTCCAGTCTACAATCTCCTGTCTCAGCTGTAAGGTACCATTTTTCTAATGCTTAAGGAATAAGCAGCTACAAGCTCAAAACCTACTACAGAAAATGAACATGAGTTTTCTTTTTTCCCCAGCTCTCCAGGCAACACGTATTACTCTGGAAACCAAATATAAAGCTGAGCTGTGAAGGGAGGGGCTGAAGCTTTGCAATCAGCTGCCTCCTTTTAATGATAAGTGTGCCTCCCAGTGGGATGGGTTAATTAGGCAGTGATTGCAGAGTCCTTTAAAAACCCCAGCACTGTGTCTATCACTGGCGTTCATCCTGGAATGGACTGGTGTGGTCAACACTTTTCCTGGACCTCATATTCATCCTTTACGAGTGTCTTTCAGTTCTGCTCCTTCCTTTATGCTCCAGCCCTGCCCTCGACCCAGGCTTATCATTCCCTTCTAACCAGTCTCTCCCTTATCTCTAAACTGTCTCCTCCTCAAACCACGATTTATGTCACAGGGGGGAAAATCTTAAAATACTCTTTTTGGGGTTTTTGTTTGTTTGGGTTTTTTTACTTACCTCTCCTGCAAGGCCTTCAGTGGCCACATGGAACCTATCATTTGAAATCCAAACAACTTGCTCAAGCAGCAAAGCAGTAAATTGGAAAGAATCCCACTTGCGAGATGCTCTGATTTTCCCTACCCCACACTCGGTGTCATGAGCCCACTGTGCAATCACATATCACCTTGCCACTCCCTTCAGCAAACCTTCCACTTCAAAGCAAGTTAGCGCACGGCTTCTGGTGCCGGACCGCTTGTGTGGGCATCCTGCCTCTCCCTCCTGCTCGCTGGGAGACCTAGTCCATGGGGCTCAGCCTCTCTGGACCACACTTCCCAACAAAAGTACCCACCTCACTGGGTTACTCTGGGGATTCAATGAATTAACACCGAAAGAGTGCTTAGAACACCACCTGTGCCCACAGGAAGCATGAAATAGACAGGGACTTTCCTTACTGCTATAGCCTTAGCGCCTATGACAGCGCCCAGTGAAAAGATGGGGAAACTGAGGCATGCAGAGGTGACATGACTTGCCCCAGAGCACACCAGTCCTAAGAGTCTGAGCTGAGAGTCCAGGCGACAGGGCTGGGGTCTGAGCCTGCCCTTCTGAGTAACACGTTACACCATGTCTGCCTCGTCCCCTGGCTTGTCACACAGCAGGGACTCCTTCAGTGTTGCTCAAATTGCTTACTAAAATATCATATTCTAAATTAGGCCCTTTTCACACACTGTACTCCTGGCCTGGAAAATTCTCCTCTCCAAAAAGTATCTCCCCCACCCCCCCGGCCCAGTTTCTTATCGGCGCAGTGTCTCTTCCTCTTCGGAATTTTTATGGCACTTTAATGGCCCCTAAAACTCACTGGCACTGACCACATCCTGTCTTGTAATGTAACTTGTCTTTTTTATGCGCCTCTTTCTCCAGCAAGACTGTAAATCCATTGAGGATAGACTGTGTTTGCCTTATGGTTCGTTGTGTTCCTGGCGGGGACTGCGATGGCGCCGTGCCCAGACCAGACTCTCCTTAAATGTTTGCCGATTGATAAACGGGCACAAAAGCAGCTTGAAATGGACAGAGGAGCCCCTTATTCTCACCGCTGCCCCTTTCTTGGGTGGCAGGACACCCTGCCCCTCCCTCACGACTGTGCGGGAGGAAGAGCTTGAGAGCTGCAGGGTCATAACCTGCATTCGCCATGTCTTACCTGCATGTGGGTTCCACACCTGGTTCCTCCAGCATCAAGGATGTATCTGAAAACAACTGCATCCTTTTCAGGAAGTTCAAGGAAACCTAGACAGGCATCTCTTCTTTCTCCCTGAACTTGGAACCAGGAGGCAAGCAGAAGAAAACCAAAACATCACCTAAATTACTGGAAATGCAGACACATTTCTAGTGTAGGTAAAGGCCAGGTTGGAGAGTGTGGCTTCTGTCTTGGACCAAGTGATAGGCTGATTCTGACCCTCCAGCATGATGTGACGTGACTTACCCACCCAGTCAAAAGCAGCGCTGGACCACCACTGGCCTCCCCCATGGCCCATTGCCCCAGCACAATTTAGTGTGCGAAAAACACACAGAACATGCAGGCAGCTGGCTCCAAAGGGGAGAGAGGGGCTCCACGGAGCATGCTTGGAGCCATCTTTCAAATACACCAATCAGTGAAGTCTTCATCTACTGAGGAGTCCGAGTGAAGGAGTGATGAGGACAGAAGCAATTCTTTAATGTGTGGAAACATAAAACCAAGAGATGCCCCACACAACAGCCTCAGTCTTCACCCACTGGGCTTAACCATCACATCCATGGTCAACCAGAAGTGAGGCCGCCTTCTCAGGGAGAAAGGTCAACAGCCTATTAGAGCAATCTATCCCACTTTCCCAGGACCATTCCCCCACTATCAACCACTGTTCCCGAGCGGATCCCCCTAGGGCCTGTCATGGGAAGCCAAGGTTCTGTTTTGGAATTAATCAGAATAGTACATTAATTAAATTAACCCCAAGGCCACCTGTTATGGGTTAAATTTTGTCCCCTTAAAAAAATCTGTTGAAGTCCTAACACACCACACCTCAGATTGTGATCGTATTTGGAAATGTGACCATATTATTATAAATGTGATTACTAACTTAAAATGAGGCCATAGGGAAGTTAAGGTGAGCCTGTCATGCAGTGTGACTCATGTCCTTATAAGAAGACACAGAGACAGGGAGAATGGAGGGAAGACACAGAGACAGGGAGGATGGAGGGAAGACACAGACAGGGAGGATGAGGGGAAGAAGAGAGACAGGGAGAATGGAGGGAAGACGCAGGCAGAGATTGGAGTGATATGTCTACAAGACGAGGCACACCAAAGATGGACAGCTGTCACCAGAAGTGAGGAAGAGACAAGAGAAGATTCTCCCTCAGAGTCCTCGGAAGGAACCAACCTTGCTAACACCTCAGTTTTAGGCTTCTAACCCCCAGCACCATAAGAGAATGAGTTCCTGTTGTTTCATGCCACCTGGTTTGTGGTCCTTTGTTCACGGCAGCACCTGGAAACGAATACCCCGCCCAATGCCCAAGATCAAAAGTTGACTCTTCCTCAACCCAAATTATGGGCAGACACATTCTCCGTGCGTCTCATCAAGCATCAAAGAAAAATGCTTCATTGAGCATTGGTTATCCTCCTTGGGAACGATCATTTCAACAGCTGAATTCTGAGAAATCTTTAATTTCTTCTTTCCAAGTGCTTATCCTCCCCCCATCCAGATATTAAAATAAGAATTCAATGAATTAGGAAATAATTAAGAAAAAAATATGTTGTGGAAATACAGAGGTGTTTAAGTTGGCTTTCAGAAAGTTTGTTCTCACCTCCATTTTACACGTAAGCAGATTTGTGTGTGCGTGCTGTGGAAATAAATCTGGACATCGATATTGTGCTAAATTAACTTGGACCTTTGTCAGCTTCCATCCTTAGATCATGTTCAGTCCAGGTGTATATGCACACTCTCTTTTGCTCAATTCTCATTAGTATATGCATTTGTACGGATCAGCGCACCACACTGTAATTAGCTGTGGTGTAACTAACTAACTAGTTAGTAGTTCGGGTTCTGTAGCATCTTCCTGTCCAATAGTTTGTTTACCCATCCTCTGCTTCTTGGGCATTGAAATGTGTTTCCATCTTTGCCCATTATAAATAACATGTCTCTGTGTGTTTTTTTTTTTTTTTAGATTTTATTTCTTTATTTGACAGAGAGAGACAGCCAGCTAGAAAGGGAACACAAGCAGGGAGAGTGGGAGAGGAAGAATCAGGCTCCCAGCGGAGGAGCCCGATGCGGGGCTCGATCCCAGGACCCTGGGATCATGCCCTGAGCCGAAGGCAGATGCTTAACGACTGAGCCACCCAGGTGCCCCTCTGTATTTTTTAATTCTCTTAGAATATTTCCTTAGGTTTTTTTTTCCAAAAGATATTACTGGGTGAAACTATTAACAGTATGTTTTATATCGCCATGATTCTCTTAAAAAGACTTATGCAGTTGACCATACCACAAACGATGTTACCAGAAGGATTTAAGTATTTTTAAAGTTTCATTTGGCAAATGTGTAATACCAAACATGTGCTTCGTCATAAACCTTGAAAACACTTTTTTTTTTTTATTTTATTTAAATTCAAGTTAGTTAACATATAATGTATTATTAGTTTCAGGGGTAGAGAAAACATTTTAAAAATTGGCATTACAGGGGCGCCTGGCTGGGTCCATCTGTGGAGTATGTGACTCTAGAGCTCAAGGTCGTGAGTTTGAGCCCCACGTTGGGCATAGACATTACTTAAAATAAAACAAAAAACTTGGCATTATAACCAAATAACTTATGTAGCTAAACTACATTTGTTTCCTGCCCCAGCACAAGAGTAACTTCTCCCATGTACCTGACACATAAAGTCCTTGGGAAAATTCTTAGCTATGTTCATGGGGCTTTCGCTTTACCTGTACAGCTAAGATTCACCAGATAGTTCTGCTGTCACGAACTCTAAAACAGTAGGACCTGAGAGAAGACTGCCTGTTTCCGTAATGAGCAAAAGATAAAAGGATGGTGTGATCTGGTGTCAGGAAAGATACCCAGCTAAATCCAACTCAAGCAAAACCTACTGCATCTTCCATTAAAAAAAAAGAAGAAGAAGAAAAAGATCATGGATTTAGTTTTCTTCTTTTTTCTTTCTTTGTTTCTTCCTTTCTTTATGGGGGGTAATTTTGGGAAGAAGGGAAAGTATAAAGAACAAATTTTAACTTATGCATGCCAAGACAACTCAATGGGGAAATTTTCAACAGATGGTTCTGGAACAACTGGATACCCACATCAAAAGAATGAATTTGAGCCTCTTCTTTACACCATATGCAAAAATTAACTCAAGATGGATTATAGCCTAAATGTAAGACCTCACACTATAACAGTTTCAGCAGAAAGCATAGGAGCAAATCCTAACTTTAGGTTAGGCGATGGTTTCTCATGAAGCATAAGTAAACAATAAATAAATGAATAAATAAAACTTGATCAATTTTAAATTATGTGTATCAGAAGGCATCATTAAGAAAGCACAATCCACAGAATGAGAGAAAATATTTGCAAATCACTTATCTGTCAAGGGGCTTGTATCCACAATATACAAAGAACGCTTACAAATATAAATAACCCAATTTAAAAATGAGCAAAGAATTTGTAGAGACATTTACCCAAAGAAGATAAACAAATGGCTAAGGAACACATCAAAAATTGTTCAACATCATTAGTGATTAGAGAAATGCAAGCCACTGCCATGATAAGATACCACTTCACCCCCACTAGAATGGCTAAAGTGAAAAAGACAGAGTAACAAATGTTGAAGAGAATGTGGAAACGTTAAGGCCCTTACATATTGCTGGTGGGAACGTGAAATGGTGCAGGGTCTTTGAAAAACACATGCTCGTGCAAAAAACCTGTACATGAGTGTTCGTGCAAGCATTGTGCTTACTAGCCAAAACGTGGAAAAAACCCAAATGTCCATTAACTGATAAATATATAAACGAAACATGGTATAGCCATACAATGGAATGTTATTCACCCACTGAAAGAAATGAAGTAGTGTTGCATGCTTGAACAAGGATGACCTTGAAAACATTATGCTCAGGGAAAGAAGCCCCTAAAGACTGTATGTTATGACATCATTTATGCAAAATGTCCAGAACAGATAAATCCAGAGACAGAAAGCAGATTAATGGTTGCCTGGGGCAGGGATGAGGTATGGAAACTGAAATAGGGAGGGACTACTAATGGGTACAGAGTTTCTTTTTGAGGTATTGACTATGTCCTAAAATTAGATTGTGGTAAATGACTATACAACACTGAATATACAAAAAACCACTGAAGTAAATACTTCAAGTGGGTGAATATTATGGCATATGACATATATCTCAGTAAAGCTGCAAAAAAAATTTTTGTTTTAATTGTACCTAATTCCGCCACCAGAGATAATACTCTAAATGTCTGTCATATGTATAAATGTTGCAGCCCTCCCTCAGTGAGGGGTTAGTGAGTGCTAAAGGGGGAAGTCATGGGAGTCTAATGATTAGACCGGAGGCAAGTTATCTTTTCTTCTCTTCATATTAAGGCTTGTCAATTTATTATCCACATTTCAATCACGGCTATAAGATGGTAATATGGAGACTTATTGGTTAAGACAAGACCCAGGTCATAATCACTGACTCCCCTCCTCTTTACCCATCCAATCAAACTTCTTCAAGGGAACACCTAAGTCCACTTATTTCTCTCCATCCCATTTCTACTGCTCTGAAGGCAACATTATTTCTCACTGAGATCGTTGGAAGAGCTCCTCCAACACATTGCCCTGCCTACACCCTTGTGCCCTGGATACCCATTTCCCATGTGGCAGCTAGGATAATCTCTCTCCAGTTTAAGACCCTTCAGTGTCTCTTCTTAATTTAGACTACAGTTAAAATCCCCTTCAAGTGACTCACAAGACAATGGGCTCCCCTACTGACCCTTCCAAGTCTAGGACTTCTCAAGTCCCACCCACCCTACCCCACCTTCCTTTCCAGCCACACTTCATTTCTTTCAGCTTCTAGGAGATAACATTCTCTATTTCTCTCTTTTCTAGGTCTTTGTACTACTGCTTTCTCCAGCTTAAATATTCTTACCCCCACACTCCCAGGTCCCTTCACCAGCCTACTGCTTCTCTTTCTTCAGGAATCATTTGGACGCCACTCCCTGCAAAAGTCTTTCCTGAGTGTCATGGCCCCAAGTGCTCTTGCTAAGAGCTGCCACAGAACCCTCTATTTCCCCCATGATAAGTAACACTTACTGCATTAACTGGGAATTGCCTACTCACTCTCCCCAGCTCCCCTTATCTGCTAAGAGGCTTTGGGCAAGTTACTTAACCTCTCCATGCTTCATTTTCTCCCATGAAACATGGAGATAAAAACAGTACCTACCTGATAGACTTGTTATGAGGATTAAAGAGATAGTATTTGTAAATCACTAAAAACAGTGCCCAGCACATTGCAAGTACAATGTTTCAGTGTTTTGTAAAAGTGTCACATGCATTGTAAGCCCCAGGAGAGAGTTTTTAAAATCTTATTCACTACTGCATCCCTATAAATTTTGTTAAGTTGATAACTACATCAATCAATTAACCAAGCAAATGTATAGGTAACTCAAAGCTAGCTCATATTGTCAAGACCCAGGGGTAAGAGTGGATACCAAATGAAACTAGTTTCCAAAGAAAGCAAGAGAAGAGAGAAGCCCAAATAAAGGCAACAGTTTAAATTAGTGGAGAAAGGATAGGTGATTCAATAAATAAAACTTGGGTCATTGGTTAACCATTTGGAAAAAGCTGAAGAGAGAATCCATTCACAGCACAAAAATAATTCCCTATGGAACTATTAATTGGAAAAGAAAACCTTAACCACAAGAGAACAAAACTCAGTATTTGAGGTGTGGTAGAACATTATAAGCATGGCACAGAGAGTGATATTTATCAGCACGGAAAGATGTTCTCTGTGAGAGCTCTATAGCTGAGTTGTTCGCATCCAGCTTCTGGAGGCAGACTGCCTTGGTCCATATCCCAATTCTACCAGTTACTGTTATGTAACTTTGGACAGGTTACTTAGCTTCTCTGAGCCTCAGAGAAGCTGGAAAATGGAGGTTATCATCACAATAGCAACCACACAAGGTGTTACAAGGATTAAATGGGGAAATATTTGTATATCAAAAATGGTATAGAATGATGGCTGGCTGAGCCTATTTTTATAAGATAGATTTTATATAAAATTATGTCAGCTAGTTATGAACCTATTTTTATAAGATAGGTTTATATAAAATTATGTTAGCTTGTCATACCTCAGAGGTGGGATTATAGGTATCCAGCTTTGTCTTCCTTTTAACTGAATCTTCTAATTATTCTACAATGAGTACACACTACTTTTAAAATAAGGAAAAAAACCCACAAAAGTGATTCTTAACTTCCAAAAATTATTTTAAAAGTCTCGTTGTAGAATATTTGTCACAGGGAGCCTGGGTGGCTCAGTCAATTAAGTATCTGACTCTTGATTTCAGCTCAGGTCATGATCTCAGGGTCATGAGATTGAGCCCCATGTTGGGCTCTGCACGGGGCATGAAGCCTGCATAAGATTCTCTCTCTCCTTCTGCCCCTCCCCACCCCCCATTTCTCTCTAGCTCTCAATTAAAAAAAAAAAAGTAGCCATCATGCAAAAATATTCATGATCTATTGTAAGAGGAAAAGGAGATATATGAAATAGCATGTACGGAATAATTTCCAGTGTGTAAAAAATACTTATTTAATGCAGAGATACATGCAATCATGCATGGAAAAAACAAAGAATTTACAATGTTAGCAATGATTGTCTTTTTAAAATCTTTTAAAGTCTTGTCAAATTATATGTGACTTTATTTTTTCCATTGTGCGTCTTCTTATATTTCTAAATCTTCCCATATGGATATTATTACCTGTGAAACTGGAAAAAAAAAATTTTTTTTAAGAAACAGCATGAACCTTAGGGTAAAAGGTAGATTCTCATCTGAAACAGAGGGAAGAAAGGGTGGGTACAGATTTAGAGGTAGAAGGGAAGGAAGTGTTGGGGAGGAAGAATTTTCTCTGCCCTTTGAGGTCCTTCCAGCTGGACTAAGAATCAAATTGACATGAGACAAATTAACAAGAGAAAATCAAATTTAATAGTGTATTTACAGAGAATCCACACAGACATGGAAATTCTTAAAACAGGCAATAAGGCTTATATGAGGTAAGGAAAGGGGTAAGGGTCTGAGGATACCAAGGGGGAGAAAGACCATTAGCAGGAAGATGAAAAGAGGCGTTTGGAAAACACAGATGTCCTATTATGTAGAGAAGTTTCTTAGGTAGAGAGGAATCTTTGTTAATAGCTCTCGTCTCTGGAAAGCAGGCAGTTGAGGAAGACATAAAATGTTTTTTCTGAATCTGCTGGGTTTGGATTGCTTTTAACTTAAAATAATGTTCACAGCAAATTGGCCAATCTTGGGTTGGCCTGCCCTTGGTCCCTACAGAAGTATTTTCTCTGAAGTGGGAGGTAAGCGACAGAGAGAATGATTTCAGCTATGACAATAATAGTTGTGGGGAATGAAAAATGGTTAGAGATAGGTTAAAAAAAATGTGTGAACCAAGCTGAAGGGGCTACTATATTGAAAAAAACCTAACTTAAGAACAGTGTGAGCTGTGAGCCTTCTGCCCCCATCCCCCCACCCCTGGGTCTCGGAAGCACAGGACAGGAGTCAGATTCACCCAAGGCTAATGAGAGGGTACAAAGGACATATATCATGCCTAGCAAAAGGTATAGAGGTTAAACACCAAAATATTAACAGCAGTTATTTCTGGCTGTTGGAATTATGGTTGGATTTTTTGTTTCCTTCTTTAACCTCACTTGCCTTTTTTTGCAATTGGCGGATATTGTTCCTTGATTAATTTTTTGACAGAAAAATAGATGAAAGTATTAAACAATGCAAGCAAATCTATCAAAGTAAATCCTCCTGAAATTTATCATCGAGCTTAGATCTTAGGTTTTGGTGCGCATGCACACACACACACAAACACACACACAATTATCATCTGGCAATACCACTTGTTAACATTTTGGCCAACATCTTTTTCTGTAAGCACATATACACAAATGTAGCAGATTCTGTCTCCTATGATCTGCTCTGCAAGTCAGAATACGAAGTCATAACTCTTCTTTATTTTTTATTTTTTTACTATTTGCTCCAGTCCATATATGCCACATTAGGAGAGCTTCCCTTAAATTCTTGCCAGCCACCAAATGTCTAAAAAATCTCAGGGGCTTTCTCATTCCAAAGGACATAAGTTTTGCTATTGATTCCAGGAACTGTGGGACTTGGAAAATGTCATTACTCCAATGTATGCTGTTCATTTCATTGCCATGAGATGTCAGTGTTGAGGACAGCCTGCACAGTTTGACAGGTGTGACTACTTGTTGCGTTAGGTGGTCCCTGTTCACTCCAGTCCTCACCCATCCTGCAGGGGTATCCAGGCTTAAGCTCCAAAGTTAGAGTTTTCCCTTCGGCACTCAACACTGCCAAGGATGACAGTTGTCCCAGGGTGTTTGGGTCTGAAGACACTCACCACAAAGAAAAACTATTATTGTCTTGGAAAGGGCCACATGCTGGGCTCAAACCAACCCTGCCCTGTATTCTTAGCTGCTTGTGTTGAGTCCGAGTCAACACCCTGTCCTCAAGGTGATTTTGTTTTGGAGGGTCTCCCAAATAATTCTTGTTTTGTTTTCATTTTTGAGAGAGAGAGGGAGAGTGTGTGCTCATGTGAGCAGGGAGGGGCTGTGGGTGAAGGAGAGAGAATCTTAAGCAGGTTCTGTGCTCTGTGCGTGGGCTCCATCTCATGACCCTGAGATCATGACCTGAGCTAAAATCAAGAGTCGGATACTTAACTGACTAAGTCACCCAGGTGTCCCCCTTCCCTACTAATTCTGTGCCTGGCACTTTCCCTATTGTCCGACCACATCAACTACTGCTTATCTACATATGTTTATGTCTTATTTCTAGCTAAAACTTCTTCGTAAAGCAGACCGCATACATTATTTATCTCTGTCCAGTGGTAGGCTGGAGCCAACTCATACCTGCTCACAAGAGCCAATTGTTAAATTTTCAGAAATATTGTGAGCTGATTGTTGAAGCAGCCATTATCTAAAGTTAAATTATATAAATGTACAATTAAATAACTTATATTGACAGCAAACTTAATAATACTCAAAACTCACCACTTCCAAATCAGCACATTTAACAATTATCTGTGTCCTTGAGGTTCTTTACATCTGTTGTGTCTGTGTGTCGGAAACACTGTATAATTGTGTGCTACTATCTCTTCCCAACTTTGTGTTCAGTGATGTAATGTTGGTAGCTTGAAATCAGCCGTGGCAGGTCGGGGTATTTGCGTTATGAAAATCAACAAACACTCGTGGTTCAACCTTTACTGGCTTGGCACTGATGTCTGTATTCTCAGCAGCTAGAATATCATGGTGCCCAATAAATGGTGGATGGATGGATGGATGGATGGATGGATGGATGAATAGATCAGTGAATGGATGGATGGATGAAGGATTGGATGGATGAATAAGTGGGTGGATGGGCTGGTGAATGGACAAATGGATGATGGGACAGAATAATGGAAGAGGGGAGAGTAGTAGAGGCTTGGGGTCAGGAATAATAACCACAAGAGGATGTTGTCTAGGTGGGGTATTTAGTATTCTGCCTTTACCCTACAGAGCCTACCCAACCAACAACCTCAATTGTTCTATTTCCTTCTTTTGTAGGTTTCTTATGTTGTGTTCTTACATGTTGTGCAAAAGAGTGCAACATAATACAGAAAATGTGGCCACCCTATTTCTGAATTGTATGTTGCTTCATCACATTTCAAAAGAGCTATAAATTTTGCATTCTGGTTCATTCCATTGGAGATAGTGGTGTAGCAATGCACACTGCAGAACACAGGAAGCCCCACGTTTACCATTCACTACACACTGACACTGGCTCCAGGGGAAGGTAAGCAAGGGTGGAGTCCTTCTGTGGCAAGGTTTTCTTGACCACAAGTTCCGTTCCCATACACCATCTTATTCCAGTGAGTATACAGAAAAGGGAACTCAATATTACTACTAAAGCTGACTGTGTTCTTTGTACTAGGGCTCAGTGAAAATCATCCAAGGAGCCAGGTCTGAACTTCTTTTTCTCGTCCGATCTTCCTAATGTCCCCTCCCATGAAATTTCCCTTATCCCAGTTTTAAATATTTCTCTTAGGAGTCTTTCATGTAGTTTTCTTTTAGTGCATTAAAAAGAGGAGAGAAATTAGGGAAAAGAACTGGGAGCAGAAGCCTGGAACAATGTGGAGGAAAAACACTTATTATTGTTATGAACACCTTGCTTTGGAATTCCTTACTAAACAGCTTTCAAGGGAATTCTTTGATGAAAGTCATATCTGTGTCAATAAAATCTGAAGCCCCCCACTCCAGTAGTTGGCAGGTAACGTCTTGTCTTGTCCGGACACCTATTCAATTGTAAACCCCTTGGATTAGATGATGGATTTACATGAGAAAATGTCTGTTCGCCCTCTCTCTCCAGGGCCTGGGCTCTGCCTACTTGGAAGATAACACAAACCCTTCCAAACCCCGAAACCACTGGCAGAGGCCCTGAGTGTCAACAGTTCTTCACCCGATAGTGGGAGGTGGGATAAAGCTCCTTGTAGGGCAAAAGGGGGCTCCCAACCTCCTAACACCCCAGGACCACCCACGGCTCTCTCGGGTTACATTCCGCTACTTCTGTGCTGATAGGAACCTTCTAAAGCCTCTGATCACCGAGATGAGGGACTCTGTTACTCACTCCTTTAGAAGACGTCTATGGAGCGCTGGTTCCCATCAGACCTGAAACAAATGTGTGAAGGTCGTGCTTGACCTTTGCCTTCAAACAGAGCTCAGTGCGGAGTAGGACAGACTGGCTGAAAAAATTAGAATATATGACTAGGTCCTGCAGCTTCGAGTTGTATGCCTGGACTGTGTTCTGGGAGACTGCCACGGTCACAGAAAATAAGAGATTTGAGAGATCGGCCCCAGCAGGGCAAACCCTCCTCACCCAGCCCTGTCCTCTTCGCCCGGTAGATATCTGAATGTTGGGGCCTTTTTTTTTTTTTTTTTTTTTTTAACATGGATGCATTTTCCTTTCAGTCATCCACGTAAGAAGCTCCCTGGCCCGGGTTTCCACAATGTTGGCTCTCCCGCTCTCGCAAAGCATCCGGCCTGCCCCAGCAACGCGGCCACATCACTGCCTCTTCACCAGTTTCTTTGCCCTTCATCTCCCCATCAGGAAAGTGAGGACAGTCACAGGGCACTTCCTTTCTTACCTCAGAAGGAACTCCGAAGAAAGAGTGACACACATTCCCAATTTCTTAGGAGAAATGTGCCTCTGTTGTGATTAATATTATCACCTTGAAGTAAGCCCTGAGATCCTAGGTGTGTGGAAGGGCCAGCGCAGGACCCAAATTCTCCCGAGGTCGAGGAGAGAGGGAGGGAGGGGGACAAGAGAAAGAATCTTGCTTTTGAGACCAGTATCACCAAGTCTCTCCCCTCACAGAGTTATCTGGTCGAAACAGGGGCTGAGCAGAACTATTATCGTCAGGTAATATCTGTATCAGTAATGGTTATCTTTGCATAACTTTCTACTAGGCGCTCGCTGTCCATGGGACAAATACTGGCAGGTGCTCTTTCAGGAACTTTGGGTGCTCCGCTCAGCACCGTGTTCCACACCAGCACGGGGACATTTCTACTCTTCTATAAATAACCACCTAACCACATGGGTGTGACCGGAAGCTGGGTGTGTTTACAGGTTTTACAGGAGGTCACATGTCAGTTGTGTTGAGGAGTGAGGACAGAGCCTAACCTGCCCCTTCCCCTCCCGCTCCCGCTCCCTCCATCCCACCCACACACAACACTGGACGCCTCCCCTTTTTTGTACTTTGTTAAAACACCGGGTGCAATTCTGTAAGAAAATAACTCATCTATCATTCTGACCTGCGTCCAGCAGCCGCCCCTTCTGTGGGGTGGGCCGGTGTACCCCAGAGCTTAACCTGAGGGAAAAGGGGGAAAATCCTGCCCTCCTGAATTCTTGCTACCCAGCTTCTGATGTCTGGGGGCCTTTCAGCTCAGGGTGGTTAGTGAAACTCCTGCCCCATCACCACTATGTTTCCATGATATTGGAAGATGGGAGATTGCCCTTTATAGAGCACTTGGCTTCTGGCAAGGCCCCCCCGGAAGAGGCCCGCTCACTCACCTTCATGTACCCCCACCCATTTCCTCCAAATTTGCTTATTTATTCACTGGCGGGGCTGAGAGCCTGGGAAAGCCAAGCCAGAGCCAAGCATTCCACAAAATGTGACCATGACCCTCGGGGCATCTGGGCAGCCTCGCGCTCCCCCTACACCCCATACCTGAATGCTGGACCTGTGGGGATTAGGGTTTACAAAGCCGGTGCCTCCTGGAAATGGAACAAGTCTCTAAAATCCACAATAGAAACAACTTTTAAAGCCTTCAGCCTCAGAACAGTTTCATGAGGCTTGAGTTTTGTTTTTTGATGCTTGGTTTTTGGAGGCCTGGCTGCTTTCTGCTCACCTCCACCTTGAGCAGCAGGGCGTTTTTCTTCTTGCTTCTTTCCCTCCTCCCCGGGCCCCAGCACACTCTCTGGTCTACACCCTTGTTTATAAGTCGCGGTTCCCTGGTTCGGTTGGGCTTGCGGTCTCAGGGAGGATGGATGGCCCCCAACAGTGAGCTATGCACCAGATAGAGTTCTAGGAAAGGAAAAGAAAGGTCTTGTTTTGAGGAGTAAGTCGGAGGTCCTGACACGGGGGTGCGGAGATGAAACATAGCTTGTTTTCACACTCTCAGCTGACAGAGATCAGAGCACAGGGACTGGCTGGAGCAGAGGGAAGGGGAACCCTGGGGCCTCAAAGTCAAGACCCACTACTAATAGCAAAGCTTCTCCACAGGCAACCTGAGCTCACATTTAAAGGGGGAAAATATTTTTTTTGAAGTATGCAGATAGATTAATGAGTCCAAGCTCCCAGGCACAATCACTGGAGAGAGAAGGAGGCCAAGGGCCTCCCCCGCGTTTTGTGCACCTGCGGGGGGCCATTGCGTTTAGAATCAAGGCAGCCCCTTCTTGGTTTTTCCTTCCTCTCTCTTCTTCTCTCTTTCCTTCCTTCCTCCCCTATCCTTCCCCTTTGCCCCTTCCCTTCCCCCTCCTTCCCCTTCACTTTCAGCTGCTCTCCTCTTAGAGGGAAGAGAAGAAAAGGTAGTTCCCTTTTTCACCGGAGTTCACAGGGCACCTGGAACCACAAAGCATCGGACTGGGATTATTCTCTCTCTCCAGCAGCTCGGTGTAGCGTCTGGGCCTCTCCAGGTCTTTAGACGTAGAAACATAAATACTGCTGTTAAGGAGTGCTAGACTGCAAATACCAGGGAGCCAGGGTCAGAGAAAGATGGCATTTTACTCCATCCAGGGCATCCAGGGCCGGCTTGGGCCCGAATTCAGTGCACAGGACACATGGCATTGTCCTTCTTCTTCTTCTTCTTCCTTTTTTTTTAACTCTAGATCTTTGTTTTCACTGATACTCTTTTTTGCAATTTATACTGTAAAGCAAAACATCAAAGGAGGAAGGAGCTTGTCAGGAAACGAAGGAGGAGCGGGAATATCTTAGTCTGGAATTCTCCATTTGGTCCATCCAAATGGACCCCGAGCACGTAGGTCTTGCTAGGTGCCAGACAGGGCAGGCTGGAAGCTCATCTGAGGTGGGCTGGGAACCTGGGCACGAAGAGTTTTGGCATCTTGAGGGCATGTGTGGGACTCATCTCTGCCCTGCAGTGTTCACACGGTACCCAGAGCCGAGTTTCTGAATTTCTTGGAGAGCTGAAATTTCAAATCCAGGAGTGTCTCCGGATAGTCTCCCACAGAACCTCAAAGCACAAACAAACCAAACGACAAACACCCCTCCCTGCAAAAAGGAGATGCCGTCTGGATGTATATTCCTTCCAAGAGAAAAATATTCTGCCCTCCCCTCGTGCTTTTTCTTTTTCCCTCCTTCTGTTAGCAAACCCTCTTGCTCGACCCTAGACCCCAGCAGAGAAAACCAGAAACAGACAAGACTCTTAATTCATGCTCTCAACTAAAATCCATGGTTTTTATTTCTTATCACACCTTCTTGAGGCATTGATGAAGGCGTTTTGCAGTGACCGAAACATCCCAACTACCAGAGCCAGCCCAGAAACACCCTGATAGCAACGCAACGCCTAGAAGACCACAGCCTGCATGTCCCCTTCCCTGCCCATGACTGTGAGCTGAACACATACAGACTCCCACCCGAGACCACCACCTGTGCCTGCTCTCTTGTGCATATGCCTCACACACACACACACACGCACAGACACGCATACACACGCATGCCCACGACTTCTCCCTGTAAGACTCTAGGTGTCCTCTAGCCAGCAGAGAAGTTGGATATAAAAGCTTGAGCCAGCCAACTCCCTCAGCAGCTGGCATCCGAAATTCATCTCTCCCGTTCTCTTTTCCAAACCCTCATCTCTGGAGTTATTGGCTTCTCTCACAATGAGTTTTTCCGAGTTTGTCTGTAACGGTGTTGGCCAACCTTAGCCAGGAGTTGTGCTTTCGATTTGCCCCCCACCTTGGGATTCCCCAGGAAGCAACAGTTGGCCAGGGCACCGGGGTTCACTCAGTCGTTTCCCGAGTTAGAGGCTGTGATAGATGGATTGCGAACACTTCCTTCCTTCCTCTTTGGGTTTTTTTTTTTTTTTTTTTTCTGGAGTGTAGCCATTGAAAGATCTTCTGACCCAAATTATTTTTCTGTCCTCTGTAAAATCATAAGTCACTGCGATATATATATTAAAAAAGAAGCCATGGAGGGAAGAGTTTTCAAAAACATTTGGCCCAAATCAGAATATAACAAATCCCAAATTTCAAATCCCTCTGTTTTGTTGCCATCCCCACAAAGAAGAAATATTGAGGCTAAGAAGAAACAGGTCGGGAGATAAATGGGTCACACAACCCGTAGGACTAGTACATGCACAGGGACGGAGCTACCTCTATGGGCCCCCGGCTGATATATGCTTCTCCAGGGTCCCCTGCCCCTGGTTCCTGGCCTACAGGGCCTGCTGTGGTCCTGCCCTGCTTAATGTGGGGTCCGCACCAATGGTCTTTAACTGTCTAGGATTTTGAAACCCAAACAAAATTTTGGAAAACTATGTACCCTTGCATAACTAAAATTTTTTATCATTAACTTTTAAGTTACAAAGGATATCTAATATAAATATATATATACACACACACGTATATATCTCCATCATCCACATAAAAAAAATAAATGATCATGTTCTTTGAGATTTGGGAATGTTCTACATTTTTCCTTTCTCTTGCTGAATTCGTATTTCCATTCTGTGACTGCCAACCCAATGGAATTTTATCCTGTCATGGCAACTTCTCAGATAAATTGTCAACGTTTCATTTTATACTTGTCACAAGAGAAACACCCCTGAGAGAGCTACTGTAACTATTCAGTAACTAGTAAGACTTTTAATAGGGGAAAGAAATGATATTTAGATGATCATTAATATATTAGACTCTGTTTTGTTTTTTTGTTTTTTTTTTTTTTAGACTCTGTTTTTTTTTTAAGAATTTCTAGAGTAAGATCATTAGGCTTACTCTAAGACTGTAAGTTAGGCAGATAGGATCGATCAGTATTTCAGATGGATTCTTATCTCATTAAAATCTATTAGAAAATTGATGGTGTATTTTATTAAACATGCTGGATACATTCCAGAAGGTGAGGGTGATTCTACCACTCCAAGAAGTTTTACTTTGGCCCAAGAATTGCACAATTTCTCTTCTTACACTGTAATGCATTTTTATATTTGAAAGTCTTCTTCAAGAGATGACTGAAAACATCGGGTCTATAATGTTTTGTTAGCACTGAGTCTGCCCTTACCCCAAGGAGCATATCACACCACAGAGCACATCCGAAACTCAACTCAAATCACAGTGAGTAGAAACTGAGTCCTTGGAAGTTTGTCAGTTGCCCCAGCTAACTACTCCAACAGTAACAGGCTAAACCTCATTAACATCATTTGTGTTTTGGATTCTTCAGTAGATTACAATGGTGGAGCTATACGGATCTACCTAGTCCTCGTTCATTCTTCCACTGGCACACATATTTTAGGGAACTGGTAAGATTTCTAAAAGCAGGCAGTAGTCATGGGTAGAGACAATGCCCTTCCCTTTCACTCATCCCCTCATTCCATCCCATCCACCCATCCCATCCACATAAGGTTACCTAGAGCATCAGGCATAATGCTAGGAATGGAGATGAGAGGCCCTCAGAGACTTGCTAGCAGGGCCCCAATTATAATGTGGAATAATACATGAGGTGCTCATGTGCGAGATGCCTTTGGAGCACAGAGGATGGGCACCTGACTCAGACTGAGGCCCGATCACCACACTCATCATTGCTGGCATCAGAGAAGTAGGTAATCATTAAACTGAAAGCGGTGGGGATGTCAGGATGAATTTCAGAGTTTAGATTTGGCAAAGTGGGTGAAAAGTGGAGTCACTTATTAAGATAAACAAGGAGGATACAATATCTGCCTGGTCCTCAGCCCCTTCTATGGAAAACTGCCCTACCATACACTCTAATTTTAAAACACTTTATTCAGATATAATTCACTTACCATACAATTCATCCATTTAAAGTGTACGTGTCGGGGCACCTGGGTGGCTCAGTCGGTTAAGCATCTTCCTTTGGCTCAGGTCACAATCTCCGGGTCCTGGGATCGAGCCCCATGTCTGGCTCCCTGCTCAGCAGGGAGTCTGCTTCTCCCTCTGCCTGCACATGCACTCTCTCTCTGTGTCAAATAAATAAATAAACTCTTTTTTAAAAAAGTGTAAAAAAAAAAAAAAAAACAAACAAAAAAAGTCTTCTTCAATCATTCTATCACAAATCTCTGCCAGAAAAAAAATATGCATATGTATGTATAATTTTCCTGCAAATAATGGCTTTAAGCATTAAAATTTTGTCTGGATAGTTATTACAATTATTAGTAGTACAAAATTGATCATAACAATACACACACACACATATGTGTATATATACCATGACTTCTTTCACCATAAAATCAAAATTCTGTTGGAACTGTATCTCTTATTGAGATGGACAAAATTGACTTTATTTTTCAGTTAATTCATCTACCCATAGATGAATATTACTTTTTGTTGTAGTAAAACAGGAATTCATTATATATTCTTTTTTTTTTAAGATTTTATTTATTTATTAGAGAAAGAGAGTGAGCAAGAGAGTGAGAGCACAAGCTGGGGGGGGAGGGGCAGAGGCAGAGGGAGAAGCAGGCTCCTGCTGAGCAGGGAGCCTGATGCAGGACTTGATCCCAGGACCCTGGGATCATCACCTGAGCCAAAGGCAGATACTTAACCGACTGAGCCACCCAGGCGCACCTTGTTATATATTCTTATGTTTTGTTTCCATAGGTGTAAGCACTTAGAAGCCAAGTTCACATAAATAAATAAATGAGAAGGGAGTTTATTATAGCATCGTTATCCAATTCTTTGCACTAAATAGATATTCTCTAGTGCACAATTTTAATCATCTCATCACTTCTTTTACGATATTTTTATTAATGTCTGGGGATTAGAACTAACATCTTAATTTATAACAATCTAGTTTAGGGTAATGCCAACTTAATTTCAATAGCATATAAAAACTTTGCTCCCGTATTCTTCCACTCACTCCTCCTCCTCTGTGCTGTTATTGTCATATAAATTAATCCATCAACACAGATTTGTAATTATTGCTTTATGCAGTTGTCTTTTCAATAATGTAGGGGGAAGTTACAAAGAAACAAAAACAAAATAATTAAGCCTTTTTTATTTACCAGTGCAATGACCTTGGCCAGTGTTCCATATCTTTTCTCAAGGCTTCAAGTTACTGTCTAGTGTCCTTTCATTTCAACCTGAAATGTTCCTTTTACTATTTCTGAGTCACATCTATGCCATATTTCTACTATAAATAATATTCCTCATTTGTTGTATATCTGAAACTATATCCATTTCTCCTTCATCCCTGAAGGATAGTTTTTCCAGATACAGAATTCTTGGTTGACCTTTTTTTTTTCTCTTTCAGGACTTTAAATATGTTATCCTCTGTTTTCTGCCCTCTGTGGTTTCTCATGAGAAATCACCTGTTGGTCTTGTTGACGATCCCGTGTATGTGATGAGTCACTTCTTCCTGCCTTAAGACTCTCTCTTTGTTTTTGGCTTTTGACAGTTTGGTTATAATGCGTATAGATGTGGATATCTTTAAGCTTATGTGGAGTCTGTTGAGGGTTTTTTTTTTTTTTTGATGTATAGATTAATGCTTTTGAGCAAATGTGGGAACATTTGGCCACTACTTTTTTCAAATATTCTTTCTGCTTCTTTTTCTCTCTCTTCTCATTCTGAGTGATAGATATATATCTGAGTGATAGATATATCTCGGTGGTGTCCCACAGTTCTATGAGGCTCTGATCATTTTTCCTTACTCTTTGTTCCTTCTGTTCCCCAGTCAGGATAACTTCAATTGACCTCCCATAAGTTTACTGATCCTTTCGTCTACCTGGCCAAGTCTGATGCTGAGCATCTCCAGTGAATTTACTTTAGCTATACTACACTTTGCATCTCCAGGATTTCTATTTGGTTCTTTATTTTACAATTTCTATATTTCTTGTTAAACCCATTTCTATTACCTCCCACCCTCCACTTTGGTAACCACCAATCTGTTCTCTGTATTTATGATCCTGCTTATTTATTTGTTTAGATTCTACATATAAGAAAGAGCATGTGGTTTTTGTCTTTCTCTGACTTATTTCACTTAGTGGGATGCCCTCAAGGTCCATCCATGATGTCACAAATGGCAAGATTTCATTCTTTTTCATGACTGATATTCCATTTTAGATAGACAGACAGGTGTAGATATGTCCTACAACTTCTTTACCCATTCATCCATCAGTGAACACTTTGACTGTTTCCATATCTTAGCTCTTGTGAATAATGCTACCATGAACATGGGGGTGCATCTATCTTTTCAAGTTAGTATTTTTGTTTTCTTCTGATAGCCTCTACCTTCTTGTTGATATTCTATATTACAGAGACATTATTCTCACATATAGTTTCCTTTAATTCTTTGAACATATTTTAAATAAATAATTTAAAGTCTTTGTCCCAGTAAGTCCAACATCTAGGCTTCTTCAGGAATAGCTTTTACTGATGGCCTTTGTTTTGTCTTGTTTTCTGTGTGTGGGTCATAGTTTCTTTTTTCACGTCTCATAAATGTTTGCTAAAAAGTGGACAATTTAAATAATGTTATATGGGAACTCTGAAAATCAGATTCTCCCACCTTTCTAGGGCTTTTACCACTGCCTTCGGCAGCTTCAGTGTTCACCAGTTGCCTCTGACTATTTCCGACAAGCAGGTCCAGGGGAAAGGCTGTTCCCACTGGGTAACTCTGAGTCAGGTTAAATAAAGACAGCTTTGCCAATGGGGTCTTCCAGGGAACCAACAAACAGATCAAATCGTGGCATTTCTGGGATTGGGGTCTTGAAACACCAACCACATTCTCTAACCATTCCAATGACTGCCAGTCTGTTTGCCCTGTGACTTGAGGCTCTTGGTTTCCAATGCTACCACAGAGCTAGGGAGGAGGAGGTGGGAATAGTACAAATCACCATTTTTTCCCCCAGTGTTCCTTTTTGCTTTTGCAGAAGAGATGGTTTCTGAAGATCCCTTCTCTACCATCTTCTCTGATATCCCAGCTGATTCTCCCAGCTTTTTCTCAATCGTATGCTAAAAATCTCATAATGACTTAGCTCCAAAAATTATGCTTATTCATCTATCAGTAACAACTCAATGAGATCCTCTTTCCATTCTTTGAAAAGAGCTAGCTGTGATTTGCCAAAGGATTGAGTCCCTGTCATTTAATGTCATCGACGTTTTCAATAACAGTACTTCATACTATCCCTTGGGTTGGTACCCAGTGATTTATGTACCACGGAGCAATCTTCCATCACAAGATTTAGGATGCGGAGAGGTATGCCTTCCTTTCTAAGTTCAGAAAGTCACACTTTCTCTTCTGGCCTCCTTTCTGTGAACAGAAATGCCCTTTTGGGTCTAGAGTCACAGTCTAGGAAGGAGCATTGTAACTCCCCCTAAAGCCTCCCCTAAATTTCCCAGAGACATGAAGGACTGGTTCTCCCTGCTTTCTCAGAGTTCCCTTTCCTCACCACTTCTGCATCTTTCTACAGATCCCGTACCAAGAAAGTGGTCCTGAGGTTAGGAAGGGGAAGGAGAGGTGCACTGTACAGTGATCCCTGGTAACTATTCTAAGGTGTGTTATAGAGCCACAGAGAAGGATTTCCATCTCAATTCATGTCATCAAAACCCTAGGTGGTAAATGCTATTATCGGTGGAGTCATAGGGTTTCTATACTGGAGAGGCTTTGGAATTACATTTTGGTTGAGACAGAGGGTAGAGACCAGGGACTGAGTCTTGAAGTTGTATTTGTGTAGTTAGCACAAGGTATTGGGAAAGAGTATGTTTTAATTTGGAGCAGCTTGAGGAGAGAGGGCTGAATTCCAGATTATTATTCGATTTTGCAGAGTCAGATTCAATAACCTCAGTCAGAGAGCTGGTGTAGCAAAGCCAGGATCGAAACTCAGTTCTGCCAAATCCTAGAACCAGTGCCTTTTGTGCCATTTTATAAAGTCACTAGTTGCGGGTTAACCATTCCCAGCAGTCAGACCCTTAGCCCAAGGCTATTCCTTGCACACCATACCCGATGTGAGTTTTGCCATAGAGACCATTTTTACTGGGCTCTTCTCCCTCCTTCCAGAGCAGAGTGAGCAGATATACTCACTGGGTTGTTACCCTCACTGTCTTCAGTACTACTGAAGAGAACCATCCCGGGCTTTGGTCAGCCTGTTCCACAGCCTTCTCCAGCACCTGCCACAAGTGACCCCAAGTGTAGATACACCAAATTTGGGGAATGCGTGCAGGAAGGCTTCCAAAGCCTCTGGGCTGTCATCTGACAAGGTGGGAGCTCCTCTTCACAATCGGAAAACTAGAATGTCATTAAAACCCCTGTTCCTTGAGTCTCAGCACCTTGGTTGTGGCATTCTGCCGTTAGACACATTTTAAGCGCATTTTTACAGGCCAAGGTACCCAAAGAGAAGATTATTTCTGGCTCTGTGGTTTTTTTTTGGGGGGGGGGTTTAACCTTCTTTTTCTTTCTGGATTCCAGCCACTCCTCTGTTTCAATTCCTCTCTCCTACTTGGTTCTCCTTTCTGTTTCTGGACATTTTACCCCTAATTATTTCAGATTCTTCTCCCTGCTCTGAAGTGTTTGTATCTGAAAATCAAAAAGACTTTCTAGAGAGACTGGGAAATTCTCCAGAAGTGGGGACAGAGAAAGGATTGTGACGTTCATCCTCTATTGGAATGAAAGCCCACATTGGATGATGACATTTTCCCACTAGTGTGGCTTCCTCCTTTAAGCATTTCACAGATGGAAATTTCTTTTTCAAAAGGGCAAGCCTTGTGAAAAATGTTTAAAATTAATAAATAAATAGTTGATCATTCTAAATTTTCATGCCACTAAAGAATATTGTGTTGGTGCTTCTATGTTCAGCGCAACACATGTACACTTACACATTTACTTAAACGTTCCCACTGGGCCTGAAATATACTAGACATTTATCATTATTTTTCAAAGGGATAGATGAATAAATGACTGAATGAATGACTGAATGAATGAATGAATGACCACAGGAGCCGGAGAGTAAGTTCTTCAAAGCAAGGACGAGGACTCACATGTCTTTGAAATTTGAACACCTAGGATAGCACAAAGTGGGTACCAACTGTTTAGGGTAGCATAACAGCTCTGCCAAGTTCCCGCGCCTTTGACCTCGACGAAGTTCTATTGTTACACTTAGCCCAGATTGTCACAAATGGTCTTTGCACGAAAGCGTTGGCTCATACTGGCTCATTCTTCCGTTTGTTCTCTACCCCAGATCTGATTATCAGAGCTGTTTGCCTCAGTCCCTGAAAAAGCAAGGTCCTTTAGTTGTTGTTCCAGACTCACCTCTTCCGAGTCAGTCGAACTACTCCCTGTAAACAACACCCCTGTAGTTCCCCCTCCCTGATTGCCTAGCTGCAGCCAATGAGCTTCCCTAGCCTTGGTCCTTCTATTCTAGTACAGATTTGAGGAGGCTCAGAATAGGCCACCCAAAAATATGCCACATTGGCACTGGGATTATTTTTAGCTGACAGCCATTGAGAAACACCAGACATAGGAGAACTCTCTGCCCTCTCCCTTCCTGCCTAAAAGCAGGGCAGGCATTCCCCTTTGCAAAGGTCTGCTCTCTCCCACTGGAGTGACAAGAATGACTCTTGACCACTGAAGACAGTTTTATCACTGGAGACAGTGAGATGAGTGCACCTACCGATGGAACTGAACAGCCCTTACTGGCCACGCACATCCTAGTCCCCTCTCCAACTTCACCACCTCTAGGAGCCCAGACCTCCCCCTTCTCCTTTGTCTGGTCACTGATCGGATCTTATCACTCTTCGTTGAAATGATGTATAGACCGAGTCAACCACTTCTCTGGGATTTCGACTTCTTTTCTGCGAAGCCCCTCTGCATATAGAAATGTTAATACAATTTCTACGCCCTTTCTCCTGTTAATCTGTCTTGTGTCAGTTTAATTCACAGGTTCCCAAAAGACCTAAAAGGATAGAGGAAAAGGGTTTTTTTCCCCCCTATAGATTCTTAGGTGAATTCCTCAGTAAAATTTTTGCCCTCTCGTATTCAATTCACACTAGAGCTTCCTGCCATATATTCGTCACTGTTACTCATTTAAAAAATGCAAATTGATCAATGACTTTCTTCCTGGTAATATCCTAGGAGGTTGGAGAGACTAAGTTTAAGAGGAAAGAGGCCCTGCCCTTGAAAAGGGAAGGGCAAGGGGGAAACAGGTACATAAATAAATAAGTGGACCAAGGAAGTAGGACAAGCATTTCAACCTGGAGATATCAGAGAAGGCTTCATGGAAGTGGTAGCCCTTAGAGCAAGCTCTGGAAGATGAGTGGATGTGTCCCAAGTTGGGAGGACAAACAGGAGGTGGGGAGCCATGTCAGGAAAGGTTTGGAGTATCCACAGCTGGGGAGCTGTGAATGGCTCAGCCGTCCCTTATGTTTTCCACGTATGAGAGACTCTGTGATATGGTGGGTGGGGGTAAAGCTGGGGCTTGAGTCAGATATCGGCCCCACCGCAGGAGGCATGACCTTGGGTGGGTCGTTTTACTTCTTGGGCCTGGAAGGAAAATGAAGATAATAATACCAATTCCACAAGGTTGGTGTGAGAATTCAGTGAATCAAGGGACTTAGAACTATGCCTGGCATTATATAAGTGTTAGCTGTTAATTATATATTTTCTCCATTTTGCCCATTTTTGGCATTTATATAAATAGAATCATTTTATATTTTTTTGAGATGTTTTTAGTCAACACTGTTTTTTCTTTTTTTAAAAGATTTTTTATTTTAGAGGGGGGAGGGGCAGAGAGAAAGGGAGAGGGAGGGGGAGAGAATCTCAAGCAGACTCCCTACTAAGCACAAAGCCCGACACGGAACTTGATCCCAGGACCCTGAGGTCATGACCTAACCCAAAACCAAGAGTCAGATGCTTAACTGACTGAGCCACCCAGGTGCCCCAACACTGTGCTTTTGAAATTGATTCATATTGTTACTTGCCTCTGTAGTTCATTAGTTTTTCGGCTTAGCCAACACATCATGCATATACACCTTATCTCTGTAAAGTGAGTGTGAATTTTGGAGAACAGGGACTGTATTTTCTATATTCCTTGCTTTCAAGGCGTTCTCAGTGGCATTAGTGGTTTGTTCTTGGAGACTGTTAGCTGTCTTTTTAGCATATCTCATCAGAGAAGACAAGACTGGGGGGAACTTACTGAAGGTTGTAGAGATTTTGCACCAAGCGTGGTGACCGCCCATTCCCCACCCGGACTGACGCTTCGATCAGAGAGATGGCCCCACGCTGGCCATGAGAGATTCGAGCTGGGTAATTATGACTGGGTGTGTTTAGTGTACCCTGTGCTATGTCAGTTCCTTTACATGAACTCTCCTATTGAACCCTCAGAACAAGCCGAAGGAGGACGTTTGCCGAGGCTGCCATAACAAAGGACTCCAAACTGGGGGCCTTCAGTAACTAAAATTTGTTGTCTCGTAGTTCTGGAGGCTGGAAGCCTAAGATCAAGGTGTCGGCAAGGCTGGTTCCTTCCGGGCGAGGGGAATCGGTTCCATGTGTCTCCGTTGGGTTCTGGGGTTTGCGGGCCACCTTTGGCCTTCCTCGGCTTGTAGATCTCTGCCCTCATCTTCGCATGGTGCTCTCCCTGTGTGCGTGATTCTGTGCCAATCCCCCTTTTTTATAAGGACAATTCATATTGGCATTAAGGGCCCACCCTATTCAAGTATGACCTCATCTTTACCAATTATCCTTGCCTTGACCCTAGTTCCAAACAAGGTCACCTTCTGAGGTGCTGGGGTTAGGACCCCCACATATGAATTGTGGTGGGATTGGGGGGGACACAGTTAAGCCCATAACAGGAAGATACAGAAGAGAAGCCTACAGAGATTGTGCTAAGTTGCCGATGTGGAAAGGCTGGGGGGCCCAGGGTTAACATGGTGACCTGGTGGCTCTGAGATGGGAGGATGGAGGTGGCACAGACCCCAGGAGCCACTGGGATGCCGTGGTGACCCATATCCTCTGCAGCCCCCCCCCCCAAGCTGTTCCAATGAGAGGTGACAGGGTGAGCTCTGGAGCTAGTCAAACTGGCCACTCACCAGCTATGAGCTCTTAGGAAAGTTATCTAAGCTCTCAGAGTCCCATTGCTTCATCTGTGAAAGAACAGCATCCCCATCATGGGGCTGTAAAGGGTAAAGGGCACGGGACGATGGGTAAAAAATGTGGTAATGGTCAAAACTGACACCCTCCCTTCCTCCCAGCCAGCGTGAGCCCAGATTTCCTACATTTGGGCCCGTTGTGTGTGTGTGTGTGATAAAAACAACATAAATTTACTCTCTGAACAATTTTTAAGCCCCGTTGACTGTATATGTGTTGTTGTGCAATGGATCCCTGGAACTTTCTCATTTTGCATGACGGAGACCCTATGCCCATCAAACAATAGCTCCCACTCCCCGCTCCCCCTGGCCCCCAGCAACCACATTCTTCTTGTTCCTATGAATTTGACTACTTTAGATGCGTCATAAGGGGGGGGGGGTCACGCAGTATTTGTCTTTTTGTGATTGGCTTATTTTATTCAGCATCGCGTCCTCAGGGTTCATCCATATTGTGGCGTGTGACAGACTTCTTTCTTTTATAATGAGGAATACTATTTACATACATATATATATATCTCACCGTCTTATCCGTTCACCTGCCAGTGGGCATGTAGCTTACTAGTGCATCTTGACCATTGTGAATAATGCTGCAGCGAACATGGCAGAGCAAGTATCAGTTCAGGATCCTGTTGTCAGTCCTTCTGGATATATACCCAGAATTAGGATTGATGGCTCAGATGGCATCTGTTTTTAATTTTTGAAGAATCTCCATACTGTTCCGTGGTGACTGCACCATCATATGATTCAGATCCATTTTTATTAATTGAAGTAATTAAGTACAGCGCTTGACCAGAAAAGTCATTTGAGTGGGAACGGGGGTGGGGAATGGTGGGAGGAGGGTCAGAAAGGAGGAAAACGAAGGAGAGCTAGAGACGGCGTCCTCTCCCGCTGTCTGCCTCCGGGTGTTTCTTAAGTGGAGGGGGGACACTACTGACCTTTGGGTCTGGACAATTCCTCTTGAGCCACTGTCCCACACATTGCAGGAAGGTTACCAAGGCATTAAACACCAGTAATATCCCCAGTCATTGTGCAACCCCAAACATTCATGTATTTCCAAACTCTGCCCTAGGGACGGTCCCGGCCCTGGTTGAGGGCGATTGGAGGTTCCAGCAGCCCCCGAGCTGCATGCTCTCTTTGGGAAGCCCACAGCAACCAGCGCGGGGGTAAGCCCAGGCTGGTGCCCAAGTAGCCCTTCATGACCGTCGGACTCTAGAATTGCTCTGTTAGCTAACATGCAGCAGGGAGGTACTGGAGTCAGAGGGCTGAAAGCCATCAGCGGAAGGGAGGAGGGGGAAGGGAAAAAGCGGCGAAGGCATGTATAAGCAGCAGTTCCCACCAGTGAGACACCCAGCCGGGTGTTTCCCCTGCGAGTCCCTCCTGTGAGCCGGTTTGAGCGGGTGTGGGGCTGAGGACCTGTGCAGAAGGCCTCCTGAATTGTCCTGAGGTTACCTTTAGCTCATTATAATACAAAGATCTCCTTCTGTGGGCGGGGTTTTCTACCATTTTTTGAGCACGCGAGGTATGTGCTAGCGTGTTGACTCGCTAGACTTGTACAACGGAGCCAGAGTGCCCAAGTAACAGAGTACGTGTGAGCTCCCCAGTGTAAACGCAAGCTCCTACCCCTGCCCCCTAACACACTGAGTGGAAGCTTCCCATGCTAACCTCAGGGGGGATGGTGCTTTGAGAGCTAGATCCCTGTCGCCTTACTCGTAAGAGTAATAAAAAGTTCTTTGCTTCCAACACTTCTTGGGTTGTGTTCAATTTAATGCACCCCAAGTGACAGATCCCTTGGGTTTGGTTACACTTTGCCATGGCTGGACTTTTGCAGCCCCGTTTCCATGCTCTCCCCTGGGAGAAGCTGGTGTAATGTCAAGGGTGCAGTTACTAGGGGAGGAGACAGGTTCTGAGCTTGCCGAGTGGCAGTCTCTCCAAAAGCACTCAGTAATTCGATGAGAAACCACTACACACCTATTAGAACGGCCCAGATCTAGAAGGCTGTGAGTACCACGTGCCGGTGAGCATGTGGAGTGATGGGAGCACTCGTTCACGGCTGGTGGGAACGCAAAATGGCACAGCCACTTTGGAAGGCAGTCTGGTAGCTTCCTACAAAACTTCACATATTCTTTTCCTACCAACCAGCAATTGTGCTTCTCAGTATTTACCCAGTGGAGGTGAAAACTTATGTCCACACCAGTGCCTGCACATGGGTGTTTCTGGCAGCTTTACTTGTAATTGACAAACCTGGAAGCAACTGAGATGTCCTTCAGGAGGGGAATGGGTAAAGGAACTGTGGTCCAAACAGACAGTGGAGTATTAGGGCTAAAAAGATATGATCTCACAGGCCATGAAAAGACGTAGAAGAAATTTAAATGCGTATTACTAAGTGAAAGAAACCAATCTGAAAAGTCCATATTCTGTATGATTCCAACTATATGACTTTCTCGAAAAGGCAAAACTATGGAGACGTTAAAAAGATTAGCGGTTGCCAGGAGGTGGGGGGAGGGTTGGGTGAAGAGAGAGAGCACGAAGGGCTTTTAGGGCTGTGGAACTACTTTGTATGATACTATAATGGTGGATACATGTCATTAAACGTTTGTCAAAATCCATAGAGTGTCCAACACCAAGAGCGAACGCTGAGGTAAACGGTGAGCTCTGAGTGATTATGATGTGCCGGTGTAAGTCCATCAGTTGTAGCAAATAGCCCTCTCTGATGGGGGCTGCCGGGGATGGGGGTGCGGCTGGCTACTGGGAGAGGCTGACCCTGCATATGGGAAAACTCTTACTTCCCCTCAATTAAGCTGTGAATCTAAAACTGCTCAAAAAAATAAAGCCTATGAAAAATATATTTTTAGGGGCACCTGGGTGGCTCACTTGGTTAAGCGTCTACCTTTGGCTCAGGTCATGATCCCGGAGTCCCAGGATCAAGCCCTGCATCGGGCTCCCTGCTCTGCGGGGAGTCTGCTTCTCCTGCCCCTCACCCCACTCTCATGAGCTCTCTCTGTCTCTTTCTCTCTCTCAAATAAATAAAAATCTAAATCTATATCTATATATCTGTATCTATATCTATCTATCTATCTATCTATCTATCTATCTATCTATCTATCTATTTATATGTATATTTTAAAACCCTACTCAGTAAATAAAGTTGCCAGAAGTCAACACTGGGGGCTAACAACTCTTCATCATTATCTCTATTCGCCTTTTCTGAGCTTCTGATCACTCTGAAGTCTTTCCAACACAACAGAGAGCTCTGGGAGCCCCCAGATGAAGTTGCAGTATCACTCAGAGACCGGTGTTTGAGCAGCCACAGGGAATCCAGCACACTCTGGGTAGTTCCATACAGGGATGCCACCCTGTGCTCTGTGAAACCGTACTGGCTGGTGACCCCTCCCTCTGGGAGGAGCTGCCTTTGGCATCCGTTTTCTTCTTTCTACCTTAGTGATAGTCTGAAGACCCAGACTGGGTCAATACTGTGAAATGGAAGCTGTTTGGCCCAAACGAGTTATCTACTGCTTGGCCGTAGGTTAACTGAGCCCCTAAGAACCTACACGTGGGCTGAACTCGGTTTACACATTTGTAAGTTTCTCCTCTTCAAATGCAAGAGGTTTGCAAAAAAAAAGAAGGCCACTCTGACGAGTGAACTAGAAGCTGGGTCCCCCCCAGATATCTCTCGGGTGTGGCAGAGGGGCTGGCTGTGCTTTCGGAGAAATTGTCATGGAAGCAAAAGCAAGATAAGAGAAATGGGAACGCCCCCCTCTCTTTCAAGGCTACCCATGGTGTTCAAGTTCATAAGAAAGTTTAAAGCCTGCCTTCCTCTTTAAGAAAACCTGAAAGTTGTAGCTTTGAAAGAATTCACTGCACTCAGACTTTATAGTGCTGTCTGTGTTCAGGTCCAACCGGATCTGCAGCCCCCTTCCCCCAGAATTCTTTCTTCTGGGGGTGAGACTTACCCCACGTGGAATGCACTCTTTGAAAGGCTCACGGAGCCTATTCACATGAATGAAGCTGCTTTCCGAGGGCAGATGCGGAAGCCGCCTTGCCTTCCGGAGGGCTTTCGCAACCTGCAGCCCGGGAGGGGAAATTGCCCCGGGGAGCACTGTTGTCAGTGGGGACTGTCTTGGCTGTGCTCCTGCTGTCACCCGCTGACTGTCCTCTCCAAGATGCAGTATCTGGACCCCGAGGGGCTCCTGGGCGAGGAAGAGGATGATATTTTTGGTGAAGGTAAATGTCTTTCTGGCAGGAACCGTTCTGATCTACTTTGCTTAGCTTCGAACCTGTTGTCCCGCTGGGGTATTTTGGAA
The DNA here is from genome assembly GCF_024610735.1 of Ursus americanus. Taxonomy (NCBI): domain Eukaryota; kingdom Metazoa; phylum Chordata; class Mammalia; order Carnivora; family Ursidae; genus Ursus; species Ursus americanus. The sequence continues at coordinate 3,861,270 of NC_142158.1, forward strand.
GCATCCTGGTGGTTCTGGGTATCAGTCTAGGTACCAATGAACACAAGGCAAAGCAGGACGCAAAGGAGTTGAATGGTTCCTCCGGATATCTTTTTTTTTTTTTTTTAAGATTTTTTATTTATTTATTTGACAGAGAGAGACAGCCAGTGAGAGAGGGAACACAAGCAGGGGGAGTGGGAGAGGAAGAAGCAGGCTCCCAGTGGAGGAGCCTGATGTGGGACTCGATCCCAGGACTCTGGGATCACGCCCTGAGCCGAAGGCAGACGCTTAACGACTGAGCTACCCAGGCACCCCCAGATATCTTTTTTTTTAAGTCGTGACTAGATCAATGTTTAGGGTAGGAAATGAGTGCTAAAGTAGTCCCCTTGTCCTTCTTCTGTGCTCTCTTGCCTAACACGTGAAGGCAAGCGTGTCATGGTGCTTTGCACACTGCAGAGCTGCCAGGGAAGCAGTTGGACAGATGGACCAGGATGGTTCTCCCTGGTACCATGTGGCTTTCACCTGTAGTAGCTGCCTCTCCCCCTTCTGCCTTTACCTTTGGATCTTTTTCTCTTCCTCAGGTGTATTTGGCACCCCAAGTGTCCATGCCCCTCCTTTTCTTCCAGCTGGGATGCGAGCTTCTGATACCTACCGGCACCGTGTAGTTTTTGCCTTATTTTGCGGTTCTTCCACAAGCAGACCTGTGGGGCGGGGGTTTGGCTGTAAGGGTTGTGATTTTCTGTGGCTAATCCAGTAACCTACAGAAGTCTTGTGCAAATGCTGCCAATGAGATGGGACCATAGGCAAGAGAGCTTTTCTAGAACTTGAAATTGTCTAAGTAAACGGTAATCTGGACTCAGGGACCTCATCACTTTGGTTGATTTCCATAGTAAGTTTTTGAAAACTCTATCAAGTAATTTTTTTAAAAATGAGCACTAGTAAAATTTTGGGTGACTACTCAAGTCATACAAATCCACTGAAGAAAAATTACAGGGTATCCACAGTAAGACTCCTTGGCAACCTACTCATCTAGGGTGAAACCACTACCAATGTTTCCATGTCTTTCTATTATTTTGTTCTGGTCTCAGGAATATTTAAAATTGTAATATGAAGTTTTATCATAACTGAAATCAGGTTTAAGAATACCTACTTGAGGGGCACCTGGGTGGCACAGCGGTTAAGCGTCTGCCTTCGTCTCAGGGCGTGATCCCGGCGTTATGGGATCGAGCCCCACATCAGGCTCTTCCGCTATGAGCCTGCTTCTTCCTCTCCCGCTCCCCCTGCTTGTGTTCCCTCTCTCGCTGGCTGTCTCTATCTCTGTCAAATAAATAAATAAAATCTTTAAAAAAAAAAAAAAAGAATACCTACTTGACTTCCTTGACGTTTGCCAAATTTTCAATCTGTTGCTTTACTTTGATGACAGGTAGTTTAGAGCCACGTGAAGGTTGACCTTAGATATTTACTCCCTGCAGGACTTAAAAAATGTTTACAGCTAGGAAGATAAGCCTAGATTGGACGATCTGGTGATTTTTCACCCAACCCCCCAGACCACATTTCTTTGCCCCAAAGCGATTCTTTCGGTGCCTGACTATGGTGCTAAAGAGCGCCATCTGTAGTCCGATGCGCGACACTACGGTTTATGCGCGGCCCCACCCTGAGGGAGAGTTAGGACCGCAGTAAAGCAGGCGTGGTGACCCTGTAGGATGTCCCCCGTGAGCATCCCTGATGATGGTGATTATTGCAACCTCAGAAGGCGTGGTGAAGAGTCAAGTAGGGAGTCAGACAAGATGCAGTTTCAAATTCTCATGTGCCTCGAACTCCTTTTGTGACTTAGGCAAGTTACTTACGTCGCTACCCTAACCCTATTTTCTCAGCACTGATGTGGGACAGTAACACCTGTTGGCTTGTACAGATCGTCTTCACAGTAGATTCGTAATATCTGCATTGCACTTCACATGTGACATGCTTTAGACTTTCTGGACTGAATTTCTCATGGAACTTGACCTCCAATGATGAGAGAAGGAATCCTTGTAAGTCCAACATCCAGTGTATTTTATTTGGTTCTCCGAGTTCTGGCTCATGTTTGTCTATTTCTGTGAGCGCTGTCTGGCTAGAGCTTCATTTGAACAAGTTCTGTTGGGGGTGACAGTCAAGAGTTTCCACAGTGGAGTTAACGCTGCTCGGGCTTTGCCACTTAAATCACTCTGTGACCGTGAGCAGGTTACTTCATCGCTCCGTGCCTCAGTTTACTCACTTGTAAAATGGAGTACCGACCTCACAGGCAGTGTGCAGATTAAATGTTGTTCCAGGGAAGGGCTTAGGATAGTGCCTACAACATAGTAAGTGCTCAATAAATTCTAATTTCTACTATGGAATAGAAGGTGACGCCCAGGAGTTTTTTTCACATGTTGGGTTAACCGAACGTATTCAAAGTAGGACTGATTTACAGAACTTCAGCTTCATAAACCACCGTTCAGCGGTATGACACGGCGAAAATGCACCAGACAAGTTGCTGGCAGCTGGATCGGAGCGCTGGCCCTGACATCACTTGGGTGTAGGGTCCCGGGCAAGTCATGCCATCTCTTTGAGCCTCGCCTTTCGTCTAAAACAAGAGGGTGATTACACATTCTTTAAGATTTCACTTTTAAAATTTCAGTGCTCTAGGACTTCATCTTTCCTGCATGGTGCATGCATCTCCCTACAGGAACTCACGCTTGCTCTGTGTTTCATCCGTGCTTTGGGCTCACTTAACACGCCTAGGAGAGCAGAAAGCTTTCGGTACAATGAGTTTTCTCTGACATAATGGAAGGAAAATGCCCAGGAGCTTGTTACTAAGGCAACCATATTTCCTTGCAATGGACACGTTTTTTAAAGAACCCTTTCCCCCTAAAGGAACACAAATTTAGAATTTAGGTCCATTTGCTCAAAAGTATTTATAAATTCATTTAGATTTATGGACCACATAGAGATCTGGGGAGAAAAAAAATGAGTCTTGCTCACAATGTTTTTTAAACTGCCTTTCTGAGATCCTGTTTGTTTTAGCTATTGTTTTCTGTGGTTAAAGAAAATGCTAAGGTTCACAGAATTAAGAGGCACTGGTGTGTCCCTCCGTGCTTGTTCTGGGGGAGAGTTGCAAATGGTTAGTGAGAGAGAGAGAAGCAGCCATCCACCTACCCTCCAGAAATCCCGATATTGTCTCCCCTCTCTTCTAGCCTCTCTCCCTCCCTCTCTCTCTCTCACACACACAGCACCTCAGGTTTGCTTTCCAAATAACCCCAACATCATCATGCCATTTAGAACACAGTTGCTATCAGATTTTATTCTTTCCTGGGAGAATGGTCGATTTGATTACCAAGGTATGGAAAAAATTAGTCATTGGAATGAGTTGCTCTTTTCCCATCGTTATTTCAAATCTATCAAATTAAAGGGCTTTCATCTGTTTTTTCACTGTGCCTTCTTGACAGCTAGGCTGGTGTATGTGAATAGAGGTAGCTGGATGGACAATCATAGTAATGAGAACTGTAACAATTCTGGTGGTGATCAGAATAACAATAGGAAACAGTGTCATGCACAGCGAGGGCCCTTGGCCAGCTTTCAGGAGCAGAATGGAGTTCGGTGTGGGAGGAAACAGTTCCCCCGTGGTGGTGGGTCGCTGGTTCTGCAGCCGAAAATGACTCCTTGGCACCAGTTAAAGCTGCTTCTTTCCTCAGAGCCACAAGTCACCGCCCCATTTTCAGCCCCACTCAGCGCTCTCTTGTCAAGTGCAATAGTTAGAATAATAACACACCGCGAGTTCACAGTTACGAGTGCAAAGTTTTTCTCGGGCTGCTATATTCCCTGGACACTCACGTGCCTTGTAAGACCTTGCTTCTAGAAAGGCCGCAGGACACAGCAAACTTTTTGTGGGACCTTCGAATGTTCTCCAAAGCTGTTACAGAACAGGGCATGAGAATACTTCTGTCCTAGGTCACTGTGTCTATGAAAGCTGTGTCAAGCTCCCCAGAGGAGGAGAACCCTCCAGGATGAGGATGAACGGGCAAAAGGGAGAGCATTCAACCAGCAGCTGTGTGTTGCTTTTGGACAGACCAGCAGATATTTAGGAAAAAATACCACTCGCTTTGAACCAAACCTCGCTCGTTTCCCCAGGCCAAGTAAATTAGCACATTTTCCCATCAAAAGGAATTTCAGTTTCGAGAGAGCAAGAAAACTGCAAAAGATTTATCAAAGAAAAAAAAACAGACTGTAAGTAGAAGAGATGCTCACTTTCTGTCTATACTGCTTATGAAGCCGAGGAAGAGATTTTTTAATAGGGAAACAATTATGCAGTCTACTCTAATCTGGCATATTTTGATGTTTCCTGAATTATATTTGCTCTTTCCAAAGTTAAGAAAGAAAGGAAGAAAAGATTAAATTAACGATATGTACAAAACCAATAAATCCTAAAAGTTCAGAGGTGAATTCATACCCTCTATAGAAAAAGTATTAAGAGATGGAACATAGGGGCGCCTGGGTGGCTCAGGCAGTGAAGCATCTGCCTTTGGCTCAGGTCGTTATCCCAGGGTCCTGGGATTGAGGCCCACGGTGGGCTCCCTGCTCATCAGGGAGTCTGCTTCTCCCTCTCCGCCTCCCCCTGCTTCTGCTCTCTCTCTCTCTCAAATAAATAAATAAAATCTTTTTTTTTTTAAAGAAATAGAACATAAAAATATACGCATCTTGGCTAGGAAGAGTTGGAGAGTTTTGTCTGACTATGCCACGCTTTATATCATAAATATAATAATTTGTATTTAGCTATGTTGGACCTTTCACCAAAAATCCATATCTGGGGTTCTCAAGTAGACCCAAGTAATGGGATTGGAAAATGGTCAGGAAGAGCTGCCCTAGTTTCCTGAGTTGAAAACAGTTGGTCACTCTTGGCTTTCGTGATTTGCCAAGAGTGCTTGGCTCCGCTTCCAGCCCTCGGAGTCCTGGAGAAATGCTTTCCCTCCTTCGCTGGTCACAGGTTATGGAGGAGATGCAGACCTCCCCACAGTAATTCATGCCTCTGGGACCTATGTCTTGGATGATTGCAAAACATTCCCTTCCCATAGATGTCTAGGAAGCTTTCTCTGGCTGGTGCCAAAGAGATGGTGTCATTTCAGGGGCACAAACAAAAATAGCACATTGCACTAAAGCTATGTAGGCTGTTTTAACCACGAGTGCACCCCCCCTGATTTATGGCCTCCAGTGACCTCAGAGTGACCTATTTAGATCAGGCCAAAGCCAAAGGGGCCCAATAGCACAATAAAGCATTTTAAATGCTTATCTCGTATCTTCATGAGCAGGCAGCCAAGTCCTTTTAGGAATGATATAAGACATACTCAAGTATGTCTTTTATAGGGCATGAGAACGAAAATTATAAGCACACCCATTTATGTGTGGCAAAAAAAAAAAAAATGTTTTTAAGCAAAAGAAGTGTGTAGTTGTTATGACCAAAACAGAGAAATAACCTGGTAGCATTGTCCACCCCCCATGGCAGTCACTTCACTTCCTGAAGCAGCATATGTATTAGAGATGTGGCTTCTCCACTTTACTGTCCCTCATGTGTTTTATTGTGCTTAGCAAGTGTCAGCTTATTCGACTTCTCATTTATTTTTGGACGGCTAAATTTTGCCTATTGATTGTTTGCCAAACAGCTGCGACGTTGAACAAAGATGTTGGTGATTCAGTGGGTTTCAGAAGAGATTTTAAAGAAGGAAAAGGTATTAGCTGAGTCAAATGGAAATGACTATTTCCACTACCAGAAGGACAGAGAAGAGTTAGATGAAGAAAAAAAAAACAGTGACTGGTCCTGGAAAGTAAAATGGAGAGAAGAAAGTACACCAAAAATGCAGGTGCTGGTGGGATTTTTTTTTTTTTTGTAAGATTTTATTTATTTGAAAGAGAGTACGCGTGCATGGTGGGGGAGGGGCAGAGGGAGAAGCAGACTGCCTATGGAGCAAGGAGCCCAGTGTGGGGCTGGATCCCAGGACCCTGAGATCATGACCTGAGCCAAAGGCAGATGCTTAACCGACTGAGCCACCCAGGCGCCCAGGTGCTGGTGGGATATTGAACATACTCGGTGTGTTCCAGACTAGCCTGGCGCCTGGTTTCTGGGGAGGCTGAGATGTGGATGAAACTGGCTGACCGGGAGGGGGATGATTCCCTAGTATGCTTCCACCCTGGAGCGAGGGAGGAGGGATCTGATCAGAATCTGAAGTGTTCGATCCTTGTGGATAGACACACCAGGTCATTTAAGCTGAAAAACCACTTTGTGCTGTGTAGACAGAGCATATCTCATCAGGCATCTAGAATTTCCCTTCCAGGAAAAAACAATCTACTTGATCATTTTTAGATATTTTTAAGAGAAAGATTTTGACCTACGCTGGGATAGCAAAAGGCGGGTATAATGGCCAGTTTTACTCCGGAAGACAAATTAAAAATAATTTATATTACCATCACTCTTACGTGAACTTTCCGCCTCTTACACTTTTTCATGCTTTACCTCCCTAAGCAAATGCTTCAGGCAGAAGACACAGAAAGGTCAATGGTGGATACAAAGTAAGAATTTGAGAGAGGGAAAAAAAACACTGTGTGTACTTTGTAAAGATTGTCAGTAATAGATAACCTAGCAAACAGAGAAAAAGATCTGATATTTCATCTTCTTCTGTATAAGAGGTGTAGCCCTAGGAAATAAACATTTCTCAATAAAAGAAAGGATAAGTTGCTGCCTTCTGAAAAGTGGTGAGATTATGGTGTCATCTTTTCATTGCAATGTTTTCCTTCTTAGTCTTTGGATCATTGAGGGTTAAAAGTTTAAACATACCATACCATGCAAACAGCAACAGGGGAAAACCAGCTGGACTCTTCTCCCTCTTGACTTCAGACTTCATTCTAAACCATCCATTCAGTGTAAGATGTAATGAGCTAGGAGACAGGAAGAGAATACCTTGACTTTCAGATCATAAGTGGAGTCAGCTGGCTGAGCAGTTGAATAGAATTTTTTTTCTCTATAAATTGGCATTCAGGAAACTCTGAGAGGGAGTAAATATGAAAATATTTTCTACGGTGGGATTTTTCTTCCTATTTATATCAGCACAACGAACTGATTAGAATGGTATGTGAAGAAAAGTATGTCAGAGAATCAAATATGCAGATGTGATTTGTGGAAGGCACTTGTAACCACTTTCAGATAAATTATGTGACTGAAATATTAGGAAAAATAAGCTCTTCTCCTTCAACTTCTGGTTTATATACTGAGGATGTCTTTGGGGTGGGACATGCTTCAGCCCCCGATTAATCTCCATTAGTATCCCTAAAAACTGAAACATAAGTTAGAATTTTAACTCTTAATAAAAAGCATGAAAACAAAAAGCTTTTTCAGCAAACATGGCTATTTTGAATGATCTACACTCTGTGTATAAAGTTGTATGCTTGCAAACAGCTCCTAGCAGAAGCCAAACCCCTTCTCCAGCCATGTTGCTATACTAAGTACTTTGCTTACAAACATTCTAGAGCCACCATTGTTTTTAAATCTTTGATTGTTACTATTCAGACTTCCAAACTGAGGGAAGGTATAGTAGAAAGCAAAATATTTGGACTCAAAAGATCTATGTCAGTTTACTAGTAGCTTGACTTTAGGAAAGTTAGCTAACCCCTCAGAAGCTTGACTTTCCTTCTTCCATGTGGGGATGTTGATAATGATGGTGATAATGCTGCTGGGATGGTGGTGGTGATGGAAAATGGGATAGCGGTGATGATGGTGTCATGTGGTAGTGATGGTGGTCATGGTGGTGGTCTTGGTGATGATGATGATGGTGGAGGTCATGTTGGTGGTCTTGGTGATGATGGTGGTCGTGGTGGTGGTCTTGGTAATGATGGTGGAGGTCATGTTGGTGGTCTTGGTAATGATGGTGGAGGTCATGTTGGTGGTTTTGGTGATGATGGTGGAGGTCATGTTGGTGGTCTTGGTGATGATGATGGTGGTCATGGTGGTAGTGGTCATGTGGTGGTGATGATGGTGGTGGTCACTGTGTGGTGTTGGTCACCTCCTGAGAAAATTGCTGTGAAGTTAAAGGAGATAATGTATGAGGTAATGGGAAACCCTTAAGGGCCTACTATGTAAATGTCAGTTATTATCAAACTGATTTTCTCAACTGCCCCAGACTCCCAAGTCTATATAATTCCCCTTTCCTCCTCCTGGCCTATGATCAACAAAGATACCAGCTGATGAGAGCAGAGTTAGTTAGACTGCTCATTTCAGATGCTATCCTGGGTATATAAAGGTCTATCTGACTCATGAATTAACAAGCCTGGCTGCTATCTGATCACCATGTGACCAAGGCAGGGCTCAGAATTGCCCGGTCATTTGGCACCAAATACGTATGTGATTTCCTACCCATTTTTTATTGTTAGCCAATCTGGTCTCCCTCTGAAAATTCTTTGAGTTTTAAAGAGTAATAGACGCTAGGGCAGTTTTCTTGTGGAGAGAGTCCTCTCACCTTAGTCAGGAATTCTGGAGGTCAGGAATCGTATCTCTAACAGTATCTTTAACGACATACAGTCCCTATTTCCTGCGTAAATATTTACTTGTGGTAAACATACCACAGTATGCCTCCCCCATCTCAGTAACCTGAGAATGCCTAGGCTTTCTATATTTGTTAAAACATTTCTAATTTAAAGATAACACCCATTGAAATTTGAATTATATACATGTCACAATATTTTAGGACAGCAATTAAGACTTTAAATGAAGCTTCACCAACAAACATCCTCTCTCCTGGTGTTTTGTTTGGTTTTTACTTCCACTGCTTTTTTAAGCATTTTCAGTGATAAAACCTCCTAGAGGAAATTGTGGTGATCCGTTTGTGTAGTATTTTTGTAAATATATTAATGTGCACACACATGTACAGGAAGACAAATATTAGCTCAGTTGCTTAATAATAATTCTGCCTGGGACAGAGAACACGTTAACAGGATCAGCCTGCTAGGAACTCATCAACAAGTTTTGGCGGAAGTTATGACCACTGTACATAACTGGTCAGTTAGGTCAGAAGTTGTACCAGCTGTAGCAGGGTTGACTAGCGGTGGATCAGCCCAAATCCCCCCCACTCCTGGAGACACAACGGATGCTGGGTCAAGAGCATCACCGCTTGTATGAGAAAAGACAACACAGCCTCTGGTTATTTACAACATTGGCTACTGTGCAGAGGACGGAAAAAAGCCCTGTGTAGCCTCCTAACACCGATGATACTCCAGAAAGACAGGGGCTTCTGCCTTTACCACCTCCCGGGCACCGCTGAGAAGGGCAGGCTGAGTTGGTGGCTCTCTGCCCCCTCTTGACCTAGTCAGGAGTCGGCAAACCACGGCCCTCGGGCCAATCCCAGCCCCTTGCCTGTTTTTGTTCATAGACTGCGAGAGGAGAATGGTTTCTACAGATGAACATTTGCAATTGATTTGATGATGGGGAACAGTAAACCTTGAACTCCAATTATGCAAAGTGCTCTCCCAAAGAAAAAGAATTCCATTCTTCTCCTAAACAGACCAGGATTACCAAAAACAAGGAATACTCAATTATATTTTAAATTTTGTCAATAAAAATAAGTGAAATTTTATTTTCTCTCTTGTTATATGGAGGTATCTACATAATTTCCTTGTTTTTGCCTCTTGGTCCACAAAGCCTAAAATATTTGCTATCTGGCTCTTTCTAGAAAAAGTCTGCTGAGCCTGGTCTACGTTATCAAATTCCAAATCATTTTGCCTCTTGAAGTCATTGAGAGTTTCTTAACCATGTCTCCCTCCAGCTCTTCCCCTTTTCATATCTGCCGGGAGGGTCTTATCGTTTTTAAATCCCCATTAAAGAGGAGATTTATCCCCCTTCTATTGTTTCAAAATACTCTTTTTAAGAGAATACACATCACCATATGACACTGCTCTGTAATACCAATTGAAAGGATGATGAAAATCTGTGGTCTAAGACAAAACCAAGGACCAAGTGCCCTGGCTTGGAGAGACCAGACAAGGCAACATCACCTAAGGGGGAGACACAGTGGGACTAGGAACACGGTCTCCCAGCCCACCTGTGAATGAGGTGAAAGAAAGCACACGGGGGTGTCCACAGTCCTTTCCACTCACACCTCTGCATCAGTCAAAGGGTTTTCTTCCCCATTTGACTCTTTGGGTCGACAGGTGTCCAAGGTCCAAAGTCCTTGCAAACTCATGGTAAGGAACCACTGATGTGCGAGCATGTCTCTGGTCCTCGTCTCTTCCGCATACAAATCATGATGGGGTGCCCATGCCAGGCCTCAGGGGGGCATCACCCAAAGAAACCACAAATGGAGCTATGTTACCTTTGCATGAGAAGATTACATGGGATTAGCCGAGCTCTGATCACCCCGAGACAGAGCTGGCTCTGGCCCGCTGCCCTTCGTCAGCAGCGCAGACCAGCCTGCATGGGAATCCGAGGACAAGGAAGCCTTTGCAAAACAGGCACGAAGGAAGGAGTGAAAAGCACCACCACGCACTTATGCACATTTAGTGGGGGCCACTTGGCTCTTGGTTGCTAAGCATTAGAAAGAGCAGGAATGTTTAGCTCTGTTGGGCATCTTTGAGTAGTTTTCACTTGCTGGAGGGGAAAATATCTTGTTGTCAAAAAGAGTCAGGGAGCCACTATCCACTGTTGGTGAGAATGTAAACTGGTGCAGCCGCTGTGGAAAACAGTATGGCAGCTCCTCAAAAAGTTAAAAGTAGAACTGTCCTATGATCCAGAAATTCCACTTATGGGTATATATTCAAAAGAATTGAAAGCAGGGTCTTGAAGAGATATTTGTACTACAGCACCATTCTTCCCAGTAGTCGAAAGGGGCAAGCAACCCAATTGCCCATCGATGGCCAAATGGGCAAACAAAATGTGGTCCGTACGTACAATGGAATATTCTTCAGCCATAGGAAGGAAGGAAATTCTGACACTTGCTGTAACATAGAGGAACCTGAGGTCATTAAACTAGGAGAAAGAAGCCAGTTACAAAGAACAAACAAATGAAAACACCACCAAATACGGTATGATTCCACTTAAATGAAGTTTCTGAAGTAGTCAAATGTCTGGAAACAGAACACAGAAGGGTGACTGCCAGGGGTGGGAAGAGGGGGAAATAGGAGTTGTTGTTTAGGGTACAGAGCTTCAGGTTTGCAAGACGAAAAGAGCCCTGGAGATTGGTGGCAGGACAGTGCGAATGTATTTAACAGTACCAAGCTGTACACTGAAGAATTATGAAGATGGTAAGTCTTATGCGTATTTAACTGTATATATGCATCTATATATATCTATAGATATCTTCACATTAAAAAAAGTTAGGAATAACTACACTCAAACAAACAAAAACCAGGAAGTACCAGGCAGTTCCCAAAAGTCCAAAAAACAGTTACGTTTTCTTGAACCACATAAATGTCACAGTAGAGAACTGAATTTCCATGAGAGATTGAAGTGGCTGATTGTGACCCTGGCTGGGCTTATCTCACACAGTCCTAGAAAGACCATGTTCTTCACAACGGAATGCGTGAGAGTTAGGTATGGGAATGCTTCCTACCAACTTCTGCCTGGTTGGGAATCAGTTTTTAGAATCTCTGCATAAATGTTTCGAGGCTTCTCTAGAAAGGCGTAGCGTAATCAGAAGAGGCAGCCCCCTCAGGAGCCTATGAACTATTTAGGGATAGAAGATTTACTTTTTCGTTCATTTAAAGAATACTTATGGGGGTGCTAGGTGGCTCAGTCGGTTAAGCATCTGCGTTCGGCTCAGGTCATGATCCCCGTGTTGGGCTCCCTGTTCGGCAGCCTGCTTCTCCCTCTGCCTGTGCCTGCTTGTGTTCTCTCTCTCTCTCTCAAATAATATCTTTTTTTTTTTTTTTAAAGAAGACTTACTGAATGTCTACCATGCACTAGGTTTGGTTCTGTTCAGCTCCTGGGATCAGCAGTGAGTGTGACAGAGCCCTACCCCATGTGAAGTTATATTGCCATGGAGGGGACAGACAGGAGACAAGAACAGGATGTGTCTGATGGCGAGAAGGGTTATGGAGAAAAATTAAGTGCAGGGTGAGAAGGATAGAACATGGTGGTCAGGGAAGGCTTTGCTGATAGATGGAGCTTGATGGAGCTGTAGGTCTGACCTGGACTTCTGGGGGAGAATGTTCCAGGAAGAGCACTCCAGCACAGTGTGCGAGCAAAGAGGGGTGCACGATGAGATCCGAGAGGTTTCGGGGGGGCAGCCCTTGTAAAGCCCTACAGGCCATTATAAGGATTTGAGGTTTTGCTCTGTGGGAGATGGGAAGACCCTGGTGCTTGTTGAGTGCAGTGACATAATCTGATTTGCCTTTCGAAAGGCTCATTCTGACTGTTGTCTTGAAAGTGAAGATGAGGGGTGTGGAGGGCCAAGGCAGGGAGGCCACTTGGAAGACTTGCGATATTCCAAGAGAGAGCGGAGGGGGCCCTTCCCAGGCCTGACACCAATTAATTCTGCAAGTAAGTGGGGGTGGGGGGTGGCCAAGGATAATTCCAAGGCTTTGGCCCACGCATCTGGAAGGGTGACACAGCTCTTTACTGAGACAGGAGCACTGTCAGAGGAGGGGGCTTGGAGGTGGGAAGGAGTATGGCCATGACGGGGAATCAGGATCCAGTTCAGGACCGTCAAGTTTGCAGTGGAGATGCACGTGGTGGCCGATTCCATGGACCCCCCACTCCGGGCAGCCGCAGCACCGGGCGCTGGGGAAGTGCGGCATACGCATCAGTGAAAATCACAGATTCACGTCTAGCTTGCGGGGTGGGACTGTACGACTTACATGGGCTGCGCCTCAAAACCCGACGTTCAAAGTGCTTAAAAACACTAGAAGGAGAGTTAAGGAAAGATCGGGGAAGGGCTGGGGGAGCGGGGCAGGCCTCTTGGAGGTGCCTATTTGAAGGGAGAGCTTGATATCCTTGCAAGCACCATTGCGATGAACCCCACAGTCGTGGAAGAGCGTCCGGGACTCTCCACCTTCACGTGACTCCCGAGCTGCGAGCTGCGCGCACGTGAAAACACTTACCCGCTTGCCCTTCTGCTCCAAGGCTCCACATCCACGGGCTGGCTGCTGGAAGAGACCTACGGGGGGTTTGGGTCTGTCTTCCTGACAGAAGGCGGGCAGGGAGTCCATCTCGTTGCTGAACTCCCTCCCTCCCTTCCCTTCCCGAGAAGCTTTATCAGCTTTTCTCAGTTACACATCCATTTAACATCAAGAGCGCATTCGCTTGATTTTAACTCAAATCCCCCAAACGACATCTTCAACCACTTCTCTTTACTCTAATCCTGGGGAAAACTGTTCTTCCTCCTGCAAGATCATCTGGGGGACCCTCGAAAACGATGAAAAGAACATATTAACACGTAACTCTCCAAACACTGAACTAGCCAAATATTTGTATTCCTGCCGGCACTTGAGTTGAATAATACGTCTTGGCCGACAAGAGGGCAAGCGTATTCTAAGCAGTGAAGAGGGCCGAACGCCTGTGAATTAGGATATGAAACGCAGGGGCACGCGGCCACAGCTGTTGACCTTGAATTCCTCTTTGAACGTGGCACCCGGGCTGAGAGGCACTTCTCGGGGAGGCCCGTGCACATTCGGGCTCCTGAGACCTGCCCCGGCCCGGTGCTTACGTTCTCATTCTGCCTCAGCCGCTGTCTTGGGTGCAAAGAATAAACGAGAGCAGGTGTTCGCATTTATCTTCCTCGAGGAGCCCCTTGAGGCCCGTTGAGGATGGGACAGGGAAGGAAGAGGCTGAGCAAAGCCTTCCCTCCCCCACTCCCGAGCCTGCCAGCAGACAGCTGTTCCCGGCTCTCCCTGCTGCCGCTAATGAAAACATAGCTGGGATTCGATGAAAGATAGTGAGGGGGGCATTGCTTGGAGAAGCCTCTTTCTCTGGAGATTTGCTGAAACCGAAGCACTTGGATTTGCTTCGGTGGCTGTGAAATCTTCACCTCCAGCAGCCTTAGCGTGAATGACCTATTTCCAATGTGACAGCCAATTACACTTTGGTGGCGTGAATCATTTATTAGGTTCAAGAGCACTGTCAACGAGGGATATTACAGCAGCCTTGCTGCCTGGCTAATTATGGAGGGTGACAGCGCCCCGTCCTGTTGTCACAGCTCCCGCCCAAGCTATCAGAGCTGTGGATTGCCTGTGAGCCGAGAAGGAACATGGGGGAAGTGGGGCCAGGCCCGGTTCCTGCGACCAAAGAAGGCCTTGAGTGTTGGGCAAGCCGTGCCTTGGGAGTCAGATTTCCACTCTCACCTCTGCAATGGGAAACGGGGCGCGGGGCGGGGGGTACAGGGGACCAGGGAGGATGTATCCCCTATCCTGATTTTGCATAAAATGTACGTGGGGGTGGGAGTGGAGGCTGTGAAGTGGTGATTTAGGGAGGAAGAGGGTAGACCCTGAAGCTAGCCAGGGTAGCTAATGCTCTCTGGTCCTGGCGGAGGGGGCCCGGGGGCCCCGCCCACCCAGCTCCTGGTTCCCACGCGAGCAGGACCCGAAGCCGCTGCTCAGGGAAGGGCTCAGCCCGGAGGAGCGTGCGCCCCGCGGCAGGGTGTTCTCCCGCGTGCGAAGCTGTCCCGGTGTCTGGCGCTCGCCCTAGCGTCTAGCTTTGCTTGACTAGTAGTGACAGCTCACTTAACCTCGCAGAGACCTGTTTCAGACTGAATTGGACTCCAACGCAATGTCCGTAAGACCGTGAGGCTTCGCAACCAGGGATGACGTTTCCAGTAATGTGGCTGCTGGGCCTGTGATGCCTCCTAAAATCACCTCAAGTTAATAGTCTCACTCTTATGAAGTTGGGAGGGACCGATTTGGGGGAAGACAGTTTGCATAAGCCGGGGCAGTAGGGAGGAAAGGGATGGAACAGGATCGTGTGCAACTATGGCCCTGACCTAAAACTGAAAGAGAAACAGGGGCGCTGGGTGGCTCAGTGGGTTAAGCATCTGACTTTGGTTTCAGCTCATGTCGTAATCTCAGGGTGGTGAGTTTGAACCCCGCACTGGGCTCTGCACTCAGCAGGAAGTTTGCTGGAGATTCTCTCCCTTGCCCTCTGCCCCTTCCCTGCTTGCTCACCTTCTAAAATAAACAAAATCTTTAAAAAGAGAGAGACAAACAAAAACAATGAAGAGTTAGCTAAAGAAGAAAAAATTTCGGGGGCGCCTGGGTGGCACAGCGGTTAAGCGTCTGCCTTTGCTGTGAGTCTGCTTCTTCCTCTCCCACTCCCCCTGCTTGTGTTCCCTCTCTCGCTGGCTGTCTCTCTCTGTCGAATAAATAAATAAAATCTTTAAAAAAAAAAAAAAAGAAAAAATTTCGAAACATGAATGCCTGAATCCAAGCAGTTTTTACACTTTTTCAATAAGCCATAGGCGACTATTAATGTATATCCATCCAGGCACCATCACGAAACCGAAGGCTCCCTCTAATTAGAATAAGTCAAGGGAGCTTCTGTACAAAGAGATTGCTTACGAAGGTGTGGGTGGAGTATGGGGGAACCAGAGGGCCCAGTGGAGCCAGTGTCACTGCAGGGCCCAAAGGATGGGAGAGGAAGAGGTTAGAACCCACAGGATGGAGGCAGAGAGGGTTCCCACGGGGGAGAGTCATCTTTTAAGAGGGGACACAGCCAGCCCAGCATGACCTCACAGGGAAGAGCCAAGGAATGGACATCCTCACCTCACTCCCTTCCCTTTTACCTGTCTCCTGTTGGAACTCCCACTGGCCAAACCCAACCGGGCATCCTAGGTCCGGGCAGGCCCTGGGGCAGAGGGCAGAGACAGGGAGCTGGAGAATAGACAGGAAGGGGCGATGCAGGATAGCCTGCTAGCCAGGGACTGCAGCGGGCCAAGGACACAGTATAAATAATTACCTTGGAGAACCTTACAGATAAATCTCTTCTTTTATGTCTCCCCTATTGATGAGGAAAAGGGAACGGATTTACTGCAAAGTAGAAGTCAATTTATAACCTTAAAAAAAAGCTTACCTGTCAAGTACTGAGCATTGTGTTTACACATATATGCTGACAGTTTCCAATCACATCTACAGTCATTTTTAAATTATTTTATACTTATCTTAGTATCTTTGTGCAATAATATTTAGTGAATTAAATTTATACCCTTTAGCTTTAAAGGATTCATAGCTATAGGAATTTGCGAAGTTAACATTCTGCCAAAATCTTTGTCAGGGTAGATCAGAGCTTCTCGATATGGGGTCTGAGGAACCCTGAGGTTTCCCAACACTCTTTTATAAGGTCCCAAAGATCCTCAACAATTTTTCTAAGTATAAAGGGGTTTAATCTAGATTATGTTATATATATGTGTGTGTGTATACACATATATATTTATGTATATATATAATTACGTATTTATATACATACATATATATCACATATACATGTTACTTGAAATATAAAATGGCTAGTCTAGATTATGTTATTGTGTAATAGGTTTTGAGACCAAAAAATTGGCAACGGCTGGTCCAAATGATTATTACTGCAGAAAACGACCTCTCCCTGTCATATAATAATAATGTATGAGCAATCCAATCTCAAGTTTCTGGGTAGAAGGAGATTGTTTGCTACATTTAAGGCATATTTTGTTTCCTGCCAGCTTTGAACCTTTTGCTAACGATCTTCTACCCACATAGCCTTCACCTGGTGTAGAAACTAGAAGTGGGGGTGGAGGTAGGGTTTCGGACTGGGATCATTTGCCCAAGTGGATAGGCCTGACTTCAGCATCCCTGACACATTCGTTCCTGAGACACACTGAAATGCCAAGTGTGTTGGCCAAACCTGTTTCCCATTGTGCAAGCAGACAGGGTAACAATGGTGAGGAAGCCACAGTCTGAGATGTCTACTCCCTTGAGAACCTTATCATCAGTGCCAGACATGGGCAAAGGAAAATGGGGTCTTGCCCTCAGCAGTTCAGAAAGCAGTAAGCAGGACCCAGCTGTCATGTGTCAAGTTGAAGCACACTTCTTTCTGTAGGTACAGCTCTGACGTCAATCAATGTGGGGATGTTATGCTCTTTTTCTGGGGGAAAAGATGACAGAAGCCAGCAGGGCACGTGATCTGCTCTCATTCCTCATTTCTTAATATTTACTGTGTATCCTCTACACTCATTAATATAAAGTTTCCACTGCTGTCAGTGGCCCTAAGCATAGTTTCTGATATCCAGAATCATATACACTAACGAGGGGAAGTGCACCAAATATCTGGGACAGAAGGAAATTATGGGACTGGGTCTGTACTCGGGGGGACACGGCATTTACAGGAGAATGAGGGGAGAGCAGGGTGGGCCAAGCAAGGCATCATGAAGGAGCTGGTTTGGGATCAAGGCTTCAGAGGCTAGGCAAGATTTCTAGAGACAAACATGAGAGAAAAAGCGATGGGCAACTCTTAGCAGAGAATTTCCAGGCGGTGGAAGTGACCGGAGAAAACAGTGGAAGCAGGAATGGTCAAATGTCAGAGCCAAAAGGACGCTTGATGATCAAGTTGTCCACACCCTTCATTTGACAGATGAGGACACAGATTTCAAAGGTTGAAACTTGCCCTGAGTTTACCATTGGCAGAACCAAAATAGAACTGAGGTGTCTCCAGGTCAGAGACTCTTTGCAGGGCTGCTGCTTGGACACTGAGCATGGCTGGAAGGGCCAACCTTAGGGCCAGTGGTGCAGGGTAGTGGGGCGTACTGAAAAGGCTTCTAGAGTCACATGGTAGTGCCAAGCGGGCTGCGCACCTGTTTGGATCTTACCCAGACCAGTGTTTCCCAAAGTGCATCCTGAGAAAATGTGCCAGAGCCATCAGTGTGCTCGTTAAAATGACTGACTTGGAATGGGAGAGAGGGTGACTCACAAGTCCACATTTTAAACTCTTCCCCAGAGTGATTCTCCTGTACTTCATAAGTTAGAAAATGAACAATAAAAAGAAATAGAGAAAGATTGGCCACAGCAGCAAAGGAAGAATTCAGCAGATGTGAGCAAGGTGGAGGGTAAAGAGTTACAGTGTAAGGAAGGGATTCAAGAATCTGAGAGCTGGCAGCATTCCAAGCCAGGAGCTGGCCATGCACTTGGGTGGCCGAATGCCTATAGAGGAAGGTCATAAGAGTAGAGAAGGAATTTCAAAATCAGGATGTTAGATCTGCTGTCCACATGGATATTAAGCACCATAGTTATGAAAGAGATTAGATCTCAGTTGTATCGGACTACCCCTAGGACTAGTCAACTAACCAAGAGTAGAAGCCAGAATGCACTAGCATCATGGGCAGAAGGAATAGATAGAAATATAAATGAATAGGGGTCACTGGATATAACCAAATCTCGGAGACCTTCCATCAATTCGCTTCATGACAGCAGTGGTCTTCAGGCATGTCCCACGTTCTGTATTAAATATCTAAATCTTTACGTCAGGGAACTAAATTGGTTGCATTTTGGATGCTCTTCTGCTTTCTACCGAGGAATTGCATATTTACTACGATCAATTGGTGGTGGAAAGAACAATCAGGATGGGTTGGCCAATGCTGTTCCCCAACCCAAAAGGGACTTGAACAAACGCCCATGAGCAAAAAGCAGGATAAAATTCAGTTATTGAAAGAGACCGTTTTCAGTGCTGCTGAAGTTCAGACACCCTGTTTTATGGAACCGGAAATAATCACAGTTCCCATAGCGCCCATGGTGCTTCCTCTTTCCTAACACCCACCTTAGTTATGTCTGGCTGTCCTCACGCCAGCCTCCACGAGGCGGGTTACATGACTGTCATGTTTACCTCCATGTCTCCTGCCGCTAGTTGAAATAACAGCTAGTTGAAATAGTAGCTCTCATCAGTACCTTGGGGTGTTTTCAATTAAGACTGACATGTGGGAGGGGGACAGAGGGACCTGCGTTAAACTCCTTCTCCTTTGGGAGAACCATGTCTTTCCAGGGCCATGGAAGAGTGACACAGAGTCTGAACTAGCAGAGTTTTCTCTGATATCCGCGCCGGGCTCCCCCACCCCGCCCGGTGCCTGTCGAGCTCTGGGCCTCACTGTTTCCCTGGATGAGGTTCCAAGGGCTTAGCCCAGGTGTCTCCAAAAGCTTGAATCAGGGAAGTTTTGAGCTAGAGGAATCCTGGTTAGGCGATAGTAAGAATCTAGAGGGAAGGAGGTGGTATTCTCACAGCGAGAGCGGAGACAGGGAGAAATAACCACCCTAGAAGGAAGACTTGGGTGACCACAGAAGGAGCGGTGATTTGCGAGGCAGCGTGAAGACCTTGGATTGCGCACCAGGAGATCTTGGTTCTGGTGCCGACTCTATTTGGTTGTGTGACCCTGGGCTCTGGGATTTGGACTAGAAACCCCACTAGGATCGTGTCAAGGTCATAAACCCCTGCTGCCCGGTCCCTCACTCGTACGTGTCCCTGACCTCAAGGAGGGGTCTCCACTGGGAACTGTAGAGTCTACAAAGTCACTCAGGGCAGACCCCTCTACCAGGTGCTTCCAGTCCAATGACGAAAGGAGCCGGTACTGGGCGCTCACCTGGCATAGCTCCCGTGCTGTGCTCCTTGCCCCCGGGGGGAAGCTCGAGAAGGATTAGCTGACTTACCACGCCAGCCTCATTCCCGTCCAGAGCTTCAGGCCCGAAGATGAGACTCTGAGGCAAGCTCACAGGAAATCTAGGAGCCACCCCACACCTCTCTTGGCCCCCTGGCCTCCAGCCCCGCACATACACACCCCTGCCCCCACACTTGTACCCAAGCCTCAACAAGATACCCCGAGCCCAAAGGGGGAAAGTGCGCTGGAGAGTGCGATGTACTGTAGCAAACAGAGCCTTGAGTGTTTCTCCCGCTGACCTGGAGCACCTTTGTGACCATGCACACGTTACTTTCTCGACCCGCGAGAACATCAGCTTTCTTATCTTTCCAAAGGGGACAGTAATAGAAAGAGGGATTGTAGTAGGCTTAGGGGAGACAATGTCTGTAAAGCACAAGGCATCATCTATGTCCTCGTGAGATCCTCCGCCCCTTCCCTCCCATAAAATCCGTGTGAAGTCTCCAATGGTCCCGTTCCTCCTCAGGAAATCAGTGCCATTGGGAAGGTGGGTGTTGGGGACTGAATGTGTTTCCCCAAATTCATGTGTTGAAGCCCTCGCTCCCAGTCTGACTGTATTTGGAGTAGGGAAGTAATTAAGTTTAGATGAGGTCATGATGCACGAGGATTGGTGTCCTTCTAAGAAAGCCACTGCCAGAAAGCTCTCGCCCTCTCTCTGTACGCGTGCACTGGGGAAAGACCACGAGAGGACAGATTAAGAAGATGGCTGTGTGCAAGCCGGGAAGAGAGCCCTCACCAGAAGCAAAGGCAGCCAGAACCTCCCTTCATCCTCCCTTCAGTAAGGAGCTCTCGCCCTGTGTTGGGGATACAGGTTCCAAGACAGAAAGGGTCTCTGCCCATATGATCTCACAACGCAGGGAAAGAGAGACAAGAAACAAGCAAAAAGGCAAATAAGACCATTACAATTTACAATTAGTGTTCTATAAGACGTAGGGTTTTGAAAAAGAATAATTGGAAGGAAGACTATACTTAAAGATGTGGGTGGTCAAGGAAGACGGCTCTTTGCATGTTTATGGAACTCAGAGAAGGCCTTCGTGGCCTGAGCTTAGTAAGAGGACGAGGGTCCACGTGAGGCTAGAAGGACTTGTGAGCATTGGTATGGGGTTTGGGTTTATTCTACAATAAATGGGGGCATGTGGGGTTTTGAGCAGGACAGTGACCACAATGTTATCTTTTAAAAGATAACTGTCTCCGTATTGTCTGTCTATTCCTGTGTAACAAATCATCACAAATGTAGCTACTTAAAACAACACTATGGGCAAGTCTCATTAACACTCTTGGATCTTGGTTTTCCCAGCCATGAAATGGGAGTAGTAATGCCAACTGCAGAAGTATAGTCAGGAATACATGATAGAATGCTTGTGAAGGATCTGCTCCCAAACCAAGGATGTAGGAAGACAGCCAATGAACTGCAGTGTTCAGCATAGCAAGGACTGGCTCAAGTCAAGCAACCTCACCAGGGACGTAAGTATTGACCAGAATACCAATATTGAAAACATACAAAGAATAACTGGCCAGGCAGACTGGAATGTTCCTATCATGTGGCCGACACATTTTCTCCTTGAAAGGAATGCCTACATGGGAAGACTGAAAAACTCCTTTGTAAGCAAAAAGAAGGGCAAAGAGAAGTGGTGTCTTGAAAAACCAAAGGCTCTGACTGTCCAGGAATTCACGGCTCAAGCCGCCCTTCCTGGGCTGAAGCGGAGACCCGTGCTTGCTCGCTCCTGGGTGGCCTTTCTAGACATAAGCACACTCTGCTCCCACTGTATCCTTAGGTGGGTTGTGATTCCTTGATCAGGCTGTATTTTTTTGGCTGTTCATATTCGGGGCCTGAGGATGTGGTCTCCTTCCCACAGCTGGATATAGGTGTCTGCACGTTGATACAGTCTCCTGGAATGGTCTCTTTTGGTCATAAGTTTGTCAGTTCTTACCAATTCACTCACAAAGTTACTGAATCCCAAGCTGGGGCGGGGGTGAGGGGCGGGGAAATGCACCCGCAGTGCTGTGTTATTTAACATACCCTAAATACACAAGGTGCTCAGTGTGGTGGCTTTGCAGATAAGGAAACCGGAGCAGAGCAGACATTCCCTGTTTCAGCAGGCGGCAGAGACCTTGTCTCTGGGCCCTTATAGACTCCCAGTCTCAAACGGTATGTTTCCACTCCCAAAGACTCTTTATGGAATGTGTCGTCAGACAGACCCACACTTTCCCAAAGGAAAGCTTTATGTATAGTTCAAACCCACCAAAACGAAACAAAACCCCAAACCCCCCATTTCTTCCTATCATTACAAGAACCGTCTACCCCAACAGGGCCTGGTGGAATGCCCACACAAAGCAGATCTCCCCAGGGGGGTTTTCTGACACAACTCTGGCCTTGAACAACCAACTTCACCCACCCCCAACCACACACACACACACACACACACACACACACACACACACACACACGCCATTGCCGCCCCTGCGCAATGGTTTCAAGGTACAGACTCCATTCCAAATTCCAAAGGTGAGCTGAAAAGGTCTCTCCTCGCCTGGGCCGCCCCCCTGCCCTCTCCCTCCCATGCCCTCTGCGCTCGGCTCGCTCCCCAGCGTGAATTCCGCGGATAACTCCAAAGCTGCCACACCAGCTCGCGCTGAGCAGCTTGGCGCGGCCGCGATCAGCTGGAGGCAGACAGCAAAGCGCAGTCTCCTGGAGTTAGGCTGAAGTGACTGTCAAGCAGCTGTCTCCCCCAGCCCCCTCCCTGCTCACACGACGACGCCGCCAGGCCCGGGGCCGCGCCTCCCCTCCGCCGGCTCCCCGCCCCCCGCCCCTCCGCCCCCATCCCCTCCGCCTGCGCGCTCGGCTCCGCCAGCCTCGCGCCCGCCGGCCCCGCAACTGCACCCCTGGCCGCAGCTGCCGCGAACCGACGCGCAGCGCCCCTGGGGTCCGCGCGGGCGACCCTGCTGCTTCCCGCGGCTTTGTCCCTTCGGCCCAGTGGGCGAGCTCTGTGGGCTGCAAAGCCGGGGGTGCTGGCCGCCGGGAAATTGCATTCGCACCGAGGCTGTTCTACGCCAGAGAGCCCAAGTGTCCCCTTGTCATGACAAGGAGCTCTCGTCTTTAGGTATGTGCACCTTCTCGGGTGTTCTTTTTTTGCTTCTGATTTTGCTTGCCACCCAGATGAGGTCTGGGTGGCCAGGGGCATCCTGGGCTTGAATGAGCCCTGCGGCTTCGGGAGCCGCTCCGGCTGGGCATCCTTGGCTCCCTGCGCCCGGGAGGCTCTGCGCGCCTGTGCCCGCAGGGGAGGGCCGCGAAGTTGCCGAGGGAGAGAGGGCACACGCACTTCTGCAGGAGGAGCCGGGGGCGCCCGGGGAGAGCGGAGGGACTGGCCGTGGAGATGGTAAGGAGCCCGGGACAGTGCCTGGGGGGGGGGGCGTTTCTGGAACGGCGGCGCGCCAGGTCCCACCGTCCATGCTCCGAGGGTGGCCGCGCGGACGCCCTCGAGTGGGTCCCCGTGGCCCGCTGTCACCCAGCTACTTCCGGCACTCTCTACGCTTGTGCCGAGTCCAGCGAGGGCTGGAATCTCTGCACCCGGCGTCTTCATTTGCCCCAAGCCTGCCGCTGTTGAGCTTGGCTAGGAACCAGACCCAGGGCGTCTGAAATCCACGCGGGTTGGGGGGGGCGAGATGAAAATTGAGGGAAGAGGCAAGCAGGAGTAATGTGTCACGCGGCTGCTGACCTAGGTCTAGAAGGGTGGGGGAGGGGCGATGCACCTGAGGACAGGAGCCCCCTGCAAGTTTCTGTGGCTTGGGAGGGGTCTGGAGAAGAGAGGCATCTGCAACTCTGTCGCCTAGAGATGAGACTGTCACCTCCTATCCTCCTTCCCAGGGCGGTAAGGAGCAGAGAACACCTCATTTATAAGGGAGGGGGGCTGTCTGAGATTGCACAAGCCGCTGCCATCCAGATGTTACGGTGGCAGAAGTGCTGTGCGAGTCCCTGGTGCATGGTGGCAGTCCCCTGAGGGGCAAGAGGTGCCTGTGGAAAACTGGGAGAGCCAGGCTGATGGGGGTACGGGGAGGGTTGCAGAGAGGGGGTTGGCAGTGTTGGGTGTGGAAGGTTCTTATCCTGGAGATAGATGTTCGAGTTGCTTGAGTGACAGAGAGGAAATGTTTAAGCTTGTGATTGTGGGATCATGACAGTCCCAGGACATGTTGGGGCCATCTTTCCTCCTGCTCCCACCTTTTGCAGCTCAGATCCATGCACTTGGTTGAAGTTCTAGGACCAGGATGAATCACTGCCCCCCCCTTCCCAAAGAAACTACAGCTGACCCTCTCTACAGGACTGTGCTGGGCATCTTGGGTCAGCATTTGCCCCTTTGTTACCTGACACACAATCAGTTCTTCCTTTTTGCTTTCTGTCAGGTTTCTCTGGCTCCGAGAATGTTCCTCTTCTCCTTCCCACCCCCATCCCAGTATCTGCTTAGTTGTCTCCTTCCTCTGGCTCCTCCAGCCTCCTTGGACCAGACTGTGATTTCGCCCAGGAGCACCCACCAGCTCCCGGCATTGTCTCCATCTCTCTGTGTTCGCGGCTGTCACAAGCAGGGGGCGTCACCGTGAACTCTCTAAGAACCAGCATCGCCAGGCTATTCTCCAGTGGTTAATTAGGAAGCAGCCAGTAGCCATATCCTTTCTGTAGGAGCAAATTGCAGGGGTGTGTCTAGGCAGGGTAACAGCAACCAGGGGAGAAGGCCTGCCCCCTCTTCACCACCTCCTCCCAGCCCAGCCCTCAGGGTCAAGCCTCCTGAGCTCGGCTTGCCCTTCCGCTGAGATCCTGACAAATTACAGCTCTTCCCCGGGAAGGTAATGCATGTGTCTGTCCAAACATCTGAAAACGTGACCATTGGAGAATCAGTTTAGTAAACACATGCTGTCGTGTTGCTTTTCCAGAAGGCCCCCGACTGGTATCGCTCCTCTCTTTCTCTGACACTCCAATGTGAGATTTTGCTTCAAATGTTTTATCCTTAGTATAAATATCAAGAAATACCAAGCCAGAGCGAGGAATGACTGAGAGCATGCTCTGAGGACATGCATAGCATTCTGAGTTCCCAAACACAGATTCCAGAAACGGCTCTCCTTCCTTTGACTGCAAAGTAAAATTCTTTCCAGCAGGGAAGGGACCCATCCCCTTTCACGGGGGACCTAGAGAAACCAAAGAGGCTGGGAAGGAGCTATTTATGTCCGTACATGTTGGTAGCTAAACTCACATAAAAATTCCACCCTTGAGTATTGAAGTCCATTGGCCTGGGGCCCTGGCCGTGAGTGCCAGGTGTCCTACCCGGCCTCTGAGTCACTAAATGGAAACCTCCCTACTATGGTAAAGCCCCACAGCCCAGCTGTGATACCAACCACAGGCCGACTTCTAAATGTAACCAAGTCACTTCTCTGTTATATTTTGGTTTAATTCACAGATTATTGACTCATCTTTCAGTGTCAAGAGACGACAACCCAGACAAAGGCAGCTACGGAGGGTGAGCAGAGCAGTTAGTACGTTTTATATTAAGTGGTCAGATCAGGCCAACAACAGTCCCTTGGGTTGGAGAGTTTGCAAACCGTGTTTTATTTTACTGTTCGTTGCATGCAGTGGGTTGGGGCGAAAAATAAGAAAGCTGTTTTGTTTTCATTCTGAAACGAAGGCAGAAGTCTACAGCCAGTCTTGCTTCTCTTGGGAGGAAGTGGCGGTAGAAGTGAAAGTCTGTTTTATTTACACCGCGGGTACTCCTTGGGGCACCAGCACATTTGACTTTCCCCTTGAGCTTCCTCTGCGCTGGGGGCCTGAGCAGGGCCTCGTGCTTCTGAACAGCTTCTTGACTAAGGTTATTCTCATCTGCCAAGCCAAACTCCATGAGCTGGAGGAGATAGACAGCTTGTGTTTGTGGCCATTCAACCAGAAAAGAATACCAGCTGAAAACAGACAATGGAGCAAGGGTATTGGGGTGGGGGTGGGGAGAGGAGGTACAGATAGGCCAGTGGCGCATAATTGGTTCCCTGAGGGCAAATCTAGATGTGGAATGGTGTCATAAAGCAGTTGTCATGCAAACACCCCACAATGTGATTATAAGAAAGATCTATTCAGAAAGGAAAATGATTATGAGTATGTGCCTTTCTTTCTTTCCTTCTTTCTTTCTTTCTTTCTTTCTTTCTTTCTTTCTTTCTTTCTTTCTTCCTTCCTTCCTTCCTTCCTTCCTTCCTTCCTTCCTTCCTTCCTTCCTTCCTTCCTTCCTTTCTTTCTTTCTTTCTTTCTTTCTTTCTTTCTTTCTTTCTTTCTTTCTTTCTTTCTTTCTTTCTTTCTTTCTTTCAAGTAGGCTCCACACCCAGCGTGGAGCCCAACTTGGGGCTTGAACTCACCACTCTGAGATCAAGACCTGCGCTGAGATCAAGAATCAGGTGCTTAACCAACTGAGCCACCCAGACACCTCTTTCTTTTTCTTTTCTTTTTTTTTTTAAGATTTTATTTATTTATTTGAGAGAGAGCATATGAGCAGGGGCGGGGAGGGGGAGAAGCAGGCTCCCCGCTGAGCAGGGAGGCCACCATGGGGCTCGATCTCAGGACCCCGAGATCACGACCTGAGCTGAAGGCAGACGCTTAACCGACTGAGCCACCCAGGCGCCCCTCTTCTCCTTCTCCTTCTCCTTCTTCTTCTTCTTCTTCTTCTTCTTCTTCTTCTTCTTCTTCTTCTTCTTCTTCTTCAAAGTAGAGTATGTGCCCTTCATCTGAAGGGAGCCCTCCTCTGGCTTTTCATTTCCCCCCACTTTCAAACTCATATCCTGATACACAGTTTCTTGGGACAGCTTTCTACCCCTGAACATGAAAACCTCACCATTGTGCACATGGAAGCATTCGAGTTGATTCAACTGAACAGAATCACTCAACACGTTGATCTTCAAGGAATTCATATGGAAACACCCACACATCCTCTTCCCTCTCTGGATCTCCTCTCTGAGGCCACCAAGTTCCTCTCTGGGTTAATGGCCAGGGTTTTTTTGGTCACAGTCCACTCATCCCACTTTGGCTGGAAATGCTTCCTAAAAATCAGAGATGTTCTTCTCAGAGTTTTGCAGGCTTTCTAGAAAAGATCGTTTTACATGTGTCCGGGTATTGGGTCGCCCTCCCTCGGAGGAAACCCTGGACCCATCGGGAAAGGAAGCCACTCCAATTGATTTTATTGTGCATTATTTATGTGACACTGATGAGGACTGTGTGGAGGTGAATATTTTCCCACGTTCATTACACTAATTAGAAAGGAAATTAGATTTTTTTTTAACAGTGAAAGAAGATGAGATGCAATGTGTCTGTGTTATGTTCCGCAAGATCAAAACCAGCTCTCTGCCAGACCGAGGAGGGAGGAGCCTTAGACAAAGGGAATACTTCCCACACTATTTAGCATTCTAAAATACAATATGGTGATTAACAACCATATTTCTTTCTGAGGTGGATTTGAAGTTCAAGTCCGCTGTGTTATGTAATTTAGAGGAGTACTAATTTTTTTTCTTCATTTTAAGCACCTGTTTACCAAGCAACTATTCTGGGATCTGGCCAAAGTTAGCTTTTTCATTCACTATAAAAGTGTAAGCTACTGATTATATATTCCAGGGACTGCACCGTGTGGAAGAGAAGTAGGAAGAACCCAGTTGTGTTGAACAGTGTGCCGTCCACACATGTCTTGGTTTGTCCTGTCTACACCTGCTGCAGTGGCATAATTATTAATAGCACCCTCTTTCACTCGGAAGTGTTCCGGATGGGACAATAAGTTCCCTGGTCACTGTAGAAATGAGGACTATGGGGTCAGAGGAAGGAGAAGAAGGCTGTGAAGGAGAGATTTCGTTGTTGAGCCTGTTGTAGGCATACAGATGAATGGGAGGGAAAAGGGGAGACTCGCCAGATGGGAAGATTAGGAAGACTGTAGCTCCCTGAGGACACAGAGGCTCTTGTTTCCCTTGTTCCTGTATCCCCGCAGCTTGCGTGCTACGCAGCAAGCCTATTTGCGTAGCAAATAGGAGGCATCAACGATTAACTGCCTGTGACTTAGTTTTAAGACCGAGACTGAAGGTAGGAAAGCTCAGGACAGTGAGGAGGCCCGCCTGGCAAAGGTCAGATGGGACCAATTATGAAACGAGGCTATTAATAATGCTGAGAATGCTAAAGCAAAGCTGACAGTGATCATTCCGAAAACCAGCCTATGTGCAGAAAAACAATGTCCTGTAACTCTTTCTTGTATACGCCACTTATCTTTTGGATTTAATGCCATTGGCCTTCGCCTCCAGCCTGGAGGTGATCTCTTCCTTCTCCAGCAAATTGTCCAGGAAGGAACCGAAGGAACAATGACCCCATTCTCTTCAAACTCCTTTCCTTCTGTCCTTGTCCTCTAGGAGGACTTTTGGAAGGGAGTCAAGGACAGGAGCGTGGGGTAGGTGGGGGAGGGGATACCTTAGAAATACGAAAGCAAGGCAGATGAACACAAAGGGCATGCACGTGCTTTGTTCCCTTCTTCTAACTGGAGGAATTAATTCAAAGTGACCGTTTCAAAGAGCTCGTGCAACTCCCAAGAGGTTATTCCCAGTATAGCATCTGATTTCCCCACTTCCTGTTACATACGAAGGCCTGGGTGACATGGCCTTGGCTTTGACTGTGCCGGTCTACCTTCTAATGAAAGCGACACACACTAGGTGCCCTGCTGGTATGTGGAGGTTCCAGGTTGACCTAAATGAAGACTCCAGGACGACTAGCTGGTAACCCTTCAGTGGCAATGCCATACCTCTCGTTATAAGGCTATCGGCAGCATTGAAGCCACTTTGGAATGACACCTTTCTTCCCAAGTTGGAAGCTAATGTCCTGTTGTCTTGGTGATGCTTCATCCCCAGAAATAAGCGGGGCTTAGAAAAGAGAGAGAGGGACAGGCGCAAGGTATGGCGCTGAGAAGATACATGAGGGTTCAGCTGTAGGATGTAAAATAAAATGGCTTACAGAATTGTTGGGTCACACTCCGGGTCAAACTTTCCAGAACAACGTTGAAAGACACATGGGGTCACTATTGGAGCCACTGCCTGAGCCGTCATCAAGAAGCTGCCCGCTGATCGAGAAGCCGCTGGCTCCAGAGTGAGACTGTGCCATAGCCATGGTCAAGAAACAGCCAGTCAGGAAGCCAGCACAGAAAAACCAGGTGGTCTAGGAGGGTGGTTGCTACCAGTCACCATGGAGAAGCAGAAATACAGCCCAGCAGGCAAGATAAAGTCCCCCCTGCCCCGAAGATATCCGCATCCTCATTCCCAGAACTGAAGAATATGTTACTTCATGTAGCAAAAGGAACTTCCCAACTGTAATGAAATCCAGCACCTTGAGATTATTCTAGATTCTCAAGTTGGGCCCAGTCTCCTTGCATGGGTCCCTGAAAGGGGAAAACCTTTTCCAGCTGTGGTCATAGGGCTGTGGAGGAAGGGTAAGAGAGAGAGATCATGGCCTGCTTGGGAGATGAAGCCAGGGCCACGGAGAAGGAATGTGGGTGGCCTCTAGAAGCCAGAAAAAGCAAGGGAATGGATTCACCCCTGGAGCTTCCGGAAGGGAGCACGGTGTGCTGAAAATTTGAGTTTAGCCAGTGGGACCCATGTCAGACTCCTGACCTTCGGAACTGTAAGATAATAAGTGTGTGTCATCTGAAGTCACTAAGTTTATAGGAATTTGTTACAGCAGCCATAGGAAACTGGTACACGCAGCCTCCCCACCCCTCCCGCCTGCAAACTCATGCACTTGCTCCTGGCGGAGCTCCAGGTGTCACATGTGGGATCCTCGCTGCAGGGGGGTCCAGGCAATGTCGCTGCAGGCTTCCCAGCTTCAGCCGAAAGGCATCCTGCACGGGGGTCGGAGCGATGTCACATGCAGCTGCCGTGGGAAGTCACGGGCAGCCTGGGGAGTGGCAGGTGTGTGCGTCCTGCTTGGACGGACTACAGCGTGAGGCAGAACAGAAGTCGATGCCTGAGATTTTTAGGAAGTTTAACAAGTGTTATGAAGTCATCCAAGCCCAAGAGGGGAGGAGAGGAGGAGCATCAGAACAGCTGCCCACTTACCATACTAGAAACTCCTGTCTGATTCGTTAGAGATCTTTGGCCGGGTGGTATGAAGGGGAGATTGTACATAAGGGTCAGTGTCAGGGACAAATGTTGGTTTTCTATAGCTTAACTCTCAACTCTACAGTCCATCTGTAGGGTGGATTGTATTTTCCAAAGATGGCTTCAACAGTATACCCACCCAACATGCCCTTCCTACAAAGCGATTGGAGACTCTTTCCAAGGAGAAATGAGGTCTCAGTTCCCTTTCCTCAAGTTGTGACTTTTCTCACTCATAGAAAATGTGACCTCCAAGGCTAGGTAGGTCCTAGAAGACAAATCACCTTCTACCTTATTGGCTGGAATGCTAGTTCCTGGAGCCGTTAGCCACTTTGTAAGCTGTCTGACTTTCCCGAAGCTACCACAGCTTGAGGAAGCGCAAACTAGCCTAGCACATGGACAGGCTGGAGACAAGAAGAGAGAGAGATGCCCGGCCAGCTCCTGGCTCCTCTGACCCCACCACTCCATGTCTAGCCACCATCACCCTGCAGACCAGACCCTGAGCCAGAACAGTCCAGCAGAGAGCCCTTCCCAGTTTCTGATTCACTGTTGTTGTTTTAGGCCACTGCATTTTGGGATGGTTTGTCACCCAGCAATAAATAACTGGATTGGTCCACACAGTCAGATGCAGAACAAAGGTCAATTAAAACCATCTTGTGTTATTCCCGTCACATTTCTTCACTCTGAGAAAATAACATGACAGTTGTCAGTTGTAGAATAACCAGATCTGAAGCCCACCTTCTCCTCCCATAGATCAGCCTGAGAAACTCATTCTTACATCTGAAGGGGGCGCCTGGGGGGCTCAGTCGGTTAAGCGTCTGCCTGCGGCTCACCTCGTGATTCCCAGGGTCCCATTGGGCTCCCTGCTCAGCAGGGAGTCTGCTTCTCCCTCTCCCTCTGCCCCTCCCCCCTGCTCATGCTCTCTCTCTCTCTCTCTCTCTCTCAAGTGAATAAATATAAAATCTTTAAAAATATATATATCTGAAGCAAACTGTCCCACATTTGGGTTTGTTTATTTGCATGGAACTGGTAGCATTGAGGGGTTTCAAACTGCCTCGTCTGATATGTGATTAAGCAAGAATCCAAATAACTTCTTTTATTTATTTTTTAAGGTTGTTTGTTTGTTTCTTTATTTATTGAAGTAATCTCTATGCCCAGCATGGGGCTCGAACTCATGACCCCAAGATCAAGAGCCCCGCGCTCCTCTGACGGAGCCAGCCAGGTGCCCCCCCAAAGAACGTCTTTTTATTTTTATTTTTATTTTTTTAAAGATTTTATTTATTTGACAGAGATAGAGACAGCCAGCGAGAGAGGGAACACAAGCAGGGGGAGTGGGAGAGGAAGAAGCAGGCTCATACTGGAGGAGCCTGATGTGGGGCTCGATCCCAGAACGCCGGGATCCCGCCCTGAGCCGAAGGCAGACGCTTAACCACTGTGCCACCCAGGCACCCCTGAAGAACATCTTTTTAAAGTAGAGCTGCCCCATGTGGTCAGTAGAGCTGCTGCAAACCTTGAGTTGGGGGAGCGTCCTCACACTGGGGACCCGCTGAGGAGGTGGACGAGAGGCAAAGCAGTGGCCGGCTGGCCCGCAGGGACCTGGCCCCCGAGGTGCCATCAGCCACGCTGGAGCCCCTTCTCCCCGCAGGCTGACTGCTCTGTTTCTCTCTTTCTACCACCTCTGTTTTGCACATGCCTCCTTCCCTGTTCCTAAAGTTTGCTGTTCCTGAAGTCCAAGTTCTAGACCCCCGTGATACTGCCCTATGTCCCGTGGACGTCGTTCGCAGTTTTCACATCATGTCCCACTGAAGCCACAGAGCCCTGTGACATAGCAGGACTCACATGAATGCTCCTGGCTCCCCAGCTCGAGAAGCAGAATGCAAAGATGGAGTGGCTTGTCTGAGATCACAGTGACGAAGGGGCTGGGTCGCTGAGGGTCCCCACCCCTCGTTTGGGGTCTGTCGGCCCCAGAAGATCCCCTCAACCAGCCTTTGTGGCAAAGACAGTGTGAAGCTGGAGGGAGGGAGAGGTGATTCGTTCTGCCTGCCACGTTCAGTCACCATAATATGGCCTATTTGAACCCAAATTCACTGGGAGCCTGAAGTCTGATTCTTTTGTCTCCTTACTGACTGATGCTCTCAGTCTGATATGTATTTTGCACATGGAAACCTACCCCTATAATGACAAAGGAAGGGTCAGGAACCGCTCCCATTTCAGGCTCCCATGACATTTCCAAAAAAGTTTGACCTTTGAGTTTTGTCATAATGGTCTTTGGCCCAAAATAGGATCGAAATGACATGTGCTGTTTCTTTTTCAAGGGTTTGGTTTTTTGTTGTGTTTTGTTTTATTTTGAAGATTCTCAGAGTGTGTTTCTTCACATTAAGATATTTTCCAGATGTAATTTTTTGGGGGCTCTGATTGTTGCAAAGTGACTCTTTCCCCAGGGATAGCAGAGAACAGCCAAAGCAGAAAGAAGCTAAGGGGCTGTGTTGACTCAAGATGTGTCCATGTATGTGGATGGGTAGTGATCGAGCTAGAGGTGCTGAGAAAACCAGATTGAGGCAATGTGTAGTTTTTCACTTAAGGAACTAGTTTCATCCTTTACAGTCTGACGGGGGAAGAATAGACCCAGGTAGGCCTTGCACGCATAGATTCAAATCTGGCAAAAAGGGCCTTCTTTCCATCCTCTCCCTGTAGGCAAATCACATGATCCTGAATGTGGCCCAGAGGCCAGGCCTTCCTGGGCGCAGGGGTGACTGAAGTCACTGCAATTTTTTTTTTTTTAGATTTTATTTATTTATTTGAGAGAGAGAATATGAGCGGTGTGGAGGGCAGAGGCAGAGGGAGAAGCAAACTCCCCATGGAGCAGGGAGCCCTACACGGGGCTTGATCCCAGGACCCTGAGATCATGACCTGAGCCGAAGACAGGCGCTTTACTGGCTGAACCACCCAGGTGCCCCACGTCATTGCAATTTTTTAAAAATAAATGCAAATCCCGAATCACAGATGAGGCTACATATGTGTCATGGTGCATGTTGACATAAAGTCCCCCTAAGGTCATGAAACACCCCATCTAAAGAAAAATGTTTTCTATAATAGTAATCTGAATAATAGCAGTGACCATTTAGTAGCATTTCCAGTGTGCCAGGCACCTGTGTTAATTCCCTGAGTCCTCATAAGGACCTGGGGTCATTCCTATTATCATCTCCAGTTTATAGATGAGGGACATGAGGCCCAGCAAGACTCGTATGAACAGAGTGCAGTTTTAAACCCGGGTCATCTGGGCTGTGGCCATGGGTGTGAATACACAAAGACCCCCAATTCAGAGTTCCGCAGGAACTGCCACGGAGTAGCGAGCTCAGGAACCTGGAGTCCCCCAACATGACTGAGCTGGGCTGTGGTTGCTGGATCACTTGGCCCAGCAGCTCCGTCCTCACAGACTATCCCTGTGGTTCTCAGGCTGAGGGTCTCAGCTGGTATCAACGCATGAATGAGACTCCTTGATAGTCTCCTGTAATTGCTGAGAAGCTGTTGGACATTGCCCAGCCAAAAGGTTCAGGATTCCAGCTAGGTAAGCAGCGCGTCTGCACAGGTGCCCTGATGGAGACGGGAGACAGGCGCTACTCCTCGGAGTCGGCCGTGCACCCTGATAAATCACACCTGTCAGTGGCCAGCCTCCTTCCTCATTGCGCATGACCAAGCCTCACGATGCCTCAGACATCTGGGCCGCTCCAGAAAGAGGGAGGGAAATAGCGAAGAAGCAGAGGAAAAAGGAATCATCCGTTCCTTTTCATAACGACTATTGTCTGAGCCATACCCACATGTAAAGTAGCTCCCGATCCGTTT
Organism: Ursus americanus; assembly: GCF_024610735.1. NCBI lineage: Eukaryota > Metazoa > Chordata > Mammalia > Carnivora > Ursidae > Ursus > Ursus americanus. The sequence goes on from NC_142158.1 coordinate 3,894,872, forward strand.
TGTCTTAGTTACTGGAGGTAGGAAAACAAGATCATCGTTAATTCATGCAGCTTTAATTTATGCATAGGAGAATTATAAGGGGTAATTACCTGCGGTTGAAGAAAAATGAATCATGTCAGATCTGCTTAATTGTTGTATGGCTTGCTCCTCTGTCTCTCTGTTAGAAAAGACTCGAAGCAGTAGCCAGTGCGTGTGAGAGGCGACTTGCGTGGGTTTGTTAAACGGAGTGTTCTTTTCCCTTTGACGCGCATCTCAAATAGAGTCCTCAGGTCTGGACTGACTGGATTTGAATAGGATTCCCAGAACAATAGCTTTAATTTACTCACTTAACTCCTGGCTCATCTTTTCCAGAAGTGCCCATTTTTCAAATCCGTGTGAGATAAGTTATCTTCCTGGGCCCTATGTTAGCCTGAGTCAAATTTCTTTTGTGGGAATAATTCAGTGGGAAGGATGATGATTTCCTTTGTCGCCACTGGTGGGGGATTTATAGTCATGATCCCTAGCGTCCGTACTGTCTCCGGGCCTCTGTGATCCAGTGGCTTCCAAAAACTAAACCTGAAACAAGCAGCTGGAACAAATTATGGGGCATTGAGTGGACGTGAATGGAAATATCCTTGTGACATTTGTCAAGCAATAGACGGTTTGAACTCATATATAATAGTTCAGAGAAGAATACGACTTGGTAAAAGTTTGCTTAAGAAATTATACTCTGTGACTTTTCGAACATTTGAGACAGGCTACAATAATGTACAGTTTATAAAAAATGATTAATGTTCGTGCTACAATTGAGCTGTGAGTTTTGCTCTGAACTTCCTTGAAGCCAGGCAAAAGGGAGTCCGTGGTAGATATCACCGAAGTTATTGCTATCAGAAAGATGGACATACAAACTCCGTTCCTCGGGGGCAGATCCCCCGGCAGTGAATTTCAAAAGAAATGTCTTGGGGTGCCTGGGTGGCTCAGTCGGTTAAGCGTCTGGCTCCCTGCTCGGTTTCCCTCTCTCCCTCTGCTCCTCCCCCTGCTCACACTCTCTCTCAAACAAATAAAATCTTTTAAAAAATCAATTAATTAATTAAAAAAAAAAGGAATATCTTACGTGGGAACTTACATGTAGAAGAGGTTAAACCGAGGTAGTTAAACCAACGCCTTGCAGTGAAGTTCAAAAGGCCACACCCTGCGTGTTGAACTCCACTCTGATTTTCTTATCCCTCCACCGGGTTCCCCTAAAGGTCCAAAAGGAGCAATCTGTGTGGAGAAAGGAAGAAAAAAAGAACATGTGTATTTGGGCCTCAGTTGCTATTGTTTGGAAAGTCACATGCCCTAATCAGATTCTGTCTTCAGGGGCCGTTGAGCATGACTCACCCCTTGCCCACCCTCCTCACACACCCCTCCCAGGGGACCCAGCTCAGACAATGGAGCTGCAACTCCATAATAATCTGGTTACTGTGCCAGAATTTCTCACTTGAGATTTTAGGTTCTAGCAAGACCAACTTGATTAGCAAAATAAATCAGAGCATAAAAACATAAAACTTGCATTGTTTAGGTAGGGCCATTGGTGTTTTTATTCTTGACTTTGATGAGGGTGACGATGAGGGTGATGGTGATGATGGCGATGAGGGTGAGATGGGATAGGCATCAGTTTCACTGAGTACTTACTTTGTGCCTGGCATCTTGCTTAACAAGCCTGATGTCCCTCAATCCTCATAAAGACTTTAAGACATAGATGTTATGACCCCCATTTTACAGAAGAGGAAAACGTTGTCCCAAGGTCAGTGTCCCAACAGGGAGGTGCATAGCCTGATGCCAACTGATTCTGTAAGCACATACCTACCATACAACTTGATGGGTCTTCGCATGCACGTATGTGTTTAAACTTCTGGCTCCCGCTGCTCCTTATTCTCACTTGCTCCTTCTCTCTACCCTTTACAAAGACACTGGCTGTGGGATTCTCTAAGGTTTTGTATGACTTGAGACCCTCCATCAACTAGAGCTTTGACGGCATGAAGTTGCTGAGTCCACTCTCAGGAAATACGTGATACTTGCACAACATTTGCGTGTGCTCTTCGTTCGCTGGGACAAATGCTCTTGTGTAAGCCATTTTCCTTGACTCCAGAAGTACTAACAGAAACATAACTGTAAATTTAATACTGCCCTTTCTTGCTGCGAATATTCATTGTGGCACACAGTGTAATCTGGAATCCAGCTCTGGAGGGTGGCAGGAGGCAGGGGTATGGTGACTGGCTGCTTCTAGCCACCTGTCCACACTGTTGCCCCCTTTCTCTGCACCCTGAGTACCCCAGGCTGAACAGTTGGAGGGCATCTGCTCTTGGGGCTGGAACACCTGCACTGCTAACTCGGAAACAATAGAGCCATCCTGCCAAATGGTATATTTTTGGTGCACAGAAAAATTCTATCCCTCCTTGGGATCAAAATACATTCTTATGTGAATTCATGTCATTTTTGAAAGACATTACTTAGTTCACATTCTGATGCTCATCCCATTTGATTGTACTCAACACCCACGTTCAATGTTCTCTGTACTTTCAATTCCAAAGTCTGAGCAGAGGTTTGAGAAACATACAGTGTGGATGACATCCTTCAAAAGAGAAAATGTTCAGAACCGCTGATTGTCTGGAGGGCGTTTGCTGAAAAACTAGCAAATCATGCCATAGAAAATCGGCTCTTAAAAAGGCCTGCTAAGGGGTAAAATATCCTAGGATCCTGCACCGTATTTAATACCGACGGCATTTTTTAAAGATTTTATTATTAAGTAATCTCCACACCCGATGTGGGGCCCGAACTCACAACCCCAGATCAAGAGTTGCACGCTCCACTGACTGTGCCAGCCAGGCGCCCCCGCACAGCTGCATTTTTTAAATAGGAAAGTCAACTGTTTTTGACGCCCTCTGCATATATCATATAGTCTCTATCATTGAAGACTAGCTCAGTTTACTAATTCAATTTTCAAGAGACTAGAGAACACAGAGTACCTAGGTGAATTATAAACCTCATGCAGTCAGCTCCTATGAATATTTTCTCCTCGGGGAGATGCACAGGGAGTCTCAACCTAGACCTTATTAAACTAAAAATGACTTGATAATACATTCCCATCACCGTTATGATAAAAATAGCAAATGCTTCTTCACTCTTCTAAGCACTTGACGTTCACTGACCTATTTACTCTTCACAGCAACCTGTGAGCTTGGTTTCTTTGTCATCCCCATTTTACAGGTGAGGTCACTGAGGCCTGGAGAGGCGAAGCAACCTGTCAAAGCTACGCATGTAAAGTGGTCTTGCAGGCCACAAACCCAGGCAGGCTGAGTTCTTCCGTCCCAACAGCCCTGAGATAGAAGGCATTGCATTTTTTTTAGAGAGAGAGAGAACGCACGTGCGTGCACACACGTGCGTGGTGGGGGAAAGGCCAGAGGGAGAGGAAAGAGAAAGCCTCAAACAGATTCCCCGCTGAGCTCAGAGCCCGATGGGGGTGGGGGAGCTGGGAGGGGGGGTCTCATGACTCTGTGATCATGACCTGAGCCGAAATCAAGAGTCAGATGCTCAACCCACCAAGCCACCCATACGCCCCTTAGAAGGCATTACTTTTAAATCTTCGCAGGAATGGAAGCTTTTCTCTTAAATCCTAAGATTCTCAGAACCATTCCCTTTTTATGTCATTCAATAGAGATACAATTATATCCTGTTTTTCTGCCGAAGACTTGCAATGCCTTTTTCAAATATTTTTTGGAGTGGAATTGGAATCGGGTGACCAGAGACCCATTAATGACTGAATTTTTTACATGTTAAAAGAATGGAAGGGAGATATAATCAGCAGTTGCTGCATACCATGTGCTTAGAGAAAATGTAAATTCTGGGAAGATTTTTTTTAAAATACCCATCCCCAGGCCTCACCCCAGATCAGCTAAATCGAATCTCTGGGGATAAGGCTCAGATAGTGGCATTTTTTAAAAAGCTCTCCAGTAAATAATAATAATAATAATAATAATAATAATAATAATAATAATAATAATAATAATAAATGAAAGCTCTCCAGGTGATTCTAATATGCAGCCAGGTTTGGGAACTTCTAAATTAGACGTTGCAATATATTCGGCTTTTTCTAGAGGTTATTGATAGTTATATCAATAGGAAGTTCCAGAGGCTGGGATGTAGGTTAAATATTTATTTCAGTGTAGCCGATGTTTTCAAATAAACCCAATGACTGAGTTGCTAACAGTGGTCATAATTTTCTGGATTTAATCACAAGAGTATAAGGTACAGGGAGGGCATTACCCCTGAATGACAAAGATTGCCCATTTATTTTCATTGAATCTAAAATGCTCTCATGGGGCGCCTGGGTGGCTCAGTCGGTTAAGGGTCTGCCTTCTGCTCAGGTCATGATCCTAGGGTCCTGGGATCGAGCCCCGCATCAGGCTCCCTCCTCAGCGGGGAGTCTGCTTCTCCCTCTCCCTGTGCAACCCTTAGCTCATGCTAGCTCTCTCTCGCTCTCAAATAACTAAATAAAACCTTAGAAAAAACCAAAATGCTGTCATTATCGTTATGCTGCGTTGCTAACCCATCATGAGCACCTCATTGTAGGAATGGTTATAAAATAACAAAATACAATGCGAGGAGGGTAATGGACGAGTATCAACCGTTCTTCCTGAGCCGTCTGAGCACCTGCTTACTATCGATGGATAATATTTGTGGGGCATTCTGAACACCAATGACCCTCCACTCCAGGCTGATGGGGAGTCACGTTAAAACACAAGCAAAGAAAGCTAGGGGAGGAATTCTGCCTCCTCAGCTGAAGGGAAGTGGAGTTGGGAGACACGAGCACATCTGGGAGGTAGACACTCAGACTGTAGCTCCAGTTCTTCCAGGAGTCTTGTGGACGTGGTCAGTTGTCTTCCCTACACAGCAGGAATCATGATAGCGATCATACCCGACAGGCTTGCTGTCGGGATACATAGTAGCTGTCAATTGGGAAAAGAAGAATCTGCAAGCCTAAAACGTTACTACCAATCTCCTCTTCGAGGCCCAGAGGCGATGTTAGAGACACACACAGATGCTTAGCCACCAGAAGATGAACCATTCTATTTTTATTTCCAAAGGGTCACCTATGCTGAAGTCTTCTTTATTTGGCACCTGCCACTACATTCTTTGGATGGAAGCGCCATATGCTGGAGAAGGTCTCTGTCCATTGGCTTGAATGCCTACCTTCCCTACACGGAGATTGTTTCTTTTTTTTTTTTTTTTTTCGCATGGCTCTTAATACCCAGTGCCATGCCCAGTCCCAGTTTGTTTGAAGTATGCATTTGTTTCTGCAAGTCCTGACAGCCTTCGACCTCCCTGTCCCCTTGTCGGTGGTGAAAGTCTCAGGGCACCCCCACGAGCGTCTCCCCACAAGCCAGAGGGCAGAGGCAAAATCTGAGGCTCCCTGACCACACAGCTCCCTTTCTGTTGGCCCAAGAGACATGGTTCCGGTTTGGAGTGCCTGTGTTTACACAGATGGTGGCCTGAGTGCAGTGGAAAATTAGGTGGATTTGGAATCTAAAGCCAGTTAATTTGACCACCAGTGCGGTCAAATTATAGACTTCTTGTTTGCTTTGAAGTGGGATAGAGTAGACCCACCAACCTAAGAGGCCAAACAAAATCTCCTTCTCTTTGCAGAGAAAATAGACAAATTTCCCTTCTCGATGACCTCATCTTTATCTGCACTAGGATCTGAGCAACTGAAGGATTATCCTGCATCGCGTGCATCTTGCTTTCACCATTCTTCCGTTTACTGTATCCTGAAGTGCCCCATAAGGAGGGCAAAGGTTAAGCGTTACTGTCTCCAAAGTCATCCTTGCCTGCTCTATGCTGGTTGAGTGTCCTATACCCATATGCTACTTGGGATTGTCTTATTTTTCCAGCACTGGGCTAGTAGACACCCAATAAATTATTAAAATATTCAATAAATAGACTTAATAGAGCAAATGGATTAACAAATTCCTGAATACCCATCACCCAGTTGCAACAGTTGTCAAGAATTTGCTACACCGGCTTCATCTATCCCTTTTGTTATTGTGGTCGAAGCATTTTAAATCTAGCCCTTAGGTTGTTTCACTCCTACACCCTTTGGTGTGCGTCTCAAAAGTATGGACATTTTTCTCACATAATCCTTATTCCATGCCGTAGCTAAACAATTAGCAATAGTTCTTATTAATATCTACTTCATATTAAAATGCCCCTAAAATATGACCTTTGTTCTGTTGGTTTGTCATCATGATCAAAATAGGATCCACACGTTGCATCTGGCTGGTGTGTCAATTGAGTTTCTTGTTGCCCTTCCCCTTCTCTTTCCTCCTTGAAGAAATTATTTGCTCAGTAAGGAGTCTGAGGCCCTGCGAAGTGGTCCAGGGGAAGTCTGTTCCCTGTTTTGTTTCTCCCTGGCTGTCCAAAGAATCATCAGGTCTCACTCTGTTGAGAACATTGCCCAGGCTGATGGGAGGGGGAGGATGGAGACAGTGGGGAAGGACCCATGAAAGTGAGTGACAACCACTTTCTCACCAGTGAACCAGGGAAAAGCTGTAAAAGGCAGGGGCCAAAGGAAGGCCAAGCATTGCAGAGTGAGATCTGAGTCCCAGAAAACTAAAAGTAGTTCTTCACACACTTCTGGTGTGACCCAGCGAATGGAGTGAATTCTGTGAGTGATCTTAGGGAGGGTCTAGCAGAGAACAGGGTTTCAAGCTGGTGAGAGGGGGTGGTTGAGAGTGTATTAGGGGAGACAGGGGGTGTTGGGAAAAGTCTTCCGACCCCTCATTTTCCTGCTCTATAAAAATGGATCTGGGGCACCTGGGTGGCTCCAGTGGTTAAGCGTCTGACTCTTGGTTTTGGCTCAGATCATGATCTCAGGGTCCTGGGATCGAGCCCTGTGTCGGGCTCTGAGCTCAGTGCAGAGTCTGCTTGTCCCTCTCCCTCCCCTCTGCTCCTCTTGCACTCTCTCTCTCAAATAAACAAATAATATATTTTTAAACAAAAATGGATCTGACCCCCTCTAGGTAAATTGACTCAGGACAGTGAATGGGCAGAAGAGATCGTTGATCACTAAAAGCAGAAGTTAACTTATGAGCCTCAGTGTGGTCGTAGGAGTCATGTGGGCACCTGAGAGGGGAAAGCATCCTGACCGTGCCTTTTGGGCTCAGAATCCAAGTAATATGGCATTTCACACATATACAAATAAGCCTGTCACATATTCTTTTGTCCTGGGTGTTAGAAATTTACCATAATGGAAGGATCCAGTTCTTTGGTGTGGGTCTTTCTTTGGCAGGAAGAAGCCATAAACATTTGTTCTTTCTTTGCACTAAACTGTACTTTAAGCTGAGGATTAAATGGGCTTTTTGCTTCCTTGCTGTTTTTACAGCTTCAAATCCTTTAGACAAAGCAAAGGATAGTAAGAAATTACTAACCAGTCTTGGTGTACCATAAAAAGGAACATAATTCTGCTTTGTTGAGAATCTGGCCCTACCTAACTGCTTTGCATTCTGATGATAAATTATTTGTTTTTGGCAACCAAAAATAACTCAGCAGATGTTATTCACATGGCCAGCTTCTTGGTATGCAGGAGCAAGGACCAGTATGAAACCGCCGTCCTTATTATAGCTGTTTAATTTGCCAAAATTACCATGCAGAGAACATGTGTCCAGAGAACAAATCTGAAAAGCCACTCAACTTTGAAGCTGCTGGCAGATGATGGCACGTTCATACGCAGCCTAATTCCGCTAGACTCCCAGAATAACTTTGTGACACCAAGTTCTTCCAGAATGAATCCATCGGCACGGTTTACTTCAGCTGTACTCTGTTTAGTAATAATTCACACACCGTCATACAAAACACCGCAGATTTCGGGAGACTCAGTTTAAAATTAACAGAGCAATGTACTTCGGGGCAGGGAGAATTCAACACGACAGATCAGTTTCTCCCTATTAATACATAATGACTGGAAAATGCCGATATCCAGCTAGCTTGTGTCCTTAGCAAAAACATTTTTCTGTTTGTTAGCCTGCTTAAAAAAAATTACAAAGTCTAATGAGCATTTCTACACTTTCATCAGACTGTCGTGTGATTGATCGTTGGGCAATTGATTCATGTAACACGTTCGCTCCAACACCAATATCCCTTTATCAATTATGAATTTTCATCATAAATCTGTGCTATGAGAAGTCTTTCTATAAACGTATAGTTAGATAAGCGAACTGCTTCAGTAGCTAACGGTAAGCGACTGCAGGGCCATCAGAACACATTTTTACTGGGGCTCCTGGGTGGCTCCGTTGGTTAAGTGTCTGGCTCTTGATCTCAGCCCAGGTCTTGATGTCAGGGTCGCGAGTTCAAGCCCAGCATGGAGCCAACTTAAAAACATCAACAACAAAACGCACTGTCATTTACAGACTCGTAAAAGCCCCATGACACAGGCTGTAACCAAGAAAATGATATATGTGAGATCATGAAAGAGTGTCTTATTCACATATGCAACTAGGAACAGAGACTGAATAATAATGCATATCTTCCCACATAAATTCTGTATATGCTTCCCTCCTCTGGATGAGCCCTCACTAGTTTTTTTGGGGGGGCGCGGTTGGTAGAAAAGAGCTAAGGTAGGGACTCTGGGGCCCAAGCCCAGAAGGAGTCCAGGTACACGAACTGGGTTTCTGCATGATTACCAGACGCTCTGGAGCCCCCAGGAGCAGGTCTGCACCCCATCGGTGTCATTTTCGAGTCTGTAATGAGATGCCTGGATGCTAAGCGCTTGAAGTGCTGCTTTTAACAGTGTTGTCATAACAACAGGACTAAAATGACGAATGTAACTCGAGTTTGAAAGAACTGCCTTCGCCTTCAGTCCATTGTGTTCCCTTCATGTTGCAGGAGCTTAGCTGTAACCTCCTATCGCTGGTTCAGATGAGGCCGTGATCGCTTCACGTCACCTCGCTCGAGTCCGTGGTTTTAGCTGTATTTGCCATCATGTAATCGTCAATTCCGTTTACTTGTTCAGATGGCAAAAAAAAAAAAAGAAAAGAATGGCTCAAATGCAATAATATGTCTTAGTTTGGTTACGTAAGCCCTATCTGAAAAGCTTTAAGAGAATTTATCCTTTTGGGACACGTCCGTCAGGGGGGCATGCGACTCTTGATCTTGGGGTTGTGAGTTTGAGCCCCACGTTCAGTGCTGAGGTTCCTTAAAAATAAAAAAGTCTTTGGGGGAAAAAAGATAAATTATCCTTTCTCTGAGATGAAACATACCACGTCGCTTGAGCATAAGGCACTATTCCTCTCTCTACGTCTCATGCTCATTAGTGAGTATCGGTGTTCGTCACCGTGCTGGGCAGGGGGAGAGGCACATTGTGCATAAGTATGCTTCCCAGCACACTACTGGGGACCTTCTCCTAGAGGTTCATGGGTTTTGGGGTTTCTTTCTCTTTGGGATTTCCAAAGATGTAGCTCGGTTCTAGTGAAACAATAAAAACTAGGAGCTTACAAAATTGGTCATTTTTGTAGAGCAAATAGCAGTAGAAGATGTCCGTGTCGTGCTGATGCTTGTTTGAAGTAAAGAAGCAACACTCACCGTTAGCTGGAAGTGAGTGGCCCAGCCGTAGGGGTCCACAGGCTGCCCGCGGGAAAGCCTGCAGCAGGTGACGGCGCCAGGCCCAGGGCCGTCTTCTTCTCTAGCCGAGCGTTGTTTTTGAATCTGGTGTTGAGAAAGCGGGGCTTCGTGGTGGGAGTATGTTTCTCCCAGTAGGATCAGCCAAGCTGTCTTTGGGGACAGTGCTCCCAAGAGATTTTTTTCCCTTTTGATAATACGTGCGTTTTGAATATAGATACAGGTGAATGGACTTACTATTGCTAATGGCTTCAGCCTCCAGTGAAGTGCAAAATGCACTTTCCTTCGAACCAGGGAACAGTTGGTCTTGTTTTGCTGTGTAGCTTGCGCCAGATGCAGGTCTGTGAGTACTCTCGACTTTGCATTCCAGGATGAGTTCTGACATTAGTCAAAATCCACGCAGCCCCTCTTGAGATTGAAGCTAGTTTTATGTCCTGAATCGTTTCTTTTCTAATTATCGTGAGGCCAGCTGCCTCTCCCTGCGTTTGTTTCGTCAACCAGAATAGAAGAAGAGACAGAGTTTTCATTTTCCCAAGGCTGAAACGGTGTCAGTTACCTACAGGCTCTTGCAACTGACTGTCCCAGCGAAGAGACATGCTATTAACATTTCTTCTTTACTCTTTAAATGAGTCAGCGAGACCCTTAAAATAGCTTTACCATGCTCTGCTGTCACTGCTTTGAGCAGTGATAAAAGAGAAAGAAGGAAACCGTCATGTCAAATTTCTTTATTTCTATAAGCCTCTTCACTTGTAAAATGTATATGGTTTTATCATTAATACATTCCACCTGATTGAGAAAAGTCAGATGCATCTTCAAAGGACAAGTTCTAGTTAACAGGAGAAACCATTAGTTCACACCAAGCCTTTTACATACATTATCTCATTTTCTCCTTGCAACAACCGAGGTGACTTAGATATCATTGTCATCATTTTATAGAGAAAAACTGGAGCATAGAGGGGACCGGTGACTTGGGTGAAACCTGGATCGGCCTGGCACCAAAGCCAATGCTTTTCTCTCCTACCCTGTACTAAGAATCAGAGAAGTTGGTGTGGATAAGTGGTGCCTACCCTCAGAAGTTTATAGCTTGGTTGAAGAGGTGAGATATTCAATAAAATAATTATAATACAAGGGGGTCCCTGAATCTGTGCGTTCCCACCATTGATGCAGAGTTGTGCTGTTCATGAGGGAAGACCCTCTGGATGAACTGCTCAGAAGACTCTGTGAACGTTGGCTTTTGTGTCAGTGAAAGTAATGGGTTAAACCCATTGAATAAGAATCCATGAGTCCATCCTGACAATAAAGAAATGAACAAAAATATACATAAAAAAGATTAAGTTTTCCTTAATCTTTTCTTTCCTTTTTCTTTCCTATAGTAGAGAAACATTATTGAGTTCAAAGAGTACCATTCTGCCACCATTGTAGTAATACTTGATTTGGGCAAGAACCATCAATGGATGCTAAAACCCCTGAGTCAGAGTAACGAGATATCTGTGTAGCCTCAAAGTACCTCCTTACCAACCACTTATCAATTACAGAGGCAAAAATAGTAACTTTCCGAGGGAGAAACTGGCCAACCACACCTCAACCTATGATCAATGTTAATGTCACCAGTCATGGGACCGCGTGACTCCATGTGTCTTCTGATGCAATTCCTTAAAAGGACAACAGTATCACTTATGTGACGTCACTGCCAAAAATGCAAAGGCTGAATCTAATTATGAGAAAATGTCAGACAAACCCAAACTAAGGAACGTTCTAGAACACAGCTGGTCTGTACTCTATGAACATGTCAATATCATGAAAAACAAAGAAAGGCCAAGGAACTATCCCAGATTAGAGGAGACTAAAGACACATGACAAGAGAGATAGTGCATAATCCTGAATGGGCTCCTGCCGTGAGGGTGGGGGGATGATGTGCGGTATGTTATTGGGACAGTTGGTGAAATTTGCGTAAGGTCTGTACATTAGATAATAGTATTGTGCTCATGTTTGATTTCCTGATAGTAACAATCATACTATGGCCATGTGAGCGAATGTCTGTGTTCTTTGGAAATACACATGGATGTATTTAAAAGTAAATTTGCATCCTATTTGCAAATTGCTCAATGGGAAAGAGCAAAGATACATGTAAATATGTATATGCAAATTGCCCTCAAATGGTTTAGGAAATAATGTGTGTGTGTGTGTGTGTGTGTGTGTGTACATGGGGAGGTGACAAAGTAAAGTGTGGCAGACGTCAACAACTAATGAATCTGGGCAAAGGATATAAGAGAGCTTTTTGTACCTTTTTTACAACTTTTCTGTAAGTCTGAAATTATTTCAAAATCACATATTCTTTTTAAATTGACTTTTGAACTAGGCTTCCAAAGCATTCGTGTATTTAGTCCTTACCGGTATTTAAAGTAATGCGTTTTTTTTTAATTATCTAAAAATTGCTGTCTTCAGAAAGATGCTAGTTTCCAGCTTCGATAACTTTTACCTCTCCAGATGATTCCCGTTCAGGAGGTAGCTGGTTTCATCTTCTTTATGAAATTTCTGGTGGCTCCTGTCTCACTGATCTTCCTCTCTATGGAGAGATGTTTATAGCCTGGTTGAAGAGATGAAATATTCAGGAAAATAGTTATAATACAAGTGGGTCCCTGCATCTCTGAGTTCTCAGCAGTGATGCTCTATATTTTACATTATTATTACCAGTGCGTCTCCTTAAGCGTTTACTACACACCAGGCATTGTGTATGTTCGCTCATTGGCACATCACAAGAACCCTCCAAGCGTTTGTCCTTTATATAAACAAGGAGACTGGGGTTCAGAAAAGTAATGTGTGAATAGCTAAATCGTGGAAGGAGCCGAGATGCCCTGCAACAGATGACTGGATTAAGAAGTTGTGGTCCATATATACAATGGAATATTACTCAGCTATCAGAACGAGTTCTCAACATTTGCTGCAACATGGACGGCACTGGAGGAGATAATGCTAAGTGAAATAAGTCAAGCAGAGAAAGACAACTATCATATGATTTCTCTCATCTATGGAACATAAGAACTAGAATGATCAGTAGGGGAAGAAAGGGATAAAGAAAGGGGGGGTAATCAGAAGGGGGAATGAAACATGAGAGACTTTGGACTATGAGAAACAAACTGAGGGCCTCAGAGGGGAGGGGGGTGGGGGAATGGGACAGACCGGTGATGGGTAGTAAGGAGGGCACGTATTGCATGGTGCACTGGGTGTTATACGCAACTAATGAATCATCGAGCCTTACATCGGAAACCGGGGATGTACTGTATGGTGACTAACATAATATAATAAAAAATCATTAAAAAAAAAAAAGAAAAGAAAAGTAATGTGTGGAAGTTCAAACAACCATAAACCACCCAGCCCCGATTGAGCCCAGATTCGTGTCGTCTCTGCCCTGCTGCTTTCCTGGAGTCTGAGAAATGGGTCCCACTCCTTGTTATTCCCCACATCGCCAATCGTCTCCCATCTGCTTATATACAGCCATATCTTCTCCAATTACATTACTAAGGCTGGTTAAAGCAGAGATCCATTTGGGTTCTCTTTGGACCTTGGACAATAGCAGCCTGCCAGTGTTGAGCAAACCCCACAGACTTAATTACGTCTCGATTGATGGAGTCCTAGAAAACCATTACCATAAGTTTCCAGAGATTCTGAGGATGAATTTCTTTCTGTTTCTCCCAAGTTAATTGAACCTAAGTCTTTATTATCACAATCTTTGTGTTTCTCAAGCATTTTACCTTTTAGAAAGCACTCCTTGATTTTATGTATGTTTTCAGGCAGACGTCCTACCATCTGCAGGGATGACGAGAAGTCAGGTTTAGGAGATGTCCAAGTAGCCTTGTAACTGTAAGACTGAATGATGCATTGATCTCAGTTGAACCTTATAAGGCTTGTCTGTTAAAATGGGGAGGAAATGCTACTCTCATTCTACGAACACCAGATTGGAGATCCAGCAAGTCTGCGACTCGCCCAAGAGGCCATGTTGGTTCTTCCATCTCTTGCTGAGGAGTGAGGCTATGCTGGGTTGTTCTATAGATTTTTGTATCCATCCAGGTCACTTGTCTTAGTCAGCGTCGTGTGTCATGCATGCATTTATTATTTGGTTAACCGTGTTGGCAGCCAAGAAGCAAATATTAGCATTGACTTAGTTTATCTTTTGCAGTACATTACAAAAGATAGCCAATGACTTAAATATATCTACTTTTTTTTTTTAAAGATTAGTCAACTTCTGTAATAGGTACCTTGCAACCATGTAATAAGCAGACACCTATTTTTAGGATTCATCTTAAATAATCATTTAGCATAGCAGGCTATTTACATCTGGCCCACATGCCTCTTTCAGACAACTGAATTATACTTCTGCTCTTGACCAAGATGTGGGGGAGCATAAACAGGATGGCATTGCTAAGAAGCGGAGCAGAGGAGCACAAATCAGGCACGCAGAAATGACTCAGAAGGCGCAGGGGTGGGGGAGCGGCCCGCAGCCTCCTACACGGCCTCAGGAGCAAATCATGACACCATCAGCTCTCAGGTGGCTGTGCATTGATTCAGCCTTTCCCTTTCAAGGCCTCATTTCTTGGCACTTCCTCTTGCAAAAGGAATGATGACTTTTTCTAAAATTTGACCGTGATTTTTTAATAGCTTTATTGATGTAGAATTCACATACCATAAAATTCACTCATCCTGTGGGTACAGTTTGGGTCTTAGGAAATGTGTCCAGTTGTCCAACCATGACCAGAGTATACAGTTTTAGCATGACCCCACGGCCCCCCAGTGGTCGCTCCTGCCTCTGCGCTGCTCCCATCCTTGGCACCAGGCAAACACTGCAATTGATTATAGCGTTTGTTACTTTTGCCAGCCTGTTGGCCCAGCAACCTGCCACCTGACCTACAAGGTCATCGTCCTCTCTCAGAGGACTGGTCTCAGTCTAACTTCTGGAAAGGGCATAGCTTTGCAACTGTGGCGACCACTGGTTTTTAAGTAGACCCTCTCCTCTCATGAGAAATGCTTTGGTGAGAACGGAGATACCCGTACCATCGTCACTCAGAAATCACAGATGTCGCGTATTTCCTATCATCAATGGGAATCTTCCAGGATTACCTGTGTGTGTGTGTGTTTTTTTTTTAAAGATTTTATTTATTTATTTGACAGAGATAGAGACAGCTAGCGAGAGAGGGAACACAAGCAGGGGGAGTGGGAGAGGAAGAAGCAGGCTCATAGCAGAGGAGCCTGATGTGGGGCTCGATCCCATAACGCCGGGATCACGCCCTGAGCTGAAGGCAGATGCTTAACCGCTGTGCCACCCAGGTGCCCCTACCTGTGTGTGTTCTTAATCAGAAGATTTGGTTAAATAAAAAGGGGAGAACACCCTAAAAACCTTTCTCTTCAAGGGTTGAAGCAATGACACAGCCATTGTGTTGCATTTTAATGTCATGTTTTGTGTCCCGGAACTCACGCGTGAGCTAATGCTAATTGTGCCCTCATTTCCCAAAGAGAAACCCTAGTGTCATCCTTACAGGGGTCCCCTTTGCCTTTGGCCACATCTTAAAATCAGATATAAAAAGCATGTATCATATAGACTGGTTGGATTTCCTTTTACTATCCGAAGAAGCACATGAACTCTGGAGTAGACCTACGTACCCTTTTATTTATTTTTTTTGTTTTGTTTTATTTTATTATGTTAGTCACCATACAGTACATGATTAGTTTTTGATGTAGTGTTCCATGATTCATTGTTTGCGTATAATACTCGGTGCTCCATGCAATATGTGGCCTTTTAAAGATAGTTTAAGAGAAAAGCTCATTTATAAACCCCTCGACGTGACCCTATAAAAAGAATCTGATAAAAATAAGCAGGATACAAAATTTAGCATGGATTATGTTCAAAATCTTTATGCTTTAAATGAAAGGAGAGACTTGAGGAATACAAAATACGCCGAAATTCTACTGGTGGTTGTCCTCGGGTGATGGAGGCGGGTTGGTTCTCTCTCACCCTCTCTGCCCTGCCTTCTTTTCACTTCTTTTGTATTTTCCTGGTACAACAGAATGCTTTTATGCTTGGGAAAAAAATAACCCAATAGTTCTTATTTGTATAGACGAACTCAGCATACTTAATTCTAATGATCATCTTCACATTCCTTCTAGCGGACGAGACGGTCTGTCCTGTCCCTTTCAGGTTAACCCACGCCTCCAACGTGACCTCTCCGAACGAGTCAGCTTGGAGACTCTTGCCTGACAGGTGTTGAAAGGAGGTCAGCCTGTAACTGGGCTGTCAGGATCCTTACCTTCGCATAACTAACCTCATGGGTCCCCAAGAGGAATGGTTCCAATTTGGGGAGAGAGGCTTGCATCTCAAGCTAATCGAACTCACGAGAACATAGAAGCCAGAATGCCAGCTCATAAAAATACAACGGAACGTAGACCTGTCACCAGGACTGAACTTCTCAAAGGTTTTTCTTCCTCTTTTATGACTTCTGCTGAGAGTGTTAGCATGAGCTGCGATGTAGGGCCCTGCTGAGTGATAAAATCTCTTCATCGCCCACCCTGCGAGCAACTCTCCAGGGGCGATTTCTATCTTCCATTCATTTCTTCTCGAGAGTCAGCCGATTGCCGAGTTCTCCGGATAGCTGGCTATTCCCCGCCCCCCCGAATTGCACTCAGATTTGCACATCCTATTTCCGGTCTAAACAGGGCAGGAGACCTGGTGGAGGGAGGGGGGCAGTTCTTGATCTCCTGGCCTCTTTTTATCTGCCTCAGCCCCTTCCCCAGACCTGGCCATCTCTAATCTTTGAGCTCTTCTCCAAAAACTGCCTGCTGATTTGAAGAGCTACCTTCTAATTTGAACAAACTCAAGGACTTTCCATCAGGGGCTGGCGGTCCCTAGCACCCAGCAAGGCCCAGTGCACCTGTATCCCCGTGTGCTGACGTGTGAAATCCCATACTCATTTTCACGTCAAAAGCCCCTGGTCTGTGCTTGGATCCCAGCACAGGAGAGGAGGAAGCCACGGGATTCATTGTATAAACAGTCAAGAAGAGAAACAGCTGTGGCTTTCTGGCTGCTTTTCCAAGAGGCTCAGTGCTGAACAGGAGGGCTTCTTTAAGTCAAGGTGCTTGGGATTCTTTCCAGAGGAGTTCCCTCCTTCCCATGGGTTGGGGAATGGCAGGTGGGGTGGCTGCCTGGGACAAAAGCTGGGCCTCTTGGGACGAAGCAAAGTGAGGCGCAAACCCACAGCTTGACCAGTGGCCTAAGGCTTGGAGCCTTTCTGGGATGTGACACGTCCAAAGGAATGCTGCTGCTGGCCTTGTCAGGAAGCCGAGGCAAGGACTCAATAATTTAGGGACTGCAGACATTCTCGAAGCCCCAGCAGTTTTAAGGAACAGCATCCAACGAAGCATTTGTTGCTTTGTGTGGCATTTCTTGGTTACTAGATACGGTATTTGGAGAGCCGTGGCCTGACGCCGTGGGTCCAGTGCATGCTAAGCACTGTCCCGCCTCTACAAGTTGGCCGATGAAAATAAAGATGTTGGTACAACGCTGAGAACTCATGATAAGGACTTCACTGGGGGAATCGGAATTTTCTGGTGTAATGAGAATTTGTGACACCAAACACATTATTTCTTAGAAATGGTATTTCTCCTTTACGAGCTTTATAAATATACACAACAGTATAAATAGACTTGTTACCCAACACTTACCAGATAGGTTCTTTTTTTGTCCTTTTTTTAAATTGAGGTGTCATTGACATGCAATATCCTCTTAATCTCAGGTGTATATCACAGCAAGTCACTGTTTTTCCACATTATGAAGTGGCCCCCAGGATAAGTCTCATTGCCATCTGTCCCACCATATATACTCTTTTGTGTGATGTTCCTTTCCCTCCAGTCCTAACTCGGGGCAGCTCCAAATGTCTGCAATTCCAACAAAGAATTTTGCGTCATGGGGCACCTGGGTGGCTCAGTCGGTTAAGCATCTGCCTTTGGCTCAGGTCATGATCTCAGGGTCCTGGGATTGAGCCCTGTGTCGGGCTCTGTGCTTAGCCGGGAGTCTGTTTCTCCGTCTCCCTCTGCCCCATCCCCTTCTCATGCTCTCTCTTTCCCTCTCTACCTCAAATAAATAAATAAATAAAATCTAAAAACAAAAAAAAGAATTTTGCATCATACAAATACTACATAAATATATTTCTTTTATGAAAATGAATGCAACCATTAAAATATGCCTGACTACCCCTCAGTCCCCCTGCTCCGTAGACTGTCTTGTGGACACTTTCAGAACTTTTCTATTCCACGTGCGTGATTTGGTTCTGTTTTTAACACTCCTGGCATCACACTCTGTTTTGTTCTGCAGTTTGTCCTGGCGATCTTGCTGTGTGGGCCTATTGATTTTAAACTGCCGCGGAGTACCCTATCCCATGGTTTTGCCACAATGCACTGACCGTTGCTGTAAAGATGAACATTCATGTCCTTTCCATTTTTCCACTGGTACGTTGCCTGTCGTGAGCACCCCGTAGATGCCCCTCCGTGAACCTGAGTCTTTGTCTGCAGGACATACCAAAGAGGAGACGTGATGCGTGAAAGGATCTGGATGTCTTACTCCTCCAGCAGATACTGCCAAGTTGCCCTCCAAACTTTGGGTACCGATGTATACCCCCAGTGGCAACGATACAGCAGTTCTACTGTGGTCCTTTTTTTTTTTTTAAGTTAAGGCTTTTAGGCCAAAGGAGCATCTGCCGTTAAGACGTAAATTGCTCTGGTGGAGATGACTGGTTTTAAGTCCTTAAAGCCTTGAAAAGGTGTGGTGTCGTTCTGGGGGTGGTTTGGCTGGACGCTGGGAACATTGCATCCGTGGGATTTCTAGGAAGCCAGGGAGGAGCCTGCAGACGTAGCCAACTCAGCGGGCCCTGAGGTGGGAGTGGGGTCACCAGAAAGGTGATAACGGAGCATCTGGGGGATAACTTGAAAGTGGGGAGGGGCGGGGGGAGCAGGAAGACGAGTCGAGAAGAACTAGCCCTGCTTCAGAGGTAGGGGTGTGGACGGGGAGCGTGTGTGTATACTCTCGTTCCTGAGACCTCCTCCTCCGTCTACCCCACCCCAACCTACTCCCTTCCTCCGCGAGCCTGCCTGTGTGTGGGCGCTGCTCACACTTGTTTCATGACCGTCCTGGGGCAGTTGGTCAGCCTTCAGGAGAAGAGACCCGCAGGATAGAGATCTCCGCCCAAACCAGCTCTCGGCCAGATTCTTTCCTGATAATGATCATTTCTAAGACCAGAAAGGCTCGTTCCTACAGGTTATCCGTTCAACCTACAACTGTGGTGAGAAGCTTCTGAGGTTTTTACCCATCCTGAAGCATTTTGCACTCTGATAATCCTGGGCAAACATTTGTTTTATGCTCAAGACCCTTCCTTATCTGTCACTGAACTGAGGAAGAAGGTAAATTATTCTACCATCCGGTTCATATGTTTTACTCTCTCACTGTTTAATTCATTTAACAAGACAGTTAAACTTTTCAAAGAGAGGCTTATTTAAAACTGAATAGTACTTTTTAGAAGTTGGATTTGAGGAATTGTGGCGATTATTTTAAATGAAGTCTTAAAATTTTTTAAAAATGTTGAATTTCAGCCAATATCACCTTTTTTTCCTTTTCTTTGCTGAGCCTAAGAATCACCTGAGGACATTTTCAAAATCTGGATACCCACGTGGCACGTGGCATTAGTTAAACTGAATGCCTGGGTGGGGGAACCAGGTGCCCATGGTGGAAACTACCAATTCAATGGATAAGAGAAAAAAAATCTCTTTGGCTTAAAAATTGCTAGGAAGTACAAGACAATCATGCTGTTAAAATATTTTAAATGCTTTCATTTTTTTCCTGTGGTCAAAGAACTCCATAGTGCAACAATAGGTCTACTGAAGACTAATTTACAAAATAAGATACAATACTAACAAAATCTGATGAATTTTGGGAAACCTGGGTGGCTCTGTCGGTTGAGCATCTGACTCTCTGCTCAGGTCTTGATCTCATGGTCATGAGTTCGAGCCCATACTGGGCTCCATGCTGGGCATGGCACCTACTTTAAAAATGTTTTGCCAAATTTAGACCTTAAGGTGCGTTTTTAATTATAAAACTATGAGTACAGAAATAACACAAACTATGATGTCTTCTTGATGTTCATTACAAGTTTGCCTGTAGAGACAAAGGTCACACAGGCCTGCTTTATGCCCCTGAGAAGGGGACGGACCTCCTCGTAAGCAGCCAAGGGCACTTAGGAGGACCTCATTAAGTCCTGCTTTTCGTCCTACCATTGGTGCACCAGATATGAACTTTACTGCACACACACACTTCCACTTTATCAGTTTGAAAATTCTAAAGAATGCCTGCAGAACTTAAACTACCCCCCCCACCCCTCCAAGGCTGGAATGGAAGGGGTGGGACTCTTGTCCCATCCAGGTCAAAGCGCAGGCTTGCTGCCTCTTGTAGGCCCATTGCGAGTGAGTCAGGACCTGTGCACTGCAAACATGCCTGCAAACCCCAGAGCTGCTCTCTCCTGGAGAGGGAGGGAGGGGGAGGGGAGGGAAGCCGCAGTATGGGGGAGGGGCCTGTCTGTCCTCTGTCTGGGGAAGCAGCTCAGTGCAACCTTTTTCCTTTGCTGAGCTGCCTGGAATAGCGCGTTGAGTAAGGCCTGGTGGGGTGGCTCTTCCTTCACATCCCATCATCCTATCCTATCTCCCATCACGTCTGGGTAGACAGAGATCTTCTGTCGCTGGTCTCTTAGCTGTTCTTGCTTGCTGGCTGGGTCTTTTGAGGACAGTGGTTGACGCCGCTCACACAGGCCAATTTGGTGTCTGCCCGCCGTGGAAGTCTCGGTCTGGACAGTAGCTGCCTCCCCTTCTCCCGGGAGCCCGCTCCTCGGCCGCCCCCTCTCCGGGCGAGGGTCCCTGCCAACACAATGGTACGTGCTTCCACTGCGCCTGCCGAGGGGAAAAGAGCTACCTGACAGCTCAGGCCCGTCCTTTGGGGGAACCGACCTTGGGCTTGCGTCCCGCCGAAGCTGTGTTTGGACAACGCGTCTTAGTCCTTCTCAGGGAGTCTCGACAAGAGCCAAGCAGGCGACCGAAATGGGGCGCGTGCTTCCTGCGGCCTCCCCCCTCACTTTGTCCCTCTGCTCCCGTGTTCTTTCCTAATCGCCTAGGCGATCAACACTTGCGGGAGCGCTCTCTTTGCTCGTCGCCTTTCCAGCCGCTACGATAGTGGCACGATCCTATCTTTCCAAATAGACTTAAGGGTAGAGAAAAGGAGAACACGTTGACGTAAATTCATCTCTAAAGAAACCTACTGTTTTCAGCCATCTGACTTCTCGGTGTTGAATTCTCCTGAGATCGGACTGTGTTTTGAACGTGATGCGGGACCTGGCTGACACTTTGACTTGGCCTAGTTGTGTGTTTCTGCTGTTGTTTTGTTGTTGAACAGAGGTGAACATTCCAAAGTGCACGTGTTTGAACCTTGTCTAAAAAAAAAAAAAATCCCTGAAAAGAAACCTAAAATGACTGATAATTGTGTACAATTTCTATTTATTTCTGTCTCAGTAGATGGGTATCTTTTTTTTTCTTCACCTGAGAGCTGAACCCTTTGGCTTGAAAAGAACAGGTCGGAGGGAAGAAGACTTACAAACATCTAATGGTCTCGTGACTCACCTCACCTCACCTTTGTCATTGTTGACAAGCATGGTGGTTTTTTTCTGTCTGGACCTGCCTGTAATTTGCCCTAATCTTTCCACTGTCTTCCAGGACTACCAGCCAGACTCCCAGAAATCATGTTGGTAGGATCTCAGTCCTTCTCGCCTGGGGGACCCAATGGGATCATCAGAAGCCAGTCTTTTGCGGGGTTCAGCGGCCTTCAGGAGAGACGGTCCAGGCAAGTCGTGTGTGGTTCTGTCCCGGGACGCAACTCCAGGAGGACATGAGCTCATGCCCTGAAAAGGCTCTGCGAGCGTGCAGCCTTGTGAAAACACATATGCACGCACACGCACACACGCACACGCATACACATGCACACGCATACACACGTGCACACACATACACACGCGCACATGCACGCACATGCACACACATACGCACACACGCACACACATACACGCGCACGCACACACATGCACACACATGCACACACGCGCACGCATACACGCACACACGTGCGCGCACACATGCACACACACATACACACGCACACACATACACACGCACACGTGAACATTATTTTAATCTCTTTCATGGAAAAGATGTACCAAAAATTAAGTGCCGTAGTTCCTTTTCTGTCATTTAGCATTCTTCTTGCCAAGCAGAGAGCTGAAGATTTGGGATCAGCCAGCGGTCTGTGTGCCTAGCTCTCCCCACCCCCACCCCTTCGGGCCGCACATTTCCCACCGCATCCAGACTGGGGGGGACTGTGTTTGCTGTGAAGTTATGCAGTGGGTAAGGACCGCCTCTGCAGAGCGACTCGGGGAAGCAGAAGCCTTCAGACACAGGCTCGAGAAAGTTAGTCTTCCGGTTTCTCCGGAATCTCCCTTCATCTAAAACAGGACTTAGGGGAACTCAAGAAGGAACACACAGGTCATGACATAGTAGGTAACAGGGAAGAAGTTTGTCTTCAGTTTTTCTGACACGACAGAGCTCTTGGGCTCTGAGGGGTCTGTGAGCTCTGACCTGCCCTGTCCCCCTTGGCACAGATGGTTATGCCGAGGAAAAGAGTACCTAACCTGGGAGGCACAGGGCAGGCACCTGCTAGGCGCGGAGGTCACGGCTTTCCCTTTGACAGCCGGGTCCGTGAGGTTCCGGCCTCTCAGTCTCCTAATCAGATCCGTGGTTGGGGTCCAGTTATCACAGGTGTCCGTCTTCGCCTGCAGGTGGCCTCCCTGCCACTGACGGAGACGCTGAGGTTTGTGTTCTACCGAAAGATAACGTACTCCAGAAAAAGAAGGCTTACAAAAAGCCATCGGGTCAGCTACACGTGCCTTTCTTTAGCGCCGTCTGGAGTGGCCCTTTATCCAGAAACTGTTCACACACATCCTAGTCGAGTTCAGTGGACGCTTGTGCCTGCCGTTGCCTAGCACGCCTGTTTTTTTCATTGGATCATACGCTTCTGCCTCCTTGTTTCCTCGGAAGCACTTGTCTTGGCTTTCTGTAAGGTTTCGGTGGCATGCTATGTCTTCTCTCAGAGCCCCTGACCTGACCCTGGGGAGCCACTGCCCTGCGGACGTTCCAGATTGCAGCAGGTCACAAATCTAATGGCAAATCTCCCGATAAACCACATGTAGGATGGCTCAGGTTATTCAGCTCTCGGGGACCGGCACCTTCCCCAAAAGACACGAATACGAACACAAGATGATTAAAAGGGCATTTCTTTGCTAGATCCTTTTGGATGCCGAGACTCACAATTTCTTTTTCCTTTGCACAGATGTAACTCTTTCATCGAAAATCCCTCTGCTGTCAAGAAGCCTCAGGCCAAACTGAAGAAAATGCACAATTTAGGACATAAAAACAACAGCCCTCCCAAAGAGCCTCAGCCCCAGAGGGTGGAAGAGGTCGTCAGAGCCTTGAAAAACGGACTTGAGTAAGAACACCGACACGAACGCCCTAGAACATTTTTCCTTTCTAAAATCCTCAGGGGGAAGGAGGGGCACGCAGAAGGTTTTAAGAAATCATTTTAAAATGTCTGTTTCTGTAGCTGACATTTTATTCTTGCGCTGTAATCAAGGAAGCCTTAGATGAGTCTCAAACATGTGAAATATGTGGGGTTTCCACGTCACATCCGTAACATTGAAGGGGCCCCGAGCTGGTGACGTGTTTAACTCGGCAGTGCTGGATTTCTCACAAACCGTGGTGGACAGACAGCTCCTTTGAGTGATCGCCGAGGAAGGATTCTGAAACCTTCCCAAGTTATTATATTCTATATTACATATATTCTATTCTATTATTATACGGACTGTTGGTCCAGAATAAAATCTCCCTGGTGTGTGGGGAGACCTCTAGAATCGGTGTTGTATTTAACTAGACAGAACTCTGGGAGCCTGGACCCAGGACAGATTCTATCCCTGTTTTGTGCATTCCCTCCCCACTGCTTTTTCTTTTTTGGACTTGCAGACTCACAGGGGCTCTCCTTTTTGACCATCTGGATGGTATCAGAAGCATGTCCTGGAGCTTTCGGAGAGTTGAGAGATTGGGCAATACACAGCCTCTTCCCTACTGACTCTGCCCTCCCCAGAGCAGGGCTCAGATTTCTCGTCCCCTTCAGAAGGACAAGGTCAGCATCAGATGCCCCTTGATAGGCACAGAATTCACGAGTATGTTTCCTGTTGTTTTGCAGTGAATATCTGGAGGTTCACCAGACAGAGCTGGACAAGCTGACAGCTCAGTTAAAAGATATGAGAAGAAACTCTCGCCTGGTAGGTACCATCCCATCATTAGGATTTAACACTGTATTCCTTTTTTGGGCTAAGTGTCTTTTTTTTTTCCCTACTGGATGGGGATGGGGAGCCGGGGAAGGGCACGGGGACGAGGAAGAACCCTTAAGACAAGCAGATCCAAGGGGCAGAGTCTATCTGCTTCCTGATGCGTATTTGAGAATGAGGTTGAATTTCTTCTTAATGCTTTATTCTTAATACTTGTCAGTATTTTCCAAGCATGTTTATGTGGATACACTTTATAATGAGGAAAAAAATACTAAGCAGCAACTATGACCCCTCCCATGTCCCCCCTCCAAATCATAAAAGGAAATGAAAAGTTGGGGTTCTCCTAGCATTTTGTTAGTACTGAATTTGGAACCCAGAGCTACTAACAAAATAGTATAGGTCGGTGACGTCAGTGAGGGCCAGGGGATCCAAATGCACCTGTTATGAGAAGTTGGGAGGAGCCCTGAGCCCGTTCCATCACATGTCCTTATGTCTGTTGGCTCACAGGTGTCCTCCATTCTAGTGAATTTGTGAGGACTTGTCTGGTTGAAGAGGAGCTTCTCACCTATACACTATTTTAAATGATTTTGTTCAGTTCAAAATGACCTTACACCTTAATCTTTCAAGGCGTCGGCAAGCCCAGAAAAAGTCTCCATATGCACTGGGAGGTAGAGCCGCATGTTAATAGCTGCTGTCTTCTTCTGTTTTCGGAGATATGCTAAGATGTGTAGTGGTGCCCTTTTCGAAGGCTCAGAGGTTAAAAGCTTTATAGAAGTTAAAGATTTTATATCCTGATGATGTTAGAGTAGGAACTGCCCCATCTCTATGGGGAATGACTCTTGTGGCATGGCCTTCCGCACTTTGGAATGCCCTTGACCATCCTCGGGGCACAAACCTTTCTCCTTGGAGAACAATGGTGAATGGATGCCGGAGCTCCTGCCAGGACCTGGTGTTCCATGATGGGGGCTGTGGGGATAGTGGGCCGATTACACTGTGATATTATGAGCACACAGGAAATGAACTTGCTTCAAAAACGATTTGTGAAAAGCCTGTCACTGCCCTCCAGGACGCTCCTTAAACACCAGTTTTAAATGTTTAAATGGGAAGGCAAGTGTTCTTTTAACACATCTATCCCTGCTCCACTGCATGTTAACTTATTTTCCTTATTTAAAAGCTAATGTGAATTTATGTGCCCCTCAGGATGTAAGAGAGGAGAGCTGAAAGCAAGTGAGACTCTTGGGTGCAGAGAGATTGGGGTGGAATTCTGGAGTTATGGAGGATAAATAAATATCCTAAAAGTACTCTTACTGCTGTTTCAAACAACCCAGTGGAACTTTGCAGGAGCGATCATTTCTTCCCTGGTAATGCAGAAATGCAAACTAAATCCCTCTGTTGATATCAGTAATGGTTTTGAATAAACATGTTTTAATCCAGACACTCCTTTTTTATTTTAGGGTGTGCTGTATGACCTAGACAAGGTAAGTTATCATTCTGTGGGGGGGAGTATTGCGGAAAAATAAAACAGTGCATGTTTGCAGAGAGGTTCGCGATTTCCTCTTTAGGTATAGCCAGATCTCCAAGGACTGATGATTTTTCTAAGCCTAGTACATGTCATTCTTTTATCTAATGAGGGGCATGAATAGTACCATGATCTGTAGCTCCAATAACATCTTCAAGGTCATGTCCGTAAAAGCACCACCTGGTCATAGAGTTTCTCCATATGCTGATGAGTTCAAGAACTTCCCAGGTATTGAAGGTCCTTACCTATGTTGTCTCTAATTGACTACCATATTTCATCAAATTGAAGACCTTTTTGACTGGAAAACACAGCATTATTTTATATGTCCCTAAGGGGAAAAAAGTGATTCCATGTAAACCCTGGCACGGTTTTCTCTATTCACTTAAAATTTGTATTTCATAGTTCGTGACAAAAATCTTGTAGGCTTCTTTTAAATGTAGGTTTTGTTTTAATTTATTCATATATGCTGCTGCTCCATTCGCATGCCATTCCGTATATACATAATTTTAATGCTGAATCATGGTGTAATGTCTTTTGAAGACATTTGAAAGGGTAATTAAATTTAATGCGTGTAATAACAATATTTATAAGTCAAACGAAGAGAGGACACATGAACCACCATGGTTATCTCTGAGCACGTACAGACAGTGGTTTCACAGTGCACCCCAGTTTCAGGGACCCTAAACTTTAGGGGGTGAGTGCACCTCTGAGATGATAAAGTACGTTACTGTGAAGGATTAGAAGTGCACCCAACAGGACACTGTCCTGCTAGAAATCCAAGGAGTTCCATTTGATTGGCCTCCCTCGATGGTGAGCACAAGGATTCCGATTACTAACTCGAGTTCATCTCTCGGAATATTTATTCCATATTTTAGAAAATACTTTCTAAATCGTTATTAGAGATTTTCTGAAATAGCCAAGATTGGAAGGAAGGGGAGATATTTCGCATTTTCTGGTAATATTGTGTATGAGATCAGAAGATACTCTTGCCAGTCTAGATCAGTTAAACTGTATATGGCTGTACTTCTTCAAACCTCTTCTTTTAATTCCAGCAAATTAAAACGATTGAAAGGTACATGAGACGCCTGGAGTTCCACATTAGTAAGGTAATGAAGTTCCTGTTGTCTTGGCTTCTGGGTTTCTGTTCTCAGGCACTAATCAATATGCCTTTGGCCTAAATGTGGCATCTAGTCCATGGAGATTTTCTTACCTAATTGACTCCTAAGCTGATTAGCAATTAAGTCCTCCAACAGGCAGGAAAGATGGAGAAAAAGGAGCAAAGAGCCTGACAATCGGGCAGAGCTCTGACTCTCCTTCTGTTCAACAAACATTTACGTGCTTCCCAGGGAGCCTCCTGCTGGGCGCTAGTCCCTGTGTAGTCTTCGTAAAGATCGAACCAAGCTGACCCTACAAGAAACTTCACACTTGCATCACTTGACCCTCTGGCCAGACGTACAACTTGGTATCCCGTAAACTTCTTCATGAAGGCCTTCTAAGTACTTAGGGACAGCCGCCATGTACGTCCCTAACTCTTTCTCAAGCTCCTAGTTCCTTCTGTCCTTCCTCACATAGCGTGGTTTCTAAGCTTTTCTTTCATCTTTGTTGCCCCCATCGATGAGGGCCATTTTGTCGGGACCCCTGACACCCAGGCCTGAGCCCTACAAATCATTCACTGATGGTCCAACCAGGCTAGATGGAGTGGGACTGTCACCCCCTTGTTCTGAACACTACCAAGAGTTACTGGGACAACTTGAAAATACTTCCCGTTAGGAGCCACTAAATCCCACCAATAGTAATTCCTATTTCCATCCACGTGCATCAGCCTCTCTTCCAAGTAGAGAGACTGGAGGCTTCAGCCAATGTCTCTGCTAGGAGTCAGAAGCCCTAGGTTCCAGCCACATACTCTCTGGGCTATATCACCCATGCGGACCTTGGTTTTCCACTCTGTGAAATGGAGCCAGGAGGTGCATGTATTCAGTCTAAATGATCCTAAGAATCCTTTCGTTTTAAAATTCTGTGATGATTTAGCTGTAGATAAACATACGTGTACGCATCTGCTTTTGCACGCCCCCACTTTGCAAAGTATCTGTTACCTGGGAGAATCTGAAATCGCTCCAATTTCTGTGGAACTCACTAAATAAAACAATGACATCCATTCGAAGGTATTTGTGTGGCGGGCAGGTGTTGGCAAATGACTCTGTTTGGTTTGAAGCACAGCAAGGAAACAAAATCCCTCTCAGGTGGGCGTGTACTTATCCATCTTGTAGCCACTGTCGTTGCCACGACAGTCCGGGGGTTCACAAAAGGTTTGGGCAGGCTGTTTTAACCCTTGTGCACAGCATGTCTCGCAAATGGTATTTAACCGAACGAGTCCAGCAGGTGATTTGATGAGAGCCCCTGCTGACGTATGGATGAGACCAGCGCTTGCCTACAGACGGGCCCGTTCCCACTCGAGGACATAGTCACCCTTTACCGTACAGGGTAGCTCCGCTTGGCTAGCATAGGTTGGCACTGAAATGAAAACAAAGAATTCACTCTTCTGCGAATGCAGAGTAACAGACTGCATCTTCAGGGCTAAACCAACGTCCCTGTGAAGTTTGCCGTAGAGAGGATCACAGTCGCAGACTTTAGCCAACCCCGTAGTGGGGAAGGAGGTGGAAGGGGTAGCTTCCCAACGGACCCCATGGGTGAAGCAGTCTGGCCTGCCCCGGAAGAGGGGTCAGTTCTTGTGTTTCTAGGGGTTTTGTGGGGACCACCCCCATGAGCATGATCTGCAATGTTCACGTAAAATTCCAGATTCCAGCCCAGCCCTAACCTACTGAATCAGCAGCTCGGGCGGGATCTGGGCATCCGCATTTTAACAAGCTCACCAGGGAAGGCTTTGCTTGGTTTTAGGGTATGGCAGCCACTCTCTCTGCCAGTCACCAACCCAAAGATTTCATCAGCAGATTCACCACCTTGGACCTTACATCTTCCTCTTCATCAGAGACAAACGCATTGACCCCAAAGATGAAGGGCTGCTTTCCAGAGTCTGGCAGTTGCTCCCAGCAAAGTGTAGTGAGTTGTTGACGGAAAGAGCAGCAGGAATCTCTTAACCAGAGAATAATTTCCAGTCTCTTAATGTGCATCTTCTAAGCTGAGTGTGATTGACGTCTAGACAGAGACAGCAACGGTGGAGAGTTCCACCTACTCTAACGGGTCCTCCTGACTCTGTCGCAAGCACCCAAAAACTTGGCCTCAGAACAAAAGGGGAATCTTAAACTCTGAAACCGTTCCTCTGGTTCTACAGCCTTCTGAGGGAATAAACTTTGTACTGAAATGAAAACTTCACATTGTCCGAGGCAGCCTCTCATGAGTCCCTGATTTCCTTTGCTTCTGCCAATGCCTGGTGTTCGTGTCCTTTTCATCTGCCTGCAAATTCCTGTGGTTAACTGGGGAGTGTGTTGATAATGGGGGAGAGCGCGAGACTGTGGACACGTACGTGATGAGGAATAACCAGGTTTTCTCAGCCTGGAGACTATTGCTATTTGGAGCTAGTCTTTGTTGCAGGGGGCTGTCCTCTGTCCTGCAGAACGTTTTGCGGCATCCCTGGCCTCGTCCCTACCAGATGGCAATAATACCTCCCAGCTGTGATGCTAGAAAAAACGTCTGTGGCTTTTGCCAGATGTCCCCTGGGTGTCAAAATTGCCTCGGGTTGATTGAGAAGCACTGTCTTTGAGACAGTAAGTGATTATGAGGCTTATAGAATGAGTGTGACCAATAGTCATTTGCAAACGGTATATTATTGTTCGGAAGTGGAGGCGTAGATGTATAGCTCACCTCTAGTGTTTCCATTTACTGTTTTAGTGGCCGTGTAATTTACACACACAAAACCACATAGTTCTTAAGCCTTCGGTTTGATCAGCTTTTGCAATTGTGCTTCACCCTCATTTTTTAAAAAAGATTTTATTTACTTATTTGAGAAAGACACAGAGAGCATGACAGCGGGGAAGGGCAGACGGAGAGGGGGAGGGAGACTCCCTGCTGAGCAGGGAGCCCGACTCGGGACTCGATTCCAGGACCCCGGGATCATGACCTGAGCCGAAGTCAGATGCTCAACCGACTGAGCCACATAGGCGTCCCTCTTCACCCTCATTTTAAGGATAATTTAATAACTTCGTTTTCTCTATTATTGAGACTCTTTACTGAAAATGATTTTTTTAAAGATTTTATTTTTTTGAGAGAGAGAGAGAGAGAGCAAGGGGGGTGCAGAGGGAGAGTGAGAAGCAGACTCCCTGCTGAGCAGGGAGCCTGATGCGGGTCTCGATCCCAGGACCCCTGGAGATCATGACCTGAGCTGAAGGCAGATGAGCCACCCAGGGGCCCTATTGAAAATGATTTTTGTAAAGTGTTGGCTCAAGTTCTTTCAAAAAAAAAATGCTAAATGTAGATGTGTGAATATCACCTTGTGACAACACTCTTAAAAGAAAGTGATAAGAACCTCGCGGAAATCCTTCCCGTGTTCGCTCCTTACGTAGAAGACTGCGGTCGCTGTCATCCAGGACTTGGCTCACACAGCCCACCAATGTTAAGTTCATTTTCATTTCCTGTAATTTGCAGAGAAGGCTCAGATTAAAATCTGCTTTCAAGGAGAAAATGGATCCCAGTGGCTAAAACAAAGATGATTGGTCTCTGGCTTAAAGGATGATGGTCGGCCGGAGAGGGGAGGAAGGGCAGGTGCCTGGGTGGCTCAGATGGGTAAGTGTCTGCCTTTGGCTCGGGTTGTGATCTCCGTGTTCCAGAATCAAGCCCCACATCGGCTCCCAGATCAACGGGGAGTCTGCTTCTCCCTCTGCCTGCTGCTCCCCATGCTTATGTTCTCTCTCTTTCTCTCTCGCAAATAAATAAATAAAATCTTTATAAATAAATAAATAAAAGGATGACGCTTCTACTAGGGACCCCTTGTTGAAGTCAGAAAGGTAAATATCTTTCGGACTGAACAAGGCCCGTGTAGCTTCTTTCAAGTGGGATTAAGTAGTGACCCCCCCTTGTGTTCCCTCCTGTGGCTCCGCCAGGTCGACGAACTCTACGAGGCCTACTGTATCCAGAGCCGTCTCCAAGACGGCGCCAGCAAGATGAAGCAAGCCTTCGCGGCCTCGCCCTCCAGCAGAGCAGCCCGCGAGAGCCTGTCCGAGATCGGCCGCAGCTACAGGGAGTACACAGAGGTATGTGCCCTGCGGCCCGGCGGCTCGACCGCACGCGGCTTGTCCGGTTGCCCGTAACTGCCCGCGGCGAGGACAGACCGCGTTCTACTCTTCAGGGACATGTCCTACTGCGTGCCTGTCTTGCACTGTCGGGGGCTGTCGTGCAATCGTCCCAGACGACTCTGGGGCAGTTCTGTTGGTTGTATTTTGGCTCAGAGTCTTCACTGGACTCCACAGCCTTTGCTGGCCTTTCTCGGTCCCTGAGCGTCACCTGTCAGGCGCTCATCTCCTAGTGCCTTGGAACGTGCTAGCTCACGAACTTGAAAAGCCGCGAGATGTTAGGTGCTACGAAGCCGTGCATTGACCAAGTCTTACACTCTTATGTGCTCCATGCTGCCTTGTGTTCTTCGCACAGGTAGGCTACAAACGCGTGTCGGTAATTTCAGCGACTGCCCGAGGAAGTCACTAGGCCCTGGTCCCTGGTTCTTGACAGTCTAAGTGCCCTCCAGAATTTTCTAGTGTGCAGGCTACCCTGGCTTTATTCCTGGAAGTGGAGCTGCCCCAGCGGTTACGGTAGCTACCCTGAAAATTGGGTATCACCCACGCTCCTGCCTGTGATGATTTTATCGTGAGGAAGTCCCTTCTCTCTTAAAGGAGACAAGATAAAAAACCGCCAGCAGAAGTGGGCCTCCCCTGGCTTCTGTCTCTGAGGCCCTACGTCTGACACCGGGAGGTCTCCCTCCTCCTGGGGTCACCTGATACCAAGTGTCTTTGATGAAAGACTGAATTATTCAAGCAGCACTTCTCACTAACCCATGTGTCTGCTCAGAGATCGAATTTCATGAATGAAGTCATCAGTCTCTGGAGGGTTCATGGGGGTCTGCTGGACAGCTCTGAGAGCTGAGCCTCTGTCCCCCAGCCCTGCTGCGGGAGGGGCCCCATGGGTCGCCTCATATGGTCACTCCAGCAGCGCCTTTGGTCTGACCCGTTTGTCTCTTTCCATGGTCCGAAACACAGCTTCTTCACCTATGTGCCCCTTTCAGAAGAACGCTTGTTAAATGCATAAAGTAAAATACATAGAATCCAGGAATTCAAAGGAAGCCAATGATACTGAAATAGTTATTTCAGTATTAGCAGTACAGTTATTATCAAAATATCTTAAAAAGCAAAATATTTTGATACAGTACTGTGCTCTGTTTATGCCACATTATTAGCACATCAAAATTAAGTTATCAGCTCTAGCAATGCCACTAGTTATTGGAAGTTATAAATTTTTAAAGTAGCAAAAAGTCTGAATGATTGTTCAAGGTTATCTAGACCCAGTGGTGTGCGTGAACACACAGGGGATTTCTATGTGTCAGAGCCACAGGCACGAGTCATACCGCTGGGTCTTAGTTCCTACATTCGTGAAACTTCGACGCCATGCATTGTACTTAAAGATTGTGAAATCATGGGGACTTTCTTTGCCCCCCATCCAAGTTTATGCACCCAGGGGTTGCGACTCTGGCTTAGAAGCAGCCCTGGCTCGTAAGACCTCATTTGTGCATGTCTTGGAAATAAAAGAGCACTTAAAATGGTCTTTCGTAGTCCAGGAGCAGGTAACTGATGGGCAGCCTGGAGAAGCTGCCCGTTCTAGAACACTCGCCGGCTGCTTCCGAAATACCTGTCCTTGCTCGGGTGCTGGCACATGACATGAGACTTCGCCCCCTCGTTCAAAGACGTAGAGGACCGTTTCAGTAAGAGGAACTGTGCCTTCGAGGAGAAGGGAGTCGGACTTCTGTAGTGTCCTGCCTGACATCGGGTGGCTCCTATCTTCACGTAACCGCAGAGCCGGGATTTTATCCCAGAGAACGTTTCGGGGGAGTAGCTGCGGGGTGGGGGGCTGCCGCAGGGGCTGCGGGACTCACCCACAGCTGCCCCGGTGAGACGGAAGAGCATCCTGACCGCAGAAGTCCTCACCTGCTAAACCAGCTGCCCCCAGGTTTTCTTGAAGGCGCTGGTGGCAACCCCGTCCTGCATGCTAACGCCGCTGGCCTTTCGGGAAAGTGTGATGTGTTCCTTCACCGAGCCGCGAGCCGCACAGGGCTCTAAGAAAAGCAGTGTACTGAGACCGTTTCCAAAGCTTTCAAGCCGCACAGAGCTCAGACTTCAGGAAGTTTCCCGGAGGTTTGCTAAGCTATTTGAGTCCTAAGAGCTCACGGGGCAAAGGCAGTGCCATTCTCTTTGCACCCCATCAACACACCAGTGCGGGAGAGAGATCTTCTGGAAAGAACAGAGGCACCGAGAGGACACTGTGGCCTCGCTCAGCAATCCTGAAGTCATCAGCCCACAAAATGCAAACGGGAGCACTCCCTGTCAGTGCTCGTGGGGCTGTGGGCTAGTAGGAGTGGCCACCCCCGCCCAGCCCCCAGACCATGGAGGCCAGCTGCAAGGGAGAAGCCTGCAGGTGCTACCCCGCTCCCCCCGCCCCCACTCCAGGGAGCGGGGACGGTCAAGGCTGCTTCCTGCCGCACAAGTGATTTCCAAAGCTGAGGCGGGGAGCTGCCAAAGGGCCCCCCTGCGGAGAGCCTCGGCCTCGGCATTTTTCCGGTTTTGATCTCTAACTGACTGCTCTGTTTAGGTCCTCAGATACGGAGGAAGTAGGGCGGGCAGAGCAACACGTCTAACCACACGCTTGATGCCATCCCCCCTTCTGCCTTCAGGGTCCCTCAGCAGTAGAGTGAGCGGAGGACTCTTGTCAGGCCCGGGAGTCATTTCTGGGGCGCCATGGCCCCGCCGCAGGGAGTCAGCCTCGCTCACTTTGAGTAGGGTACAGCAGCACTGCTATTTTGGTCCCCCGTTTCCACTAAGAAAAATTTCCAGTGGGGGCGCCTGGGTGGCACAGCAGTTAAGCGTCTGCCTTCGGCTCAGGGCGTGATCCCGGCGTCTGGGATCAAGCCCCACATCAGGCTCCTCCGCTGGGAGCCTGCTTCTTCCTCTCCCACTCCCCCTGCTTGTGTTCCCTCTCTCGCTGGCTGTCTCTCTCTCTGTCAAATAAATAAATAAAATCTTTAAAAAAAAAAAAAGAAAGAAAAATTTCCAGTGGACAGAAAAGTCGAGGCTAGTGTAATAAACACCGGCTGCCTTCACCAGTTGGCAACATTCCGCCCTATTTGCCTTCCTTCTCACCTACGCTCAACTTCTTCTTTACCCTTATGTTTTTGCCGAGTCATTTGGCAGTAAGTAACGGACATTGTGACACTTCACCCCATAGTACTTTGCACAGAACCACAGTGGTGGCCCGTGTATCCCTGCACACACACCATTCCCACAACTGAGACAATGAGCTAATGGAGTTAGCGAATGGCCTGTGCATTTTCTGGTCCGGTCATGTCTTTCGTAACCGTTTTAGGGTACTGTCCTTCAAGTCAGGATCTAGTGGAAGGCAACAGGTGGCATTTGGTTTTTATGTCTCTTTAGCCCC
The DNA here is from genome assembly GCF_024610735.1 of Ursus americanus. Taxonomy (NCBI): domain Eukaryota; kingdom Metazoa; phylum Chordata; class Mammalia; order Carnivora; family Ursidae; genus Ursus; species Ursus americanus. The sequence goes on from NC_142158.1 coordinate 3,929,120, forward strand.
TTTTATCTAGAACTTCATTGCCACATTACCTTTTTGAGGAATCCAGGCCAGTTCTTACAGAATGTCACATTCTGGATTTGTCTGTTTATGACAGAATTGGATGAGATCATTGATGCAACATCTGAAGGCAGCACAGCAAGTCTTCTGCTGTAGGAGATCCCAAAGTCAGCAACTTAAGAACTTGACCTTCTCCATTTAGGAGACGACTACCTTCCTTCTTCTTCTTCTTTTTTTTTTTTTAAGATTTTTTATTTAGTTCTTTGAGAGAGAGGGAGAGAGCATGAGCAGGGGAGAGGGGCGGAGGGAGAGAGAGAAGCAGGCTGCCCACTGAGCAGGGAGCCCCATGCAGGACTCCATCCCAGGACCCTGAGATCATGACCTGAGCTGAAGGCAGATGCTTAACCCACTGAGCCACCCAGGCGCCCCCAGACTGCTTTCCTTCTTACCTAGCAACCTCATCGTTGCACATGGAAATAAGTGACTTGTTCTTCTGTGTTCTAAATTCCCCGCACACCAGAAGGCTTGCGTAGGCTCGGGGGGAACATTTTGCCCAGAATGCTTCACAGGCAGTTCCGTGTAGCTCCCTGCACACAGGTAGATGCCCCCCGTGTTCAAGCCTGGAGCTGTAGTTGTCTGCAGCTTCTCGAACGTCATGTGCTTTGAGCTGTTTGGAACAGAAGCCTCTCGCTGATGCCAGTTTTCTGTCCTCTTCACAGAATATGTGCACCATCGAGGCAGAGCTGGAGAATCTGCTGGGGGAGTTCTCCATCAAGATGAAAGGTACTCTTTCCCCGTTCAGAGAGTCAGGCGCCGTCTCCACAGACAGAGCTCCTTGAAGTTTGAGTACACACGCTATTTTTATTTTTCTTGCAAAGACGCTGTGCCGCCCACGCTCACCCCTCCCCGTTGGTGAATGTGTTGATGTTTCAGAACCTTCTAGTCCTGAGACTTGCCTACACCCTTAAATCTTTATAATGGCAGAATCGCAAGCATACACAGAAGTGAAGAGAATGCTACAATGAGCCCCGTATCACCTAGATTTAATAATTAGCAGGCTTTTCCCCCATGTGCTTTTCCCTTTGATGATACGTAACCCAGATATGTGACCCTGCCCGTGTGTATTTCCATATGCATCCCTTAAGGAACAGGGACTTCTTCTTACATGAATAACCACAATGCCAAGTATTATCGCGTCTAGTAAAATTAATACGCCTTTGTTATCAATCCACTCCATTATCCAGTTTCCCCAGCTGTCTCGGAAACGCTTTGTACAGTTGGTTTGTTCACACTGGGATCTAAACAGGGTCCATGCGTCATGATTGGTCATTAGGTGTCTCTCTTAGGCTTCCTTTCGTCTAAAGCAGACCCTTGCCGTTTTCCTCCTGCCGTTGACTTGGCGTAAAAACCGTTGTTGTACAGAATGTCCCACATTCTCAGTTTGTCTTTGGCTTCTTTGTGGTGTCGTTTCAGTTGTTCCTTTTTGCTCACGTTTTCTGCAAGCTACCCACCCATTCCTTACTGGTTTTTATTTTTAGTATAAAACCCACAGAGGACTGTGCACTTTCCTCCTTTGCCCAGTGCTTTTCTGGTGTTTGCTCTGGAAAGCCCCGACCTAGCAGCACGATTGGTCATTGGCATCTGTACCGTGGCATCTTCAGAACAAAAAAGGCACGCGAGCTTGAGGAAACGGAGCGTGGCCGGTGTTGCGGGCGGGGCTCTGCGATCGGCAGCCACCGTCCCTGTGTCTCGAGTTTGGGCCCCTTGACTGCGGCAGAGAGAGAGCTGGGGCGTAGGCGCTCGGTCCTCACGTTTCTGCAGGAGCTGGATCCCCGGGTGGTTGCTAATGGAGACTTAATCACCCTCTCCTCGACTTTTTGCAATTAAGGGAGTAGAGAAGGGGCACTTTTTTGTTTTAAGTGCTCGACAGGAGAGCTCCGTTTTCGAGTGAATCATCTGAGTCTGCAGGGCCCTGTCTGTGTCAAGTGCTAGGCACCCCCGTGAGAGCCTGAGAGCCACTCTGAATGAGTTATTCCTAGAATAACAACGACCTTGACCTTCAGCTTCCCCGGTGGCTGCATTCTTCTCTGGGGCAGACCTGAGCGTGAACTGGTTTCTTATTCAGTGAGAAATCTCAGCACTTGCTGTCCCACTGAGGGGGGCATCCATGCTTTGTCAGCTTTTCGTTTATTGTCTTCCTGTTGGGTCCTCACCTGAGTCCGAGGTTCCAAAACCACTCAGGCCCTGCCGCAGACCCAGCAAGTCAGGTGGGGCCCTGGAAGATTTTTTTAAGACTCTCAGGATGATTTCATCAGCAGCCTGATCTTGGAAAACAGCTGCCCCGAATCAGTGCTTAGCAGAAAACACTTCCCTCTCGTGTTCCCCGACACTCGGCACCATCCATGCGGACTGGTCGGTCTCACAGCTGAGAGAGACTCAGGTCCCACACATCTTCTCACAGTTAACACAGGGAGTAACAGATTTCCCTGATTTCCATTGTCCAAGGCATCCACATTTCCCCATTTTATTGGCGGGAAGTGGGCGTTATATGGCTTGACCCAGGAGTCACATACCAGGTTGGAGTCAAACTTGAAACTGAATTCCAGGGCTCCTGGCTTCTGGAACATTCCCACGCTCGGTCTCCTGCGAGGAGGGAAGTTCGAAGAGAGCAGAGCCGATACTAGAATCTCTTCTGTGGGAGGGTAATCTCCGTCCCAGCACACAGGCAGCGTTGGCCTCAGGCCTGGAGGTCAGGAGACGATGGTGATGGGGGCCGCCATCCCTGAGGGACCTGGGCGCCCGCTGAATAGCAGCACTGGGTCCTAAAGGGTTATCCTGGTGGGCTGACAGAACTGCCCGTTCACCCATCTCCTTCATCTCTGCCTCTCCCCGTTCTCTCTTTCCTGCTTTCCTGCCTGGTCCGCTGCCGTGGCTTCCGTCTGGGCCCTCGGGTCCCCCCAGGGGGCTCTAAGCCCAAAACGTACTCTCCTTTTTCATTACAGATTATTCTCCCTTTGCACTTTGCTAATCTTTTTTTTTTTTTTTAAGATTTTTATTATTATTTATTTATTTGACAGAGATAGAGACAGCCAGCAAGAGAGGGAACACAAGCAGAGGGAGTGGGAGAGGAAGAAGCAGGCTCTCAGCAGAGGAGCCTGATGTGGGGCTCGATCCCGTAACGCTGGGATCACGCCCTGAGCCGAAGGCAGACGCCCAACCGCTGTGCCACCCAGGCGCCCCTGCACTTTGCTAATCTAACATGAAAACTCTTGAATGACAGCTAGGAAGCCTTTCAAAGGGACACCTCCATGGAAATCTTCCTCTCTCTTGATAAAGGGAAGCCTCACGCTGCCAAGAAATCTTACATGTTTACAATCAGCTACGTTCTTATCTGTGATTCCTTCTGGTTAAACATAACTACCCCCCAGCAAACATACCGACATCCACTCAGGGTGTTTCATAATATTGTCAGAGCTGGTAACCCAACTTCCTCCTGCCACACCCTTCCACACTTCCCTTTCTGCCCCACCCAACACAAAGAAAACAACCCTTTTGGTTTTGTGAGTGTGTGTGTGTGTGTGTGTGTGTGTGTGTGGCCCCCGGGGGTGTGAGTGGGTCGATGATAAAAACAACTGATCAGTGACAGAGCTCCTGCTCTTGGCTGCGTCCTGATGAGTGGCCCCTGGCCTTGGTTCCACACAGGCCACTGGAGAAAAAGGGATGTATGAGCCTGTGCATTCTAATGCAGTGGAACAAATGACTCCCTGGACTAGTGGGGTGGCCAGCTAGTCTCTGAAGCCCCCAGGGGGACGGGAGAAGGGTGCCACTCACCTATCTTGGGGGAGGGAAGCAGGAAGGAAGGAGGAAGGCTCCTCAACGTAACCTTTGAATTAGAACGAGAGGGACTGCTCTGGGCAGATGAACAGCAAGGGAATGGCATTCACCAAAGAGGGAAAAGCATGTTGACAAATGGCAGGAGGGCTGGCTGGGCAAGAGCCCGTACTGGAAGAAGAGTTACGGACGTGCATGGGCGCAGGATCTTAACGTGCCTTGAATGTCAGGCTAACGAGGGAACCTCTTGCTAGCCAGAACCTAGATGAAAAGTGCTCTCTCGAGGGAAACTACTTCTCCCAGCTCTTGCTTCGTTCCCATGAAGTTCCAGGCAGTGGGTATCTCCAAGCCTGTGCCTGCCTCTCCGGCTCTCAGGGCCGGGAAAGGCCTTGGCAGAGGGAAGAACTACCCGAGCTAGTAAGTCTGCACTATTTATGCCTGGTCAATAAACCAGGAAGGCCTGGGACGGAACTCCTGGCTGTGCCGCTGCTTGGCTCCTTTCCTTGGAGCAGAAAGTGTGACTTCCTAACCTTCATCACCGTTCCACCCGGTGCAAAACTTTGTTAACGTTGTCGAGAATACCCAGCCATCCTTTTCTGTGTGTCTATGCTGTCAGCATGTGTGATCTGCTTTATCTTTGGAAAGGAAGGTCATCGTAGAACTAGCAAAAACAGGGAGCATTCTTCCGGCAGAAAAGTCTCTGAGCAAAGGAAGGAAAGGTGGGCGCCTACGTGCTGTAGCATCTGGGCCTTCCCAACGAGGCCGGAGAAGAGCCGTTTTATCAGTAATGGGTGTTTATAGTAACACAGCCAAAGGTGCACCGTAGAAACAAAAGCCCCCCACTCCCGCCCTCCCCTGGACGCTCACCCCCATGACGGTCTGCAGAGCAGCCATGATAAAAGCATTCTAGACCATGCAACGGTTATCACAAAACTACTGAGAAGACAGGAAGCTTTGCCCAGCTGTGAAAATCCCCGCAGGCCTCTGGCCAGGTTGGCAAGACAGCAAGCTAATTGCCCCATCGTTGGTTTCCATTCGCAAGCAGCGCGGTGATTGGCTTCCACGAGCGGCTAGAACCTTAGGAAGTGTAGCAGCAGTCCTGCTTCTGCCTGGCTCGTGCCAGTCTGCAGCAGGGCGCTGGTAATCAGTGCCTGGGGGCGGGGGGGGGATGCCGCTGCAAGCAACTTCTAGAAACTGTGCTTTCATGACCTGGGCTTATAAGCTCTAAAACCATCTCTACCAAGTACCTTTCTCCCGTTTGGGTAAGTTCAGATACGAAATTTCTGGTAATGTTGAAAGGGGGAAAACGTCCTTCAAAGCATTTTCCCCCTTACATACTTTATCCACACTGATACCAGGTCAGTTTCTTGGTTTTTAGTTTTTGTTTTAACCAGCTTCTGTTGTAAATGCACAGGTAAACTGGCAACGGATGAGACCTCAACTAATTTGCCCAGGTTTTATTTTATTTTATTTGAAGGTTTTTTCATTTATTTTAGAGAGAGAGAGAGAGAGAACATGTAAGCGCGAGTGGGGGGAGGGGCAGAGAGACTCCTCTAGCAGACTCCCCGCTGAGCACAGAGCCGGATGCGGGGCTCAATCTCATGACCCTGAGATCATGACCTGAGCAGAAACCCAGCGTTAGCTGCTCAACCAGCTGAGCCACTCAGGTGCCCCTTTGCACTTTGGATTTTCTTAAAATTGGTGTCTCGCCAATTCTGATTTATAAAAACCAGTCAATAGTGCTTTTTTTCTGAAGTACTAAAAAAAAAAGATTAAATCCTCCAGAAAACGATTAGTGAGCATTGACTTTCTAAATTCTGCTCTTACTTCAGGCAATCTGTTAAAGTGGCCTCTTCTGGTTGGTAGAACCGTCCTCAGTGGACCTGCTCTGTGGGTAGCGAGGCAGGACGAGCTGGTGAGTTGCTGCCATCTACTGACAGAAAGTGGTTACAGCAGGTGCTTTTCTAAGCCGCCCGGGACCTTGTCTGTGCTCTTAACCCTGGAGTGTCCTTGAGATGGGCGGAAAGCAGAGTCATGCATTCCGCAGTCTCACAGCTCCACGGGGCTACTCACAGAAGGCAAAATACGTTGTGTGGTACCATCCTCTTTCCATGGGTTAAATCACGTTAAAACTAATATAAAAACAACTAAGAACGCAAAGGTCTTAAATGGCAGCTTGAGGAGACTGAGGCTCGAAGGGGTCTGTTGGTGGAATGGACATCCTGTGCGTGAAGGAATGTAAGAGTCCCAGGGCTGCTCTTGCACCAGCTACTCACAGTTATTGCCTCTCCGGCACCTCTATCAAAAGTGAGGGATTGTTCTTCTCGAATCTGTTTTAAAATTTTTAAATGGTACTTTCTCATTTTTTAAAATACGGGCAAATAGACCAAAAAGTTTAAAGTCATAATATAATAGCTCCACCAGTGCTAAACTTTGTAAAAATTGTCATGAATACCCAAATCGCCTTTTCTCTGCACATATGCTGCCTGCCAGCCAACATACGTGATCTTTTTTAGGTCTTTTCCTATAAAATAAATACATGATATTTGAAAAAACACAATAAAAATTACTATTTAATGTAAAAAATGTAACTTTCTTCATAATCTTACCTTATCAGAGATAATTATTTTAGCACTTTGATATGTTTTTCTATAATTTTTTCCTTTGGATCCATTTTTATATAGTAGAGGTCACACTCTACATAGGTTTTGAATTTTGCCTTTTTTGCTTTTTTACTTAATATTACTTTATAAATATTACCTTATTGAAGATATCTAAACATCTGTACTGAATTTTTTTAATTGAAGTGTGGTTGACACCCGATGCTACGTTAATTTCGGGTGTACACATAGTGATTCGACGAGTTCATATGCTGTGCTCTGCATGACAGTCGCTCGCGCCTGTCCCTGTACAACACTCTGACAGTACCATCGACTCTGTTCCCAATGCTGCACTTTCCATCCCCAGGACTTATTTATTGTGTAACTGGAACTCTGTACCTCCCACTCCCCTTCACCCACTTGGCCCATCATCCCACCCCCTCCCCTCTGGCAACCATCAGTTCTATCTATGGGTCTGCTTCTGCTTTTTGTCTATTCATTTGGTTTTTTCTTTTAGATTCCACATATAAATGAAATCATATGGTATTTGTCTTTCTCAGCCTGACTTATTTCATGTAACTGGAATTCTTTATCATAAAACCGTATTGGTTCTTTTCATTAGAAAATGAGAAAGTACTAAAGAGTTTGCCCAGTTTCATTGAATTTGTTTCATTCCTTGATTACAGTGTTGTCTTGGGGTCCCTATTAGGGTAAAGGACTTTGCTTTGTGATTGGCACAGAAACAAAGCCAGGATTGCTGATAGGTCTCTGTTGACAAGTTCAGCCCTTGCATTTACTGTGTATGTACCTTCCTCCCCACACCTTTATTCATGCTTGACACACGGTAGGCCCTCCGGAAATACTGCTGAGTGAATACAGGCCACTCGCTCCACCCAGAAGCGTCCTCTCCCCCTTCATTTGCCGGTGGTGATATTCTGTTGTTCAAATGCCACCTTCCTCCATGAAACTATCCTACATTAAATGAGATAGAGTTTCTTGTTTAATTATATAAGTGACACAGTCTTACAAAAATTCAAAATGTAGGGAAAAAACCCTCCTTTTACTGTCTCTTCATTGCTGTCCCCTCTCTCATGTGCATCAGTTTGCTGTCTTTTCATACAGATACCATCTTTTAAGTGAGCTGTCGCTGGCGCGTGCTCCGTCAGTGCTATTACCCCACTCCCAAATACATAATCGTGACCACGTATTGTCTTTACGATCATTGCCATCGATTGTCTTTACAAAGGGTTCTGTGAGGTGGACGTTGTTACCCCCCTTGTAAAGTGAAGGAACTGGAGTTAATATCTGGAGAGGACTCGCCGGTCGATAGAACAGAAATCAGCTTTAGCTTTAACTCCTCTTACTGCCTCTGCTCCTTGTCTGTTTCATCCCCGTGGACTTGAACCACATTTTGTTCTGTTTTCTGGGTAACGGCGAAGTCTCTCTTCATCTGCAGATTGTTACCCTAGTGCGCAGATCCTCCCACACGCGGAGGCTCCATAAATATCTGCAGAAAGAGAGAGAGACCGATGAAACCCAGGGTCCCTGAGATGTCCCACGACGGTGGTGTGACCTGATGTGTTCTTGCTGCTACAGCAGACGGGGGGCGGATCTCGGACTGAGCAGACCCAGCTAGGAATGAGGAGCCATCGAAGGGAAGCCCCATCTCCGTTTGGGGGATGCGGGTTGTTGTCATTCGGTTGGTTGGTTTTAGTTTTCTTAATCACTGGCTTTGTGTAGATGACAATTCTTTTTACATGGTTTCATAACACAGTAAATGGTGGTATCATTCTGCCGGGTAAATAGGAAAAGGAAAACAGGAATGAGTGAATTGGAGAGAGGCAAGGGTACGTGGAATCTTCAAGCAAACGAAAGGCCCTTATCAGAAATCACAAATCTTGGGACAGAAAGAAAAACAAGAGAGCCGTTTATGTTCATGGGAATATTTTGGGTAAATAAATGAATATATCTTTCTGGCCCTAATTCTCTGATCCTGGAATCTGGGTGGATCTTCAGTGGGCCAAAGGTACATAGAGTTCTAGCCCCTGCCCAACAGCCTTCTTTGCCCCAAAAAGCAGTGTCTTTAAATAACCCAGCCTGGAATGTTCTCTTGGGCTGGGATAGATGGAATTCCCAGTCATCGCTGTGTCCTCAGGTTCTCCCCCAAAACTACTGGCATGAGCTTTCCCAAAGGTCTGATGCTTTGGGTTTGTAACTGTGGTTTGTAAAGAGGGGAAGTCTGTTCTGCACCTCATATCCCAGTTGCTTGCTTGCAGGTCTGGCTGGTTTCGCTCGCCTCTGTCCTGGAGATCAATACGAGGTAAGTATCCTGTGGTCTGTGGGTTGGACTTGAGGATTTGAGGGGCAGGAGTCAGGTGGCCATTATTTTCCTTCTTAAATTGCCTTTTTTTCTCTCTCTCTTATGTTCGTTTATTTGGGAAAAAAAAATTAAGCCAATGGGAAAGTTTGGAGATAGACACCCCCACATACTCTTCATCCAGACACCAATTTTGACATTATGACATTGGCTTTATTATTACTGCTATGGTTGTTGTTATTTTGCTGAACCATTTTAGATTAATGCACAGACATCGGGACCTTTCGCCCCTAAATGATTTTCCTAAAAACAGAAGGACACGCTCTCCTGTCAGCATTGTGCAGTTCTGAACGCAGCTAACCTAACCTGGCTCTTCAGCGACCCTTACTTGTTGTACATCCATATTCGTCTTTTCCTCTAGTGTCCCAATGTTGTACTTGGTAGCAGTCTTTTCTCTGATGCAAGAGCCAATCCAAGACCATGAGTGCTCGTAAATACCGTGGATTGAAGAACACTAGTATCTAGACCTTTCTTTATAAAGATATACTCCATAAAGCCAAAAAGCCTTTTATCTTTTCCCCCTTCAAAAGGGAACGTCCCTTAATTATTTCATCGAACTGTCTCCTCCAAAACCCTCTGTGATCGTTCTTCGTGGGGAGGGCAGGGGGCGGAGGAGTATCTTCCTGTCTGAGCAAGGAGAGCTGGAGACCCTCTTGCGGGACTGTGTCGGATTTCAAAATCCTTGTCCAGCTCTGTCTTCCTCATCCAGGAGGAGGGGGTCTTACTTCTTGCTTCTGGCTGCTAAGTGGATCTTAGCTGATGGTTTCTCCTCCCTGTGAAGGAGCTGAGGAGTACGGTGACTGTTCTAGTAGACTCATGGGGGGAGGAACTGGTCCCCATGACCACAGTGACACGGAAGGACGCCATGTGATGACCTTTTACTACAGAAGGCCCTCCACGCCTCTTGGAGGGGAGCAGACCTTACTTCCCCTTGAAAGCCTCTCCCCACTCCCCATCTGCCCCACCCCCCAGGCCCCAGGAAATTTGGAAGAACCCACCAGAAGGGAGTGGATGGAGGAGGGCAGAGAAGGGGAGGAGCGGCAGCTGCTTTATTTTCCTGCCTTTTTGTCTTGGTGTTGGGGTGGGGAAGGCAGGCCAGTGCCCTGGACCCTGACGTGTGGTGTCTTCTCTGCAGATTTTCATGAAGTACGGCCGACAGAGGTGGAAACTGAAAGGCAAGATAGAAGCCAACGGCAAGCAGAGCTGGGATGGGGAGGAAGTGGCGTTCCTGCCCCTGATCGTGGGGTTCATCTCCATCAAGGTTCAGTATCGTCTCCGCCGCTCCTCGTCTTCCCGCCGCACGGCTGGGTGGCCCGTGGTGGGGGTCTGTGTCCACGACTTGTGCCCGCTACCCCCACCCGCAGACTCCTCTCTGCACCCCAAGTCCGTGGCGAAGACCGCTGCTCCCACGCAGAGCGGGCCGAGAAGAACCCAGGGGAAGCGTGCCTGGCCTTTCCCCCACGCTCCCCGTAAGGCTTCCCTCTCCCTCTCTCACCAGGTCACAGAACTCAAAGGGCTTGCCACGCACCTGCTGGTCGGCAGCGTGACCTGTGAGACCAAAGAGCTGTTTGCCGCCCGACCTCAGGTGGTGGCCGTTGACATCAACGACCTCGGCACCATCAAACTGAGCCTGGAGATCACCTGGTAGTAAGTCGCCCTCTTCTGTTCCGTCACGTTAGAAATCCCTGCTGCAGGCTAGGGCTGTTCGGAGGGTGGCGCTTGGACCGTCAGAGTCCCCAGGGAGCTCGTCGCAGAAGGAGACTCTCCGGTCCAACCGAGAGCTGCGTCGGAACCTCGCTGGCCCGAGGATCTATCCGCTGGTTCAGCAGATGATGTCCGTGCGCGTCGTCTCCATAAGTTGGAGACGCCTCTGTCTTATCACTGTTCTCTTCTAATTCAGATTTAAAATATTTTGTCCTGCTGCCTTCCCTCCCTGTCAACCTTTAAATATATCTATATATCTATATAGATATATATGTAGAATATAGCTCTTAAGCAAGCTAATTTGGAAGGAAAATAACTGTCCAGTAGGAGATATTTTGCCCTCGGAAAGATCCCGATTCTTGCTACAATGTTTTCATCGTCTGTCCCGCTGTAGCTCGTGAACCATACGCTGCTCTGGGAAACTTCTCAATATCCTTCACGCTCCACTCCAATAGAACATTTCCAAAGGGCGAGAGATACCTCTCATCAGAGCAGTAACCTCAAAGGTGGTTTTCTGAGGTCGTCTCACGAGAAAGGTTGTGTGTTATTAAACTCGGTTGCTCACAACGTTCGATACGACACCCCTGGTGTATTACCACGTAAATGTGACCTGCTGAGCACGAATGTTCAGGGTCCCCTTTCCAATATGGAGGGCGAGCCATGGAAGCAGCGAAGACGCTACTGTCTTGTCACAAGACACTGTCCGTGCCTTTTGCCCGGCCTTCCCTCTTTATAATTCGTAGTCATCGACCTATCGAACGCAAGATCATTTGTCTTGCGGGATGAACCGGATGGCATGATGATAAGTGTCACGGTGGACAGACTGTCCTCCTCCCAGTCACTCAGGAGTCTCCGCGTCAGATGAAATGAATGGGAGTCTACATTTGTTTTCTTTAGAACAATAACCTGTGACTCTCTTGTGTTGTTAACGCATCTGTCCCCGCAAAGCTCAAAGACTTTTTACAGACTTCAACATCATGTGTTGGACAGCGTTAATATGTTTACATTTCTAATATGAATGAAGAAAAAGGTTTATTGTCCAGGTGTATAGATAAATTGTTCTTAAAGCCGTGATGCTAATCTGTGGTCCCTTGGGTGGGTCTGGGCTCCGTTTTCTGCTCCACTTTCTTTTATCTTGGCGTATTTTCTGCCAGACCAATTCCCACGGGTTTGAGTTGACTTTATGTGTGTGTAAGGTGGTAGTTATAATGAGGTGCTTTCTCAGCCTGCAGTCCGGGGGTTGGTTAGAGGGGACTTGAACGAGCATGCGTTCACAGAACCTGTTTTGTTGCAGCCCATTCGACGTGGAGGACATGACCGCGTCCTCGGGTGCTGGGAACAAGGCGGCAGCCCTCCAGAGGAGAATGTCCATGTACAGCCAGGGCACCCCGGAGACACCCACTTTGAAGGATCACTCCTTCTTCGTAAGTTCACTGTGATTTCTGGAGGAGACATGTCGAACTCTCGGCAGGGCTTACACCCAGTATGTGAAACGCTTGACATCCGATGTTAGGGGTTCTCAATAATTCCTGATAATGCTAATCTCAGAGCTCGCCCTAATCAAGTAGTAAGAGCAGCGCATTCCAGGAGGCCCTCGGCCATCTGCACGCAGGCGGTAAACCTCCCATCTTCCCTCTCCCCTCACCCCCCTGACTGCTTTGATAACATGTAGACTGTTCTGGAGATTCTCTGAGGTCAGCCTTTTAGAGTAACAGATGTAAATAACGGCACGGTTGTCGTAATCAGAGATGCTTGCTAGAACGCTAACGGAACATGGTAACGGATGCTTCCCGCTAACTCCGCCATCTTGCTTTGACTTCTGAAGAGGTGGTTGCATCCTTCAGCAGCCAAGCCGCGGCGGCTGTCTGTCTTGAGTGCCTTGCAGGACACTTTCTTTGCCAAGCTGTACCGCAGCCGCTCTTTCAGTGACCTGCCCTCCCTCAGGCTGAGACCCAAGGCCGAGCTAGAGTTTTCTGTGAGTGTGGGTGGCCTGCTCGCCGTGCAGTGCTTGCCTCCGGGGCTCGGGGCGTGTTTGCTTCGGCATGGCTCTCCTCTCCTCTCCTCTCCTCTCCTCTCCTCTCCTCTCCTCTCCTCTCCTCCATCTCACTCATGGGGCAGTGGTCACAGCTGTCCTGTCCCTGGGGCGGGAAGTGTGGTCCTGCATGTGCCTTTGTCAAAGACGCGGATTGTCCCTCTCGTCCGTGAGCCCTGCTTTTGTGCCGAGATTTTCTCCGCCGTGGCAAAGATATCCATGGTAACAAGATTATCATTTTTGAAAAGTACAATTACACTCACAGTCAAAGAAGGTGTTGGTTCCCAAGTTAAGCGAGTTCATCACTGAGGACAGTCTTTACGCACAGTTGTAGCCTTCACAGCCTGGCGTGCGAGGGAGTCAGAAGGCATCACACCAATTTTCCTAGAGCTATTTTTATTTAAAGAGGTTCTTAGTGTTAGTTTATGGTAGTGTCGTTGATTTTATCCTATGTTAGTGAAAGAAGTTCTTTTGTTTGTAGTCAGGAATGCAATAGGTAAGCTACATTCTCTGTCGTACATCCTGTCACAAGACGATACAACAGATGTACATACAGACACGAGGAGTCTGGTCTTCACAGACATCAAAGGAATCTTTGGGGGAAGGAGTCATCTTTGAATGTCCAGAAAGGAAAGGACTAAAAAGTTTCCTACTTGATAATAATAATAATTGCATGTAATTTGTTGAATTACAAAACACAGGTGAGAAGGGCCAGGCTAACCTAGTGGAAAGGAGGCAAATAGGAAGAGTCTAGAAGGAAAGTGTGCATGAACACATGGACCAAAAAACGGATATATAGCGGAAGCAGTTGCATACGTAACGATTGCTATACTGCGTACATTCAGGCTCAGATACTGTGAGTCATGGAGGGAGTCGGTAGGGGTTTTAAAAGCATAATTTAAATGAGAGCAAGATTAGAAAAAACTCGATGGCTTCCCATAGCCTTGGATAAAGGCGGGTTCCTCAGAGCAGCTGTAGCCCTCTGGCCCTTGGCGCAGCTTGCCATGCCTGCCATCTCCCGTTCTTGGTCCTCTGCTCCAGCCCCCGAACCCCCACCGCCCTCCAGCTGCACCACGCCCTTCAGGAGCCTCCATCGGTGCACACGCACTGTTCCTTCTGGAAGGTACTTCCACCTCCTCGCTGACACCTCCCCATTCTGCGGGGCTGAGCTCTGGGACCCCCGTCTCCCAGGTGGCAGCCTTCCCCGTGCTGGGGTCCCGCCACATGATGCCATGCCGCTGTTAGAACGCACTGCCTCGTACTGTTGTGTGCCCGTTTGTGGGCTCGTCCCCTTGGCACACCGTAAGCCCCCTTGAGCAGAGCGTCTCAACTCCGTCTAACTCCACGCTGGCCACTTATGTAGGTGCAAATCGGGTTTGGGAACATAAGGCCCAAGAGAGACGGACTTTGGAATTTGAATAAGAATCCTGACTAAGGCCCTGACCAGGGCCTCCCACCACCCCAAGCTGCCAGGGGATGTGCTTTGAAGATGAGATGAGATGGGGCAGGACCACTTGGAGGACCCAGGGCTTCTGGGAGATGCCTAAGGGACCCCTGTTCCCACCAGAAGATCCCCCTTTCTCTCTCCTCAAGGCAGAAGGTGTGGGGGGCAGACAGGACAGAGGACACTGAATTAAACAATGAGCCCTTGGAGCCCCACCTGCTCCTCCACAGCTGCTGAGAAGGTTCCAGAACTCCTTCCCCTTCAGCCCTGCCCCCCTGGACTCTGAGCAGCACACTTCAGGGAACATTAATGGACGAAAACATTCTTTAGAGGCAGCCCTGAGCCTACAGGCGTTACTTGAATGCCCCAGGGACACATCCTTTTACTCATCCCGTGGTTAAAATGAATCTCCCTCCAACCAGATGAGAATTGGAAAGTTTGGGTTGAACTAACTGCACGTGTTAGGATCTAGGGGCCCCCTATCCAGCCCTGGTGGGACCAGGAACACTGCTGGGGAGGACGAGGAGCTTTGGTCTTTCTGTGTGCTCCCATTTCACTGGAGGGAACGTTCTTGCTTCCTGGGCTTTTCTCCAGCACTATTGTGATCATTCCTTGCTTCCCCTAGCATTCAAATAGGCATTAGCTTGGCACTTACCACTTACTTGAAAGATCAAATCCAGAACCCAAGAGAAATCATCCATTTCGAAGGAGCCGATCTCCAACACTAGAAAACGTTTTCCACGGAGCAGCTTTTGGCGCTGAGACACTGCCCAGACCACAGCGTGGGGGGTGATGACTTGGGAATCATTTTAATGCCTGCAAAAAAATAAAAAATAAAAATAAAATGATCTTGATTACCTGGATATTTGTAACTTCTCTCCCTTCTGAGTTCTGCTTCATGAATCACAGAGTGTTCTTGACCCAGCCTGGGTCGGCTTGACAAGAGGACTGGGTGTTTCAAGAAGCCCCCAGAGTTCTGGCTTCGCAGTCCTGGGAGATGTTCAAGCTTATTCGTCTTTTTCTCCTATTTTTACGGAGGCTCTGCAAGTATATTTCTGGCCTTCAGTTATTTGTGGCATGGTTACTAAATTAATAGAACATTTTCAAGGTCTTGGAATTTGTGGGTAAAATTCTTTTCAAATAATTTACGAGAACTGAAGCAGAACAAAGCATCACATCTTTTGAGTGAACTAGCATGAGTGTTGAAAAGTCTTTTAAGATAAATGCCAAAAAAGAAAAAAAATTAGTAGTGTTACTCATAACCATGGCTGCCAAATACTGTGAGATCCTGGATTTTAGGAAACTAGGCTCTGTTCCCTCCCTTCCCCCAATCTTTTCTTTAGAAAAATGTCAAACCTAAGAATAGAATAATGAACTTTCCCCTAGATTCAACAGCAGAAATGGTTTGTAAGGGCTTGTTTTCTTTTGTCGCACGTGCAACCACACACACGCACGCACGTGCACACACACACGCACACACACGCGTGCACACACACAATCAACAACTGACATGTTAATATTATGAAAGTGCTGTTTGTGTATTTTCATTGCCTGGCATCTTGTCTGGAAATAAATGACACGGAGCACATCATTTGTATTTAAAATAATAACGAGATGCCTTTTACCCACAGTCTAATCTACCCGATGACGTCTTTGAACACGGAAAGGCAGCTGGCGAGAAAACGCCCCTGTCTCTCAGCTCCAGTAACCTGTCCAACGGGGACTGTGCCCTCACCCCCAACCCGGCCGGCTCGCTGTCCACCACGGGCTCAGCAAATCCAGAAATTACCATCACCCCCGCAGAGCTGGACCACAGCAGCCTGGCCTCCCAGAGCGAGCGCGCGGACGACTCCGGCTCAGCGTCTTCCAGAAACCGCTCCAGAGAAGGCCACGAGCCGGAGCCCCACGCGGAGGAGGACGCAGACGGGCCCCGGACCCCCGAGGCGGGGGGCGGCTCGGAGCACCCGTTCCTGCAGAAGGACGTGGCCGAGGCGCTGCTGCGGCAGTCCGACGAGGCCTCTGAGCTCAAGCCCGTGGAGCTGGACGCTTTCGAAGGAAACGTCACGAAGCAGCTGGTCAAGAGGCTCACCTCGGCGGAGGCGCCGGTGGCCGCGGAGAAGCTGCTCCTGGAGGGCTCTGTCGGCGGAGAGTCCGAAGGCTGTCGCGCCTTCCTGGACGGAAGCTTGGAGGATGCGTTCAGCGGGCTCCTCCTGGCTCTGGAGCCGCATAAAGAGCAGTACAAAGAGTTTCGGGATTTGAACCAAGAGGTCCTGCATTTGGATGACGTCCTGAAAGTAAGTACCGTTGTAGGGAAATCGGATTAGGTTTGGAGAGAGGTGTCGAAGCCAACATTCTCTCCGAAGTAGCGGATCTGTGTTTTACCGTTTCGTCACAGAACCGAGACAGTCGCCATTTGGATAGCACTGATTTTTAACCGCCGGGAGCTCGCGTCCATTTTTATTTCCCTCACGGCAGACCAGTTTCTCTAAGATGAGAAGCTCTGAGGAATGCGTGAGCTCCTCCAGCCCCCGAGCTAGTCCCGGCAGTGCCAAATGCGAAAGGGAGGCGCGCTGAGCCCCGTAATCTCACCGAGATGCTACCGGGTAGAGCCGCTTCCTGACTGAAGTCAAGAGTAAGGCCGGCCTGATGTGGAGCCCCGGGCCCATCTCCCCACCCCATCTCCCCCCGCCTCCCCCCGCGCCCCCTTCTCTGGCCTGGTCTGGTCCCAGTCACTGAGTCGGTACCCACGAATCACCGTCTCCTGCGCTCTAGGAACCAGGGACCCCGGACGCCAGCAGAGATAACCTTCTCAACCCTGCTCCTGCTCCGACGGCTCAGGGGGGACGGGGTGGGGGGAGAGCGAGGGGTGATTTCCTCTCAGGCAGGAGGACCTCAGAATGAGGTTATTGTTGCTACACGAGAAGGCGTATGTTGCCCCCAGGCATACAGATTAAACTTTTTAAAACACTGCACAGAAAGACAGAACCTGATTTTGTCCCGAATCCCACTGCCACCTCTTGCGTTCTTGGCTTTGCCACTCTGGTATCGCCATACAGAAGAGAAGCTGGGTCTGTTTCCACGAAAGAGCAGCTCTCGGTGACCTGTCCTATCAGATGGGCTTGAAAATTAGGTGCAGGGGCAAGCCGAGATTCAACCCACAGAAGGCTGTCTCATCGCCTTGTACGACTTTGTAAGACGTGGTCTTCTCAGGGCACACGGAAGCTCATTTCCAAGGCTTTTCTAGACTTATCCTTCTCAGTGGTGCTCACCTATCTCCAAAGGGGGTTTGTCCCCAGAGCAGATGAGACTTCCTGCCCCAACTCTCCAGGTCTTCCAGTGCTCATGACAGACTATTCAGCTGCAGGAACAGGCTCTGAGAAGCAGGCCCGGGCTCTCTGAATCTGCTTTCTGGAAAACACTTCTCAGGAGCCCCCGCTCAGGACTCATGCATGGAGGCTACTTGTCTAATACTCAGTGTAAACATCTTCTACCCCCTTCACAAACTCCTGTCTGCAGAGCTGAGCAGCTTTGCTTAGTGGACAAAAGGTGTGAAATTTAAAGACACAACTGACCCCACCTACAGTGAATGCCTCAGAGAAAGCGAGTGGGGAGAGCAGCTCCCATTTCCAGGCATCTAGATGCTGAGAAGTAGCGGAATCCACCAGCGAACACGGAGCAAGCCCTCTGTTAGGCTTATAAAAACCTGGTGGTCACAGATTTCTTTCCAGAGTATCAGTTCAGTCTGCTATTGTTCCAGCACGATCCTGCCTCTAAAATCCTTAAGTGTCCATCCCTTTGTTATGATCGATGTTTAAACACATCCTACTGTGTGAGGTCACGTTCGGCAGATAGCTCAGTAAGAAAGAAGGCCCTAGAAGTAAGTTGCATCTGGACTGGCTCCTTCTCTCTCTCTGAGGTTGAAAACAGCATTCGAGCTTAGGTCTGGGGCAAGTGGCTGTGGATCCAGCCAGAATGAAAGCGTCAGCTAGACAAAGCTTTCTCTTTGTCCCCCCTTCACATCCTAGGATGCTAAAGCCTCTTGAGGATCAGAAACTGAATGAGGCCACCTCTGGGACGGAATCGCTGAGGGTGAAAGAAACAGCTCTGATTAAAAAGCCTGAAAGACGGTTTCCCCTGTGCTTTGGGGCCATCTTGAGTCTCAGAGACAGACCCCCGCAAGGCGCTGCCTGCCTTGTGTTACGAAGTGAGCAAGGAGTGCCACTGGACGGAGGACCTTTGGTTCTGCCTTGCAGGACTGGTCCCGTTCAGTCCGCCCCAGCATCCGTCCTCTTGAATACTTGGAAGGACGTCTTTCCATCTCTGTGCCTGTAACGGCTGGCATTATTCTGTTTGTCACGCTTCTGTCTGTGTTCGGCAATAGAGAATTCTCCAGATTCCAGAATGGGTGTGCTCACATAATTCCAGGGCCTGGTCAGGGAAGCCATGGAACTTGTTCCTGCAGACGCAGAGCCATAGAGGAAACAGGGCTCCTTCCTGTGGCGCCTATGCCCTTCCTTTTCTCCTCGACGTGCAAAGCAAATTATATGCTGTGAATGTAAAATTAATATTGAAGTCTACTTACGTAGGGAGTGTGAGTTGGGTGAGTTTGAGTTGTGTTCTCTTTCTGGGGTTGGTTTCGTTAACCCTTTAGAACAGGTTCCTTGGGCAGCCAGCTTCTGTCTCGGTACAGTGCAGACATGACCACATAGCATTACAAATTGGTTAGCATTTGGCATTGACCGCATGACTCTTTAGATTTGTCTGCTGGTTGTATTTTCTTTGGGATTGAGCACGAGGCAGAGGGAGGGCTATAGCCGTTCTGTTTCCCAGGGCTTTGTGGGCTGTCATATTCCCTCACCTTTTCATTGTAAAACTTTCAGGCAGGAGTAGAGAGAATCCTATCACGGTTCCCAATGTGCCCATCCCCCCCTCCGGCTTCCACAATGTCAACTCTTGGCCAGTCTTGTTTTGTCTGTTCTTCTCCCTGCTTCTTTCCCTCCAGATGATTTTGGAACATACCCCAGATTCTGTGTCATTTTATCCATCATTGTACTTTTTTTTTTATATGAAGATTTCAAATGCATTTTTTTTAACGCCAACCACAACAAAAAAATAAAAGCTTGAAAAAAACGGAAAGTGTCGCATCTCAAGTTGAATTTGCGTGTTGTGTTTTCTGCTTCTGGATATGTTGATCTTCTCCCCGATGCCTTCTGCCTTTGCAGTGCAAGCCGGCCGGAAGCCGCAGCCGGTCTTCCAGTTTAAGTCTTACCGTTGAAAGGGCTTTAGAAAGCTTTGATTTCCTGAACACCTCTGATTTTGACGAGGAGGAGGACGGTGATGAGGTTTGTAATGTTGGCGGAGGCGCGGACTCAGTATTTTCCGACACTGAGACTGAGACTGAGAAGAATAGGTAAGTGTAAAGTTAGTATCTGCTTACACCTGTAAGACCTGTATAGTGGTCGGCACCTGGGCACTTCCCCAGGAAGACAGAAACTCCCCACCGGAATGGCCACTTGGCTTTCGGTTCCCTTTTATCGTCAAGGACAATTTTTAAATATCATTCACCTCTTTTGTGCTGTTTCAGGAAAAACGAATTCCTTTTCTTCCTCCTAAATGAAGGGGATATGTTTGTATGAGTGTTTGTGTGTGTGCACATGTACGTCTTGGAGGGCTTGGGGTCTACAACCTGACCCCAGTGTAATTAATTCCAAATTAACTAGATATGCTGTGTTTCCAGAGAACTCTTCCTGGATGGTCATTGGTACTTGGTTCTCCTTCCTCAGTGTCTTATTTCTCTCTTCATTTTGCTGCGCTCCGGTTTTCCACCTGTTGATGGCTTGCTCCCTCTGGCAACATAGCCGTAGGTCAAGCTCACCGGGGCTCCCAGCAAAGCCAGGTTGCAGCCCGGGGCACACATTTCCCTTAGAACGAGGGATGGCCAACTGATCACTGAGAACTGATTGCTTTGTTCATCGGTGGCCAGGGCGGAAACGCACCTTCTCTGGGGCGGGCAGGGGTGAGGCAGTGGGAAGGGAGGAGGAAGGTGAAATAGTGTGACCTCCATCAGTCTTTCCTGGACGCCAGAACTTGTGTGGAGCTAGAGTCTGGGGTCCGTTCTGAGACCTCAGCTGAGGCAAAGCAAGTACAGTCGCACATACACGCACATGCTTCCCCAGAGGAAAGGCTGGATTTCCGCCATCTTTACTTTTGACGTGTTATGCAAAGGTTTTCAAGTTACAAGGAGCTCTAGCTGTCCCTCTTTACAAACCTCTCTGCGGGTGATGTTATGATAACACTGTTGAGGGCTTTCTCATCCCCGGTGGGCTCATTCTTCCAAAATCAGGAAATGATAAAGTGAGAAACAATTTATCCCTTGAGCAAGCCGAGGGCATGTATTCAATGAATGGAAGGTTGACGTGACACTCCTACATTCTGCCAGGAGATTTTTTTGACTTGATCGAACTTGTGAAATGCTTCTAAACCTAAAATCCGTCTACTTGTTAGCTTAAGCTGTTACATGATATGTTGAAGTCAGACATCAGTCTAAACTTATTCTTGTTGCCGTCAGAAGCATTTTAACAATAAAAACATTGTGGGTTTTGTACATTTTATAGACCGTTGATATTGTCTAAACTGATCAACTTTATGTCATCAGCGGGTTTAGGGGAGATTGTGAAAATTGTGTGCGTGTTTTAAATATGTGTCGATGGCTGGACACAAGCAGACTGCTTTCCCCCTCGGAGGCAACTGTGAATTGGAGTAAAGCATTCAACACCTCTAAGCTCGGGTGCACAATCTTTTTAAATCATGGAGGCTGGGGGCGTGAGCCCAGAAGCCACCAGCTGCCCAGTCGCTGCCTGGCCGTGTAACAGGGCATGGTGGTGAATATCTGTGCCCGTCAGCCCTCCCATGTGTGAAATGAGACAACTACTCCCTCTTTCCCACACAGATTAATTTTCAGAACAAAATTGGATAATAGACGCAACAGATTTTATTTGTAAATGTAGGTGCCCATCGTGATACAACTTGAGACAGCTGCCCAGTGAGGTTGAAACCAGGCGTGAGAGGCAGAACCAAGCCCTTCCTGGAAAGATTCAAATGCCCCTCTTAGCCTTTGTCTGGGGCAGAACATCATGTCTCTTGCTGGCAGCTTTCCTTTTCTCCTTTTCTTCAAGTAGCAATTGATCTGAGGCCAAGAAAAAGTCTTGACATTACTTCTTAATGGTATTGCTCTTGGGGCAACCACAAATATAGAGGACAGTTTAATCCCAGAAAATTTGGCAAAGCACCCCATCCACAGAGCACGAAAGTGTAACAAGTGCAAAATGAGAACCCGTCTCGGAGACTCCTTGGTGTGCCAACATTACAAATGGCTCATTGTGCTTGGGCAGCAAACAGAGAACTCTGGAAGCAATCTGTTTGCATGATCTTTTAACAAGGCAAATCAATGACCAAGCTGAATCCAGAGTAGTTTTTGAAAGGTGTCTCAGTTTTTCAAGGCAGGCTTAGCAAAGCCTCTGCTTCAGTGAGCGCCATGGGGGGCCTTCCATGAGTTTTGTTGACTTGACCTGTGGTTTCCACGCTGAAAGAAACTAACTCGCTCCCCTTCCTGGTTCAGCACTTACAGATCAGTACACCCCGAAGCCAGGGGGCACCTTAGCGAAGCGCTGACAGAAGACACGGGAGTCGGGACTAGCGTGGCCGGAAGCCCTCTGCCGCTGACCACAGGAAATGAAAGCCTGGACATCACCATCGTCAGGCACCTTCAGTACTGCACCCAGCTCGTTCAGGTAGGGTTGGTGACTGCCTCTGTTCTACAGCCCCAGTTGTGGATGCACCAAGAATGTGGGCTTCCTTTTTCATGCGTGCCAGAGAAATGAAAATTCAGAACAGTCCTTTGAGCTGGGCCAACGCCAACATTCTCATGGGCATGGCCATCCTCCCTGGACCCTGGGTTTTCTAGCTTAAAACCTAGCTCTCCACACTTGATTCTTTTTTAAAGATTTTATTTAACTGAGAGAGAGGGAGAGCGAGCACAAGCAGGGGGAGCGGCAGAGGGAAAGGGAGAAGCAGACTCCCTACTGAGCAGGGAGCCTGGTGTGGGACTCGATCCCAGGGCCCTGGGATCATGACCTGAGCCAAAGGCAGATGCTTAACCAACTGAGCCACCCAGACATCCCCTAGTTCTCCACACTTCTAAAGGTAATAGGTTAGCTCTTGATCTCAAATCATTTGATAGAAGAGTAACGTGACTAAGGAAAAACATCACCGCATCTACAAATGAATGGACTTTGAAAGCCAGAGTTACTGAGCGTAAGTTAATGTGCAGTTGTCACATGACATAGCTTTCTACCACCTGGACAGCTAAAGGCAAAATGCTAGAGCATGTAACCCCGGCTTTCCAGATCTTGAATAAATACTTATCAACAATGACAAAGACTGCTTTCATAGGCCATTATCATCACCAGTTAGCTCTTATTCTGGGACACCGTGGGACTTATTTTTCTTTTCATTTCACGTTGTTTACTGGTTAAGATTTTGCAGCAGTGGAGCAAATATTTCGAAATTCTTTTGTTGCAGGAAGTGCTTCAGCTCTCTTGAACAAAGCACTTTCCTCGAGCACCTACTTAAATGCTTCCTCCTTGCCCGGTCGCCTGTCCGCTCCAGCCTACTTAAATGTGTGGGGAACGGGATAAGAATGTGAAAGCAAATGTAATGGCCTTCAGGGGGATTGGCCGGGCAGGAAGGGTGCCAAAAAAAAGGAGGAACCATGCTCCATGGTGCACTGGGTGTTATACACAACTAATGAATCATCGAGCCTTACATCGAAAACTGGGGATGTACTGTATGGTGACTAACATAATATAATAAAAAATCATTATTAATAAAAAAAAAAAAAAAAAGGAGGAACCATGCTCCTAAGAGCAGGGGACTCACTGGAAGACAAGAGGCAGGGTAAGGAGGAAGGGGTCCCAGCAAGGCCAGAAGTGGGTTAGTGTGCGTCCTCCGTGATACCCTGGCGTTGAGACGTAGCGTATGCTTCTCCTCCACGAATAAAGAAACGCAAAGTCACCTCAGACACTGTGGGAAACTGGTTGGCAATTAGGACTCTTGCCACTAAGTTGGCCAACATCCCAGTTGATCTCTTCTGTTGACTGTCGAATTTGTAAGCCATTTACTGACAATCTGGCAAGAGGTGCAGTTTTTTTCTTCAGACCAAAATAGGCAAGGGTTATGGTTTACTTAGAGCTATTCTCTGTCCCCCAACAACTTGAATGAGACGGTTTTCACAGCCCGTTGTCCTTGCTGAGCCGGATTCTGTGCTGCGCCAACAACCTGTTCGCCTTTTAGAGGGGAAGTCATTTTTTTGTAAGACAGAAGGAAATTCTCTTCCGTGAAGGAATGGATGTTTTCTCTCAAAGACGAATGGGCAAGCACTATTCAGTGCCATGTTCCTGTCTGTACTCAGGCCACGGTTAGAACAAGTCAGCTCTTCTGTGGGGAAAATCAGCTCCGGAAAAACCAAAGAGGTAGATAGAAAGATGTAGGATGAAGGCGTAAGGATTAGAAACTTAATTTCTAACTCACGTCCACTGCTGACTCGGTGAGTTAATGTCTTCATTTGGTATTTAATTGCAAAGAGATAAAAATGGGCATGCCATGAGAATCATAGCAGCTGTAATATGCCCCAAATCAGTTCATTTCTACTGTATTTACTTGCATGAAAGGCACCAGTACATAATGGCTACCCTGGACTTCTGACTTCGAAAATCCTATTTGTGTAGTCTAGAGGATTTAGTCCTGCCTCCTGCCTCCAAGCCTACCACGTAACTAGGACAGGGCTGCAAGGGACACAGAAAGGACGAGAACATCCAGGCAGCAGCCGACTTCTGTCCTCTCTCACGCCCTTGACTCTTATGACCTGCACAAAGGTGAAATCACTTGCTATTTATGTGGCCTTGGGCACATTACTTGATCTCTCTGGCCTCAGTTTCCTCAGCAGTAAAATGGAATATCAGGGGGCACCCGGGTTGCTCAGTGGGTTAAACGTCCGACTCTTGGTTTCGGCTCAGGTCGTGATCTCAGAGTTGTGAGATCTAGCCCCACGTTGGGCTCAGCTGGGAGTCTGCTTGGGATATTCTTTCTCTTCCTTCCCCCCTACCCCCCCTCCCTGCTCAGGCACTAAATAAATAAATAAATAAATAAATAAATAAATAAATAAGTGAGTGAGTGAGTGAGTGAATGAATGAATGAATGAATAAAATCTTTAAAACGGACTATCAGTAGTCCAGAGGGTGTCTGTGAGAAATAGCATGAGCTACTAATACATGGGCTCAGACCAGCGCCTGGTACATAGAAAGCACTCATTAATTAGAATGAGATAGGCTTGATTACAATCATGATTATTATACAACATGTTCTTAATTTTCAGCTTGAAAACAAGGAAATAAATCCATGCTGTGAAAAATTACTACTTGTAAAATAAATCTTTTTTTCTGTTAGCACACAGATAAGCAGCCTAAATATGCCTTCCCCGTCTCGAAGAGGATTTACAGATTTACAATACGTAAAAGGAAAGGCAACTTTGTAATAACCTAGCAGCTC
This sequence comes from Ursus americanus, assembly GCF_024610735.1. NCBI lineage: Eukaryota > Metazoa > Chordata > Mammalia > Carnivora > Ursidae > Ursus > Ursus americanus. Next base: position 3,953,710 of record NC_142158.1, read on the forward strand.
TGTTACTGAGAACGTTCCAGAATCTATACGGGCACAAAACACGCTTAAAGCAACAGAAACACATGTGATTTCATCAGATGTTGTAATAGGCGTGGAACGAGGAATGTTCTCAGAGTGGAACCATGCCGCCCAATGGGTTGAGTTAGCCTCAGTGCTGACTTAGGGAGGAGGGGGTTGGGCCAGGGAACCTCCATCGACAACCACGTCACTGACTGACTGGTTCTGTTTATCTCCTCAGCAAATTGTTTTCTCAAGCAAAACCCCGTTCGTGGCGAGCAATCTCTTAGAGAAGCTTTCCAGGCAAATCCAGGTGGTAGAGAAACTGTCAGCGGTCAGCGATGAGAACATAGGGAACATGAGCTCCGTCATTGAAGGTAAGCAGCTGCACGTCACACCTCCACCCACGTAGACCACGGCCACGGGCCCACACTCCTCGGCCACGTCTCATCCTTGCTGTGCCAGGACGGCAGGAGTGCATGCTCGGGCCGTAGAATAGAGGAATGTCTCCACACCCGTGCGGTCCTGTTAACACTTCAGAGTCAACCCAGCAGACATGGTGTTTTCTAGAGGTCCCTCCAGCCCCAAATTCAGACACTAGTGCTTAAACCGAACCGGCGTCCACCCCATGGTCAGCTTCACAGGCGTCCTTTGCCCGCAGCTCCGTGTGGGGACAGATGACGTGGAGCTGGCTGAGACCACTCCTGCAGCAGCTGGAGGGCAGGGGCAGGAGACTCCCAAACTCTCCTTGGCAAAGCTAGATATTTGCGGATTCAAGGGCATTCAGGAAAGTCCCTGGCTCGAAGAGTTTTTAGGGGGAGAGCTTGACATGGGGAAGACGCCTTGAATGTGTGTGGTCTGGCCACAGAGCTCTTTCGTAAGGACAAGAATTATTGGCTTTGTTCACGTCAGATATCCTATGGAAGTGGTGGGACTCCAGGTCTTCCAGGTGAGGTCGGACGAAGCCTAGAACAGATGTCCTTGCAGGTTCTCCTCATACATTTCTGCCTCCCGTGTCTACTCCCCCTGGGAGCAGGGCACCTTGGCAGGGGGCTGAGAGGCATGAAAAGGGACCAGACACTCAGGGTGCGAGCGACTCGTGTCCTCCCCACTCCCAGGCCCCTCCCTGTGATCACAACCACACACAAGGGAAATGCCAACCGTGCGCTGCCTGGCACGGAGTTCGTTCATCGGTGCACTCTGAGAGCCCCTGGGCGGCGTGGCCCGCTCCTCCAGCCACCTCCTGCTCTGTTCCGTCCTCTCAGAAAGACCGCCGGAGACTTCGTTCCCTGAGTCTATACTGGGTTTTGCTGTCAAGTTACCGGAGAGGAGACAGTGAGAGCATCTTCCAAGAACAGAGCTGCTGTGTTTTCTCTCACTGAAAGCAAACAGCTTTGGTTTGCTGCACTTTCTTGGCTGCCCAGGCTAGATGAGCTCCTTGTCATAACTTCTTTGCCCTTTGGAAAATCTGCCACATACAGAGGGATCTTGTAGTTCCAGTTAAACACCACGATCTTTAGGGGATGCCCGGCCGGCTCGTTAGGGGGAGCCTGACTCTTGATCTCAGGGTCGTGAGTTCAAGCCCCACGTTGGGTGTAGAGCCTACTTTAAAAAAAAAAAAAAATTAAAAACCATAGTCTTAAAAAAGAGAGAGAGAGGTCCCCTGGTGCCTGTCCCGCCCCCACACAGGTACATCTGCTTCATTCAAAACGTGCGTCGTGGGGTGGGGGTTGCTCTTCTCTTCCAGCCATCCCAGAATTTCACAAAAAGCTATCTTTGCTGTCCTTCTGGACCAAGTGCTGCAGCCCAGTCGGTGTCTACCACAGCTCAGCTGACCGAGTGATGAAGCAGCTAGAAGCCAGCTTTGCCAGAACCATCAACAGAGAATACCCAGGCCTTGCAGACCCAGGTACGGGGCAGCCAGGGGGAGGAAGGTGTCTCTGAGTGCTCACCGGCAGGTTCCCTCCCCGCTTCCCCGGCAGCTAACCCTGGGACAGAGGCTGATTCTGCAGAGAAAGCATCAGCTACCCAGTACCACCTAAGAAAAGAAAGGCTTGGAACATGTTTGAATTCAGAATATCAGCAGCACTGTGGTTCTGTATGGCCTTTAGGTGGTTGTAGACTTTTTCATTGAAAGGTCACCAATACGAGAGTGTCACGAGGATAACCACTCAGGAAAAACTGTTTGGCAATTTCTACTAAAGCTAAATGTACCCCTGCCCTATGACCCAGCAATTCCGCTCCTAAATATATCAAGGGAAATATATGCTTACGCTCACAAAAAAGGACACACGTAAAAAGGCTCATAGCAGCTTTGTTCACAAAAGCCGAAAATCAGAAACAACTCCAATGCCCACCAGCAAGAAGAGGAATGTCCACAGATATGTATGTGTGTAATAGAATGTGTTTATGTAGTATTGTATATGTGTATATCTTGTGTGTATATATAGTAACATTCAGATAATAGGGCGTTACACAGCAGTTTTAAAAAGAATAAACTACTGCGATAAGCAACAATTGAGACGAGCCTCACAGATATTCTGTCGAGTAAAAGGAGCTAGATACAAACATACATGCTGGATAATTCCTGCTCAAGAACAGGCGAGCTAATTCATCTTGACGGAAGTCAGATTATTAGTAACCTGCAGTGGGAAGGGGGCACAAGCTTACCTTACGGGGTGCTGGCCATACTCTGTGTCTTGACCCAAATGGCAGGTACAGAGGTTTGTACACATAGACGCAGAACTCCTCCAGCGGCTCGCTGGGGATCAGCTCACCTCCCGGACTTCGCTCCGCCACGTACCACGGTAAAACACGAATGAACGGTCCCGTCTCTTCAAAGCTGCTTCGTTTCTTTCCCTTCCAGTGTTCCGAACCCTGGTCTCCCAAATCCTGGACCGGGCTGAGCCTCTCCTCCCCTCCAGCCTCCCTTTGGAAGTCATCACTGTTTTCCAGTATTACGGTTATTTTACCGGCCACGGTGTGAGCGACCTTGAGAGTTACGTGAACCAGCTGGCCCAGCAAGGTGGGACGCGTTCTCTGTCACACTGTGTGCTGGCTCCGTTTGGAGTCAGCTCCGGGTTTTCAGTCGTAGTTTTTAGTGATGGGAACCTTTTCTTTTCCCCCAAGTCAACAGCTGGGATCAGATCTGCCTTTTCAATGACTTTTGGACCCTTAACATTAGTGAGCCTCGTAGCAATGAAGCGGGAATTTAGTAAGAGCATCCCAGTCACCCAGCAGGGCTGTGATGTTGACAAGAAGCCGCTGAATGATTGACCGATGTAATGTCTGTTCTTTATTAATGTATTGTATTCGTCATTTGTGGGATCAAGCCTACAGGCAATACTATTTTCGGTTGCCCTTTTTGGTGGTGCTTTCATGATAATAAGCAGAAGTGGGGTTCACAAGAATGCAGATGGGGGGTGTGCCTGGGTGGCTCAGTCAGTGAAGCATCTGCCTTCAGCTCAGGTCATGATCCCAGGGTCCTGGGATCGAGTCCCTCGTCAGGCTCCCTGCTCAGCGGGGAGCCTGCTTCTCCCTCTCCCTCTGCCCTCGCCCTGCTGTGCTCTCTCTCTCCCTCTCTCTCTCTCAAATAAATAAATAAAATCTTAAAAAAAAAAAAGGCAGATGGTGTGACATGTTGATAAGGAAAGGCAGCAAGATGAAAAACCAAATCTCAGGCTGGGAATCCAGAACGGGCACCAAGTAGGAGTGTGGCACGAAGCTCCTCCCTGCCTTCTCACGTGGTGCTTCAAGTATGAGCAATAAAATACACACCTGCACAGAGGGGACACGGGAGTCTGCGTAGCCCTCACGATGAGCAGACGCTAGTACAGAGCTCTGGAAAGAGAGCCGACGCAGGAGAGTGGAGGGTCTCACCTTAGGACAGTCTTCATCCCTTCATTCTGAGTTTGTCATGGTCATACTAAAGCAGTTTTCTGAGTAAATTTCTCGACTATTCAAATGATGTCAGTGGCAGGTAACATCTCTAAGCCTCTTACCGCCCGTGGTCCCCGAGAAGGCTTACTTACTACTCACCAGTAGGAGTGGAGGATGACGGTGGAAAAAACCCTAACCTTTTACACGTCTTGTTTTTCTTCTTCCTTCAGATAAGAAAAAGGCCTTCATTATTTAAAAAAAAAAGAGGAATAGAAAAGTACACAGGAAAACATTCAAATCATTTATTATCTTTTAAATTTCAGTGTATTTTTTAGTTTGATATGGAGAGGTTTGAAATTTCAAAATTGTAATGACTTCTTATGGAGTATTATATCCTAGTTTTTATTTGACATTATATCTCACCTTATTCTTTGAAGCTTTTTTTAGTCTTATGGTGCCCCTGCACTTGGCTGCATACTGATATAGTTATCATTGAACAGTGAGGTTGTTTTCCATTACAGGTTTGTTTAGTTGTTATACACACTGCTATCTCAAGACCTCTTGCTGGGGTATTTATTTATAAAGCAGTGAAATGACCAGAACATCCCCAGCAGGAGAAATAGGAAATTAAATGCAACAACAACAACAAAAATCTCAAAAATTCACTAATGTGTCCATAGTATAGAGGATGCTTTCTACCGATGGAATGTGAATTTTAGGTTATATTTTCCCCATCTGTACTGATGAGACATGCTTTTATCCTAATGTTTCTGTGGCTAATAGATGACCCTGCTGGATACCTCATCAGGGATTGGAATATAGTCCTTAGTCCTGGAACATGGTCAGTGTGTCCACATGGGACTCAGAATTTTATATTTTTATCATATCCTCTCCATATTCCAACCAACCAGCTGAGTTTCTCCAAGATGGTTGCTCAGGTGCCGGAGTGCCAACAGGGAGAATGGATTGCTGAGGTCACTCAGGGCAAGGGCTTTGTTAGACCGGTAAGAGTAAAAGAAAAAGGGGCAACAGCGTTTGCGATCATCAGGAAGATTGGAGAAAGTGTTTACCTGTATTTCCTTCGCTCTGTATTTTTACATTTGACTATTTAATTCATCTGTACGTTATTTTAGTCTGATCGTATGAGATGGAGGTCTGTCTTCTCTGGTCCCTAGTTTGGTTTGCCGTTTGCCTTAATACAGTTATTTGAATAATGTAATATTTCAAATATTAGTGAAAATTTTCACTCAGTGAAAATAATAATTTCTCACTAATTGGAAACATCGCCTTTATCATATGCTAATTTTTCATACTGGAGTCTTTTATTATATATATACCTGAGTCTTATTTATATTTTTAGTGGGTTTGTTACCTTACATTCAGAAGGTGAATTCTGCCGTTTTTTTTAATTGTTTAAATTCAATTAATTAACATATAGCATATTATTAGTTTCAGAGGTAAAGGTCAGTAATTCATCAGTTGTATATAACACCCAGTGCTCATTACATCACGTGTCCTCCTTAACATCCATCACCCAGTTACCCCAACCCCCACTGACCCCCCTCCACCAACCCTCAGTTTGTTTCCTATGATTAAGAGTCTCTTATGGTTTGTCTCTCTCTCTGGTTTCTTCTTATTTTATTTTCCCTTCCCTTCCCCTATGATCCTCCGTTTTGTTTCTTTAATTCCACATGTGAGATCATATAATTGTCTTTCTCTTATTGCAATGACGTGGATGGAACTAGAAAGTATTCTGCTTTCTTTTTACTTGCTAGTTTCCTTGATTCAGACTCTGCAATCGCTGAGAGATGAGAAACTGCTCCAGGCCATGAGTGACCTTGCACCCAGCAGCCTCCCGGCCCAGCAGGAAGTGCTCAGGACGCTGGCTCTGCTGCTCACGGGGGATGACAGCCAAGTGAGCCAGGCCGCCATGCTTCACCTGGCTGCAGCCTCCAGAAACGAGCATTTCAGGGAAAAGGTAAAAAGCCCCAAATCGTGGACATCAAGCCAGAAGCTTGTTTAATTTTCTATCACTTACTATGAATATTTTGCCATCTGTTTTTACCAAAATAATTTTCTTCTGCCTATTAATAATACATACTCTGTGACACCACGTAAACGACAAATATACTGTAAATATTTGAGCACCCTAAGTCCAGCCCCCGGAGGGAACTGTTAATAATTTGGTGTATGTTCCTTCCGATGTTTTTCTATGTTTCTGCTGACATATTTAATTAGTTTTTCTTTAATGCGATCACACTGTTCTGCTGTAGAACTGGTTTCTTAAATATGCTGTATCGTGGTGATTTTCCTTGTTAGAACAGGTTGACCTGCTTCATCCTATTTGATGGACTCATGGACATCGCAGGGTATGGAGAGTCCATAGCTTATTTTCTGGTTCCATATTGATGGGCATTGGTGTAGTTTCCAACTCTGAAAAATGTCATGGTGAGCGTACATGCACACATATTTTCTGAGTAGTTTGGGGTCAAGTCATCAAGCTGTTGACTCAAAGAACAAGAATACTTTTAATTTTAAAAGCTATCGCTCCTCATTGCCAGGGAAAAGGTGGTATACCTCGTCTGTGACTTTAATTCAATACCATCTGGGGTAACAAGCATCTGTAATTCAAGCACATGGGGTCCCCCATACAGGGAGCAGCCTTGGTCCTCTGGGGCCCTTGACAGTCTAAACAGTTGTTCTGAAAACTAACTCGTGGGGTTAGCAGTTGGTTAAGCATCTGCCGTTGGCTCAGGTCATGATTCCAGGGTCCTGGCTCAGCGGGGAGTCTGTTTCTCCCTCTCCCTCTGTCCCTCCCCCTGCTTGTGCTCTCTCTCTCTCTCTCTCCCAATCTCTCTCTCACTCTCTCTTTCTCTCAAATAAATAAAGTCTTAAAAAATAAGAACTAACTCATGTCAATCCTCAGATCAGCTCAAGAAACTTAAACTTGGCCCCTTCTTGTCCTTGGAAAGGTCGAATGTTGAACTCCGAGAAGGGTTTGACTCTTCTAAGGCATTAGCTAAGCTGGGGAAAGGTGGGATGTTTGTGTCTGCAGTTCGGCTCTCGTCGTTAGGTCTCGGATCCATCTCGTGAGTGAGCCGTCACTAACGGAGGGTGACTTTGGTGGCATACTAGTTAAGAGGTACGACTTAGATACCGCCTAGAAATGTTTGACCCACCCTCCCCAAAACTTGAGTTCTTTCCATTTTCTCATATATGAAATAGCAAAAGTTAGTACATTAATTATGTACCACCAGTTGTGAAGGGCTAAAGCCATAAGAAAACTACCTAGGGGAGAGCTGGCGTTTCTGTAAATCTCGAACCTTCGGAAAACCATAGCTATTGAAACAATGAACGTTGTATGTTGGTTCACTTTTGATGCTTTTTTACGCACCTGCAACCCCAGACCCAAATCAGTAGGAAATATCTATTCTTCTGTCTGTTGGGATATTGCTCTTCTAATCATCCAGGGCCTGCCAGAGGAGACACTTCCTATCTAGCAAGGTGACATGGACTCCTTGCTTCCCAGTGCGCCTCCTGTTTGCTTCCTAGAACTCTTACCAATCTGAGTATCATGGTGCCACCATTTCTTGGGCAACTGCTCAAACTCGAGCAAGGTGATGCTTACTTGTTCTCTGAGATCGGTGTCTCTGCAAGGCATAGGGAAGTGCCAAATGCTTTCTCGAGTTGGGAAACAGTGCCCACTTCCCGCTCAAGCCAGCAGAGTTTCAGTCCTCATGCTCCAAGGGACGGTGTGGTCCAGAAGTTTCATCCAAAGATCCTACTACCAGTGGCGGACTGACCCGGGCCCACATCCAGCATTTTATCCCTCTAGAATCATTGTTATAATGCAAACACACCTGCAACGAAGGGCCATTTAAGTTGTTATCATCCATGTAAGCCTTGGAACGTATGGCTTGGGGGACTGGTTAAATTTTGGTTTGGTGGCTAAACTTTGGAGGCTCTTGGGAAGGGTACCAGAGACAAATGGAAGAAAATAGAGCAGCATCGTATGGTGCTCAAGCTCATCCACTTGTTGAGAACCATGCAAAAGCCTAAGTGAAATGGAACAGTTAGTATTATTATTAATTCATAGCGACCAAAAAGTGGGAACAATCCAAACGTCCATCAGCTGACGAATACACAAAATCTGATCTCTTCTTACGATGGGCTACCATTCAGCCTAAAAGGAATGACGTGCTGACACACGGATGAACCTTGAGGCCATCAAGCTAAGCAAAAGCACAAGACGTTGAAGGCCACGTATTATGTGATCCCATTCCCACGAAATGTCCAGACGAGGCAAATCCGCAGAGAGAGAGAGAGGTTGCCAGGAACTAGACAGAGGAGCTATGGGAGTGACTGCCAACGGATACAGGATTTCTTTTCGGAGTGATGAAAATGATGTGGAATGAGGTAGTGGTGATGGTTTCTGAGAACATGAGAAACCAGAGTTATATACTTTAAAGTGTGAATATTGTGGTATGTGAATTATGTCTCCATTTTTTAAAAGATGGGGCTGTTCTATAGGACTGAGAAGACAGGCCGTGTTTAATCACAGCCATACGCTGTGTCACGAGCAAACACATCATCCAGTGGTTGACAACACTTACAAGCTCTTTCATCCGGGCACTGTGGTGTCATCATATTTGATGGGCATTCACTAAGTATGGAGTATCATTCTAGCTGCTAGGAATTAAATAAATTTAAAAAACAAAAACCCAGGGGCACCTGGGTGGCTCAGTCAGTTAATTGTCCGACTCTTGATTTCAGCTCAGGTCATGATCTCAGGGTGCTGGGATCAAGCCCCACGTCAGGGTCCATGCTCAGCGGGGAGTCTGCTTGAGATTCTCCCTCTCTCTCTGCCCCTCCCCGCTAAAATAAATAGATAAATCTTTAAAAAGATAACCAAAAAACCAAGGTCTTCATCTTTAGAGAGCTTCAACATACATGGAGTCACTATTGTATCTTTCTCCTCTAAGCAAATATATGAATACACAGATGTATAGAAGAATAAAAGTAATACTACAGCTCTATTTACGGAGGGCTTACTTTGTGCCAGGACCTGTTTTCAATCCTTGACACAGGTCACCACACTGACGATTCACAAAGCCCTGTGAGTGGGTTATTATTCCAGCCATCTTGCAGATAAACAGACTGAGGCACAGGAAGTGAAGTAAAGTGCCAAAATCACATGTGAGCAAGTTGAGCGTCCTGTTAGAAATGTAGGTGCTTACAAACACAGGCGTACATAGTAATGATAAGTAGCTTAATCACAACCAAGGAACACACGAGTCATAGGAAATCAGAGAGAAGGTAGTAGGGAGCCGGTCACACGGTGGTTGGCGAAGCGGGGCCCGGTTCTCGAACCTGTTCTGAAGATCATCAGGAACGAGGCCTGTCCAAAGGGGAGTGGAGCTCATGGGGTTCCCTGTGTGAAGGACGGCAAGCGGGCACATCCGTGAGCGTGGCAGGAGCAGCAGGCAGCTGGAGGGAGTGGGGATCCAATTGCTTCGGGTCTGGAAAAGCCCACAGGAGGCATCCCATGTTGATGCTGGGCACAAACAAAGAAGGGAGGCCTCTACTCTTCTGAGAGAGGGGCTGGTGGGTGCACTCCTGGCGGACACCACGCGCTCTTGATGAAGGGTTCCCTCACCATCAGGTGCTGGAAGCAGAAAGGTGGTGGGTGGTCATTCAGGCATGAAATTAAGACCTTGACAAGACATGTGGCCATGGAAAAGAGACAAATCTCAGAAATATAAGGCATTGAGAAAGGCAGGAGCTCGGTAAAAGTAAGAACTCATTTTCACGTCGAGGTTCTTATCCAGAGCATGCATGTGCCATGGAGCAGGCTGGCGCCACGTCCCTGCCTCCTCCCCCCTCCTCCTCCCTGCTGGAATGTCCTCTTCCCCTCCGCTTCCCAGCTGACATCGAACCCATCCTTCCCCGCCCAGTCCACACCTCACTTTCCTGCAGCCTGCCCTGGTAACCCTGGAAGGAGACTGTCTTCCCTGTGACTCCCTGAGCCTCGTGCAGCTTCCTGTGGCCAACACATTTCCTCTCTGCCTTCCTTCTCAACACTCTCAGCGCTCTTGCTAGACCTGAGAGTCCCTGGAAAGCTGCAAACGTAACTTTGGAGCTTCCAACTTCGTATTCTCCAGTGTCGGTGACCTGGTAGATTATAAGCAATTAGCGTATTGAATTAAGAGACAGCTCTTTTAATAAACATGAATTTTAATGGACTTTTTTTTGCTCTGAAGGTAGTGCAACATGTCTTATCTGTAGCGATACCTCTACAACTACCAACAGGGTCCCTCCTCTCTTTCAGGCCTTGCTTTATTACTGTGAAGTGCTGACAAAGGCAAGCCTCCAGCTCCAGAAGGCAGCTTGTCTGGCCCTGAAAAGCCTACAGGTAAAACCCAGCCTCAGAGGCCCTGGCAGGTCAGCTTTGAGCAAGCCTAGGGCCCAGGACATGTACCAGCTCTCTTCCCGTGTTCGGAAACACCTGTGTTAGCAGCATATCTTACTTCCTTTGCTGTGTAAACTGTGTATTCGTTTGGGGATCTTTTTTGTTAATTTTCTTTTTTCTTTCTTTTTCTTTTTTTAAAATGTTTTACTTAAATTCAATGTTAACATATTTTTTAAATGTTTTACTTAAATTCAAGTTAACATATTATTTTACTTAATTCAATGTTAACATCTTTTTTTAAAATGTTTTACTTAAATTCAAGTTAACATATTATTTTACTTAAATTCAATGTTAACATCTTTTTTTAAAATGTTTTACTTAAATTCAAGTTAACATATTATTAGTTTCAGAGGTAGAGGTCAGTGATTCGTCAGTTGCATATAACACCCAGTGCTCATTACATCACATGCCCTCCTTAATGTCCATCACCCAGTTTCCCCATCCCATCATCCCCCTCTCCTCCAGCAACGCTCAGTTTGTTTCCTAAAATTAAGAATCTTTTACGGTTTGTCTCCCTCTCTGATTTTGTCTTGTTTTATTTTTCCCTCCCTTCCTCTAAGATCCTCTGTTGTGTTTCTTAAATTCCACACTAAATGTGACTTTTTGTTAGAGCCAACAACTTTCAGAAAACAGTTGTGTGTTTCAGTAGCCCACTGGTTAGTGTTAGAAACGTAGACCTTATTCCAAAAGAAGATGATATGATGATTTCCCCCCATTTTTCTTGTGTACAAAAAAAGAGGGGGGGGACAAGGGGCACCTGGGTGATTCAGTCAGCTGGGCATCTGCCTTGGGCTCAGGCCTGATCCTGGGGTCCTGTGATCCAGCCCTACGTCGGGCTCCCTGCTCAGCGGGGAGTTTGCTTGTCTCCCTCTCCCTCTGCCCCTCCCCCTGTTCCTGCTTGCTCTCTCACTCTGCTCTCTGTCTCTGTCTCTCTCAAATAAATAAAATCTTAAAAATAGCGGGGACAAATAAAATTTGCCAGGAAACACTGAAATTCAGTGTGCCCATCAATTCCCAGCTCCCCCGCCCATCTTAACTGTGTCAGAGGGAGGGTGGGTGAGCAGTGACAGAGCTAAATGTAAATGAAAAACAAGGCTGAGAACTCCCCACATCGAAGAGTTTGCCTTTCAGCGTTCCTGCCTGGCTTGTAGGTGGAGCGTGCAACTCTTGATCTCGGAATCGTGAGTTCAAGCCTCATGTTGGGTGTAGAGAGGACTTCAGAAAATTAAGGGGAAAAAAAGAGAGAGAGAAAGAGAGAGTTTGCCTTTTGCTAGGCAAGATTTAATGTTCAACCTACCTCAAATCACCAAAAATAAGACAAAGCACTCTTGAGAAAAGCATAAGGCCACACCTTCGAACCAGCTAAAATCTTGGATGGCCGCACGGGACATGGGTCAGGGACCCACAGCCTGGGGCATGAAGAAAGGGGTTAACACTCAAAAGAAAATCTCATGACCCGTGCAGGAAAACAGCTCTGGGAAATGTAGCCTTCCTTGTCACTTGCTCAAAAATTACCTTACGTGGCCAAGAGAGCCCCCCGCGATTGCTGTTTACTTGAGTGGCCTCCCGGGGCCCGCGACATCTCGGTGGTAATGGAAACCGAGCCGTGAGCACACAGGGATCTATGTCAGCGTCGGCGGATTTGCATGCCGTGAAGGTCACGGTCAAAGCTAAGGTGTTAGCTCAAGCCTGTCTCAAGTCTGGGTGCACCAATTCCTCCCCTTTTTCTTCCAGACGATGGGAGCCTTTGTGCTGAATAAAACACCTCTTTTTCAACCGTCCCCAGCCCCCCAGCTCCCAAAAGGGGGTCTAGGCTGCACGGTGTGAAAACCAGTGCAGACTTGGGGTTTCATCCTCCCAGACCGGTCAGCTCCGGCTAACTTGTCAGGGAAGACATTGATTTTTAAAGTTAATGCCAGCAAGCAGACACCCACAATTTTCTGTCACCAAACTGAACACAGCCTTGAGAGATCGAGGTCCTCAAACTGAGGGGCCCTCCCAGTTCGGGCCCCTTCTCTGTTGCTGTGGGCAAAACCAACCTGTGGTCTGTCCGTGCTGTCCTCTCACACGACACCGGGGCTACCCGAGCCTGGCTTTCTTCCAAGAAAGGCGGTCGTCCTCTGGTCCCTTTGTCAGCTCGTGAGAATCTCGGCAGCAGGTTTCTGAGGTGCTGCAGGCGGGCTCCCGCTGGTCCAGCTGCCCTGACCGGTGCTGTGCTTAGAGACCCCTTGCTGCCCCCCCTCCCCTCCGCTGAGCTCTGTCCTAGGCTGTGTGCTGACAACTCCCAGCGCGGGTCCCCCCCACCCCGTCCCCAGCATGTCACCGGCTGGCTGCTGGCTGTCTCTGCTGGCAAGTCACCTGCAGTGGCACCCAGCTCACCCACCTCCAGTCTCAGCAGATTGTACAGGGGCTCATCCTCACACCCTGTAGACCCCGCTTCCTTACAGCCCGAGTCTGTCCACGGTCTCCCCACACTGCACCCCGGATCCGAGCCTCCGTCCCACCAGCAGCCTCTGCCTCTTCGGTGTGTGAACTCCTTCCGTGCGGTTAGAACGCTCTTAACGGATCACAAACCCTGCTTCCGAAGCCCTCAGTGGCCGTCCATGATTCTAAGAACGAAGTTCGAAACCCTTCATGTGGCTTGTAAGGCCGTCTTTGGGGGGGGGCTGTCACACGCTGCTCCCCTCGCCTGGAATTTATGTCCTGCACACCCCCCAACACACACACACACACACACACACACACACACACACACACACACCCCACTTGCCCAAACTTGGCCAATTGCTCCAAGACACCACTTCCTCTGTGAAGACTTCCCTAGTCAGGTCAGGTCACGTTTCCCAGCCCTGCGCTGCCCTCGCCCCCGACCCAGCCTTATAATAATTCTCTGTCCCACTGTCTGTCTTTCCACGGGCCAGAACCCTGTCTTGTTCATCGCTGAGTTTCCCATGCCTGGCGAGCTGCCCGGTCCAGAAAGTGCTGGATGAATGTGCAATAAACGCACAGATGAGTTCCCACCACTGACCGTCACTCTGTGCCTCTGTTTTGGTCTATAAGCTAAACATTAAGAACTCTTAAATTAGCTCTGTGTTGGAAGCGGGGAGGTACGGCGGGAAGAACTCCCAGAAGTGGACTGTCTTCTGGAAGGGCAGGCTAGTCACTCGGCTTCCCGCAGCCCGGAGTGCTCTGTGAAATGAGGGATTTGGCGGGTTGTCAGGGCTCCTGCAAGGGCGCACCCTGGGCTGCGTCCCAGGAAGTTCTAGTACCCTGCATCGTGGATGACGCCAGGAGTCTGGGCTTTTAGGATGCTGACGCTCGGCGAGGTGTGGGGTGCCCCCCAAAGACGGCCTTACCGTCCCCACCAGCTATGGGATGCTGCGGCTCGTGGGACCCCAGACGGAAGTGTCCGAGCACGTTCTCACGACTTTCTCCCTGCAGGCCACCGAAAGCATTAAAATGCTGGTGACGTTGTGTCAGTCCGACACTGAAGAAATCAGAAACGTGGCCTCAGAGACCCTCTTGTCTCTCGGTGAGTTTTTTTTACCCAGTTGTTTCCTTTTGGCGCTCTCGAAGGGAAGTGGAAGGAAATGTTTCATGTGTACTGTTTGAGCGGTTTCCCTCTGTGGGCTCTCTGCTCACACACACACACACACACACACACAGGGTATGTCACACACACACAGGGTACGTCACACACACACAGGGTACGTCACACACACACAGGGTACGTCATACACACACACAGTACGTCACACACAGGGTACGTCACACACACACACAAGGTACGTCACACACAGGGTACGTCACACACACACACAAGGTACGTCACACACAGGGTACGTCACACACACACAGAGTACGTCACACACACAGGGTACGTCACACACACACAGGGTACGTCACACACACACACACAGAGTACGTCACACACACACGGTACGTCACACACACACACAGTATGTCACACACACGGTACGTCACACACACACACACAGGGTATGTCACACACACACAGAGTACGTCACACACACACACAGGGTACGTCACACACAGGGTACGTCACACACAGAGTACGTCACACACACAGGGTACGTCACACACACACACGGTACGTCACACACACACACGGTACGTCACACACACACACACAGAGTACGTCACACACACACGGTACGTCACCCACACACACACAGGTACGTCACACACACACAGAGTACGTCACACACACACAGAGTACGTCACCCACACACACACAGAGTACATCACACACACACGGTACGTCACCCACACACACACAGGGTACGTCACACACACACGGTACGTCACCCACACACAGAGTACGTCACACACACAGGGTACGTCACCCACACACACACAGGGTACGTCACACACACAGTTACTTCGCTTGAACGCTCAGAGTCATATAAATGTTGCTCCCAGGGCGCCTGGGTGGCTCAGTCGGTGAAGCGTCTGCCTTCAGCTCAGGTCGTGATCTCAGGGTCCTGGGATCGAGCCCCACGTGGGGCTCCCTGCTCAGCGGGGAGTCTGCTTCTCCCCTTCACTCCCCCTGCTTGTGCTCTCTCTCTCTCTCTCAAATAAATAAAATCTTTAAAAAAAGAAAAACATATAAAGAAAGTTCTTGGTTGTTCAAACGTTACCTAGAAAACAAGATAATTAAGAATCTCGGGAGAGGCTCTCCTTCCCTGAAGTTACCATCAGCGAACTACAGCGACCCGCTCCCAGACTGGCGCTGTTGTCCCGAGTGACGAGTGGACAGCCACGTTCCGACCGCTGTTGGTTTCGTGTTCTGTGTGCAGGGGAAGACGGGCGGCTGGCGTACGAGCAGCTGGACAAATTTCCTCGAGACTGTGTTAACGTTGGAGGGCGCCACGCGACTGAAGTCGCCACGGCTTTCTGACGACCTCGCCGCCCGGCCCTGCTCATCAAGGCGGTCCCGGGACTGAGCTGAAGGCTCAGCACCCGCAGCCTCGCTGAGGTGTCTGGAAAGTCAGCGTGTTAGAGACGGCGTTCCAAATCCAGTTTCACAGGACGCAGCTACTTTTCCCTCGGCCGATAGAATTGGGCCGTGTGTCACTGTCGGTGACACTGTCGATTGCGTCCGACAGTCCTTAGTAAAACAGTCCATCTTCTCTCACATGTGTGGAATTTAAAACAGCCATCTCTGTACTTTTTTGGAAGGTCTGTAAGCCTCAAATAGTCACGTGATGCTTTGACGACTACCCTATGCCTTGCAGTTTTTCTCCGTCGTGTTCTCAGGGTTGCGTGGCCCCGTTCGCTCCCCAATCTCACCTTGATGCAAAGCACAAAAAAGAATTTCTTCAAATAAAAGTTTGCCTGCAGAACTTGGTAAAATGACACATTGTAAGAGTTTAATTTTCCTTTTAATTTCATTTTCCTCAAGCCTCCACTACTTCTTTTGTTTCTTTTCTCCATCCTGAAAATCCCAGAAGCGTGTTTGCGTGGTCAAAAGACAGGTGGATGCATAAGAGCTATCTTATTAAGATTGTACCCGTGCTCTTTAGAACAACACATTCAAAGGTTAAGCTTTTCTACGCAAGAGCCATTTCTTATACTTTTACAATAGAGATACTTTGCTGCTACGACAAATCCAAACCGAAAGTCATGGATTCAGAAAGCTGTGATGCTCTTTGAAGTAGGAGAGCGTGGAAGTTGGAGGCCTCTTAATGGGGTGGGAGCAGAAGGACATTCCAAGGGGTCCTTGCTTCTACAGGAGTTACCATGAGGTTAGGAAGAAGTGAATGCCCCGAGGGACCGTTACTGCCCCCGGAGAAATCATTCATCACTGGGTGGGATCTCTTGGCCAAATCGCTAAAATAACAGCTTCCCTTATTGCTTCCCTATCAGGGTACCAAGTCCACTAAATAAATGACAAGACCACTCAATAGCTTTTCTTCCTCTTAAGAGTATACAAGATCGGATATGCCAAGGTCTCCAAATAATGTGTGTGGATGTTATTTAAACTGTGGAGTACCAACTGTCTTCTGGATGTGTTTGTAGAAAATATCATTTAAGTGTCGTTTTAAATATTTACATTTTAGCAAGACCTTTAAAAACAACTCGTATTCCATTTTAAAGTAAAAATTGTTGGGGTGCCTGGCTGGCTCAGTTGGTAGAATGTGTGACTCGATCTCAGAGTCATGAGTTCGAGCCCCGCACTGGGCGTGGAGCCTACTTAAAGTTTAAAAAAAAAAAAAAAGTAAACATTGTTTGCCAGGCTTCCTGGCAAATAATTCTTTCAACTGTGAAGTTATAATGTGTATATATATTTGTATATTTATAAATATTATATATATGCATATATCCTTCATTTTAAAGGTACATTGTACAGTCTGGTTAGTATGTATGGTCTATAGTCTATGTTAAATGGTTGCAATGATTCTTTTTATAGAAAGTCAGATCACAAATGTTACAGAGTTTTTTGTTTGGTTTGTTGGGTTTTTTTTTCCAAATTTTTTTAATACTGCATGAGTAATTCCATTATCTTTTTTATTCATTTCTGCATTTTATTTTTGCTCAAAGGGGGTGCTTTTAGTTTTGTGGCATTTGTATCCATCACTGTTTCAATCATGTAAGTTAAAATAAAAATTATTTTTGAATTATTAGTCTCACGTGCAGAGTCTGCTCTATGTTTTTCCCATGCTCTCCTTAAGCTGGTGTTTCTACAACTAGTACCTCTCATTCTCAACCTGAATTTATCCTTATCTTAAAATTCCTTCACTTACAAATGACGGTAGTAATATTACCCTCTCAGATTTGTTGTAAAGCTAATGGGAGAAAAAAGAGCTGTGTTTCAGAATTGCGTTATCTGTGAGCAGAGACTGTGAACCCCTGCGGATGAAAAGAGCATTTATTTGTGTGCGTTCCCAGCCCGTACCCCACCAGCATCGTCACAGATGGACCCCTCGCATTCAGCTGTGAGTGTAAGTATTCACCGACTGACTTTAAATACCAGTGATTGCTTTTACTGAATCAGCAGAAAAAGATTTTTTCCTGTAAGGTTCATTACTATAGCATTTAACTGAATTGCTTTCCTTACTTCACAAAATTGTAAAGTAAAATTGTAAACCGCATTCAGGAGAAAGTACGAGCACTTCTCTCTATATCTGAAAAACAAATTAGTCAGAAAAATAAAGATCTTCATCCCTGAAATTTTCCCAGAGACAATACCTCTTATTAAATAAATACTACCTTGATTTTGAGAAATTTCTAAGTATAATTTGTGTGTTTGCTAAAAACTAGATCTCTAATTTCTCATTTATGCAACAAGTAATTTTTTTGCACACTTACTGTGAATAAGGTGTGTGCCTGCGACTGTTCTTCACACTGCAGAGCAGCGGTGGAGAAAACACGAAAGGCATAAAAAGCTCTGCCCTCACAGAGCTCATCTTCTGGCTAAGGGAGACAAGAAGACACGGAAGGCAATCGTAATTGTACAAGGCTGGGGATGAGACAAGTGACAGGGCAAAGGTCACAAGTTGGAAGAGAGTGGTCAGGGAAGGCCCGACAGAAAATTACATTTGAGCAATGATGTGAGGAACTGATGGAGTGAACCATGTGGATATCTCCGGGAAGAACATTCCAAGCAGAGGTAACAATAAGCACGAAGGCCTTGAGAAGGAGCCATGCTTGGGGTTTTAGATTTTCTTTCCTAGTAACCACATTTTTAAAAGGACAAAGAATAAGGGATGTTAACTTTAGTAATATATTTTTAATTTAACCTAATATATCCAAAATATTTCAACTTGCAATCAATACAAAAATTAGCAATATGATACTTTGCATTCTTTTTTTTCACACTAAATCTTCGAAACCCAGTATGTAGTTTACACTTACGGCACATATCAATTCAGACTAGTCACATTTCAAGTGCTCCAAGCCACCTGCGGCTACCATCCTGGGCAACGCATGTCTACGTTTGCCCAGCTGTCCCACTACTACCCTTGATAGAGTAAACACACGTGCTTACATACGTGCACACACACAGGCATGGATACAGGGTTCCGATGACGGACTACATGTTTAATTGTCATGTCTCTTCAGGCTCTTTTAATGTAGAACAGTAGCCACACGACCCCTTTCCTCTTGAGCTTCCATACTTTGATATATTTGAAGGCACGTACACTTGGCCGAAGATCCCAAATTTGGACAGGGGGTCCAAATTTCGACTTTGCAAGTAGAGCCTTGTTGATAAGCTGGAACTGAAATGGGAGATAGATAAAAGCCAAGGATGAATCCAAAAATTTCAACCTGAACAACTGGAAGGATGGGGTGCCATCTTCCAAGATAGAAAAAGGGAGCAGCAGCAGGCTTAGAGAGGAAGACCAGGAATTCTGATTTGGACATGTTATATTTGAGAAGCCTCTTAGAATCCAAATGGGTGGCTATCAAGTTGGCGACTGAATGTGTTTGGAGTTCGGGTGAGAATCCAGTTAAAAATAAAATGAGGGGGGGAGTGCACCTGGCTGGCTCAGTTGGTAGAGCATGTGACTCTTGATCTCAGGGTTGTGAGTTTGAGCCCCACGTTGGGGGTAGAGATTCTTTTTTTTAATTTTTTTTTAAAGATTTTATTTATTTATTTGACAGAGAGAGACAACCAGCGAGAGAGGGAACACAAGCAGGGGGAGTGGGAGAGGAAGAAGCAGGCTCCCAGCGGAGGAGCCTGATGTGGGGCTCGAACCCAGAACGCTGGGATCACGCCCTGAGCCGAAGGCAGTCGCCCAACCACTGCGCTACCCAGGCGCCCCAATGGGGGTAGAGATTCTTAAAAATTAAATATTTAAAATATACATTTAAATATATATTATATATATTTATAAATAATAATAATATATAAATAATATATAATATATATTTAAAATATAAATGTATAAAATATATATGTGTGTGTATATGTGTGTGTGTGTGTGTGTGTATATATATATATATATATATATATATATTATTGGGAGTCTTCAGCATGTGGTTGGTACCGAAAGCCGTGGAGTGGTTTGTTTTATCTAGGAAGTATAGATTGAAACAAAGAAGAGCTACAAGGCCCGAGCCTTGGGACACTCCAATATTTAGAAGTCATAAAGAGGTGTAACCAGCAAAGGAAAATGGAAGGTGGCAAGCAGAAGAAAAATCAGGTATGACAGCTTAGAACTTAGGCAAAAAAAGTGTTTCGAGGAGAAAGTGTCAAATGCTGAAGACTGAGAATTGGGTTCAGCAGAGAAGGTCATCAGTGATGCTGACCAGCAATGGGTTTGAAATCTCCCCGTGGAGTACACCCAAGAGAGGATGGAAGAACATTTGAAACGGTGAGTATGGCAACTCTTTGAAGAGTGTTTGTATAAAGGGGAGCAGCAATAACTTGGTGGAGGGTTATATGAGGTCAAGAAAGTGGTGGTGTTTTTTTTTCAATGAGAACAAGTACAGCATGCTTGTTGGTGATGCAAATTATCCAGTCGTGATGGAAAATTAGTTAAGGCAAAAGAAGAGCTGTAGAGCGACCTCCCAGAACGGGGCGAGGGGCGCCCATAACAGCCGGACAGCTGGAGCCGGGGGCGGGGGGGGGCGCTACAAAGACACCCGTGCAAGCACCCTTTTACCTGCTTCTATTTCTCAGCAAAATAGGATCAATACAGGACATCGGTGATGTGGAGAAAAAGTCTGATTACGTGACAAACAGAACAGGCATAATCCGGAAGGAGGTTCAGTCCGTGTCGGAATAAGCAAAGTGGACCGGCCAGCTCCTAGCAGCCGCTGCCCAAGCAGAGGTGCAAAGGCAGGAGTGAGCCTCGTGTGCGAGGAGAAGCCAGCTGGGTCTCGGCTGAGATGCTACACACCCGAGAAGTGAAAGTGAACTAGCTTTAGCTGAAATCGTAGCCCGCCTTCGAAGCCGCCCTGAAGAATCAAGGCATCCCTGCTTCGCCCTGCTTTGTGTATCCCATTCTCCAGTGTTGCTAAGTGATGCGTTCCGGAGCTCTTGACTCTGAACTTGGGCTGCTGCTGGCAGAGAAGCATCACTGACCCACCACAGGCCCCTTTCACACGATGGCTAAGACCCGTGTTTATTATGTACAGTGCTGGATGCAGGTTTACCACTATTTTGTGGGGCTGTATCGACGCCTGCGGAAATTCTGGAATGTCACTGTGAAGCACTTTTTCACGAAGAAGAAGGAGGAAGAAGATACCTCTTCGGCTGAGAGTATTTTTCACAAAGAAAAAATCGTGGTGCTTGGCCATTTATTGAAGAACGAATCTCTAGCCATTGAGAAGAGGGCTCAAGCTGCCCACAGAATCGGACTGCTGGCCTTCACAGGTACGGATTTAACCAGCTGGCCTAGCGTAGCTCTCCCGAAACCTTTTTGCTTATTATAACACAGTAAGTTAGTGGTTTTTCAGAGCTCTGCTCTTAAGATGCCAGTGACATTTCCTTTGCCTAAATCTTTAGTTCTTTGTCTTTGTACGACCCAAGACACTTACCAATCTTTTTCTCCTCAAGGATCTCATGTTTTGAAAGAATGAGTCCACCAAATAAATGGTGAAGAATTTTCCCACTTTTGTTAGTTAAAAACATATATACCGAAATTGCCTAACGAAGTTCTCATTATTATGTAAAAAAAAATCAAAGAATCTATACTGAGTCGATGTAACTCCAACCCGGTAATATGATCTCAACACAGAGTAAAACCACTCGATATCTTATTTTTTTATCTTGTAAAAATGCATCACGCAGAAACTACCTTAGAAAACTCACTAAGAGCTTAATGCTATTAAAACACCAGCCAGGAAAGACAGGCAGTACGTCAGTGAAAAGCAGCTGTTAATGTATATTTGGCCAGAAAGTTCAGTGGCACTCTGCTTCAGCTCACACCACTCTAGTGATCGTCAGGTTTAAACTCACTCCACTTTTTTTTTCCTAAGAAATTTCAGGATATACAACGAAATTTTATAGATAATCTTCAACAACACGTCTCTTGATTTGAAGCTCTGGCTGCAGCTAAGTATCAGAGAGAGACTGATCTCTTTTTTAATAGGAAAATGAGGTACCTAGATGGAGTTTGACAGACTACATTTTTCAAATAGTGTCCATGAGAGAAAACATTTACGGTTTTCAAGGACCAAGGGGCCCTAGGGGCCAGAGTGGGTGAGAAACACTGGCATAGAGCTAGAAGGAAGACAGGAGACTCCTGTGTGAAGGAGGGGAAACGGCACCCACGGCGGGAGAAGGTCAGTCTCCTGTTTAGCTTTATTCACTATTTGAGGGAAGAGCTAGCTACTTATAAAGGGGTCAGAATTCCTTAACTTGATGTTACGTAGCCTTAGTTATACTAGTGGGGAGCAGGGAAGGGCTTATGCCCAGGCTTCAGCAGAAGCTTTAACATTGGCTAGAATATGCTTGGGCCTGTGGGACCGTGGTAGCACCAGTAAGAGAAATCCAAGCTGGGTCACAGCTCCAGAGTCTGGCCAACCATGCCAGCTGCTTGTCACTGTCTAAATAGTCTCCATCCCATGTTGTCTCGGCTATACCTTCTTGGGGTTTGAGATTTGAACGAGGGAAATCTGGGGTTCAGGTGTATGATGAAAGTAGCATCGAGGACCACAGTTGGGTAAGTAACCAAAGCAAGGACATCTTGCAAGGTCACGTTGGTCCCCGATCTGCAAGAGTTGGGCTGAGAGATGAGAAATCAGAGCGAACGGGATGGCGATGGGAGCGCATAGAAAACCTCTCTCTCGTCAGTCAGACCCTGCTGGCTTTGCAGGGCAGCGTCTGGGTTTTCTTTTTGTTTGCTCTAATACTCTGGTATTTTTCAAGTACTGAAGACAGAGAATCAGGAATAAGGTCATGAGGGACCACCACCGGTTTTATTCCCTTGAGATAATCTGACTCCTGGGTGCTCGAATAAAGAGGAACAAGGGGGGAGACTGGGGCAGGCAGGGAATTTCCAGCGCTTTGCCTATTTTTTGCTTATCAGCACACCTTTCCATGTTCACGGCAGCACACCAGGGGGAGAAAAAAATGGAAAATTCAGAGGAGTCAAAGTGTCAGTGTACCCCAGAGAGGATATGGCTGCATCAGCCCTCAAACGTGCTAACTTCTAGATACACCAGATGCTTCTGAAATGCAAACGCTTGTTTTCCAGGAGGACCGACTGCTGGGAAATTCGCAGCCGAGTACATGAAAGAAGCAGCTCACTTGTTGAAAGATCACGAGATGCCCCCGAAGGCCAAGGTCTTGCTGCTGCAGAGTGTAGCGTGTTGGTGTTACTTGAACCCCGTCAGCCAGAGGAGAGCCAAACACTTGAAGCTGATTCCTATCCTCACCGAGATTTTTGAAGACAAACTCGACTCTACCATCAAAAGTGAAATAAACAGCAGCCTCCTCGTGAAATTTTGGACTTGTTACGTTCTGTCTGTCATGACATGCAATAACTTGTCTTGCATAAAGGAGCTGAAAGACTGCCATCCCCTGAAATACCACTTGCAAATACTGGCGAATGAGAATTGGTCTGGGTGGCCCGAGAATTTCGCAGAGGTTCTGTATTTCCTCATCGGTTTTCACAGGAGTTGATTTCTCTGAAAGCAGCTCCCTGACGCAGCTGTCTATCCCAATGCATTAGCCTGGAAAACGGAAATAAATTAAAAAAAAAAAAGTCGATAGTTTTCTTTGGTGTTTTCTTTAAGGTAGTTAAGAAATTCTACATAAATCCTCACCGTTACTGAAATAACCAAATGTATGAAAAGCACCGCTGTTTAAAATGACTCCATAAAAATTAAGTCCATAGAATGGGGATTCGTTGGAAGATGAGTTGTTTATATAACTGTTAGGAACAATGGTATGTTTGGGGTTATTAGGTGACATTTAGCCAAGGCACCTAGGAATGCCAAATCCTAACCCACCCCACAGCCACCCCTTGTAGAGGACACCATTACCCCACCTGTACCCTTTCAGCCCTAACGATTTTGGCGCCCGCCCTCCCGCTGCCACGCCTTTGGCTGGGAGGGTCTTCTGGCCACCAGGACAGGATCTTGTTGTATGTCGGGCCGCCTGGAAGTTCGGGTGGATTAATACTCCAGAAAAGCAGCCCTCAACTCCCCTGATCGAGCTCTGGACGGAGATGGGGTGCCATGAGTTCCACCACCCACACAGCCTGAAGGTAGGCTCTTGGGTTTTCCTACAAAGATATGCGCTCTCCTTATTGAATCTGCTAGGGGATGCGTAACAGAAAACCTGCACTTCTGTGTTCCCCAGTCTCATAAAAAGCTTTATTGCAAAAAGCAGTATTTATCGCAAGTGCCTGAGGGATGTGCACCTGTTCTCTCCAGCTACGCTCGTGTAGCCATCGTACGTTGACTTCTGTACTTTCATCTGTCGCAAACTGGCTTAGACTGAGCTGTGCTTCAACCTGACGCTTCCAACTTTCCCCGAGAGCCTATCAAGCAGGTGCTGTCGTTCTGGGATCCTCGCTCGTGTTCGTTGCGGGAACGCGCAGGGGAATGTGAACCCACCGCGTGGGTTCACGGGCATCTCGGGGGAAGTGTTCTCAGACCTTCAACCAGGCCAAGCTGTGTTCTGCTGAGCAACCGCGTGTCCTCACCCGTGGTGGGTTTTGTGAACGCAGTTCTTCAAACTAGAATCCCATTTATGGTGGTAGATTCAGGGTTGGAAATCAGAAGTCCCATTTAGAGACTGAGTCATGGTCAGAAATTACTTTTTTAAAAAATGCCTTTTAAATAAAATTTTAATGTATTTCAAAGTAATACACGAACATGATTTAAAAAGTCAAATAATGCAAGGCCTCTGACAGAGAATTAGCAGTCCCCAGCCACCCAGGTGCCCCTTATACATTGCTAATTCTTTTTTTTATTTATTTTTTAGGGATTTTTCCTTTTACTTCTTAATATGACACATTAGGACTTAGGGTTCTAACCCTGCCCCTTGCTCGTGCCCACGTGCCCTCCTCTTCCTCTCTCAGGAATAATCGCGCCATCATTGGAAGATGCATTATCTGGGGCGTCTGGGTGGCTCAGTTGGTTAAACATCTGCCTTCAGCTCAGGTCACGATCCCGGGGTCCTGGGATCGAGCCCCACATCAGGCTCCTTGCTCAGCGGGGAGCCTGCTTCTCCCTCTGCCTGCCGCGTTCTCTCTCTCTCAAATAAAATCTTTCCAAAAATGCATTATCTATATCACTGTTAATTACCTATATAACTTGCTAATTAAAACAAATAGGAATGCTTCAATATTTTTCATGGCTAAGTCGTATCATGTAGTATGATTTTCTTCTTCATACGACTCTTTTCCCTGGAGACTTGCTCCTTTGCCTTGTGGCTTTAGTTTCACTAATTGATTCCCACTCTCTACAGCTGTTCACCCACTCTCAACAGTTTCACACGGAGTAATCGTCAGCTCTGGTTTCCTCTTGAAGGCCGCCCACCATCATGGAGCCCACCATGCTCTTGTTCCGATCTGGGCTGCCGCACAGCTAACACATATTTTAGGGTTTCCCTTCAACACCCAGGAATCCCCTCTGCCCCTCCCATGTTGGACCCTCTGTTTCCTCGCTACTATTGCTTTCCTTATTCTGGTTCACACCCATGTTTGAATTTGAAGTAAGTTTTCCACCAGTTTCCTCAGGAAGAATGGTTAGGAGGTAAATTTTTGGACATCTTCCCCATCCACTGATGTGTTATTCTTCTTGAGTGATTATCTGACTTCAGCCTGCCTTTGACCTTGGAGCAGCAGAGGACATCAAAGCCCTCTCTTGTCAGAAGGCAAGAGCCAAGCTGAGCACATTCAGTTTACTTTCCCCAAAGCCTTCAGTCAGCGAAGACACTCCGCTCTGCTGACAGGAGTGTCCCGGTCCTGGAAGAAAACAGCAGACTTCGGAAAGTAGCCGCTTCTGTATCTTTCCAGAGTTGTTCTATGTACAAGAAAATACACTTATATCCCTTTCCTTAGTCTTTTTTGTTTTAACATATAGTAACATTTTATTTACGCTAATACTTTTTTTCCTAGAGTTCACTTCTTTTTAAATTGAGGTATAATTAACATGCAGTTGTAAGATTAGTTTCAGGTGTACGATGTAGTGATTCAACAGTTCTATTCATGACTCGGTGCTCGTCGCGATAAGTGGGCTCTTCTTCCCCTTTATCTATTTCACCCATCCCCCACCCCACCTTCCCTTTGGCCACCACCAGTTCTCTGTATTTAAGTGTTTTTGTGTTTGTCTTTTTGTTTGTTCCATTCGTTTCTTAAATTCCGTGAGTGAAATCACATGGTATTTGCCTTTCTCTGACTTATTTCACTTGACGTTTTATCTTCTAGGTCCATCCATGTTATTGCCAATGGCAATTGTTCATGCTTTTTTATGGCTGAGTAATATTGCATTATATGTGCGGTCTATATAATGGAATATACATCTCTCACATCTTCTTTATCCACGTCTCTATCTAGGGACGCTTAGGTTGCATCCATATCCTGGCTATTGTAGCTAATGCTACCATAAACATATTAGTGTTTTTGTTTTCTTTGGGTAAATATCCGGTAGTGGAATTACTGGATCATATGGTAGCTCTATTTTTAACCTTTTGAGCGGCCTCCACACTGTTTTCCATAGTGGCTGCACCAGTTTATATTCCCATCAACAGAGCATGGGTTGTCTTTTTCTCCACATCCTCACCAACACTTATTTCTTGTGTTTATTTTCGCCATTCTGACAGACGTAAAGTGATGTCTCACTGTGGTTTTCATTCGCATTTCTCTGATGATGAGTGATGTTGAGCATCTTTTCATGTGTCTGGTGGCCATTTGTATGTCTTCTTTGGAGAAATGTCTATTCAGGTCCTCTGCCCATTTTTTAGTTGGATCATTTGGTTTTTTGGCGTTGAGTTGTGTAAGTTCTTTATATATTTTAAACGTTAACCCTTTATTGGATACATCATTTGCAAATATCTTCTATTCAGGTTGCCTTTTTGTTTTGTGAACGGTTTCCTTTGCTGTGCAGAACTATTTATTTTGGTGTAGTCCCAATACTGTAATTTTGCTTTTGTTTCCTTTGCCTCAGAAGACATACCTAGAAAAGTGTTTTTATGGTTAATGTCAAAGAAATGACTATGTTTTCTTCTACAAGTTTTATGGTTTCAAGTCTCACATTTAAGTCTTTAATCCATTTTGAGTTTATTTCTGTGTGTGGGGTAAGAAAGCGGTCCGGTTTCATTCTTTTGCATGTAGCTGTCTGGTTGTCCCAGCGCCATTTATAGAAGATTGTCTTTTCCCCATTGTATGTTCTTGCTTCCTTTGTCACAGATTGACCATACAAGCGTAGGTTTATTTCTGGGCTCTCTATTCTGTTCTACTGACCTATGTGTCTATTTCTGTGTCAGTACCATATTGTTTTGATTACTGTAGCTTTGTTGTAGATCTTGTAACCTGGGATTGCGATACTTCCAGCTTCATTCTTCTGTCTCAGGATTGTTTCGGCTACACAGGGTCTTTTGTGGTTTCATACAAATTTTAGGATTATTCTAGTTCTGTGAAAAATGTTGTACATAAAACTTTATCTTGGTCTTGGTTTTAGATCTTAAAGAGTTTCTTCTTTTCCACTACTTCAGAGCATTCCATTGTATGATGAACTATAATTTATACAACCAGGCTTGTAAGCATGGACATTTAGATTATTCCCAGTCTTTTCATAGGTTAAAGTTGTAATAACTTTAAATATAGATCATTTCACGCATGTGGGAGTACATCTGTGAAATGTATTTCTAGAAATGACTTGCTTGGCAATACTTATATTTTCATTTAAGTTTCCTTCTGTGCCCTGCTTTGTCCCTTTTCCCTCACCTTCTCTTGACTAGTAAGTGTCTTCATCAGGGTGAGATTATGTCTTTTGTAGTTTATTATCATTTTTAATGGGATCCAGGGAGACACAGGAGCTAAACGGCTGTGTTTGGCTCACATGCTTAACCAGAAATTGCTAAAGCCCCTTTTCTGACGATGCTTAGAGAACTTTGGGTTAACATTTTATCTACAGAGAGGTAGCTTGTAAGGCAGCCGGGCTATATTGCTGTATTCAAGTTCTTTTTTGGTCTGGCACACCAGGAAGTTGAAAATGGTAAGACATAAGGCTCAGACTTGGGCCTTGGGGCATTTTTATACTAAGCTTTGAATTTAAAACTGGTTTGCCAAAGTTCTAACACTTAGTTATTTTCCTTTGTTGCCCCTTATAACTCCATCCCTCCCCGACATTTGAGTTCTCCTAGAAGCAGACTCGAGTCAAGAATTTGAGTGCAGGGACCGTATTTGGAAGATGATCTAGGGAACTAGCAGCAGAGAAGGAAAGAAAGCCAGTGGAGGGTGTGCTGTCAAGAAAGTTACACGGTAGATGGACAGAACTCGTGATTCCGCCATGGACCTTCTCCAGTAAATACACAACACACACACCTCAGGGTCACTCCATCCAGAGCCCCGCGAGCTCCAATATGCCAACTCCTAGCCTTCTTGGTTGACTTAGTGACCTAATTAGCTAAAACCTAAAATTCAACTGAGGTGTCTTGAAGACAGCAGGGTGAGCAGGGGACAGTTTTCTAAACAGAGCAAAGCTGCAAGGGCCCAAGGCTGTGTGGTAGACACGTGTTTTGTTCTGGCTAACTAGAATCAATTCTTTCTTCTGAGGGGACTGCAATTTCTTGTGAGAGGATAGCTGGCCCACGGTGTCGTCTGAAGAGACTGTCACCCAAGCTATCTTGCCCTCCCAAGGAGGGGCAACATAAGCGAGGCCATGCCCATCAGCACCTGTTAGAGGATCCCCCGTGCTGGTCTCTGCTTCTTCAGGACCATTCCATTCTTCCAGTGAATTCCATTTTTATTTATGGTAGACAGCGTTAGTTTCTGCTTTTTCCAAAAACTCTGAGGAAGGCAGGAAGAAACACATGTCCCAGAGCTTTTTAAGAATATTTTTGCCACATCTCTTAGTAACATTTTCTTCTCACCACAGATCCTCTCACCATCCCCCTACACCCACTGTTTTTAAACTTGTCTGTGCTCGTATATAGAAAAGCAATTAATTTGGGGTTATTTTAAAATCTGGCCACTTAATTTGTTTCTAGTTGCTCTTGGGATTTTCTTTTTTCTTTTTTTTTTTTTTTTAAAGATTTTATTTATTTATTCGACAGAGATAGAGACAGCCAGCGAGAGAGGGAACACAAGCAGGGGGAGTGGGAGAGGAAGAAGCAGGCTCATAGCGGAAGAGCCTGATGTGGGGCTCGATCCCAGATCGCCGGGATCACGCCCTGAGCCGAAGGCAGACGCTTAACCGCTGTGCCACCCAGGCGCCCCGATCTCTTGGGATTTTCTTATGTAAACGAGTTCTTTTTCCTTCCCATAATTAGCTTTGTTTGGTTTGATTGCACCAGGCTGAAACCTCGAAAATAATTAGTAGTAATTGTGGCCCATTCTTCTCTAGTTCATGACCTTACAACTGTTTTTAAGCTTCACCATTAATCCTTCACCATGGTATGTTAGGCGTAGGAAGATAGCTTTTTATCAAGTTAAAATTTCTTCTTTTCCTAGCTTAGTTGTTAAATTTTATCAATGCTGTTTTATTAGGATTATGGGCGTTCTCCCCCTTTAATGTGAAGAATTTCAAGTGTGTACTAATACTGAAACAATCTTGCATCCCTGGGCTAAACACCAACCTGGTCATCATGCTTTATCTTTCAATACGTAACTGGATTAGATTTACCATTTAGGACTTTTCCATTTGTATTAACAGGGCTCTAGTTTCCCCCGCTCCAAACCCTTTTGTGGACCATCCTGGCAATAACACTAAAATATTAGTACATAATGCTGACCTTACAGAATATATTGACAAGTTCAGTCTAACCCAGGCTTCACATGCAACATTTTTCCAGTTCATTCTTAATCTGTTTGCCATTATCCTTATGGAGGCTCCCCTGAATTTTTTAAGTCAACTGCAAGTTAAGTTATGCTAACTTGCCAGGCGTGATTCACCTCTGACCTTGTCTTTAAGGCATTTCATTGAGGTGTTCTGACATTTGATATCTAAAATCAGACATATCATCTTAAGTAAATTCTTCTAAATTCTCCATCAACTAGGGTCACTGTTCCCAGGTACTGGAGACTTAAAAATCCATCCCCAAAACCACCCCCACAAGGCCCTTGGGCAACTGATTTGCTTTCTACCAAGCTTCTAGTTTTATCTAAATGGAAGCAAACAGTAGGTACTCTAACCTGCTTTCCTCCATGCAACATCATGGAATTTGTTGTTTATGCCAAGGGTGACTGTTTTATTGCTGAGTGGTGTTCCACTGTATGGACATACCACAATCTGTTTATCCTTTCATTTGCTGATGGACATTTCAGCTACTATAGATAAAACTGAAAATGTGGGCGCCTGGATGGTTCAGTGGGTTAAGCATCTGCCTTCGGCTCAGGGCATGATCCCGGCGTTATGGGATCGAGCCCCGCATCGGGCTCCCTGTTCAGCAGGAAGCCTGCTTCTCCCTCTCCCACTGCTTGTGTTCCCTCTCTCGCTGCCTCTCTCTCTGCCAAATAAATGAAATCTAAAAAAACAAAACAAAACAAAACCTGTGAAAATGTGCAGACTTCATGTGGACATCTGCTGTCATTTGTTAAACACACCTGGAGTGGAATGGCTGGATTCTATGAAATGTAGGTTTAGCCTTAAAGAAATGGCCAAAATTTTCACGGCATTTTTAGTATTTAACAGGACCACCAGCACTGCAAGAGAGAGGCACTTGCTTCACGCCCTTAGCATGTCGCCTCAGTATGGTCACATTTCTCTTCTGCAGACTTCATTCTGATAGGCAAGCAGCAGCTCAAGCAGGCTGTTTCCATTCCCCTAATGACTGAGGATGCTGACGTCTTGTCACGAGCTTGCTCGCGGTATACATCCTTTGGTCAGGTGTCCAGATTTTCCCCATTCTAAAAGCTAGGCTACTTACTGAGTTCAAGAGTTCTTTATAGATACAAATCTTTCGTTGGAGATTTTACAAATACTTTCTCTACATATGGCTTATCTCTTTTCATTCTCTTAAGTCTTTCAAAGAGAAGTTTTTGATTTTTATGAAGTCCAATTTACTCTATAATTTGTACTTTTTGTGTCCTTTTTGAGAAATCATTGCCAAACCCAAGGTCACTATTTTTTCCTTTACTTTCTTCTAGATTCATAGTGATAGTTTTTACGTTAAATTGTAAAGTTCTCACCTCCCTTTCCTCTTTGCTCCCCACCACCAAATCCTGGCAATCCGTCTTCGGCATTTTCCAGAAATACTTTCTATCTGCCAAGTCACCCTCTTCTGCTTAGTTCTCATTCATTGTAATAGCCTCTCGGCTGACTGCCTTCTACCTTTAATCCGTAATATTCTTTTTTACTGTAATAAAATACATGTGACATAAAATACATTGTCTTAATTAGGTCTTAGGCTACTGGCCCACACCTAAGACACACAGCTGCCCCAACACAGCAGGGATTAGCCTCACGCAGCTGCTAAGACATCAATAAACATTCAGTGCCTCATTCACACTGGCCACATTTCAAGTGCTCAGCAGCCACGCGTGGCTAAGTGGACATAATGCCAGGTAGCGAAGGTATTTCCAACATCTCAAAGTTTTTGGACAACGTTGCTGTTCATTAATAACTGCTTCCATTGTTAAAGCATTTAGTTCAGGCACTGTAGTGAGAGTTTTAACCCTCAACACTGAGGTAGACGAACTCAGTATACGAACATTCAAGTTCTGTGAGGATAAATACCTTGCCTAAAGGAATCATTTAAAGCTTGACAAGCTCTTATTGCCAATCTACACAAAAAGTACTCGTATGCTTCTCACAGAATGTATTCCATCCCAATGCTATGTACTTTGTAAACAACCTCCTTTGTCCTTTTCTTCATTTGAAACTACATATGGGAAATCCCTATTAATTCACCCTCTTCTTATGCCTCAATATACATACTCTGTACTATATCCTACGTGAAACACGTGAACAGAAAGTTTCACAACCCTTGGCTTTTCTTCCCTGTGTCTAAGTGGATGTTCGCCTGGCCCCACTTCCCTAGAGAACAATCACCCACCATTTTCAGCATCCAAGAAGACTCTGATCATACCAGCCAATTGGGCCTTTTCCTGGTTAATCATACCCATGTGGGGAGCTTCCGATACTAGGTTCTCACACCATGATCAGAAGTACTGGGTAAGAGTATCTGGAAATCAATAGTCCCTACAATGAGCCTGACGTACAATCAGACTTGGGAGTAAAAACCTCAATCATCTCAGTCTTGAGAGAGAAATTCAGGGGCACCTGGCTGGCTCAGTGAGCAGAGCAACTGACTCAATCTTGGGGTCGCGAGTTTGAGCCACACACTGGGTGTGAGGCTTACTTACAAAAAAAAAAGTCTCCTTGTTTCCTCCATGATAGCAGAGGATTAGAAAGAAAACAATATAAAACCACAGAAGTGGACACACTTTCTAGAGCCTGGTTGTACTTCATTCTTCCCAGATACACACAATGCTCAACAAGCTGAAGTTTATTTCTCACACACACAAGTCACGTCTGACCACTGAGAAAAGCTATTTACATAAAACATCATAGATTAAAAATACATAGTATTTGTATTTTCATACAACGGGGTCCCAGGATTCAAACAAGGAGGTTTGATTCCAACTCTGCAGCACAGAGTGGTTTGCTCTGCTACGAAGAACTCTAGCGGAGGTCAACTCGGGCTGCAAATTCCTCAAGGTCACATACGAATGCCCTTCACACCGCCGGCTCTGCGCCCGTAGAGGAAGACACGGCTTCTTCAGCACACGCGCCCACATCTGCGGCTTCCACGCCCGTTGCCTCGCCGGTTTCCTCTTCCCAGTCACGTTCCTGACCAACGGGTGACTCAGAGTTACCCAGGGGTCCCCCGTGCAGTCTCTTTGGAAAGAACAAACCAACAATGTACTGTAAACACTGGAAGGCCCGAGTCTGCTAGCAGTATGCTGATACCACCGGCCCGCCACGCTCTAACGAGGTCCTTCTCCTAATGTCTCTCAATGAAATTCGCTGACCATCAGTCAAGTGTTCTGTCGACGTCTCCACCATGCCGGACCCCATTTCAGCAAAGTCACAGTGCCTAACGATTCGCTCGTTGTTTTAAAGCACTGACATGCCTTTGCAGACCACTTGAGTCAGTGCTTCTCAAGCGACCTAGAGTGAAGGACCAGGTTCCCTGATTTCCAGTGTGCTGTGGACCAACACTTTCACGGCAGTGAAGAGAGCTATTACAGTACTTCCAAATGAAAACGTCAAACAGTCATTCTGTCATGGCTTATAATGTAAGCAATTCAGTACCAGAAAAGCTTTTATTTGAAAAACTTTCTTCCTATCAGCAAGATGATTTCTTTGCAAACATGAGTACGTTTAAGACCTTTTTTTAGTCCAAGACTGTAAAATAACAGTCATCAGGCTAATTCTTTTTTCTTTAAAGATTTATTTATTTATTGGGGGAGGGGGACATGCAGTGGGAGAGGCAGAGGGAAAAAGAGAGAGAAACTCCAGCACTCCTTGCTGAGTTCGAAGCCCGATGTGGGACTTCATCTTAAGACCCTGATATCATGAGCCGAAACCAAGAGTTGGACACTTAACTCACTGAACCACCCAGGCGCTCCCTGCACCCCAGGCTAATTCTTATAAGCACATTTGCTTCTTCCAAATTAAAAAGTCAGGTAAGACCACCAAACTTATTTAGTGTACCAATTAAAAATTCTATAAATGACAGTAACGTCACACTGGCATTAAAGTTAAATTAAAACCTGTCTAAAAACTTGTCAACTGTGAAACAAAAATTTTCCATATTTAAGTAAATCCCTTTTTATATTTCTACAAAACAGATGTTTCTTTTGCTTCATAATAATAATATCTAACAGTTACTGGGCTGCTCTTACGTGCAGGGACTTCTCTCCACTTTCACCATTATGACTCCTTATTCTCATGACAAGCCTACGAAGTACGTACCATTACTCCCATCTGACAAAACACATAAGCTGCTTGACTCAACAAACTTTATGGGGCTGGGCAGGGAGCTAAGACTCACACCCAGGACATCTGATTCCAGAGCCCACACGCTTACTGATTACGCCGCCACCTCAAATGATTAGAAAGTAGAGGGTTCCGCAGCAGGTGATGTTGAAATCCCTACCTCGATCACCTCCGCCAGGTACTGCACATGCTCTGCTACTTCTGCCAACTCTTGATTTTCCTTCTTCAGGCGCGCAATTTCACTGTCCTTTTGTTCAATTTCTTTATGAAGCTATACGACATAAATACAGTTCAGTATTCCACAGATCGGCTATGCTACAAACCAAATCAACACGCCTCCAAGTCTGCAACTGACAGACACATTCAGCACAAAGCTCCTAACAGTGGTGCTAGCGTTGGCCCTCGGTGAGCTGCTTCTGTGCGATTCTGGTAACCGCTCCCTTTCTAATTACATTTTCCTTAGACCAACACTAAAGCTAGTTCGTACCACTCTACCCAAGCAGAAGGAACGTCATCCCGGAACGTTACAGGCCGCCACAGATTATATTCAGTACCTACTTTCTCATTTTCCTTAAGTGCTTCATAGAGAGCCTTCCTCCGTTTTTCTGCCACTTCTTTCCAATATTGAGAGGATGGATTTTCTAAAATAAATTAATGTTTTCATGTAAACCTTGAAAATAATTACTATCGTATGCTGCTGTAAAAACCCAGTGATTTTTCTACTAAAAAAAATGTTCCCACAATGCTTATAGACCATCACTAGCTTCCTCTGTTGACCCCCTGCCATTATGAGAAGAGCGAGTACGTACGACAGGCTTCCTGTCTCCTTCATTCTCCGCTATGTGCAATTTCCTTTCTTCAAATTCATTCTCTACATACCTGTCTTCTGAAAAGACGATTTCCAAGTCTTGTGACACTTAAGACAATCTAATATCAGAGCTGTCATATTAATCACTATCCTTTTCTTTAATATTTCATCCATATTTGAATCTTAGCAAACAGTAAAGCTTTTCCAAATTCACACAAATTTTAAATTATCAAAACATTTGGGTAAAATATCTAATAGTGTCTCCAGATTAAGAAGCTGTGGGCAGAATTCATAATAGTATAATCAATGATTTGTTATTTTATTCAATGTTTAAATACTAGTTACTAATAGTAATAATTTAAATATTAAGTTATTTATCATAACTAAGAAATTTAAGATAAAAGTTACATATTTTTTCATACCTGCAATCATTAGATCAAACGCTTCTTGAGTAACTTCACTAAAATTTTTGTTTTCACTATGTTCTGGGACATTAACAAGTCCAGAGCTGGAAGCCTTAGATGGTAACTGGTCGTTCCAATGTTTCCTTTTGGACAAGCCTTTAATCAACTATAACGAAAATACACACATCAATCTCATTTATTTTGATTTAATGAACGAGAAAGTTGGGTGGTTTTGTCACGTACGTATTAAAAATAGAGCACTCCTATGTCTCTATCTGTTTGAAATCTTTGGATCTTTTAAAAGAATCACACAAATTTAAAACTCTATCAAAATGTAGTTATTTTTAGGAATTTTATTTGCAGCAACTATCCTAGATTAGACTTGGGTCTAAGGCTTAGCTGAAATTATTTTTACTCTTTTAAATAACTGAGTACCACAGAAAGGCAGTGTTTTCAGACCTGCAAAAGTCTAGACACCCTCAGCTGTGATTTTATGCTTTACAGACAGGGGTAAATGAATGAATCTAACATTTTATTCCCAAAACATTAAACATTATTCCTGTATTCATCCATAACTTCTTAATCATCCCAGTGCTACGGCAGGTCTTCATACCAAGTCTGCACTTCCTAAATTGAACCATCAATACAAAAACCATTTTGTGAGAAACACACAATAGTTATTCTTGAATTATTTCCAAGTTTCAATGATTTAGGGATCTCTGATCAAGGAAATCTTGAAAATGTTTCCTTGATACTAACTAAAGTTAGTATCATCTGTACCCTATTCTAGCCCGATAACACATACCTCATTTTCTCTTCCCACAAGTGATCCGGCTGCAGAAGGCTGAATCATCTTCAGAGTTCTTCTTGGGACAGGACTATTCTAAAAGTCAACATAATTTATTATCTGGTTACTCAGTTGCTATATGGGTTAATACTCCTACTATAATTTAGGGAAAAGGAAACACTAAGAATACTAGTATTTGGTCTGCTATATAATATTATATATGAGCAATATATTGGTTTTTTTCAACTAGCAAACTTGTTATTTCCCTAAAATTATAAAGTTTAAAGAAATCCTAATGGATCACATTACCCAAACTTGACACAAGTAGCTTTTCTCCTTCCATTTCAATACATGCTGTATTATAGTCATCTTGTCAACTAATCGTATCTAGTTACAAGATAAAACATTTCTAAGCTCTAATACCTCAGACCATATGTGATGAAATTGCAGTACAACAGCAATATGTGTATTCCCTCTTAAAAAGATCTGCCACACAGAAACTAGAAACTTACCAGACATCATAACATCTATGGTAGAAACCCACAAAAGGGGTAAACTGGGGGAAAAGGTTGCTTACACTGCAAAGTATTTCTTCCCCTACTCAAAAAGATTCACCTCACGCTTCCTTTAAGTAGTGACTATCCCCTAACACATTTATGTGCATTCACCCAAGGAGTACAATTTTCAAGAATGTATCTTCCACAAAACCAAATACACATCTAAGAGGAACCCCCCGACAATCTTCAGAAGCAGTTCTGCTTCAAGCCCAGTCATCAGGAGCCGGCCACAAAGTCAGTGCCAGAGGCACACTGGAATGCTGTGACTTGCCCACACTACTTGGAAAAAACACAGCCTTCCTTAGAACATGTAAATAGCTTCCCGTATATTTCCTGATCTGAAAGCTCTCTCTCTTTTTGCAAAAAATCATTAGTTATCCTGCCGCCATGGGACAGCAAACAATGGTGAACGCTCAAACAAGGGCCGCAAGAACACGACACCCAAGAAGCGTGAGAAAGTTACTGCTTCCACGCTGTACTTCATGGCACGAGAGCTCACCTTTCCCACGGGACAGTTTCTACTGCTGATTATTATCTCACTCTTGCACTGAAGAACAAATGCCAACTACTCTGAGAACAAATATTACAACAACATTTCAGAGGTAATTTAGATTATAGATGAGTCAACAGTCTCCAGGCAAACAGAAGAAAACCTAACTCTGGACCCTTAAGAATAGGAGGTGTTAATTTACTTAAATGCTTGCTACTAATAATGGCCAAAGAAGCCAGATAAATCACTGTCACATACAAAATGACTATTTTCAAGGTTAACTTTTATACATGTGAGCTTGAAGCACCCAGCCCCCAAGACGGAATATGGCTATCAACCTTTTCTTTACACACATCAGGCATCAGAATTAACAGACTCCTTAGAGCCAAGAGGTTCAGGTTCTTAGGTATGAATGGGTGCTAGTCTTTTTAGAAAACCATCTGAGATTCTGGGAACCCTTCTTTCTCTCAAAAAAATTTTTAAAAAGCACACAAGAGCATTACACGAAATTTTGCATAACTGGTAGGAAACCCATAAACTCCTATAATTCACTCTTATAGATCTAGTTTTAGTCCAATTTCCTTCTTTTACAGAGATATATAAACTGAGACTGGGATGCTAAATAATTCACCCAAAGTCACAGTTTTGGAAGCTAAATCAAGAACCAAACAGAACCCAGTCCTTTTATATCCAAGATAGTTGTACTCTAGCTAGTAAATAGATTTTTCTTTAGATATAAGAATCTGCTGAAATAATATAAACTGTCTGGGATTTGCCTCAAAATAATTAGGTGGCTCAAGGAGGAGTGAATGAAAACGTAGATGAAACAAGATTAGCCATATACTGATAACTGGTGAAAATTTAGATTATTACACTGTTAACTAATATTTGAAAATTTTCATAATAAAAAGTTTAAGCACACACACAAAGTTCAGTGGGAAGATGTCATCATCCTAAATGGAAAGGGATAGACTCAAATTATCAATGCACAGTATTATTTAAGAAAAATAATGTAAGGACGCTAAGGCAAGGTAAACCATCTATCAGAAAGCATCTGCTATCACTTATGAAAGGCTTTTATTTACTCTATTTAATTTAAATCTGCAAAATGATAGTCTTCCTGAAGATGTGGTCTTGTGGCCAGGAATCCTTACCCTCTAAGTTGTGTGGCAGAACCTTGGTAAGTTGTAAATTCATTTAGAACCTTAACAGCAAAGTCAGTCAAAGTTACAAATTCAAAATTAAACTCTGTTCTTATTGTTATACAAATAAATATTTGGGGTAAGATTTCCAGTGACGGCATCGTATTGGGATTCAAAAAGTGTAGCAAAACAAGCAGGTGCACTGGTAATGAGTCTGATGTTCTCTGGACACATGTGCACTGTAACACAAAATGTGTCTCTGTGGTCAAAGACACCAATTCTCAAGATACAAAGGATTTTAATAGAGTCATTTTATAAAATGTAGGAGTGGAAAGAAAGCAATCACAATCTTATTTACAGAGAATCCTAAGGAATCTACTAAAAAACTACTAGGTCTAATAAACAAGTTCAGCAAGGTTGCAGGATGTAAGATCAAATTTAAAATGCAAAAATCGACTGTCTTCCATATAGTAGCAATAAACATGTAGAAAATTTAATTCAAGAAATAATTCTATCTATAGTAGCATTAAAAATAAAATACTTAAGAAAAAACTAAAAGGACTATAAAACTCAATACTCTGTTAACTACCAAAACATTGTTGAAAGAAATTAAAGAAGACCTAAACAAATGGACGGGGCACCTGGGTGGCACAGCGATTAAGTGTCTGCCTTTGGCTCAGGGCGTGATCCCGGCGTTACGGGATCGAGTCCCACATCAGGCTCTTCCGCTATGAGCCTGCTTCTTCCTCTCCCACTCCCCCTGCTTGTGTTCCCTCTCTCTCTGGCTGTCCCTATCTCTGTCGAATAAATAAATAAAAAATCTTTAAAAAAAAAAAAAAAACAAATGGAAAGATATCACATGTGATGGGATCACAGAACTTACTGTTCAACCATAATTAATTTTTTAAAAATTCTCTACTGTTACTTGTCCTCTGGTTAAAAGTTCGGCACTTCAAAGTTTATAGAAACAATAGCCAGATTACATTTAGTTAAATTATGTCAAAATGCTTCTAACCACATGCTTTCTCCAACAAATGAAAGTGATTCTATCACATACCTTTACATTCTCTTTGACTCCTTCTTGTTTCTGCTTCATACTGGGATTCATTATCCACCTGGTGAAGCACAAAGAACTAGTAATTCATGAACAGAAAATGGTTTGAACCTGAAGGTGGAGTTTATATTTTTTTTTTTGGTGAAAGTTTTACAATCATAGAAATCATACTACTGTATGGTGGAACTACTATCTTTTCTCACTGTATCCAAACTCAGCCCTATCAATGACCACAATGACTAAAGTTAGTGACTCTTAACCATCGACATTAAACACACACACACAATAATTCTGGTTTGGAAACATCCTGTTACAACAGGAAAATTAGGTATTCTAAACAAATTTACAAAACACTGTGGTGCCCTGGATTAAACAGAGGGCTCAAAAAAATCTGAGAAATGGTCACCAAGAAAGGCAAAAATGGTAAATGGTAACCAGGTACGCAGGTATGCTCAAGTCTGTCCTAAAGAATAGCATTCTAGGGGCGCCTGGGTGGCTCAGTGGGTTCAGCATTCGCCTTTAGCTCAGGTCATGATCTCAGGGTCCTGGGATCCAGCCCCACATTGGGCTCCCTGCTCAGCTGGGAGTCTGCTTCTTCCTCTCCCTCTGCCCCTCCTCCCTGCTTGTGCTCTCTCTCTCTCTCAAATAAATAAAACCTTAAAAAAAAAAAAAGAATAGCATTCTAACTTTGCTGTTTCAAAGGCAGTTTCAAGCTATAATAAAATTGGCTCTGGTAACTAGCAATACATTAGTGATTTAATATCCCATCTAATGAGATTACGTATTCACATTTGTAGGGAATGTTTAACCATCACCATGAACCGAGACACTTCGGGAAGCAAGGAATAGGCAGCAGAAGATAAAGGGATTATCCAATGTGGTTAATCAGACTCGCTCCAAACCCAACCTCTGAACCTCCTGGACAGGTCTGTGCCTGCCAAACACATCTCCTTGATTGCTGTAGATTATGCCTCTAATCGGTGCAGCGGCTTTCAAACTTCGACTATGACTCACCTCCTGTTCGTACATTTACGCCGTGCCCTAGCACAAGCACAGCCGAGAAAGTTTAAAATCCCCTAATTGTATGATGCACCCTATTTTCACTTCTATCTTATGATAAGCAAATACTGGCTGGGACCCACTAAACGGAGCAAATGTTTTTTTCAAACTGCAGGTCGCAGCCCGGGATCCCCAAATTGTTTACTTAGTCACGAACACTGTTTAGAAAAATGTAACTGAAGAGACGAGAAAACACCGAGCGCATAGCGTGTGAGGTGCAAGTACTGCTTCGTGAAACTTCTCATTCCTTGTTTGCATCCCGAATTGCGATGTACGAGACCTTTAAGTGTCATGGTTCAAATAGGTGGAAGCCCCTGACCAAGTGTAGTCTTTCCTAGGTTCATCACTCTGGTCCGCAGCCCTGCACCCTCCCCTCTCTGCACGGGGCTAGGTCCCCAGGAAACGCAGATGAACGGGAGACACCAGGTGACCAACCCCGGTCGTTTTCAACAGGCGACGCAGGACTCAGCGACATTCCCCGGGGGGCCCAGGCTACGGGCCCCTCGGACCCCGGCCAGCTGGAGGCCCACGGGGTGGAGGTTCCGCCTCACCCCGACAGCCGGGGACAGCCAACCCCCCGACGCGGCGAGCCGGAGCTCCCACCCCAGGCCGGGGGTCCGCCGGGCTCGGGGCGGCGCGCCGGGGCTCCCACCGGGGCTCCCACCCGCGCTTCCACCGCAGCGCACGCGTCCGGGACGCGCCCGCCAACCAATCGGGAGCGCGGACAGGAGAGCGCGCCAAAACCGACCCAGCCAATGGGGCAACCCTAGTCCGCGGGGCCCTGCCTCCCCCGCGCTCCCCGCAACGTCCACCCGGGCCCCGGCTGGGGCCCGGCAGCCGTCACGGCAGCGGCCCCACGTACCCACCTCCTTCACACTTAACGGACGGGAGCGCTCAGTCCCGTAGCGGACGCAGGAGCTGTAGCAGCAGCACCTTCCACACCGTCCACGGCCGCTGGAAAAGGCTGCGAACTCCGCCCGCCTGCCACGACAGCCACGTGACCAGCTGACGCCAGATGGATCCAGCGAATCGCCTCCTGACTCCGCCCCTTCGGCCCCGCCCCTTCCTGCGCCTGCGTGGTTGCAGTTGCGCGGATTGGGGCAGGGAAGGCCAGGGTTTTCTGCCCGGGGACAGTTCGCTGCCCTCTGACCTTTCCTCGGAGTTATCCTCTCGGTGCGGCGCTCTCCTCTTATTGCCCTTTGCGAGGGCAGGAGGCGGGGCAAGCCCTCCCACTAGACCCGAAGTCCGGAAAAACAAACTATTGTACAGAACAAACACGGCGTACCTTTCGGCAGAGCCGTGACTGCGCGGACCCCCGATTGTGTTACGGCGCTTACGATTCGGCTGTGTGCATCCTGACTGCGCTGCGGTTCGGTGGGAGGTCAGGAGGCCTGACTCGGCCCTCGGTTGCTCCTGCAGCCGCTCACCGAACGCCCGGCATGCATCCAGGACTGGTCTGGCTCCGGGAGTACAACACTTACTGCAGGCTTAAGGAGCAGGGACCCCTTAGCAACACCTCTAGCTTTGTTTTATCATTATTCTGCGAAATCCTCAACTTCCCTGTGGACATAGTACGTTTAGGTTCACCGGAGTCTGGTCTTTTGTGGACATCTACCGTAACGCAAGTCTGTTTTCCCATTCCTTAACTTTTCCTGGGATTTTCATTCTCGGAGGAATATTCCCCGCACCGCGCACAGCGCCGCTTTCTGGCAGAGCTGTCTCACCTGTGCGCGCACCTGCCCGCGTCCTCCCTCTCTCCCCGGGTTTCCCTTCCACCGAGCTCACAATGTGCAGAACACAGTCCTGTGATCCTGGCTTTGTTGGGGCGAAATACATAAAATCTAAATTCACAAAGGAAAGAGTCCATTGATTGGAAAAGTATCAGTGGACCGGATTTCCAAAGTGAGAATCCTGATGACCAGTGCTGAGTACAAGCACGGTGTCGTTTGATTTGAAACACCAGCCAGTCCAAATAGTAACTCTGACTTCCAGTTTCTTCATTCAGCCGCGAGATAAAAAGGGATCACTGGAAAGATCCCAAATGGGTAAGTGTTTACAAAGTTCTATTCAATTAGCTTGTACTAGGTAGAGTATAAAGCAGAGTTCATAGTGTTGTTTCTTAACCAAAAAGCTGGGAAAGACAAATCTCTTCCACGTGAAAATGGTAAGCAAACCAAGGAGGTAGAATCATGAAGTCACCAAAAAACCTAAGGAGCAGTAAGGGAGTTGGTGATTTTCACGAAGCCCACGTACCCAAATGTTATCTGTAGTTGCTACTAGTATTGCTTGGTTTTGGAATGGAACCTTATACATTTCAGCATTGTTTGACTTTTTTTTTTTTTTAACTCAACATACCAAAGGAGATGATGCCTACTTTAGGAAAAATCGTGAGGCTCCCAGAGTCTAAAACAACCGTTTTCCCAGCTTAGGTTATATCCTTTTTGCTTTGCCTGCTAAGTGATTAACTAGTTAATGTGACTGATTCAGATCTGTACCTGCCCTCTCCAGTTGGGTGGCCACTCGTCAGACAGTGACTATTGAGCACTTGAGATGTGGCTAGTGTTCATCGAAATATGCTATAATGTAACACACACTGGATTTCAAAGATTTAGTGAGAAAAGAATGTAAAGCATTTCCATAATTTTTTGTATTGATCACATGTTGAAATGATACTTTGAATATACTGAGTTGAATGCAAGTGTTGTTAAAATTCATTTCATTGGTTTCATTTTACTTTTTAAAATATGGCTACCTGAAAAAAAATTAATGATAGATGTGGCTCACGTTTGTGTCTCACGTTGTACTTCAGTGAGACGTGACTGTGCTTAAATACTGCAACGTGCGTTATCCCACTGAATCCTCTTAGTAGCCCTGTCAGGTATACGTTTTCTACTCCCTTCTTCACAAGACCGGAGGCTAAATTACAAGCCCAAGATCTCAGACCGCTAGCCAGTGACAGACTGAGACTTCAGATCTTTTGACTTGCAGTCCACATATGAAAAGAGAGAGGTTCTGACAATATTCCTTACTCCAGAGTCAGAAGATCCTTAAGCTCCCAAACTTCTGGGAATGTCTCTACAACGTACACTTTCATACTGTTTTTGAAGAACAAATTTATAGGGAAAACAGTTTTGTAGGAATCTGGAAGAAATTGACAAGTGGTTGTCATTTGATTAGAATTTGGCTCTAGACATCCACATATCCTGTAGTCTTACCTGCACTAAGGAAACCATGGGTATTGATCGGATTAAG
The DNA here is from genome assembly GCF_024610735.1 of Ursus americanus. Classification (NCBI taxonomy): domain Eukaryota; kingdom Metazoa; phylum Chordata; class Mammalia; order Carnivora; family Ursidae; genus Ursus; species Ursus americanus. The sequence goes on from NC_142158.1 coordinate 3,996,699, forward strand.
AAGATGCAGTAACATTGGCTCACGGATAATCCTTCAGTTGACTGCAATGTTACACTGCACAAGTTTTAAAAAAAATCATGAATGTTTTTCTGTAATCTATTAGCCACTTCTAGGGGAGCACAGACTCCGTTGCTGTGCATTCTAGAACTGTTTGTTCGTGTCTTGCCTAAGAACATTTATAATCAGTTTACCGAAAGAGAAGGAAGGAAAGAAGCACAATAATGAACTGTAATAGAAAAACAAAACCAAGTCATTTAACATGATATAAAGAATAATGATAAATTAAGATGTTAATGAAAGGCAGTAGGACCAACTGAGGAGACATGTACCTTTTTAACAATTATCCTTTATTAAGACTAAACCACATTCCTGAGGTTTTTAGCCAGAGTTCAGAAGTTGCCTATTACATGATAATCCCTATTTTTCTGGGGGAAAAAGCTTCCCTGGGGGAACACATAACAATTTATTACATTCTTTTCAAAAAGCTCTTATAGGATCATTTGTAGAGTGATCTAGTTCCTCCACTCTGAATTATATTCAAATAGTTGAATTTACGTTTTAGGTTACCTGAAATGTGCACAAAGTTGAAAAAAATGAGAGCAGAAAAGAAATTCAAACAGTTTATCAGAATTAGGGTTTTAATTTTTTAATTTTAATTTTTTTATTTTCCTAAATGGGCTCTAGACCCAATGTGGGGCTTGATGGAGAACAAGAGTCTCATATTCTACCAACTAAGCCAACCAGGCACCCTGGTGTTTTTATTTTTAAGGTAACATTTTAATAATTAATAACATGAGATACATACTAATTTTAATGATGATAAATCAGCTTTAAGATAAAAGGCAGTAAACAGGTGATTATAAAGTACCAAGGAAATGAGAAAACACGAAGTGAATGCAGCCCAGGATGAACATACACCTTGTAGTTAAGCCATTATATGTAATTTTTCTTCTCATTGTATTTGTATTTTTAAATTTTTTTTTAAAGCTTAACTTCTTTTGTTCTCACTTTCTTTCATTCATTTTATCTAAGTAATCTCTACACCCAACATGGGGCTCAGACTCATGACCCTGAGATCAAGAGCCACACGCTCCTCCAACTGAACCAGCCAGGCGCCCCATAAAATTTATTATTATTTTTTAGTAATCTCTACATCCAGTGTGGGGCTCAAACTCAGGACCCCGAGATCAAGAGTTGCATGCTTTTCCTACGGAGCCAGCCAGGCGCCCCAGTGTATTTGTATTTCAAAAGGGTATTTTAATTTTCACCTTTCAGAACAGTGAGTATTGATCCTGAGAAGTTCTCATTATTTATAAAAGACATATCTGGGTCTGCTAGCTGTCATTTACATAAAGAAACTGCCGAAATTTCACAGTGGGCTGTCAGTGTTCCTTTTTCAAGACAAGTGCATTCCAAGCAGAAATTTTCTTATTTCTCTCTCTTTCCTTTGATATTTATTTACATTTTATTTCTTAAACCCTGACCATTTCTTTTTTTTTTTTGTTAGATTTTATTTATTTATTTAACAGAGATAGAGACAGCCAGCGAGAGAGGGAACACAGCAGGGGGAGTGGGAGAGGAAGAAGCAGGCTCACAGTGGAGGAGCCTGATGTGGGGCTCGATCCCATAACGCCGGGATCACGCCCTGAGCTGAAGGCAGACGCTTAACCACTGTGCCACCCAGGCGCCTCAAACCCGGACCATTTCTGAAAGGATTTGGGCATGGAGAAATTTTTCACAAAATTCACAGAGTTAATTTTACAAAGGTTAACTTGTTGAGTCAGCTTATGTGATGAGAATGGATTGGGACTACATAAGGGAGGACGGGTGTATTAGGTATTTGTTCAAGAGAAACAAAACCAGTAGGATCGATATAGACAGAAGGAATTCTCCCACATGATTATGTCAGCTGGCAAGTCCAAAATCTGCAGAGCCAATGTCCCAGTTTGAACCTGAAGGCCTGAAGCTCCTATGTCCCAGTTCAAAGGTCATCAGGCAGGAGAATTCTCTCTTATTGGGGGAGATTGAGGGGATGGGATTGGGGGAGGGTTTCATCTGATTGGGTGAGGCCCACTCACATTACAAAAAACAATTTGCTTTACTCAGTTTACTTATTTAAGTGTTAATCTCATTCAAAACACCCTCACAGAAACATCCAGAATAATGTTTGACCAAATATCTGGGCACCACATGGCTCAGTCAAGTTGACCTAAAATTAGGCATCACAGTGGGAAAGAAAGCCTTGCCTGGACCTTGACTGAGGGTGTACTGGGATCCGCTTCGAATGGGAAGGCTTGGAAGTACAGTACAGCCCATGCTCAGCTGATGGGTTAGTAGGAACATCTATGAAGTAGGGAGAGCAAATTATGCCTTAGGTCTTCTTAGTTTCAAAGGAACCAAAAACTGTGAAACATTATGTTCAGATGAAGGATTGTAGCTCTGTTTTCTAGTGGCAGACATTGGCTCCTTGTGAGGTCTGTAAGGGGAGGCTCTGTTCCAAGCCTGTCTCCTGTCCTTGGAGAGGGCACCTTCTCCCTCCTCCTCCTCCTCCATGGGTCTCTGTGTCCAAATTTCCCCATTTGTAAGGACATCAGTTATTGGACTAGGATCTGCTGTAGGCTGAATGTTCGTGTCCCTCCAGAATTCTGAAACCTAATCCCCAACGTGATACTATATGGAGGTGGGGGTCTTTGGGCAGTAATTATAAATGGAATCAGTGCCTTTATGAAAGAGACCCCAAGGAGCTCACTCCATCCACCATGTAAAGACACAGTGAAAAGGTGGCCAAGAAGCACCAGGAACCAGGCCCTCACCAGACAGAATCTGTAGGCATCTTGACCTTGGACTTCCCAGCCTCCAGAACTGTGAGAAATAAATGTTTATTTAAGTCCCCCAGTTTCTGGTATTTTTGCCAAAATAGCCAAGAGTAAGACAAGCTCTACCCTATTGTGTTCACTTGATTGCCTCTATAAGATCCCGTCTTCAAATAAGGTCACATTGTGAGGCACTGTGAGTTAGGACTTCAACCTATGAATTGGGGGAAGGGGGGCACACAATTCAACCCATAAGAGAAAGCTTTTCAGCTTTCCTCGTCTACCCTGCTCAACTGCCTGCTCCTCACTTCAGAGTGAGTAGCCAGCATGCACTCCAGGCCTGATCAGAGCAGTACCCGAGCAGTCCTGCCATGTGTGCGGTCTCTTCCTTTTTGTGGTCATTTCATTTCAACTTTATTGTATTAGAAGCAGAGCTAAGCAGTGCCTACATTTTGAAAGGACTCTCATGCTGCTCTTGATCTTAGGGTCCTAAGTTCTAGCCCCATCTTGGGCACAGAGCTTACTTAAAAAAAAAAAGAAAACTTTAAAAAGGCTCTCAAGAGGAGGAAAACCCTTTGAAAATCCGTTCATCTTGTTCTTAATGAAAAGAATACATTTTTAAAGGGTTTTTTTTGCACTATAATATTTATTTTTTGTTATGATTATTTTTTTAATTAACATATAATGTATTATTGGTTTCAGAGGTAGAGGTCAGTGACTCATCAGTCTTACGTAACACCCAGTGCTCATTACATCACATGCCCCCCTTAATGTCCATCACCCAGTTTCCCCATCCCCCCACCCCCCTCCCCTCCACCAAACCGTAGTTTGTTTCCTATGATTAAGAGACTCTTATGGTTTATCTCCCTCTCCGGTTTCCTCTTGTTTTATTTTTTCCTCTCTTCTCCTACAGTCTTCTGTTTTGTTTCTTCAGTTCCACATATCAGTGAGATCATATGATAATTGTCCTTCTCTGACTTATTTTGCTTAGCATAATACCCTCTAGTTCCATCCACGTTGTTTCATATGGCAGAATTTCATTTTTTGATGGCTGAGTAATATTCCATTGTGTATATCTACCACATCTTCTTTATCCATTCATCTGTTGATGAATATCTGGGCTCTTTCCATAGTTTGGCTATTGTGGTCATTGCTGCTATAAACATTGGGGTGCGGGTGCCTCTTTGGATCACTACATTTGTATATTTGGGGTAAATACCCAGTAGTGCAATTGCTGGGTCATAGGATAGCTCTGTTTTCAACTTTTTGAGAAACCTCTATCCTGTTTTCCACAGTGGCTGTACCAGTTTGCATTCCCACCAACAGTGTAGGAGGGTTCCCCTTTCTCCGCATCCTCACCAACATCTGTTGTTTCCTGACTTGTTAACTTTAGCCGTTCTGACTGGTGTGAGGTGGTATCTTATTGTGGTTTTGATTTGTATTTCCCTGATGCCAAGTGATGTTTAGCAGTTTTTCATGTGTCTGTTGGCCATTTCTATGTCTTCTTCGCAGAAATGTCTGTTCATGTCTTCTGCCCATTTCTTGATTGGATTATTCTTTTGGTGTTGAGTTTGATAAGTTCTTTATAGATTTTGGATACGAGCCCTTCATCTGTCATTTGCAAATATCTTCTCGCATTCTGTCAGCTGTCTTTTGGTTTTATCAACTGTTTCCTTTGTTGTGCAAAAGCTTTTTATCTTGATGAAGTCCCAATAGTTCATTTTTGCCTTTGTTTCCCTTGCCTTTGGAGCCCTGTCTAATAAGAAGTTTCTGTGGCTGAGGTCAAAAAGGTTGCTGCCTATGTTCTCCTCTAGGATTTTGGTGGATTCCTGTCTCACATTTAGGTCTTTCATCCATTTTGAGTCTTTGTGTATGGTGTAAGGAGATGGTCCAGTTTCATTCTTCTGCATGTGGCTGTCCAATTTTCGCAACACCATTTGTTGAAGAGATTGTCTTTTTTCCATTGGATATTCTTTCCTGCTTTGTCAGAGATTAGTTGACCATAGAGTTGGGGGTCCATTTCTGGGTATTCTATTCTGTTCCATTAATCTATGTGTCTGTTTTTTTGTCAGTACCATACTGTCTTAATGATTACAGCTTTGTAATAGAGCTTGAAGTCTAGAATTGTGATGCCACCAGTTTTGGTTTTCTTTTTCAACATTCCTTTGGCTATTTGGGGTCTTTTCTGGTTCCATACAAATTTTAGGATTCTTTGTTCCAGCTCTGTGAAAAAAAGCTGATGGCATTTTGATAGGGATTGCACTGGAAGTGCAGATTATTCTAGTTAGCATAAATATTTAAACAATATTTGTTCTTCCAATCCATGAGCATGGAACGTTTTTCCATTTCTTTGTCCTTCCTCAATTTCTTTCATGAGTGTTCTATGGTTTTCTGAGTACAGATCCTTTGCCTCATTGGTTAGATTTAGTCCTCGGTATCTTATGGTTTTGGGTGCAGTTGTAAATAGGATCGACTCCTTAATTTCTCTTCCTTCAGTCTCAGTGTATAGGAATGCAACTGATTTCTGTGCATTGATTTTATATCCTGCTACTTAGTGAATTCCTGTAAGAGTTCTAGCGATTTGGGGGTGAGGTCTTTTGGGTTTTCCACATAGAGTATCATGTCATCTGCAAAGAGTGAGTTTGACTTCTTCTTTGACGATTCGGTTGCCTTTTATTTCTTTTTGTTGTCTGATTGCTGATGCTAGAACTTCTAGTATTATGTTGAGCAGCAGTGGTGATAGTGGGCGTCCCTGCTATGTTCCTGACTGAGAGTTGTTCCTGATTGATAATGATATTTGCTGTGGACTTTTCATATATGGCTTTTATGATTTTGAGATATGCTCCCTCTATCCCTACACTGTGAAGAGTTTTAATCAAGAAAGGACGCTGTACTTTGTCAAATGCTTTTTCTGCATCTATTGAGAGTGTCATACGGTTCTTGTTTTTTATTTATATAATGTATCACATTGATTGATTTGTGTATGTTGAACCACCCTTGCAGCCCAGGAATAAATCCCACTTGGTTGTGGTGAATAATCCTTTTAATGTACTGTTGGATCCTATTGGGTAGTATTTTGGTGAGAATTTTTGCATCTGTGTTCATCTGGGATATTGTTCTGTAATTCTCCTTTTGGTGGGGTCTTTGTCTGGTTTTGGGATCAAGTTAATGCTGGTCTGATAGAAAGAGTTTGGAAGTTTTCCTTCCATTTCTATTTTTTGAAACAGCTTCAGAAGAATAGGTATTAATTCTTCTTTAAATATTTGGAAGAATTCCCCTGGGAAGCCATCTGGCCCTGGGCTCTTGTGTGTTGGGAGATTTTTTATTACTGCTTCAATTTTCTTGCTGGTTGTGGGTCTGTTCAGGTTTTGTATTTCTTCCCGGTTCAGTTTTGGTAGTTTATATGTCTCTAGAAATGCATCCATTTCTTCCAGATTGTCTAATTTGTTGGCATATAGTTGCTCATAACATCTTCTTATAATTGTTTGTATTTCTTTGATACTGGTCGTGATCTCTCTTTCATTTATGATTTTTATTTATTTGGGTCCTTTCTGTTTTCTTTTTGAAAAGTCTGGCTAGAGATTATCCATCATTAATTCTTTCAAAGAACCAGCTCCTAGTTTTGTTGCTCTGTTTTACTGTTCTTTCGGTTTCTATTTCATTGATTTCTGCTCTAGTCTTTGTTATTTCTCTTCTCCTGCTGGGTTTAGGCTTTATTTGCTGTTCTTTCTCCAGCTACCTTAGGTGTAAGGTTAGGTTGTGTATTTGAGGTCTTTCTTGTTTCTTGAGAAAGGCTTGTAGTGCTATATACTTCCCTCTTAGGACTGCTTTTGCTGCATCCCAGAGATTTTGAACAGTTATGTTTTCATTTTCATTTGTTTCCATGAATTTTTAAAATTCTTCTTTAATTTCCTGGTTGACCCATTCATTCCTTAATAGGATGCTCTTTAGCCTCCATGTATTTGAGTTCTTTCCAAATTTCCTCTTGTGATTGATTTCCAGTTTCAAAGCATTGTGGTCCAAAAATATGCAGGGAATGATCCCAGTCTTGGTACCAGTTGAGACCTGATATTTGACCCAGGATGTGATCTATTCTGGAGAATGTTCCATGTGCACTAGAGAAGAATGTGTATTCCGCTGCTTTAGGATGGAATGTTCTGAATATATCTGTGAAGTTCATCTGGTCCAGTGTGTCATTCAAAGCCCCTGTTTCCTTGTTGATCTTCTGCTTAGATGATCTGTCCATTGCAGTGAGGGGGGTGTTAAAGTCCCCTACTATTATTGTATTATTATTGATGTGTTTCTTTAATTTTGTTATTAACTGGTTTATATAATTGGCTGCTCCCATGTTAGGGGCATAAATATTTACAATTTTTAGATCTTCTTGTTGGATAGAACCTTTAATTATGATATAGTGTTCTTTCTTATTACAGTCTCTTATTACAGTCTTTGGTTTAAAATCTAATTTGTCTTGCTTTTTTATCTAATCTGATGCCCTGTGTCTTTTGATTGGGGCATTTAACTCATTTACATTCAGGGTAACTATTGAAAGATATGAATTTAGTGCCATTGTATTGCCTGTAAGGTGACTGTTACTGTATATTGTTTCTGTTCCTTTCTGGTCTATGTTACTTTTGGGCTCTGTCTTTGCTTAGAGGATCCGTTTGAATATTTCTTGTAGGACTCATTTGGTGATCACAAATTCTTTTAGTTTCTGTTTGTCCTGGAAGCTTTTTATTACTCCCTCTATTTTGAATGAGATCCTAGCAGGATAAAGTATTCTTGGCTGCATATTTTTCTCATTTAGCACCCTGATTATCTCATGCCAGCCCTTTCTGGCCTGCCAGGTCTCTGTGTCTAGGTCTGCTGCCAGTCTAATGTTTCTACCCTTGTAGGTTACAGACCTCTTGTCCTGAGCTGCTTTCAGGATTTTGTCTTTATCTCTAAGATTTACAAGTTTCACTATTAGATGTTGGGGTATCGGCCTATTTTTATTGATTTTGGAGGAAGTTCTCTATGCCTCCTGGATTTTGATGCCTGTTTCCTTCCCTAGATTAGGGAAGTTCTCTGCTCTAATCTGCTCCAGTATACCTCTGTCTCTCTCTTTTTCCTCTTCTGGGATCCCAATGATTCTAATATTGTTTATGTTTCAGATTCTCCCCTTGTGATCTAGTAGTTGTTTATCTTTTTTTTCTCAGCTTCTTTAGTCTCCATCGTTTTCACTAATTCTCTCTTCTACCTCATGTATCCTAGCAGTTAGAGCCTCCATTTTTTTATTGCATCTCATTAATAGCCTTTTTGGTTTTGACTTGATTGGATTTTAGTTCTTTTATTTCTCCAGAAAGGGATTTTCTAGTGACCTCTATGCTTTTTTCAAGCCCAGCTAGTATCTTTATAATCGTTATTCTGAACTTTAGTTCCAACGTGTTACTTATGTCCATACTGATTAGGTCCCTGGCAGTCAGTACTCCCTCTTGTTCTCTTTTTTGAGGTGAGTCTTTCCATCCTATCGTTCTGTCCAGAGAAGAAGAGATGAACAAGAGAATAAAATATTAAAATGGCGACAATGACCCGAGAGAAATATACACTAGACAAATCAGAAGAGACCCCAAACTGGGGGCACCTGGGTGGCATAGCAGTTAAGCGTCTGCCTTCGGCTCAGGGCGTGATCCCGGCATTATGGGATCGAGCCCCACATCAGGCTTCTCCACTATGAGCCTGCTTCTTCCTCTCCCACTCCCCCTGCTTGTGTTCCCTCTCTCGCTGGCTGTCTCTATCTCTGTCAAATAAATAAATAAAATCTTAAAAAAAAAAAAAAAAGAAGAGACCCCAAACTGAAAAAAATAAATTAAAATAATTTTTTTTAAAAAGAAGAAAAGAGAATATAATCCCTTAGATTATAGAGCAATAAACTGACTCTTGTGTGTGTTTTGGTCTGTTTGTTAGAAAACTAGATCCCAAAATTATAAAGAAAGAAAAACTTATATATGTACAAAAATAAAATTAAATATAATGAGAGGATAGACTGTAACAATAAAAATGAAAATTGAAAGATAAGAAAAAACAAAAGAGAAAAAAGCAACAACAACAAAAGGGAAGGGATATACACAGACAGGTAAACAAAACAGAGCCGTACGCTATCTCCTGAATGTATTTTGGTTTGTTAGAGGAAACAAAATCTCAAAATTGTAAAGAAAGAAAAACTTATATATATATACAAAAATAAAACTAAATACATTGGAAGAACAGGATAACTCTAAAGATGAAAATTAAAAGAGTTTAACAAAAAAAAAAAGAAGAAAAACAAGATGAGAAAAAAAGAGAATATGATCAGACAGGTGAGTAGAGCAGAGCCATACACTAGATTTGGGGTATATTTTGGTCTGTTAGAAGAAACTGCATCCCAAAATTGTAAAGAAAGAAAAACTTAGGTATATACAAAAATAAAATGAAATACAATGAAGGCATAGAATTTAACTGTAAAAATGAAAATTAAAAAAGATTTTTAAAAAGAGTTGATAAAATAAGAAATTTGTTGAAAATGGAAAGAGAAAAAAATGTTTTTAATTAAAGTTGAAAGACTAAAGAATCATGGGAAAAAAGCCATGAGTTCTATGTGCTGTATTCCCCTAACGCTGGAGTTTTGTAGTTCTCATTGATCGGTAAACTTGGTCTTGGCTGGAAGTTCTTGCCGATCTTCTGTGGGAGGGCCCTCTTGCAGTGATTCTCAAATGTCTTTGCCCCAGGTGGAACTGCACTCCCCTTGCCAGGGGCCAGGCTAAGTAATCTGCTCCAAATTGCTGTATGTGGCTTCTGTTCCCTGAAGGCTTTCCGTGCAGCTTTAGAGGATGAGCATGAATTTGGCAGCCTCCCAGTCTCTGCCCCGGAGCCGAAAGCTCAGGCCCCACTCCTCAGTGCGCCCTCAGAGAAAAGCAGCCATCACTCCTGTCTCCCTGGTCTCTGTCTGTACTCCATGCTCACCTGGCCTGTGACCGAGCATTTCTATCTCAGGCAAACGGCCCATTTCCAGTCTCCAAACCGTGCAGACTCCTGGGGCGTGCTCCTGCACCTCTCCTCCCAGGGGAGGAGTTGGGGGTCTCCCCGGTTCTGCCACTTGCTGGGCCCATTTGGGGAGCAGTTGCCCAGTAGTGCCCCGGGTCCTGGTTTATGGCAACCAGGAGCTGCGAGCCCACTCCTGAGCTTGCCGATTGCAGCCAGCTTCCCTGCTCAGATGCCCGGGAGCTCTTCCGCACCCATACACCCCTGGCCTTCCTGTGACCCTGGGGATCCTGAGACGACACTGCCCCAGCTAGGATTCCACCCAGCTTCTCCACGTCCCCCACTGGAGTAGACTTGCAAGAGTTCTGATTTTGTGCTCCTCTGCTCTGTCACTTGCCGGTGGCCGGCTGACGGAGGCTCCCTCCCCCCTCGGTCTATCTTCCCATATGTGGTGTGGGATTCACTTCTCCCTACCTCCTCCCTTGCAGAAAGCAGTCGCTTTTCTATTTGTAGAGTTGCAGCTATTCTTTTCCTAGATCTCCAGTTGAGTTCACAGGTGTTCAGAATGATGTGGTAGCTATCTAGCTGAATTCCTGGGACCAGATGAAACTAAGGTCTCCTACTGCACTGTCTTGGACTCTTCCCTCAATTTTATTTATTTATTTTTTTAGAAATCTTTACACCCAACACAGGGCATGAACTCACGACCCCAAGATCAAGAGTTGCATGCCCTTCTGGCTGAACAAGCCAGGTGCCCCAAAGGGAATAATTTTTGAATGAGTTTTGAATATGAGGTCAGAATTTCAGCTTTTGACCTCATACGTCGCCAACCTCAGGAAGTTCTGTCTTCTATGGTAATATGTTTATGAACACACAACATGTGTTCCTGTAACAGACCTGTCTGGAAATCTGGAGTAAATGTAAATGTAATACAGGAGTTATAGGATTTTATTCATGGACATTAGCAAAAAGCAGGAGGCTCATGAAAGATGAATGAAAATAATAGCATATATAAAAAAAAAATTGGAGATAGCGGGAAAGCTTAGGACTAGGTCAAAGGAAAATGGCCAGACTTGAGTTCGGAAAAAGGAAGGAGACCTTCTGGGTATATAGCTTCCCAGTGCAGGAAGAGTCTTGGTCAATAAGCTGTATTACATTTTCTAGTCTCCGTAGCTCTTGGGGATAGGTTTCCAGCAGCAGTAAGAGAACAATTCTAGTCTACCTCGTGGGAGAAGTTATATCCGTTATTATAGGTTTTAGCTTAGTAGAATATCTCAGGCTGAACGTGGCAGACATAAACTGGTTAACTTCAGGATAAGGGGAAGTTCCTGGGATGGGAAGAGAAGAAACCACGTGGACAACTCTGGGGACTCAGACAGCAGGCGTCCTTACCCTGTGTCTCCAGGATCCTGCTGTTCATGTGATGCCGCTCCAGGGACGGTCTCTGTGTCCCTGTGAGGGCTCAGGCATTAAATATAGCAAGATCACGAAACACCACCACGCTTACAGGTCGGAGGTAAAATGGCGACGAATGAACTTAGAGTGGACCTTTTAACTGAGCCGGGGAAAGGTTCTTCAGTCACTGAGCACTAAACCTGTCAGTTCCTTCTTGTCTGCGAAGTAGGATGAGAATGAAGATGTTTCTCAGGAAAATGAAACGTGGTGACCAGGTGACCAGCCCAGAAAGTGAGCCCGGAGTATTGAAAGTGGAAAACATAAGGACATATTTCAGGCTCTCAGAAGTAGTTGAGGCCAAGGACAGTTTTTGAGGGTCAAGGAAATGTTCTATATCTCGACTGTGGTGGTGGTTATGAGACTCTATATAATTACCCAAACCCATAAACTGTGCACTTAAAATAGGTGAATTCTATTGTATATAAGTTATATTGTAATAAAGCTAGAACATAAAGAAGCTGAGGTAAGGTAGGCAGGTCCCTAGGAGAGACCTCCTGGATGCTGGGGAGAATAGAGATAGAACTCCCTCACTCATGGAAGGTTAGAGCCCGCCTTGTCAGCCACCGAGTGTCTGCGCATCAGCAGGTAGCAAACCAGAGGGCAGAGCTTGGCTGAGGGAACCATCAAGTGGCCCAGAGTCTGAGAAAAGTCAGCAAAGATGGCGTCAGAGCACCTGAAACCAAGGAAGGGCATCCTTAAAGCCACATCATTTTATTTTATTTTATTTTATTTTATTTTATTTTATTTTATTTTATTTTATTTTATTTTTATATTTTATAAAATAAAATATTTTATATTTTATATTTTATTTTATTCGTTTCATTTCATTTTTAAAGCCATGTAACTTTAATTCTGTCGTAACATTTGTATCTTTAATAAAACATTTCACATACGCCATTTCACTTTAATCAGCACAAAAACCTGCTAAGTGAACAATGCAAATATTACCTGTCCGTCACACAGAGAAACCGTGAGCAGCAGGGCTGCTGTTCAGGAGGTGTGCCAGGCACCAAGTGATTGCCTCTCGGCTCCAAATTCACTGTCCTGTCATAGAGGGAAGATTCCCAAGTTCCACAGCGACTTCCTGCTAATGTCGCTTCCCCTCCAGTGAGGTCTGGATCCCAGAGAGGAGGAAATTCCTTAGGTGCTCTTCCTCAGCACCCACGGAAGCGAAGAGAACTCTCAAGAGTGCAGTATAAGGAGCGCTCTTGTCCTGCTAGCCCAAACCTGGCATTCAGTGCAGAGCCACCCGTGCTGAGATTTGGACCTTGTTGGAGAGGGTATGCCAGAGGCAGGAAGTCCTGTGGTGCTGCGCCCAGCGAACTTGCTGGAAATCCCTCTGGGCTTGCCTGAAATCCACCCTCGAAGGTGCCAGAAGAAGCTGCTCACTGGATGGTGTGTGCAGAGACCAGAGACGGTCTACTGCAGTATTGCCCCAGGGGCGGTGGGGGCACCAAGGAACCGTTGGCTGCTGGGTGCTGACAGTCTCTGCAGCCCGCCCTCATCAGCACTACCCGATATTACCAGGAAAACTGAGAATGTAGTTTACTCAGCAAAATCTCCTTCTACGTATCAATGGCCAGGACCGCTGTTGTGCTAATGAGTCACCGTCCAGTGACCTTGGGGAATGTTGATAACTGTGCACCTGTGAGCTCACACAGACACTTAATCTTCTTTAGAACTTGGTTCTGACCAAGTCCTTCCCTCTAAGGAGTAGGAAGAATAGCTCGTTTTAAATCAGATTGTCCTTCAGTCTCCCCAGAGTGGAGTTTATTCTGTACTATTTATTATGACCAAGAGACTAGATCCAAATTGCCCAGAGGCTGTCAGGAAATCAGAAGTCCTTCATCTTAGTCCCCAGTCACCTCACTTAGGCACTGAGCTGCTGGTAGGGACATTGCGTGGGACTCCCTAGCCTTGGGGAAGCCCCCAGAAGGCTCATCATCCCAGGTGAAGCTGCCATCTGAGAAGATGGTGGAGAGTGTGAACTCTCTCTGCTCCTAAATTTTCTAATATGAGAATGTCGAGAGTTCAAAATTTAGTTTTCAGATCACCAGGGTTATACTTACAAATGAAGATTCATTGGCTTTTTCCTGGAAACCTCTTTAAAGGTAAAGGTACCACCTACAACGTATTCTTGCTCCGAAATTGAATCCGAATTGGAAATCTATTACCAATTTAAGGAGATACTGGAGTAGAGAATTATGTTAAACACCATGGGGATGCCATCAGCAAAATCCAAAGTATAGGAAATTCTACAGAACAAATAATCTGTGTCTTTCCAACAACTAAATGGCAAGATTTTTTTTTTAAAGTAGCAAGAAGGATTTGTAGAGTAAAAGAAAAAATATTAACAAATGCGACTTGTGGATCTTGTTTGAATTAACCAACTATAAAAAATAATAAGGGAAATCTAGACACTGTATATTTTATGATGTTAAGATATTAGGTATGACAATGGTATTGTGGGTTCCACTCTAATAGTAAATAGTATTTGTAGTTTAATGGTATATCTGGTATTTGCTTTAACATCAATCAATGTAGGAAGGAAGGGTAAAGGTGTAAATCAGGTTTTCCTAACATGGGTACTATTGACATGTTGGGCCAAAAAACCCCTTGTTGTGTAGCATCCCTGGCCTCTACCCACTAGATGCCAGGAGCTCTCCTCTGCGGTGATGAACAGAAGTGCAGACGTTGAGGGGCACCTCGCTGGCTCAGCCAGTGGAGTGTGCGACTCTTGATCTCGGTGTTGTAAGTTCTAGCCCATGGTAGGTGTAGAGATTACTAAAAAAACAAAAAAAAATCTTTATTTTTTAAAAAGATTTTATTTTGTTTATTTATTTGAGAGAGAGAAAGAGGAAGCACAAGTGAGGGGGAGGCGAGGGAGAGGGAGAACAGGCCTCCTGCTGAGCAGGGAGCCCGCTGTGGGGCACAATCCCAGGACTCCCAAGATCGTGACATGAGCCGAAGGCAGACGCTCATCCAACTGAGCCACCCAGGCGTGACCAAAAAAAAAAAAAAAAAGTTAAAAAAAAATGCAGATATTGACAAATACCCCTGTGAGGAAAATCACTCAGTTAAGAGCGTTTGTCTAAATAAAACCGTATTGGCATTGTGTTGATAACAGTTGAGGCTAGCACATATGCATACGCGAGAATTTGTTATTTTATCCCCTCTACTTTTATATATGTTTGAAACTTTCAGTGATTTTTTTTAAAATAGTACCTTAAAAAGGATTAAACAAGGAGTGGGGGGGGTTGGAAATATTGGAAAATATTTGGCCATAATAACCTTGGCAACCACAGATTTTCATACCAGTTTATTTTTGACAAGCCATTTGATGTGCTATAGGCACAGCTAAGAGAAGTGAAGTGGCGAAACATTATCGAGGGAGGTTGAAAATGTATGACTCGAGTGATATTAAAAACTATGTAGCATATGTATATAAGTCAGCTGTTTTTAGCGGACACCGTTGGTGCAGAATTAAAAGACAAAGGATGGTGTGGATAGTAGCCCATGTGCTGTATGTGGGCCTTTAGGTATGTTTTGTTTAGCCTGTATATTAGTGGCCTATACATTGTCTTAAAAAATTGAATTTATCGTCAACATCTTAAAAACTGGGTGATTTCCATAAGCAGAGACAAAAGGCAAATGACAAGCTGAGAGAAAATGTATGCAATGTATTTCACAGATAAAGGCCTCATTTCCCTAATTTATAAAGAGCTCTAAAAATACTGAAGGAAAAAAAAAAGCCACCAACTCAGTGGGAAAAAGGACAAAAGACAGGAACAGAGAGCTCAAGGAAGAAGATATACAAATGGTCCTTAAATGTATGAAACAACACTCAACTTCACTCATAATAAGAGGTATGCAAATTAAAACACTGAGAAACTATTTCTCACCTAGCAGATTGGCAAATATAGAAAAACTTGACAACTGTACTTTCAGTAAGCAAAATTCTCAAGCAGCCCCCCATGATACCTGATCTTTGGAGTTATACCCTTGAATAGGTTATAGTGTATGGCAAAGGCAGTTGGATTTTATGAATGTAATTAAGGTTCCAATCATTTGGCTCTAAATCAAAAGGGACATTATCCTGGTGGTCCTGACTTACTAGTGGGGTGCCCTTCAACAGTGGGCTTAGACCTTTCCTGAGGGCAGAGACCTTCTCCTACTGGCCTTAGAGAAGCAGGCCACCGTGAGCGTTACAGCCCCAAAGAAATGAATTCTGCCAACAACCCGAACAGGCTTAGAGTCAGTCTTCCCCAGTGGAGCCTCCAGATGAGAACACAGCCCAACCAACACCTCATTTTCAGCCTTGTAAGACCCTGAGCATGGGGCCTGGCTAAGCTGTGCTCACACTGCTGACACATGGAAACTGAGATAATAAATGTGTTTGGTTTTAAGCTATTAAGAGCACGACAGTTTGCCACACAGCAACAGAGTACTAGTAAAATACTAATAAAACAGAATACTAATAACACACTCTCTAGGTGAGGCTGGGAGGATGCCATGTCCACATGCACATTGACTTTGGACCTAGCAATGCCGCTTCTGGGGGTTTACTCTGAAGGTATGCACCATAAATTGAAAACAACATGTGTGCAGGGCTTTTCAGCACAGCGTGATTTATAACGCCAAACTTTTGGAAACGACCTAAATTCCATATAAGTAGAAGGTGGGTTGAATAAATTGTGGTCTGTCTACACAATGTTACCATACTATGAAGCCATACACAAAGAATTAGGGAGATCTGCGAAATGGAGCATTCCCACGATATGCCATTAAATGAAAAGAGTAGAATGAGAGTGTATATTGCATTCTACCTTTAGTGAAGAAAGCACTGAGAATGCATGTCTCTACTTACATCTTCATAAAAAAGAAAGAGAGGCTCAATCAGGAACTAATGGAAATGGAATATGGTTATTTAATGGGAATGGGGAGGGATGCCTGGGTGCCTCAGTCAAAGTGTCTGCCTTGGCTCAGGTCAGGATTGCAGGGTCCTGTGATCAAACACCACATTGGGCTGCTTGCTCGGCAGGGAGCATGCTTCTCCCTCTGCCTGCCGCTCCCTCTGCTTGTGCGCTCTCTCTTTCTGACAAATAAATAAAAATGAAAACTTAAGAAAAAATAATGGGAGTGGGGAACGGGATGGGGTGTGACTTTTGAGCATCTACTTCTTTAGTTTTGAACTATGGGAATATTTCACAAATGGAAAAGATAAGTAAGAACTCTATTAATGATATGGATGTTGAAGTAGAGGGAAGCAAGCCAATATCTGCAGTTTATTTTGAAATGCTTCAAAAACAAAACAGATGGATGGATACAGGGATGTTTAGATGAATGTGGTAAAGCAAATATAGTAAAATGCTAATGGTAGGCTCTAGGTACTGGGTGTACAGATGTTCCCTGTAAAATTTTTTTCAGCTCAACTGATTGAAAATGTTATAATAAAATGTTGGAAAACATTACGTGAAAATGAACGAACAAAAGCAAACCCTAAAGCAATCCTAACTGTATATTAAGTTGGTAATGTAAACACATAGAGAAAAGAATGAATTCAAGTCCATTTTGAACACTGTACTCTGTGCACTCCAAGTGGAATGTATTTTTTTTATTAGAGAGAGAATGAGTGGTAGGGAGGGGCAGAAGGAGAGGGAGATGCAGACTCCCTGCTGAGCAAGAAGCCCAATGTGGGGCTTGATCCCAGGACGCAGAGATCATGACCTGAGCTGAAGGCAGATGCTGAACCCACTGAACCACCCAGGCGCCCTAGTGGAATATATTTTAAGGACAAAACGTTTCAAAGAAATCTTGAACTTTCCTTATTAGAAATTTCCATTCATGACAGGCTCCTCTGCTTTGAGCCTGCTTCTTCCTCTCCCACTCCCCCTGCTTGTGTTCCCTCTCTCGCTGGCTGTCTCTATCTCTGTCAAATAAATAAAATCTTAAAAAAAAAATTTCCATTCATGATAAGCAGGTCAGTCAGCTCTCCTAAGTTACCATAAATACAGGCCAACAGAATTCTTCCTGAAACAGCCTCTTTGGGTTCAGTTTCAGAGCATAAATAACCTTGTTCACAGTAATTTACCAAAAATAGACGTGGGCTGTAGTTCCAGGAAGAATTTTTATATTACCCAGTAGGTGGCAATACTATCTAATGTAACTGAAAGCAGACCTTGAATTTTAAAGACTCCTACATCTGATAAGCTATATACTATGTTGATTTTCTCACCTATTGAGCGAACTACACTTTCATTAATATCTCTGCAAAGTAATGTTCTTCAGAATTTTAGTAACAAAGAAAAAATAGATCCTACTTCCAAATTCAGAATCACTGGATTAGTAGGGACTGACGTCCATTTATCTACCTCCAACCAGAAGAGCCCTCCTACTCTATTATTTTTTATCTGCCCAAGAAATAGGACATTTCTCAAAGTTCTGTTCCAACATTTAGCATAAAGTCAAGTGGTTCATTCATTCATGTTTCCATTCATTCTTCAAAGAGCAGTTCCTGAGTAATTACCGAATACCAGGTACTGCGCTCAGTATCATGGATAAGACGGTGCCTGCGGACATAGTCCTGCTGCCCTCGATGAGCTTATCATCCATTGCCCAAAATAGAGGAGTCGGTGTGGTTCCTAGTGGCATGGCTTGCTCTATTCTTTGCAGCTCAAGCAGAGGAAAGATCTTACAACCGTAAGACATGGAGACCCCAGTGGGAAAGAATAGACAAGCAAACAATTACAAGGCATAGTAAGAAATGCGTGGGAGTAGGTAGACGGTGCTGTGAGGCACACAGGATGGCAAGAGCCCAGCTAGTCATAAGAGTAGTTAGGGAAGACATTGCAGGTGAAGGGACGTTTTAAACTGAGACCTGAAGCTAGACAGGCAGGGGCCCAATGGGGAAGGATGGAATGGGGGACAAGGGAAGGGCTATGGAGGTTGCAAAAGTTGGAGGGGGAGGGATACCATCTATTCTGATCTGTATCCCCAATACAGTGTCTAGCACACAGTCGACTTAGATTAAACACAACCCTCCCTCTATTGCTGTCACACAATGTGATCTTAGATCTCTCCTCTTCTTTGGGTCTAGGTGTCCTCACTCTGAAGGTACCTGAGATCCCTCGGACATTGTGGAGCGGGAAAGGTAAGGATCTCAGGATCTAAGTCTGAGGACCGATACGTAATACACAGATGGAGAAAAGAGAGCAACCCAAGAGGCAGGAGAAAGCAGGCGAGCGTGGCATCTTAGAGGTGGGTACTGTGGTCACACTGCAGCGGGTTGAGGATAGAGGAACAGGTGAACGTGTGGAACCAGCAAGCACAGAAAACTCTAGAGGAATCTGGCAGGGGAGGGAAGACAAGACAGGAAAATGCTTGAGCATGTTTATATGTTGCTAGAGAGGAGACAGGGAGAGGTTGCGGGGGGCAAGGGAAAAACAGATAAGGCAACCAGAAAGGCGGGAGAGCATGGGAACTAAGCACGGGGACTAGAAGAGGGACGCCCAGAGAGGTACTGAGCTCATTAAACACCCAGAGTGGATTTTTTTTTTAAGACTTTATTTTTTTAGAACAGTTTTGGGTTCACAGCAAAATTGAGCCAAGTACAGAATTTTCCCGAATGCCCTGTGCCCCCATCCCCTGGTTGTCAGCATCCAGGGCGGGAGTGGTACGTTTGTTACAACTCATGAGGCTACTTTGATACATCTTTATCAACCAGAGTCCACAGTTTACTCAGGCTTTACTCTTGGTGTTGTACATTCTGTGGGTTTGGACCAACGTGTCATGATGTGTGTACGTCATGTGACACAGAATATTTTCACTGCCCTGAAAACCCTCTGTGCTCCATGCACTCCTCCCTCCCTTTCCACGACCGCCGGCCACCACTGATCCTTTTCCTGTCTCCATAGTTTGGCCTTTCCCACAGCGTCATGTAGCTGGGACCCTGCAGCACGCAGCCTTTTCAGACTGGCTTCTTCACTTCGTAGCACGCGTTTTAATTTCCTCCATGTCTCTTCATGACTCATTTCTTCTCAGTCCTGAGTAATATTCCAGTGTCTGGATGCACCGGTTTCTTTAGAGTGGATCTTTTTAAACAAACAGTATTTTCAGGAATCGTGAAATGAAGCAAATAGTAAAACGACCAGAAAGCAAATGCAGAAAGTGAAAATTTTCTGTTTTGAGCTTTGTACATATGTGAGTAAGAAAAAATTTTTTGATAAAAAAATTACAGTACAAGGAAAGGGGGAGAGCAATACTTTGATACTTTTGTATTGCATGCAAAAGATACAGTTTAGGGGAAAATACTAAATGGTACCACTGGATATGTTCTTTTTTTTTTTTTTTAAGAGGAGGGGAGGGACAGAGAGGGAGAGAATCTTAAGCAGGCTCCGCACCCAGCGTGGAGCCCCATGTGGGACTCTATCTTATGACCTGAGATCACGGCCTGAGCTGAAACCCAGAGTTGGACACTCAACCAACTGAGCCACCCAGGTGCCCCTGACTGGATCTGAGTCACTTTCCAGTTTTAAACAATTAATTTAAAAAGAGGAAATGTCAACTTTATTTTATTATTATTTTTTTTTTTTTAGGAAATGTCAACTTTAAAGATTTACTCAATTTAGTAAATTGTTTCAAGTATGAACTAAAATTTGTACTTACCAAACACATATATCACACTTCTCCATTTGCGCTGTGTGACAATTTTAAATTTTATTTTATTTTTCTTAAAGATTTTCTTACTTATTTGTCAGAAAAAGAGAGAGTGCCCCAGAGGGGGGCAGGGGCAGAGGGAGATGACATGGGGCTCGATCCCAGGACCCTGAGATCATGACCTGAGCCGAAGGCAGATGCTTCACTGACTGAGCCACCCAGGTGCCTTTACTTATAATCACTGCGCTATCATTTTTCTTTCTCAATTTAGTATTTAAAAGCAAAAATATAGTACGCCAGGGGCTGGACACAGAACTGTACCCAAAGTGAACTGCAATGATTCACTGGATACGTACTCTCCAAACCAGCTGGGTGTGGCTGTGCCTGGGTGTGTGGGATGCCAGCCGCGTAACCACGAGGGCTCTGAACCCCTGCATGGAGGGTACAGTGTTTATTAACGGAATGATAAAAGTGCTCATTTCCAGTTTATACATATATTTTAGGAAAACCCAACAGTAACTGCTACAGTTGTTTGGAACTGACCGGCAAAAGATTGTTTTCAGGAAGGAGTATTTTATCTGATGCTGTGTAGAATTGCCAGCCCATGGCGATGGTTAGAGGACCAGCCTCGCAGTTTGGACAGCTATGCAGTCCACCCGGGGGCAGGCATGAGGGGTGTCCTATAACATCACCCCCTCCGTCCCCCTAGGTCGGCCATGCAGACGTTCTTCCCTGTGGCAGACGGAAAGGCCGGAACAAGGTTTAACAAGGGACAGGCTTGCTGCCGAGGCAGGGGTGGTAGGAGCAAGACCCCCTGGGAGAGAGGGGAAATGGATGCAGGTTGGCAAGTGTCGTGGACTATTAAGGCTCACATACCCTGCAAGAAGGAGACACACATGGGAGTACATGGCACGTAGGTACAGGGCCCAGACATGCTGTAGGAGCCCCCCGCAGCAGCTTGCCAGTCACTCTGGGTCACAGATTAGCAACAGGCCTCTGAGAACTGAGTGAATAAGCTGAGGGTTTTTATTTTTCGATTTTAATTTTATTTAAGTCATCTCTACCCCCAATGTTGAGCTCGAACTCATGACCCTGAGATCAAGAGTTGCATGCTCCACCAACTGAGCCAGCCCAGTGCCCCAAATAACCTGAGTTTTTGAGGCTCTTCCTTTCTGAGTACACCTAAGCGTTTGTGGGCCCTATGAAAGAGAGCGCCTGATTGGGTGGGTCTACCAGTATTCCCCAGCAGGAGCATCCCCACTGGGAAGAGAGCCACTGTACCCTCCTCTTGGAGGGGAGGTTCTCCCACTCCCCCAGCTGCCTTGGACTCCTTCCCGGACAGCAGGGTTGGCTTCTGGCAAAGAGCACAAACCACAAATATTTTACGTAGAAAGCCTGTGTTTGGGACGACTTTCCTCAGAAAGGTCTATGGGCTTGCCAAGAGCCTAGAGCGCAATGGAAAGCTCTTAGGCGCAGTAGAAATGGTTAGAAACAGCTACTATGCAGAAAGAACAGAGAGGAAACCCAGGATTCAGGACCCAGTGGAGGCTGAAGACCGCTTTTGCCAAAGCCTAGAGTAACTTTTTCTGTTGACTTCAGTGGAGAGGGAGGGCAGATTGTTACACTTCTTTAAATCCAGGGTTGGGAAACTTTTTTCTCTACAGGGACAGATACTAAATATTTTAGGCTTTCTTTATTGCATACTGTTTGTTTGTTTGTTTGTTTGTTTGTTTGTTTGTTTTTACCACCCGTAAAAAAAGAAAAACCATTCTTAGTTCTCAGGCAAGACAAAACCAGGCCATGGGCTGAATTTGGCCTGAGGACCATGTTTTGCTGACCTTTACTCTAGATAGTTGACACATTCTTAAACTGAAGAGAAATCATAAGGAATCAATCTATCAGAGAGAGCGAAGTTACTTTCTACCATCCCAAGAAAGGCTATTTTCTTGCAAGAAACTTGATAAATAATTTTGAAATGGATGTATGAAAGAATCACTTTCTTCCTACCGGAGCGAAAAAGAAAAGAGAGTAGTCGTGGGTGAGCAAAGTCCATCTAAGGAGGTGAATGAGAAATGAGAAGAGCTAAGGCCGCGCTACCCTCCGTGGAAAGGAGGAGGCCGGGGAGTTACAGGGTGTCTTATTTGTGTTACAGATTTGCTAATGCAACTTCTTTTCTTCGGAGAATGTATGGGTTAGATATGAAATAGATTTATGGAAAGTAGATTGAAAAAGAAATTCAATGAAAAGGAGCCACATATACCCCCAACCATGTTTATGTTGGATTCAAGACTCCAGAGTGTTTATGAAAATTAGAAAAACAAGCTCCAGTCCCAATCGTGCATGGCTGTGAAAATGAAGAGGAGGGAGGCGTCTGATGGACCAGTGTGAGCACAGAGTTTTCTCAGAAGTTCAGGATTTTAAAAGGCTTGTCGAGAAGATAAAAGGGGGCGTACCTTCCTCAAAATGAATACAATATGAGCAAAACCCTACACAGTGTTGTGAAACCTAGAATAGGTGGAGTTATAGCCTCCCCCTTAGAGGCCTAAGGTTTTTGTGAGCAGTCACGGCCAGGTCAGGACTGGCTGCGTGATTTGGGCCGGTCCAGTGCAAGGTGATCACGGGAGTCCCCGTGTAAAAGAACATTGCTCCTAATTTCAAGATGGTAAGACCAGTGCAAAAACCAAGCACCGGGCGCCCTGAGCAAGTGCTCGGGGGCACGCTCACGAAGCCAGTCTTGGGGGAGGACTCAGGACTGCCAGACCCTACCTCAGCCCAGCCATCTCTGTTCTCTCGAAGGTTCTCAAGATGTGTCAACAGTGTATATAGGAACCTCTACCAGCTTCCCCTTCATTTGTACTGGGTTCCTGTAATGCCCTTTGTAGCTCACTGGTCAACGGGGCTGCAGGACACAATTTAGGCTCAGGACCTAAATCTTTCTGCCAAGCAGGAACTGAGACTGCCTGAAGTTTTACGTAAACAGAGAAGACAAAAACAGCAAATGTCCGACCTGCCTGGAGGGCACCATGTCAGCCAGGGGGAGTAGAAGAGTGCCCTGTGGTGACCCCCCTTCCCCCCCACCAGCAGAGTATCCCAGCCCCTGACCTGGATCCCGGCAATTAGTAGCTTCTCTAGGACAACAGGATGGAGGTGACAACAGGGAGACTTTCTTAGACCTCCCACCCCACAAGGAGGGGAAGGGCTGGTAAAGGCGTATTTGGATTTACAAAGAAACAGGAAGAGCAGTATTCTGTGCTGCTTTGCTGGATTAACATAAATGCCAAGAGATAACAATAAGCCAGGAACATACCCCGTGATTTTTCTTCACCCCCTCGTAAAGCAGCGTTTATAGTAATCTGCCAAGTTTTAACAAAGGAAAGAATTGAGGCCCAATAAGTGTGTGTAAGAGCATCAAATGATAATGCAGGTGTTTAAAATGAATTGAAGTGTCTAGAACTATACAAAATAGGATAACGTAGGAATGGGCCCATATGATCTGAGTCGTGATTAGTCTTTGAGAAATCACAGGACACATGAGGAGAAACTGAAAGACTGGGCAAAGAAACAAATCTCAAATTTTGGGGGAAAAAAAAGGAGAAAGTTTAATTCTGAAAATAGGGACTAGTAAATTTGAAATTTAAATTGTTGGTAAAACTGTGAGCAAACTGCACTACACAAATAGTAAGAATGACGTGGGGACAGAAGCCCACCTGTGTTCTGTAAACAAGTCCCTTCAGTCCAGACTCTCTTAAAAAAGGGGGGTGGTGACGGAGGTGCAATCATCGTGCTAAATCAATGGAATAAAACTGGTAATTCCAGCAAAATGATGAGCAAAACCTAGCATGTTGTCCTTGGGGACAGATAAAGAAATGGGGACAGATGAATCAGCAGTTTAAACCATACAAACTGTGTTGACTAATGAATGTACCAGAGTCAGCCTGTGCAGGTGGTGTCGCACAGATCTGCCCGTCACTCACGTTCCAACGTAGCAGCTTTGCCAGTAATTTACACGTTGGCACAGGAGCTGTGCTCGTCAGGTTTAAAGATTATCCTCAAGCGAGGAAGGGATTCCAGCCTGTATAGATTCACCACTATCTCTACAGGCTGGAATCCCAATTCCAAACCAACAGGTTGATATTTTAACTAGAATAAATGTAAAGAGATATTTTTAGGTTAAAAAAAAAAAAGACTTTTGTTGGAGCGCCTGGCTGGCTCAGTGGGTAGAGACTGCGATCCTTGATCTCAGGGTTGTGGGTTTGAGCCCCAGGTTGGGTATAGCGATGACTTAAAAATAAATATCTAAAAAAAAAAAAATCACTGAGATTAAAAATAAATAAAAAAGATTTTTGTACAAATACAAGAAGGAGGAGACCAGGCTTGGTAACAATTCATAAAGCATACAGAAAACCTGAGAAGATTGCTTATGCATTAAAATGATTGCTTATGCATTAAAATGAAGCAGCCCTGCAGCTCTACAGTGTGATTGTTGAGAAAGCTGATACGGTGTTAAGCCAAATTATCAGAAACAAAAATAATCGTTCATTAAGAAGTTAGTTATGAGCCCTGGCTCTTGAGAGCCAGAATGGCAACCAGTGTTCAAATAGCAGCTCTGCTGCCTTGGGTGACCTTGGACAAGTTGATCTCTTTGTATCCACGCTCCTCTGTTCCTCCCTTTTAAAAATGAGGGTAATGGTAATACCCACTTAATAGGGTTCTTCTGAATATTCAGAGATAATACTTATAAAACCTTTAGATTAGGGGCGTGTGTGTGGCTCAGTCAGTTAAGCGTCTGCCTTCTGCTCAGGTCATGATCCCAGGGTCCTGGGATTGAGCCCCAGTGGGGCTCCCTGCTCAGCGGGGAGTTTGCTTGTCCCTCTCCCTCTGTTCTTGCCCCCCCCACCCCAGCCCCATGCTCGTGCTCTCTCTCTCGCTCATTCTGCTCTCTTTCTCAACTAAATAAATAAAACTTAAAAAAAAAATCCTTTAGGTTAGTATTCTATTAATATTACCTGTTACTGTTCAGTTCTGGACACTTTATATATGTTTGCATGTGTATGTGTGTGACTTTTTATTCAATCATATGTTTATTGAAAAATAACACACATATTAAAATCACATATTTATTGAAAAATAATACATCTATATTTAGCATATATAACATATATCCTAAAAGGTATATGCTGAAAAATTCTCCCTTGATTACCAGTTCTGGTAACCAGAAGATAACCCTTGTTCAGTTTCTTGCATACCTTTCATGTTAAGGTACAAATGGGCACGCTGTTCTATACCTTTGTTTTTCCCCCGTGTACTATGTATCTTTTCGTAGCAGCACATGTCGATCTGCTCCATCCTTTTTTAAACTACATGGTATCTCATTGTGTAGATGTACCATAATTGATTTCCCTTGTCTCCAAGTCCCGTTGAGGTTGTATTCAGGCTTTTGTTTTTGCAGACAGTCTGCCATGGATTTCCTTAGAGCTGGGACACTGGGGTCACACTGAATGCCTTTAAGTCCGGGTATTGTCACTGATTAACTCTGTGGCCCTGTCTTAGCTTTAGGGAACTGTAATCTCCTTAACTGTTAAATGCAAGCAGTCATGGTGCCAAACTCCCAGGGTTCTTGTGAGGATGCGGTGTAAAATGCCTTGCTTGGTCCCTCAGACACAGTAAGCTCTCGACAAATACGAAATACTCCTATCTTTTTGTTTTCCAACTTGATTTACATTTGAGCTTTTCTGTAAGGTGAGTTCTCAGAAGGCATATTGCTAGATCCAAAGGTTCATTTAAAACTGGTAGATAGGGGGCGCCTGGGTAGCGCAGTCGTTAAAGCGTCTGCCTTCGGCTCAGGGCGTGATCCCGGCACTCCGGGATCGAGTCCCACATCGGGCTCCTCCGCTGGGAGCCTGCTTCTTCCTCTCCCGCTCCCCCTGCTTGTGTTCCCTCTCTCACTGGCTGTCTCTATCTCTGTCAAATAAATAAAATCTTTAAAAAAAAAAATAAATAAAACTGGTAGATAGGGGCGCCTGGGTGGCTCAGTCAGTGAAGCATCTGCCTTCGGCTCGGGTTGTGATCCCGGGGTCCTGGGATCGAGCCCTACATCGGGCTCTCCCCTGAGTGAGGAGCCTGCTTCTCCATCTCCCCTCCTCCTGACTCTCTCTCTCTCTCTCAAATTAATGAATAGAATCTTTAAAAATAAATTTTTAAAAAATAAATAAAACCAGTAGATAGCGTGAACTTGTCTCCATGTTGGATCGTCCACTCGCCCCTCTGGATAAATACACACTACCTCTCTCCGCTCTGCGCTGTACCTTCGGAGGATGACCTCTATAAAACCGTATCAGACAGTGTCTTCACCCACCGACTTCTAGTCAGGTTCCCTGTGGGAAACACACGTGCAGGATGCCAGGGTGGGAGGAAGGAGCCCCAGGCTTGCTCCCCTCCCCCTCCCGCCGTGGTCAGAGCTCCCTCCCCTGGCTCCACGGGGGCCGTGGCAGCCAGTTCCTGCAGCTGCTTGGCTTTGCGGCTTCACCAACCCTCGGAGGTGCCCTCAACTCTGAGCACATCTATAAATAATCCTCTCTTCAAACTTCCTTCAGTTACCCTTTCACCATGCCATGTGGCTGGTACGCTAACCAATTTACATGCCCACTAATAAGCTGTGACAATACTTATTTTTACCATACTTTTGGCAATATTGTCAAGTCAAATATTTTTTGAGATTTTACCCAAAAATTCCCCTTGTTTGTTTTTTCTGAGCACCAGTGCTGTTATTTATCTTTTATCACAACACTTCCTGTTGAACTTCAGTTCCCCCCCTTTTTTTTTTAAGATTTATTTATTTATTTGACAGAGAGAAAGAGCACGTGCAAGCGGGAGGGGCAGGGAGAGGGAGAGAGAATCCCAAGTGGACTCGTGTTGAGCGCAGAGCCTGACACGGGCTCAGTCCCACAGCCCCGGAGATCAGGACACGAGCCGAAACCAAGAGTCAGACACTCAACCGACTGTGCCACCCAGGCGCCCCTAAAGATTATACTTTTTTAAAATAATGTCTACACCCAACGCGGATTTCGCACTTACAGCCCAGAGATCAAGAGTCACAGACTCTACGGACTGAGCCAGCCAGGTGCCCATGAAGTTCAGTTTCTTCAAGGCCTTTGCATAGGTTCAGACTGCTATAACAATACCATAGACTGGGTAGCTTATAAAAGGTGGAAATTTGTTTCTCACGGACGTGGAGGGTGGGAAGCCCAAGATCAAGGTGCAGGCAGGTTGGTGTCTGGTGAGAACCCGTTCTGAATTCATGCGCATCCTCGCGTGGTGGGAGGGGCAGGGGAGCTCTCTGGGGAGCGTTGTTGTTGTTGTTGTTGTAAAGTAATCTGGGGCGCCTGGCTGACTCCACCAGAAGAGCATGTGACTCTTCATCTTGGGGTCGTGAGTTTGGGCCCTACGTTGGGTGTGGAGATTACTAAAAATAAATACTTTACCGAGAAAAGTATTCAGGGGCACCGGGGTATCTCAGTCAGTCTTGGTTCCAGGGTCTTAGGATTGAGCCCTGTGTCTGGCTCCCTGCTCAGCAGGGAGTCTACTTCTGCCTCTGCCCCCTCCTAGCTTATGTTCTCTTGCTCACTCTCTTAAAAAAAAAAAAAAATTCATATATCAAGAAAAAGAAAAAGTAAGTTCTATACCAACATGAGACTCAAACATGACCCCGAGATCAAGAGTCACATGCTCTACCAACTGAGCCAGCCAGGCGCCCCTCGGGTCTTTTTATAAGGGTACTAATCACATTCATGGGGACTCCATCCTCATGACCTAATCACCTCCCAAAAGCTGCACCTCCAAATACCATCACTTTGGGAATTAGGTTTCAACACATGAATTTTGGGGGATGCAAACATTCAGCCCATAGCCAATACAGATATTTATTTCTTCAGTATTATATTACTTCAATCTTTAGAGGGCCAATTAAGAATATAAGAAAATCCAGGGGCGCCTGGGTGGCACAGCGGTTAAGCGTCTGCCTTCGGCTCAGGGCGTGATCCCGGCGTTACGGGATCGAGCCCCACATCAGGCTCCTCTGCTGTAAGCCTGCTTCTTCCTCTCCCACTGCCCCTGCTTGTGTTCCCCCTCTCGCTGGCTGTCTCTATCTCTGTCGAATAAATAAAAAAAAAAAAAAAACTTAAAAAAAAGAATATAAGAAAATCCAACAAATTATATTAAGAATTATTGGAAACTTAATACTTCACTCCAAAATATATGCTATTAAGGAATCACTATAAATTTTGTTAGGTGTGATGATGATGCTGTTGGCATATTTTAAAAAAAGGAAAAGCCCCTTATCTTTAGAAAGTATTCCTATACTTATAAGTGAGATGATATGATATCTATCTAGATTTACTTTAAAATGCTCCAGAAGAAGAAAACACAGTGCAGGGAACACATGGAACAAGCTGGGAAATGTTGGTAATCGTTGAAAGTGGGTGGGGGGTAGGTGGTGTTTATTATACCCATTCTTTCCCCCTCTATACCCATTCATTATCTCTGCTGTCATGTTTATTTGAAAATTTCCAAAATAAGTAAACAAGCAAAACCAATGGCAACCAGAAACAAAAAGACAACTAAAAAATTCAAGTAGGGAGAGCATGGCTAACAAAATGCAGCAGGGGTGGGGGGGGGCTCACCTGCCCCGGACTGGCCCCCAGCATCCGCCAGGTCAGCCCTGCCCCACCCGGCGGTCATCAGGGTGACCCTCATTTTCAACAACCTTGGGAAGCAGTGGCTGTCCGCATATTACCTACCCGACTGTGAAGACCCACAACAGCAAACCATCAGGGAGACTTTCCATCTGGTACCGAAGAAAGATGAAAATGTTTGTAAACCTCCTAGAAGGAGGGCTATTAATTTGAGGATCTGACCACAAACTGACTTATGGACATTACACACAGCATTATATTTTGTCTTCCATGTGGATTCTTTAGAGAGCAAAGTTGGTATTTTAGATCTAATTCGGATATTCTTAGAAACATTTGACAAGTATTTTTGAAAATGTCTGAACTGGATTTAATTCTCCCTGTAGACAAGGTTGACAGTATTTTGCAGAAATGGTGCTGGGGGAATGGTATTGGAGACCGACACGAATGAGATTGTTATATATACTGATGCACAAAATACCCTGAAGACATCTGAGGCTGGCGTAGCAGGAGGTCCAGTACATGCTGATCCACTGTAAAGAATATGAATCTTGGGGGCTCCTGGGTGGCTCAGGTCATGATCTCAGGGTCCTGGGATCGAGCCCCGTATCGGGCTTCTTGCTCTTGCTCAGCGGGGAGCTGTTTCTCTCTCTCCCTCTGCCCTTCCCCCCTGCTCCTGCGTGCACTCTCTCTCTCTCAATATATAAAATCTTAAAAAAAAAAAAAAAAAAGATTATGAATCTTCCTGCAATCCCAAGAAATATTAACATTGATGACATAAGTATAAAAATGCCAAGCCAGGCTTCTCTTAGATAAAAAATTAGAAAAGCTAAAAAAAAAAAAAAAAAAAAAGACTATTCCCAGGTAAAATCCAGAGGGAAAGGTCATTTAAGGTTACATGCGTTGTTCACCAAAAATAGGGGAGACTGTTAATTTGTGCTCTTGAATTTAAGTCAAAGTACCATACAGAAGTTGTGTAACATTGAGTAATTCTGTGTGTTTTTGTTTCTCTTCTAATCTGTATTCCTGTGCCCATCAAAGGCCAGCCTCTCATACTGGCCACTACAGTATTTCAGAAAATGTTTCTTTAATTATGTACAACCCAAAATGTTGCTGTTTCGAATGGATTACAAGTGTAGCATTCTTTAATTCTTTCTGCTATTTGTCACAGTTGTTATTTAAAGAATCAAGCATGTATTGCATGAAAACATTATGACCTTTTTCTCTTGGCTAAAATAAGCACCAACGTAACTGGGGGAAAAAATGATCTATGATCTGGGTTCCCTTAAGTATGACTGTGAACATTTAATCATAACTTTTCAGTTGTGATTTTATGTTCACATATTTGAGTATCTCCCAATATTTGTTTACTTATTTATTTATTTATTTAGAGAGTGGGGGGAGGGGAAGAGGGAGAGAGAGAATCTTAGGCAGGCTCCACCCCCATCGAGGAAGTCAACGTGGAGCTCTGTCTCACGACCCTGAGAACGTGCCATGAGCCAAAATCAAGTCGGACGCTTAACCAACTGAGCCATCCAGGTGCACCTCTCCCAATTTTTAAAAGAAAAATTTCAAATGTATATGGCCTATCCACAGATTTCTCATATCCTCTTTATTTTGAAAAATCTTGTAAGTACATGAACATTGAAAGAATACCATTATGAAAGCCTGTGTGCGCATTACCTAGATTAAACAACTGTCAACAACTTGCCATGTTTATCTCGCCGCAGACACTTTGTATGCTTAACTGACCATGTGATAAGGTTCATGACACTTGCTCCTTCTGTTGCTTCCTCCTCCTCCTGGCCCTGCCCAGAACCCTTCACCAACTCCCCTTTCTGCTTGGCCCTTGAATACGGGCATTCTAAATGGCCCCAGCTCCATCCTTTATCTCAAATTAAGAACCAGGACATTTTGTCTCCTATTAAAGGCCTATCAGGCACCAGAAGATGGAGAGAAATTGCTTCCTGTGGGAGAACCCATGAGAATGTCTGGCTCGTGAGCTACTCACTGTTCCTTCCTTTTGACCTTCCAGTCCTATGTCTTCTGGCCTTTGCATGTTTATTGAAAAACTATACCTGGAACTATTCAGAGGAAGGGATGCAGGTAAAAAGCAAAAAATGATTTTGCCTGTTAGAGGTGTAGGGGAAAGATTTGGTGGAGATTAAAGCAGAATAAGTATCATCTTTCTCAATTATAAAGTTGCGGGATGTCATTTGTGCATGATGAAGTTCTGTCTCCCCCCCACCCCCACACATCATCTAAAGTTGACAATTATAAACGCCATTAACAGGTTAAATACACACAGTACACATGGATTTCTGGTCTTAACGCTTCACAGAGCTAATGAATCTGTTTCGCTTGAAAGGACTACATCTAATCCTCTTAGCATCGGAAGGGAAAAGCTTATTCAACTAACTCCCTCTATTACCTTGAGTGAGAGGTGAATGTTCCCTTCAGAACTTCTTTGCTGTTGAGGGGAAATGCTTTCAGTTATGCTGAGAAGAAAGCCTGGGCAGGGGTGAGGTGGACCTTGAGAATGGGAGAGCGAGCGAGAGCATTATACAGCGCTGACACATCAGATAAGGAACAAGGGAGGAGGCTAGCCACGTCCTTGAGTGGGGTGTTTTGTTTTAAATGGAGTAAGAAATTTGGATGTTTCAATGAACAAAGTGCAGAAGGTAAACTAGCATATGAGATGCCCCTTAATAAGCAAGGTATGTTTATTATTGGAAAAGACAAGTTTAAAAAAAAAGGAACTAGCTTAAAAAGCAAGATAGTTTCCTTTTTAATTTTCTATTATTTCCCAAATATGGTAAAACTGTGGCTGCTGCAGATTTAACAGAAGTAAAACAGCTGATGTTAATAGGAAGTCGCAACTGCATTGGTTTTGGTCTTGGTTGGCTTTTTAATTTTCCATTCCCTATTATGTATTGAATACTCTCAAATATCTAGATGAAGGATCTCATTCAGACCTTTTTAATTATAAAATAATCTTGACAGGGCTGCTTTCTTATGAATTCACTGAAACAATTAAGAGGAAGGAATAGTTTTGGGGCGCCTGGGTGGCACAGCAGTTGAGTGACTGCCTTCGGCTCAGGGCGTGATCCCGGCGTTATGGGATCGAGCCCCACATCAGGCTCCTCCGCTATGAGCCTGCTTCTTCCTCTCCCACTCCCCCTGCTTGTGTTCTCTCTCTCGCTGGCTGTCTCTATCTCTGTCGAATAAATAAATAAAATCTTTAAAAAAAAAAAAAAAGAGGAAGGAATAGTTTTAAAAGATATATATCCTGGGATTATAATATACTTTTAGTCTAAAGACTAAACTAATCATTAATCTTTTGTTATAAAATGGAAGCACCGTTGTAATAATTTATCTTGATTTGATTAGCAAAAGTCTAGCACAGGTGATGTCTGAAAAGAAGCTTAGAGTTCAGTTAATGGTAACGTACCCATGTTGGTCCCTCATACTGGCAGCTGTGTTACAGTAATGTGAGATGTTAACCTTGGGGGAAACTGGGTGAGAGTTATATGGGAAACCTGTATTATCTCTGTGAGTTTTTGTAAACATGAAAGTATTCTAAAATAAGTTTATCTTTTAAAAAAAGTTAACATATGATGTTGAGTAAAACAATGGATGTATGGATAATGATCTGCTCAGTATTATCCCAGTGATTACTATAATCATGAAAATTATACGTTAAAAAAGCTTGTTAATTATGGGGCGCCTGGGTGGCACAGTGGTTAAGCGTCTGCCTTGGGCTCAGGGCGTGATCCTGGCGTTCTGGGATCGAGCCCCACATCAGGCTCCTCCGCTGTGAGCCTGCTTCTTCCTCTCCCACTCCCCCTGCTTGTGTTCCCTCTCTCGCTGGCTGTCTCTATCTCTGTCAAATAAATAAATAAAATCTTTAAAAAAAAAAAAAGCTTGTTAATTAAATATTTGACATTTTCTAAGTAAAATCCATGTTAAAATATTCAGCTCAGCTTGTTGATTCTAAACTAACAAGGAGCCAATCAAACACAATCAGATTAAGAGCAGTTCTCTAATATTTTGGGGACTTAGGACATCAGAAATCCTGTCTTTTTTGTGGCTAAAATGAATTAGAGGAGGCCATTTGAACAAAGGAAGGCTATTATCTGCCAGTTCCTCCTGCATTTCTGGTTAATTTTGAAAGAAAAACAAAGAACTGCAGGGGATCGGATGACCACATGTTCCTTCTTTTTCCATTTTCTGGTATTTAGATATTCCTGAACTTAGGGCAATGGTAAGATCCCATTGAGATATAGGACTCTTTCAATAAATAATTCTGTATCTCTCATTGAGGATATCACATGCCTTCTCATTAAGTAAACAGACAGAACTACAGAACCTGTGTCCATTAGGATTCTCATTGGTCTCAGCTCAGTGTTTGACATTTAGTTTGATAGACCAGACAGTGGCCAAGAATGGCCCGCAGGCCACATCTGGGCTGTAGTCTTTTTTTTTTTTTTTTTTTACAGTCCATGAATTAAGAATGGTTTTTACTTTTTTTTTTTTTTTACATTTTTTAAATAATGAAAGAAAAAAAGACCAAAAGGAGAATATTTCATGACACATGAAATGAAATTCAAACTTCAGCATCTGTAAATGAAGTTTTGTTGGAATCCACCATAGCAGGATGGCTGCTTTCCTCCTGCAAAGGCAGAACTGAGTGGTTCTGACAGAGACTGCATGGCTTGCAAAGTCTAAACTATTTACTCTCTGAGCCTTTTGAGAAAAAGTTTGTCAGTCAGTTGGAGACAACTTCCCCCATGCACACACTCCTCCTCCTTGGTTTTTGGACCAGTGTTCTCATTTTTTGGCTTTCCAACTAAGTGCTAATGTGGGATTAAAGCAGCAATGGGGCAGGCTTGGTCTAGTGAGGAAAGGACTAAGAGTGTGTCTAACCAGGAGGGGCCTGGTTAGACACTAACAGGCAGGAAGGTAAGATGTCAGGCACCAGAAGAGTTAATATATGGCCGAAGAGGCTAGGCAGGCAGATAGAAAGGAGGTCCCATGTTAAGAGGTCGGCTGAGGAACAGGAGACATGAGGTGTGAGTGGTCTAGGCAGAGTCTAGAAGGTCAAGGTTTGCAGGAGCTGCATGCACAAGCAGGGTGGCACCAAACCCAAGATCTAATCTTAGGGCAAAGGGGATTGCCCCATTTTACACGGCTATCTGGGGTTGGACAGCCTTAGGTCCCAAACTACTAGTGACATTCAGAAGAATGTCTGTTTAAAAACACAGACCTGAGGGGCGCCTGGTTGGCTCAGCCAGTTGAGTGTCCAGCTCTTGATCTCAGCTCAGGTCTTGATCTCAGGGTGGTGAGTTCAGGCCCTTCGTTGGGCTCCACACTGGATGTGTAGCCTACTTAAAAACGCAGACCTGAGGGGATCTGCATCTTCATTCAGATTAAGTCCTTTGGTGGTTGCTGAGTACGAGATGCTGGATATTAGACTCTGCTACCAAATTTTCCTTAATATTTACTGGCACACACTACTGATTATAAGATGCTGGTCCTTGTATATCTCAGCAGGATAACCTTGAGCCGGAAGCTGGTCCTTCCTTCATGACTAGGCCATGTATCTAGTTCTGTATCAAAGTGAAAAGCCATCTTCTTACCAATCTCCCAAGCAAGAAAATCTCCCTTGTACATCACTGGAAGTTCCAAGCGCCTTTATCCCAATTCCCATTTGACTAGACAGAAAGTACATAGTGAACAATAAATAGGGAGAGGAAAAGTGACAGAAAGAGGAAGGTCATTTAAGTTGTGCTGATTCAATCATTCTTAATAGCCAGTGATAATAGAGCACTTAAAATTCATAAACCAAGTATTATGGAATAGAATTAGTGTATTTTAAAATGTAAAGATAAATACTAAAAAGAGCAGAAGGAGGGAAGCAGTGTTAATACCCTAATTTCAGCAGTGCTCATAGTAGGGAGTCATTCGTCCTGTCTGAAGAAATAGAGGATCATATGTAATATATAAATTTATATTTATAAAGGTATTGACTAGAACAAAAATACAGATAGGTATTTCTTTTTTCTTTTTATGGTTTTATTTATTTATTCGACAGAGAGAGAGACAGCCAGCGAGAGAGGGAACACAAGCAGGGGGAGTGGGAGAGGAAGAAGCAGGCTCATAGCAGAGGAGCCTGATGTGGGGCTCGATCCCATAACGCCGGGATCATGCCCTGAGCCGAAGGCAGACGCTTAACCGTTGTGCCACCCAGGCGCCCCCAGATAGGTATTTCTTTATACCTTATTAGGGAAAACGCCCACATACCCTATAGTCATACCCACACAAGAAAATAGAGTCCGTGGAGTGAAAGATTTAAAAAGTCATAAAAAACAAAACCAAAAACCCCAGAAAACATTTTACAAAATGTGCTGCAGAATTAAGGTCAAACGTTTATGTGTATAGGTTGGATTCACTGTGACAGACACTGTTACCTACCCTACAGCTACCCCCCACTTTTGTTTTGGGGGTATACCCACCCCTTGGGATAAGTCACTAGTGGCCAAGACTTTGTCAGTCTCCCTAACACCTAAGAGTAGCCAGGCCTGTGATCTGTTTGCTTGGCCAGTGAGAGTTGAGGGGACACCCACTGCAGGGCTATTGGGAAATAACATTTTTTCCACAATGGCTTTTACGCTGTTTTCTGCCTTTGAATGTAGCTGAGAGGTTGGGAGCCACGGGAGCCATTTTGAGTTCATGAATCAACCAGAAGAAAGACTGGCAGAGCAGAAGGAAGGAGCTGCACGCTGAGGCCACCGCTGAGCCGTTGAGTGCGCGCCAGCTACCAAACTGCAGAGTGACTCATATCTTTACTTCCAACGTTCATTTCTTTCTGCGTGCACCGAGGCCTCGGTTAATCTTTCTTAGCAGAATATTCCTCTGCAAAGCTTTTAGCCAGCTGCCCTTTGCAGACCACTTAGATCCTTCACTTGGAGCAGAGAATAGTTGATTTTGTACTAAAAATCTTCCTAGCAGAGACTCTTCCTGCCGTTGGAGTATATAAATGGCCCTCAGCTTGTGGGATGGAATTCCAGAGCACTGGAAATGGCAGTGCAATCACAGAAAATGGTTCAGGAAGGAGCTTCTTGAGGGCACATAAAGGTTGCATAGACTGCTCCCGACAGCCCTGAATTCTTTATTCTTATGAGTTCTTAAGCTCCGATAGTCATGGGGTGTTACAACTGCTTGAGGTCTCTTACTGATTTCTTATTGACTTCTATTAAACTCATAATCTCTCTAACAGACTCTTTCCTTCCCCAGGTCCCTCTTCTGTCCCTGACCCTCCCAGTCACTGACTTCCTAATCAGTCTCAAGCTCCCGCAATTATCTTAACCCCTAGTTCCCAAGATATCCACAGCCTCTTGCGCTCCCTCCTTCCTAAAACAAACCCATTCCTCCTGCTCCTGCCCATCCTACACCACCCTGGAGGACTTCCCTGCTTTCTCTCTTCTTCCCACTTCGTTGGCTCCTTCCCCGTTTAGCAGTGGGTCCTTGGATACTCCCTCGTCACTCCCACCGTGCTCTTTCTCCCCGGGGCCTCCCTGACCTCCTAAATGCTCCTCCCTCTCTGTCCAAAGTCTCAACCCACTGCATAGTTGGCAATCCGGTTTCTTTCCCCACAGCTACACTGAAACTGTTCTCTTAAAGGTCAACAATGACCTCTTTTTAGCTAAAT
Organism: Ursus americanus; assembly: GCF_024610735.1. Lineage (NCBI taxonomy): Eukaryota > Metazoa > Chordata > Mammalia > Carnivora > Ursidae > Ursus > Ursus americanus. The sequence continues at coordinate 4,033,019 of NC_142158.1, forward strand.
CCATTATTCTTTTCTGGTTTCTCAATCTCTTGACCTCTCTGGTGCATTAAAAAAAAAAAAAAAGATTTCTCCTACCTCAAATGCTCTCTTCTTGGCTTCCACATCCTTCTAGCTTGCCGTTCCTTCTCTGTATGGCTTCTCCCCCTCTTGCCCTCCCTCTACTGGATACTCTGTTTCCTCTGCCCCTGGGGCCCTAGGCTCTCTTCGCTCTTTCACTCCAAAATCCCGTCTTTCCTACAGTTGTTACCTTTCTGCCAGAAAGGCCTGTGCCCCTTGCTCACTTAGGGGGCTCCCGCCCTCACTGCACATAGTGCAGAAACTCTTGGCGAGCTAACTCGTACTGTAATTTGACGGTATCTGTCTTCCCAAACTCGCTCCTCCTTCCCATTGTCCAGCCTTGGGTCATGGCATGGCCATTTTCTTCGTCCGTATTAGTTTGACAGGGCTGCCATAGCAAAAACCCGCAGAAACAACAGAGACTGAAGGTGACTAACAACAGAAATTTACTTCCTTCCAGTTCTGGGGGCTGGAAGTCCAAGGTCAAGGTGCTGGCAGGTTTTGGTATCTCCTGCGGCCTCTCCTTGGCGTGCAGATGGCTGCCTTCTTGCTGGGTCCACACACATGCTAGTGTCTCTCCCTCCTCTTAGAAGGACACCAGTCACACTGCATTAGAGCCCACGCCAGTGACCTCATTTGACCTTAGTTAAGACTTGAGGGCCTTACCTCCAAGTGCAGGCACAATTTGGAGTACTGGAGGGAGGGCTTTAACACAGACATGCGGGGGGAATAATTGCATCCATTACAGCCCCCTCCCCGGCCAAAAAACTTTACTGTCCTCTTTACTTACCTCTGTCATCTACCCAGACGTTTGGTCTTCTGGACTTTTCCTATTAAATCTCTTTACCACCAGTCCAGTGCCATCATCAGGCCTGAATCTAGTATAAATTTCCCTGCCTAGTCTTTGTAAAGCCATCTATAATCTGATCCCCCTCATCTTTGCTTTTGGCATTTCTTAAAAAAGATTTACTTATTTATTCTAGAGAGAGAGCACACAAGCAGGGGGAGGGGCAGAGGGAGAGGGAAAGACAGAATCCTCAAGCAGACCCCCGCTGAATGCGGAGCCTGACGTGGAGCTCGATGGTTCAGTCTCACGACCCCGAGCTCATGACCTGAGCCGAAATCAAGAGTCACACAGGTGCCCCTCTTTGGCATTTTTATCAAAACCATTCATGTACGTAATAAAATAGAAGTGATAATATTAAAAAAAAAAATAGTCCTGTCCTAACCCCAGGCCCATTGCCCAGACGTAGGCTTCATGTAGTTTCCTTGATCTAGAATATGCTTGAGTAAATTACTTTCCACCATATTTCTTTTTTTTTTTTTGTTTTTGCCCTGCTGGTTACTCCATAATTCTAAATAGCAATATTATATAAGTATTTTTAAGTTGCATGTATTTTTTTATCTATTTAGACATCCTGCTCTTTATGAAAGATAAGAGTTAGGCTCAGAAACACTGCCCCCATATCATCTCGTCTCATTCTGCCTCCCAATTTTTGATAGCTGTAAATTTTTCGTCCTGAGCTTTATTCTTGCCATCAACATTTGAGAGTATTTCTTAATTCCTTACAAAGTAAAATGAGATTACTAGTGCCCTTGCTCTTCCATTTCTCTTTCTCCTTCCACTTTTCAACACTTTTTAAAGAATTTTTGGAGGGGCACCTGGCTAGCTCAGTTGCTTGGGCATCTGACTCTTGGTCTCAGCTTGGGGCTTGATCTTGGGGTCATGAGTTCAGGCCCTGCATTGGGCTCCATGCTGGGCACAGAGCCTACTTAAAAAAAAGAAAAAAAAGAATTTTTTTATGTGACAGTAATTTTATAATTTATTATTATTATTATTATTATTATTATTATTAAAGTAAATTCTATACCAACATGGGGCAAACTCACGGCCCTGAGATCAAGTCACACGCTCCACAGACAGTTTCTACCAGGTAGATCTGTAAGGTGACATTGTCAAGGATGATCACATTGACAATCTGTATTTAAGAGCTCTGTGTTTATGGGTTTATTCTGAAAGTGTGATGTCAATGCATAGGCCTTACATTATTATGACTACGTAAATATTGTTCACAGTACAGCCAAATGTTGTGCCAGGAGTAGATTTTTTCCTCTAAGATCCATTGTTAACCATCCCTCAACCGTTCAAAACACTGTGCTCTTAACGTCTGTACAAATACTTCCTCTTCTTTCATTCTATCAGTTGCTCAAAAATCTTGCCACATTTTGGTTTGCTTCACGTGTGGACATTTTGCTCTTAGCATTTCTAATTTTCTTTTACCTTATTAAGAGGTATGTTTGTTTCCTAGGATGACTATAACAAGTTATCCCAGACTAGGTGGTTTAATGCAGCATCAGTTTATTCTCCTACAATTCTGGAAGCTGGAAGCCAGAAATCACGGCTTCGGCAGGGCCATGCTGACTCTGGGCTCTGGGGAGACTCCTTTCTTCTTCCTAGCTTCTGGGGGCTCTGGTAGTCCTGGCATTCCTTGTCTTGCATCTTCAGTACTCCAGTCTCTGCTGCCCTCTTCACATGGCCTCCTTCCCTGTGACTGTGTGTCCTTTCCTCTTCTTAGAAGGACCACCCTAAATCCAGGATGCCTTCATCTACAGATCCTTAGCTAGTTATATCTGCAAAGACCCCATGCCCAAATAATGTCACATTTTGAGGTTCCATGCGGATGTGAATTTTAGGCGGGGTACTCTTCAACTCACGACAAGGGGAAAATATGATTGTCTCACTATATTATTAATATTTGGGGGGTGCCTGGGTGGCTAAGTCAGTTGGGTGTCCAACTCTTGGTTTTGGTTCAGGTCATGATTTCATGGATGGTGTGATCAGCCCTGCATTGGGCTCCATGCTCAGTGGGGAGTGTGCTTGAGATTCTCTCCCTCTGCCCCTTCCCCAGCTCACGCATGTGTGCTCTCTCTCTTTCAAGTAAATAAACATTTTTTTAAAATACACAGTAGCCAAAACATGGGAAGAGCCCAAATGTCCATTGACCGATGAATGGATAAAGAAGATTTAATACACACACACACACTGGAATATTACTCAGCCATCAAAAAGAATGAAATCTTGCCATTTTCAATGACATGGATGGAGCTAGAGGGTATTATATGCTTAGCGAAATAAGTCAGATAAAGACAAATACCATATGATTTCACTCATATATGGAATTTAAGAAACAAAACAGATGAACCTAGGGTAAGGGAAGGAAAAATAAAATAACATAAAAACAGAGGGGGAGGCAAACCATAAGAGACTCTTAACTGTAGCAAACAGACTGAGGATTGCTGGAGGGGAGGTGGGTGGGGGGATGAGGTAACTGGGTGATGGGCATTAAGGAGGACACGTGATGGAAGGAGTACTGGGTGTTATACGCAACTGATGGATCACTAAACTCTACCTCTGAAACTAATAATACACTATATGTTAACTAACTTGAATTTAAATGAAGTCAATAAATAAATAAATACATAAATACATACATAAAATAGATATTTTCTCCACTGTAATTTAAGGAAAGAGAGAATTATGATCCAAAACAAATCCAGGAGCTCAAACACTGTCATCACTGCTTTGTTGCTTCCTCTCCATGCTTTGCCTTTGTTCCCTTCTATGCCAGCTTCATGCTCAAGCAAGCTTACCTCCCATGCTGGCAAAGATAAGTTCCAGCATCTCTCCAGGCTCGGGTCTTCTTCACAGACTGTGATCCTAGCAAAAATAAAACTATTTTACTGACAGTTCCAGTAAAATACCCGAGGAAGTCTCTTAACGGACTTTGCTTGGTTCATGTCTGAACAATCACTGTGGCCCAGGGCATGAGGTGAGCTTAGTTGGCCAAACCTGGGTCACCTGCCCACCCCTAATGTTGAGAGGTAGGATGACCCTACCCCATTGATAAGAAAGGGATGGTGTCCTAAGAGATTCTGGGTAGGCAAAAAAAAAACACATGATTCCTTGCAAAGCTGAAAATAGCTTTATCAATAGCTTGATTGATAGTTCAGCTGCACATAAAATTCTAGGTTTATAATTTTCTTCCAGAATGTTGAAAGTAATATTTCATTGTTTTCTTTTATCCCTACATTTCAGAAAAATTTGAAAGTACAGAAAAAATTGAAAGAATTTAATATTGAACACCCATATATCTATCACTTAGATTCTATGATTAACATTATATTTGCTTTATTAAAATCCCTTTATCCATCCCTCTGTTCATCTATTGATCCCTCTTATTTTCTCAGAATTTCAAAGTCACAGACATCCCCGCCCTTTACTCCAGACCCTTCAGCATGCATATTTGTTTACGTTTTTTTCATTTGAGCTAAAATTTATAGACAGCAAAATGCAAAAATTTGAAGTGTACCAATCACTGAGTCTTGACACTGCAACCCAAACCCATATCAAGATACAGAACATTACATCTTCCCTCCTGTCCCTTCCCAGTAAATCCCTGCACCTGCCCCCCTGCAGAGGTAACCACTGTTCTCATTTTTTTCATCATCGATTCGCTACATCTGTTTAGGACTTCATGTAGATGGACTCAAACAGTAGTCACACTTTTGTGTAAGGATTCTTTCATTCAGCATCATGTTTTTGATAATCATCCGTGTTGTAGTCTCTATCCATTCCGTTGTATGACTGTACCACCGTTCATCCATTTTCCGCTGATGGACACACAGAGACTGTTTCCAGTTTCCAGCTATTGTGAGTGAAGCTGCTACACACATTCCTGCACACATCTTTTGGTAGGCAGTTTCCATTTTTCTTGGACAGATGGCTAGGAGTGGAGCTGTGAAGTCATAGAGTAGTTTCATTTTATGAGGACCTTCAGATCTTCTGCCAAAACAGTCTTCCTATTTTCTAGCCCTACCAACAAAGTATGAGAGTTCCGGTAGCTCCGCAACCCTTGCCAACATTCGTTGTCAGTCTTGCCAATTTCAGCCATATTGGTGAGTATGTAATGGTATTTCATTTTGATTTTAGCTTTTAATTCCTAATTTCTAATGATTTTGAGCAGTTTTTCATGTGTGATCCATGTATTTTCCTTTAGGTAGTATCTAATAAAATCTCTCTCATTTAAAAACATGGATTATCTAGAGCAGCTGGGTGGCTCAATCGGTTAAGCATCAGACTCTTGGTTTCAGCTCAGGTCATGATCTCAGGGTTGTGAATTCGAGCCCCACAGAGTCTGCTTGGGATTCTTTCCCCCTTCCTCTCCCTGTTCCTCTGCTCCTCCCCCCCAGTCACACGTACTCTCTAAATAAATAAATAAAACTTAAAAATAAATAAAAATAAAAACATGGATTATCTTTTTTGAATTATAGGGCTCTTTTTTTTTCTTGCAGGTTCTTTATTCTGGATTTTAGAACTTTGTCAAGTCTGTTTTGGAAATATTTTTTTCCCAATCTGTGATTTGACTACTCATTTTCTTAACAATGTCTTTCGATGAATAGAAGTTTTAAAATTGATGAATTTATGAATTCTTCTTTTTATGGCTTTTGCTTTCAGTGCCCTTCCTACCCCCAAGTCATGCAGATATATATTCTCCTGTGTTTTCTTCCATCTTTTTGTTGTAGTTATTATGTTTAGTTGAGATTTCATCTGAGTTTATATGTATGGTTTGAGGTAGGGCTCAGTATTTTTCTTTTTCCTCTATATGGATATCCATTTGTTTTAATACATTGAAGAAAATTTTTTGTGTTTTCTGATATCTAATAACTGCAGATAGCCTGTTGCCAGTCTGATTTTTATTCCTTTGAAGGTGACCTATTTCTTCCCTCTTTCAGTGCTTTCTGGAGCTTCTTTTTTCCTTAGTACATCTAGTATTATCCTGCTAATCTTTCAGTATCCTCTTTCAGTCTGAAGATTCATGGTATCTTAGCTTTGGTAGATTTCCTTCAGTGATTTCTTTTTTTTTTTTTTTTTTAAAGATTTTTTATTTATTCATTTGACAGAGAGAGACAGCCAGCGAGAGAGGGAACACAAGCAGGGGGAGTGGGAGAGGAAGAAGCAGGCTCCCAGCGGAGGAGCCTGATGTGGGGCTCAATCCCAGAACGCTGGGATCACGCCCTGAGCCGAAGCCAGACGCTTAACAACTGAGCCACCCAGGCGCCCCTCCTTCCGTGATTTCTATAATAACTTCTATCCTTGCATTTTCTCTGGGCTCTCTTTCTGGAACACGTATTGGTTGTGTCATGGACCTGGATCAGACCTCTAGTTCTTTTGTATTTTTTCTTTACTTTTTGTCTTTCTCTTTTTTTCTCATGTCATATTTCTACCTTTCTAGAAAAAAATTAAAGTTTGGCAAGCATATTTTTAATTTCTAAGTACTCTTTCTTGTTCTCTAATTGCTCCTTATTTATGGTATCTTGTTTTTAGTTTAGGTATTTATTGTATCTAGACTACCTCCAAAAATATTAGTTAGAGGTTTGGAAAATTATTTTTCTGTTACCCAAATTGGCCCTTGTGAGGTCATCCTTTACTTTTGCTTCTTCTGTTTTTTGTTTTGTTTTTTTCTTTTTTATGTAGCTGATTTCCCTCCTGTGCCCAGTGATGTGGGGGTGTTTTTTATATTTAAAAAAGAGAAAATAAGCTGATTTTTTTAAAGATGCGTTTCCTGTACTATTGCATATAGAGCTGTTTTCCTGCTAGTTAATTACCCAGAAAGCAGAAGAGGCTGACAGGAAGTTCTGTGTTCACGAGCAGAGCTTGCTACATAGGGAAGCTTCCTGTTACAATGAAAAAATGGGGATCCAGAGAGGAGGGCTTTGCTGGGCTGCTGCTACTCACCCCCCCAGCGTCAGCCCATCAGTATTATATAGAAGCTATTGTCTGCTGATTGTCCTTTTCTCATTTCTCATAGCTGTTATGACTTTATTCATTTCAAAAAATTGTATGCTGTTCTTTTTAATTGTGTTTTGTAAGGGAGGGGAGACAAATGGCTGCCATTTAGAACTAAAGCTTCATTCTCGCTTTACTAAATTATTTCCTGCTCTTTCTAAATGGGCGTCTTTCATTGAATTTGGGTTGATATCTTAACTCTCTCATGGATATGCCAGACTAGCACCCACCTTCAGTTATTGTGCTCCTTTTTCCAGAAACGTCCTTCTTCTCTTCCCTCTTCTCCCACCTTAACCTAGTGAAATTCTTCCCAACTTTTGAAGCGAACTTGAGCATATTCGTCCATGAATCCCGTCTATTTAATTCATCTTTCATTGGCCTCCCTTTTATTTTACTGTTATTCAACTCAATGCCTATTGTTCACAGTTCAGCTCTTAATTATACAGTCCAGCATTGCTCACTCTTATTTCAAATGTTTATTATTATGTTGGTAACTATTAAAAAGTCTTTGGGGACAAGAATTTATTTTTCTCTATCCTTCAAAACACATAGCAGAGTATACATATATAATAGGTATTCAATAAGTATTTGTAATTGGTTAACTTCTCTGCTATTTGCAGAAAGTAGATAATAGCTTATATTTCTTTCTGCTGCAAACAGTAAAACACTTATCTTTTAATTGAAAGCTGAATTAGGGATGCTCCATTTCAGGCAAAGGAAATGCTGATTTTTCTTCCCTAAGGAAAAAAAATTTAAGTTATTAAGTGTAAATGTCTGCTGAAAGCCAAATAGATCCACCAAAGTTGAAGCAATTGAAGTAAGAGTGGTTTGGGAGAAGCAAAACAGCAAAATGTGATTTAAAAGTAGACTTTATAGTTTTAAATTTCCATACCATTGCTAGCAATGTCATCTTTAGTTGAAAAGTGGTAGAATAAGAACAGATAATAAGAAATAATATGCTTCTGGGGACACCTGGGTGGTGGAGTTGTTTTGAGCGTCCAACTCTAGGTTTTGGCTCAGGTCGTGATCTTGGGGCTGTGGGATCTAGTCCCATTTTGGGCCCTGTGCTCAGCAGGGTGTCTGCTTGGGTTTCTCTCTTCTTCTCACTCTGCCACCCCCCCAAACCACGAGCTCACTCTCTCTCTCTCTAATAAACAAATCAAAGAAAGAAAGAAAGAAAGAAAGAAAGAAAGAAAGAAAGAAAAGGAAGAAAGAAAAAGAAAGAAAAGGAAGAAAGAAGAAAGCAAGCTTCTGGTAGTAATTACTACTGTTCACCAAATATATCTGCTTCCCTCTCTTCTGGGCACATGGTACGGTTATACTGCCTTGATCCAGTGAAGTTAGGGGTAGCCATGTGGCTTGCTTTGACCAAAAATGAGCATTGGAGTGATGTCACTTTCAAGTGGAAGTTTTCAAAGCCAGCGAGAGATTCGCCATATTCCTGTTCTCTGCTTCAGTGGTTGTGGAAGCATGCGGTATTCCACAATTCCAAATTCCTCAAAGTCTGTAATGAGCAGTCTCCCTGCAGACCTGTTTTGGAAATAGTGTGAGTGATAAACCTTTGTGTTTTAAGCCACGGAGTATAAATTATTGCTGTTCAGGGTCAGCAAACTCCCACCTGTGGGCCAGCTGCCTGTTGTGATGAGATCTGGTTGGAACCCACACATGCACATTTGCTTGTGTCTTGTCTATGGGTGCGTGCATGCTGCAACTGAACTGACTAATTACAACAGAGACCACATAGCCGCTAGCTGAAAATAGTTACTATTGCTCTTTAAGAAAAAGTGTGTTGACCTCTGGCCTAGTCTGTCCTAACTATGGTAGAACTGGAGGTCTTTGGTAAATTCCCTCATGTGGCTACTTTGTTTTGTACACAACACAGAAGATATTTACAGTAGCCAGCCTCCAAGATGGCACCAGTGACCCCCAGCTCTGAACACAAGGGGACTCATACCCTCGTGCACTTCCTTCCCACCCCGATAGAGCTGACTTGTGGAGGAGCAATTTGGGAGTCATGGAGGGTGACTTCCAAGTCTGGGTCATAAACGATGGTGTGGCTTCCATCTCTCTCTGAGATCACTCATTCTGGAACAAGCCACTACCATGTTCTGAGGGCACTCAGAAGTCCTACGGAGAAGCCCATGCGCTGAGAAGCCGAGCCTCCTGCCAGCAGTTATGTGAGTCAAGCCCTTGGATGATTGCAGCCTTGCCAGCGTCTTGATAGCAACCTTATGAGTGACTCCAAGCCCAAATGACCCAATTACGCTACTCCTGAATTCCTGACTCACAGAAATTATAAGATCATAAATGGTTTCTTTTTAAAGATTTTATTTATTCATTTAACAGAGAGAGAGAGACAGCCAGCGAGAGAGGGAACACAGGCAGGGGGAGTGGGAAAGGAAGAAGCAGGCTCCCAGTGGAGGAGCCCGACGTGGGGCTCGATCCCAGGACTCCGGGATCACGTCCTGAGGTGAAGGCAGACGCTTAACGACTGAGCCACCCAGGCGCCTCATAAATGTTTGTTGTTTTAAACCACTAAGTTTGGGGATGATTTGTTAGGCAGAAGTAGATGTTTAATGCACTGTTCAAATGAGAAAGGGCGCTAGTCCTCTATGCTTATACATAGTACATATTTGCACATGGACTTTTACACACACACATGCAGTGTTTTATTATTTTATTACTAGACAGAGAATTTGTGGACTTCGTAATTAGGGTCTACTTGTGTGAATATAGACAAGGTTCCCTTACCTGTGGAAGAAACTATTATACATGTATATATCTTTCCCATTTCCTTCTCAACACCTAATCTTTGTGGAATAGAAAGTGAGATGTTGTCTGAGAAGGAAGGAAAAAGAACTCCTAATATTACAGTATTTCTTGATATGGTAACTGCTCAAATTTGACTTAAGTTCTTTGTATGTAGGAATAGAGTGGAATGAATGGCGCAAACTCTTTGTGGTATTTTACCATTTTATTTCTAAGGTGATGATGCAAAAGTGTCAGAAGCCAGATTTTTCCAATTAACTACTATAACCTTTATATATGCATTAATTGAAATAGTTCATAATAACACCTGGAATTGGAGGAGGGACATATGGAATCCAGAAAGATCTTTTTTTTTTTTTAAAGATTTTATTTATTTATTTGACAGAGAGAGAGAGACAGCCAGCGAGAGAGGGAACACAGGCAGGGGGAGTGGGAGAGGAAGAAGCAGGCTCCCAGTGGAGGAGCCCGACGTGGGGCTCGATCCCAGGACTCCGGGATCATGTCCTGAGGTGAAGGCAGACGCTTAATGACTGAGCCACCCAGGCGCCCCATAAATGTTTGTTGTTTTAAACCACTAAGTTTGGGGATGATTTGTTAGGCAGAAGTAGATGTTTAATGCACTGTTCAAATGAGAAAGGGCGCTAGTCCTCTATGCTTATACATAGTACATATTTGCACATGAACTTTTACACACACACATGCAGTGTTTTATTATTTTATTACTAGACAGAGAATTTGTGGACTTCGTAATTAGGGTCTACTTGTGTGAATATAGACAAGGTTCCCTTACCTGTGGAAGAAACTATTATACATGTATATATCTTTCCCATTTCCTTCTCAACACCTAATCTTTGTGGAATAGAAAGTGAAATGTCTGAGAAGGAAGGAAAAAGAACTCCTAGTATTACAGTATTTCTTGATATGGTAACTGCTCAAATTTGACTTAAGTTCTTTGTATGTAGGAATAGAGTGGAATGAATGGCGCAAACTCTTTGTGGTATTTTACCATTTTATTTCTAAGGTGATGATGCAAAAGTGTCAGAAGCCAGATTTTTCCAATTAACTACTATAACCTTTATATATGCATTAATTGAAATAGTTCATAATAACACCTGGAATTGGAGGAGGGACATATGGAATCCAGAAAGATCTTTTTTTTTTTAAAGATTTTATTTATTTATTTGACAGAGAGAGAGAGACAGCCAGCGAGAGAGGGAACACAAGCAGGGGGAGTGGGAGAGGAAGAAGCAGGCTCCCAGCAGAGCATGGAGCCCAATGTGGGGCTCGATCCCAGGACCCTGGAATCAGGCCCTGAGCCGAAGGCAGATGCTTAATGACTGAGCCACCCAGGCGCACCCGGAAAGATCTTTGAAATGAAATTAAGCAATAATCAAGGGGCAAAAGTCAGCAGAAATGAGGATTAAAGGAAAACTAAATAAATTCCTTCTCAAATGGTATCAGCAGATTTGTCTGGATATCAGTTTGTATGTTTTTAACCCAACATATAAACAAGGGGGGCTAAGTAATATCTTTGGATAATACTGGTAGGCATAAAGCACGAGAAGTAGAAAATAAAAAAACAGAAGTTAGAGAGAGAGAAAGGAGTGAGGAAAGAAAAAAGGTTAAAAAATAAAGAAAATCCATGCTATGGTATGAGTATTCACATGCATATTCCTTGGATTCTCAGCCACGTTCCAAATTCGGGGACAATGCTGGTAACCTGGCCAAATCTCATTTTCCAAGCCTCTGTCTTGCTTTTGGCCTTCAGTAAACAAATAGTCCACTACGAGCCTGCAAACAAGTACTGACCTCCACAGGTTGGGCCCACATGCAGTTAGGCTCAGGCTAAAAGAGAATTAAAAATTAATTAAGAGTTAAGAAACTTGCCACCCCAGTAAAGTCCTCAAAACGTAGTTTCTTTTTATATCATTTTTTTTAAAGATTTTATTTATTTATTTGACAGAGATAGAGACAGCCAGCGAGAGAGGGAACACAAGCAGGGGGAGTGGGAGAGCAAGAGCAGGCTCCCAGCAGAGGAGCCCGATGTGGGGCTCGATCCCATAACGACGGGATCATGCCCTGAGCTGAAGGCAGGCGCTTAACCGCTGTGCCACCCAGGCGCCCCTTTTTATATCATTTTTGTTTAGTAAGCGTGTAACTCTATCGTGGATGGGAAGGCTGTATGTGCTGGAGTATATGCCACGAATAAGCCCTGTTGGACTGTGCAATTTTCTCAGCCCATATTATCATAGTTATCTTAGGTGATAAACCCATACAGTTGAAATTTGGAGACCAGGTCCCTGGTGCCGCTGCTTCTAGGATCAAACTGTAGAGTATCAGAAATAGTTCTCCAGGGCTGCATAGTTTAAGCATAAACTTGTCCTATATCGTGATTATTAAGCTTTGTATCATGAATATGACCAAAAGTCAAGACCATGTCTCATAAATTTAATAGCACTAATGAAGGGACAACATATTCGAGAATTCCTGAAAGATCTAGCATGCTTGCTGGTCATAAATATGAGGGGAGATGTTGAGAAAACCAGATTTTTTCTAAGACAAAAGAAGGTGTGTGCAGACAGCGTATATATTTTCTTAAAGATTTGATTCATTTATTTGAGAGAGAGAGCGAGCGAGGGAGCAGCAGAGGGAGAGGGAGAAGCAGACTCCCCACTGAGTAGGGAGCCCGATATGGGGCTCAAGCCCAGGACCCTGAGATCATGACCTGAGCTGAAGGCAGCCATTCAACCAACTGAGCCACCCAGGCGCCCCAACAACGTGTATTTTAAAGGTGAATTCTCTGGTTCTTTTTAGAAGAGTGAAGAACGATTGTTAAATACTTCATTGGCTTTCTTATTATCCTATATGTATGCTACGTAAGCATATGCTTGAGTAATCATTTCCTGACTCGAACTGAACCCAGAAGAGGTGGCTTACCTGGGGGTCAGGAGATTAGCCTTGGAGCCGTCTGGATTCAGGGAGGAAGCTAGCACAGAATCTTCATAAAGTGTTCTTTTATTAAAAGTGTAACCTGCGGTGGTACCCGCTTTCCAACTAAGAAAATGTTACACAGTGTATGTAATGGTGCAATTTAAATCCCCCAAGGGGAGATTAATCAGGTATTTTTAATCAAGGTGCCACCATCATCACTCCACAAATCCCACTGTTAGAAGCAGCCTAACTCAAAGAAGCCATTTCTAACGTGATTGAGTGCTTTTGCCATAATTCACAAAGGTAAATTTTAACTGAGTTCTATCTGACTTTTATCTGAATTTCATCAGAACATACGGTCATGGCTTTTTAAAAATGTATTTCTTTTGATTATCCTTCCCATTTTACAGCCCTTCCGAACAGTAGAGAAAATTGAGCTAGAAGTGTTTTCTTCCTCCAGGCACATTTCTGATATTTCTTGGCTCATCTCTCTGAGACCTGACACAGACCCACAGCACAGTGTCATAGGAGTCGTTCAGCTGTGACCAAGAATTTCCAATTCTGCTTCATAGTAGTTGAAATGGAAAACTTCATTCTTTACCTCAACATCTGCTCCGTCCTGTGTTTTCATGATTCATGATTGTAGTGCTGTAAAAACTTTTCAGTGGTTCCTTAGATAAGACACCACAAGCATAAGCAACAACAAAAGAGAAAATAGATAAATTGGAATTCATCAAACTTCCAAACTTTTGTGTTCCAAAGAACAGCACCAAGAAAGTGAAAACACAACCCACAGAATGGGATAAGATACTTAAAATCATATATCTGATAAGGGACTTACATGTAGAATAAAGAATTTTTATCCCTTAATAATAAAAAGATGACCCAACTAAAAAAATGGGCAAAATGTCTGAATAGAGGAAACAGCAGATGTTGGTGAGGATGTGGAGAAAGGGGACCTTTACACTGTTGGTGGGAATGCAAGCTGGTGCAGCCACTCTGGAAAACAGTATGGAGGTTCCTCAAGATGTTAAAAATAGAGCTACCCTATGACCCAGCAATTGCACTACTAGGTATTTACCCCAAAGATACAAATGTAGTGACCCAGAGGGCCATGTGCACCCCAATGTTTATAGCAGCAATGTCCACAATAGCCAAACTATGGAAAGAGCCCAGATGTCCATCGACAGATGAATGGATAAAGAGGATGTGGTTCATATATACACAATGGAATATTACTCAGCCATTAAAAAAATGAAATCTTGCCATTTGCAATGATGTGGATGGAACTAGAGGGTATTATGCTAAGCAGAATAAGTCAGAGAAAAGACAATTACCATATGATCTCACTGATATGTGGAATTTAAGAAACAAAACAGGATCATAGGGGAAGGGAGGGAAAAATAAAATAAGACGAAATCAGAGAGAGAGAGAGAAACTGTAAGAGACTCTTAATCACAGGAAACAAACTGAGAGTTGGTCGAGGGGAGGGGGTTGGGGGATGGGGTAACTGAGTGATGGACATTAAAGAGGGCATGTGATGGAATGAGCACTGGGTAGTATATAAGACTGATGGATCACAGACCTCTACCTCTGAAAGCAATAATACATTATATGTTAATTAATTGAATTTAAATTTAAAAAATTAAAAAAGAAATTTCTCCAAAGAAAATAGAAAAATGGCCAAAAGCACACGAAAGGATGCTTCACAGCCTTAATCTTCAGGGGAAGGCAAATCAAAACCACCATGAAATACCACTTCACATACACTAGGATAGCTAGAATCAAAAAGAGGGATAATAACAAGGATGTGGAGAAATTGCAGTCCCCATACACTGCTGGTAGGAATGTAAAATGGTGCCATCACTTTGGGAAACAGTCTGGCAGTTTCTCAAATAGTTAAAGATAGAGTTAACATTTGCCTCAGTAATTTCACTGCTAGGTCAATTCATTTCTCCCCGAAGAGAATTGGAAACATATGTCTCCACAAAAACTTTTTTTTTTTTAAAGATTTTATTTATTTATTCGACAGAGATAGAGACAGCCAGCGAGAGAGGGAACACAAGCAGGGGGAGTGGGAGAGGAAGAAGCAGGCTCATAGCAGAAGAGCCTGATGTGGGGCTCGATCCCATAACGCCGGGATCACGCCCTGAGCCGAAGGCAGACGCTTAACTGCTGTGCCACCCACGCACCCCCACAAAAACTTTTATACAAGTGCTCATAGTAATATTATTCTTCATAGCCAAAAACGAGGGGAAAAAAACCCTTAAATATCCATCAGCTGGTGAGTGGATAAACGAAAGATGATTTATCTGAAGAATATGAAAGCACTAATTGGAAAAGATATATGCACCCCTGTGTTCATGGCAGCATTGTTTGCAATAGCCAAGTTATGGAGGCAACCCCAAGTGACCATCCATAGATGAATGGATAAAGAAGATGTGGTGTTTGGGGTGCCTGGGGGGCTCAGTCGGTTGAGCGTCTGCCTTTGGCTCAGGTCATGATCCCGGGGTCCTGGGATCAAGTCCCACTTAGGGCTCCCTGCTCAGCAGGGAGTCTGCTTCTCCCTCTGCCCTTCCCCCTGCTGTGCTTTCTCTCTCTTTCTCTCTCTCGAATTAATTAATTAAAAAAGAAGATGTGGTGTATAGATATAGTAGAATACATTTCGGCCTTAGTAAAAAGGGAGGTAATCTACCATTGCGTGACATAGACGGACCTTGAGGGTATTGTGCTAAGTGAAATAAGTCAGATTGAAAAAGACAAATTCACTTACAAGTGAAATCATAACAACAAATGAACCAACAAAAGGAAAACAAACTCATAGATACAGAGAGCAGAGCGGTGGTTGCCAGTAGGGAAGGGGGTGGGGGGACTGGATGAAATGGGTAAAGGGGCTCAGCTGTATGGTGATGGGTAGTGACTAGACTTATGGTGGGATCACTTTGTAGTGTATACAAATATCGAATTACAATGTTGTATACCTGAAGCTTATATAATGTTATATACCAATTTGCCTCAATAAAAAATATGAAATATTGAGTGGTCTATTATTCAGCATTAAAATGGAATTAGGTACTAAAGCGTACTACAGCACAACATGAATGAACCATTATGCTTAGAAGCCAGTCACAAAAGAACACACATTGTGTGATTCCATTTATATGAAATATTAGAGAAGGCAAATCTGTGGAGACAGAACATAGACTAGTGCTGTCTAAGACTGAGGGTGAGGATGAAGGGGGGTACCTGCTAATGGGTACGGGGTTCCTTGTTTGGGTGATGAAAATGTCCTAAAACTGTGGTGATGATTGGACAACTCTGAAAATACTAAAAACCATGGAATTTTACTTTAAGTAGGTAAATTTTATGGTGTGTAAATTACACTTGTAATGTAGCTGTTGTTAAAAGAACTCTTCTATGGAGATGACATAGGTACAAATCAGGGCCAGACCAAGAAGCATGAACCAGGGACCTGTTGTCATGGGGAAGTGGTGCGCATGGTGGTGACCGAGGGCCGAGTAGCGGCATTGGCTCTGGAGTTGGGCGGGGGCAGGGCAGACTTGGGGCTTGGGCACCTTCTTCCAGGGAGGAGGCCCAGCGCAGCTGCTGTTGTGACCCAAGACCTTGATCCACATCCACAGATCGGAACATCGGTGTACCAGCCGTCCTCAGACACCGCACTGAGGACAGGTGAGGCAGCTGAGGCTTGGGGAGGTTATGAAGCTTGTCCAGAGTCACACAGCTTGTAAAGGACACAGCCAAGACTCAGCGCCAGCTTGTAAAAATTAAAATGCACACACCTTGGCAAAGTGTTAGGAGAAAGAAAGATGTTTACGTTCCAAAGGCCAGTCGTCCACATCAGTGGCAGAGAGATGAAGAAGGGGCTCATGCTGGAAAGTGTCGCTTCCCAGTGAAGGACTGTGGGCACGCAGAAGTCGATGAGTCAGAAGGAACGCGCATCAGCGAAGATGCCGTGGAAAGGTTGAAAGCTGAAAGGCAGGCCTTCCAAGGCTTCTTTGGAAAAACTGGAAAGAAAGCAGGGAAGGCAGTCCTGTGGGCATCAGCAGGTAGACTCAGATTGTGGATGAAAAAACAAAGACCTCACAGTTGAGCAGATAACACAGTTTCTTCCTGTGGCCCAGATAGGACCTTTGATAGAGGCTTCTCTGACATAAGTCGTGACGGCACCGCTGGGCGCTGGATCTGTCATTGCTTCCTGGCCATCAGGGACACGGGTGAAGGACTGAGCCACGCAGTCGGCTCTGCTTTTGCGCCTGTTTAGAACGGAAGCAGAACAGGAGAAGGAATATGGACTGACTGCTACTTATGATGCCAGTTATGAGAGTTCATTCCATGTCACAGCAGCCACCAAGCAAGCAGTAAGAGACGAGATTATGAAACAAACCCAAGATGCCAAGAAGGGGCCAGGAAGCAGAGAGTATCAGCTCCCCATGCTCACAGATCCCTAGTGCCTTCAGCACACCCTCCCAGGAGCCCTTCTCATCTGCCCCAAGGACCGAACCAGGGATGGGGTAGCGTTGCAATCTCCTGCCTTTCAAGCCACTCAGCCTTCCATGCGCCCGCTGCTCAGCTAGACCATACTGCTCTTGCAGCGCAGCAGTGCCGGTGTGTGAAACCAACCCTTGGGCTCAGACCCCCGAAGCTGCTAACAAGGGAACTGCAGCCACACATTCGGGGACGGAGTGGGGTCAGTGTTCCGGCGCCGCATCTCCTGGTCTCTCCCAGGTTAGTCGCAGACACACTCCCTCCGAGGCTGACCGCTGGTTAGAAGAGGGGTCCGAGAAAATCCAGGCTCAGCAGCCCCAGACCTCAGCTGTCCTTCTGCAGCCAGTTCTCCAGTCTCCTCCACTCACTGCCATGACCCTGCCAGCCTGCCTTTCCCAGGGAATGCATTGCTCACCTCTCAGCCCATGCCAGTGGGTGTGGTCCCACCCCTGCAGCCTGCCCTGTCCTATCCCGTGGCCAATGGGATGCCCTACCCAGCCCCGAAAGTGCCCGTGGTGGCCGTCACTCCCAGTTTGGCACTGCAGGCTACCCTCCGGCCGCCCACCCCCATCCATCTCCTGGCCCGGTCAAGCGGCAGACATTCCCTCAGTCTGAGACAAGCAGGGCTTCTGCTAGTCCCTTCTTGAAGCTGCCTGCTCAGCACCTCAACGGTTCTGTAGCTTTCAGTGGTGTAGACTATGGCAGGTGGTCCTCAGAGATAAGCACGTAGAGGTTCCTGCGGGCACCTGCCCAGTGGATCCTTTCAAAGCCCGGTGGCTGCATTAGAAAGCCAAGTTCAAGCAGCACACTCACCCCTCTCCCACCAGCCCTTTCTCCAGTGACTTACAGAAGACGTTCGAAATTGAGCTTTAAGCAGTCACTGTGGCTTCTGTATTTTGTCTGTACTTAGGCAAGGGCAGGCGCAGAGGTCAAAAGAGCAAAGGGAACTTTGTGTTCCCAATCAGTATACTTTTCACTAATACCAAAGCTCCCAAGGAGCATGTCCAGGCAGAGTTCCATGGGAGGTGATTTTGAGAAAAATGGAAAAAAAAGCCATTCCTAGAGAAGAGCTGTCTTGCAGTTAGGCTAAAGAAGTCAAAGAAATGTTGCCCTCTGTTCCCGTCTGACTCCTTGTAGCCCCTTACAAATTTCTGATAATAGAGAGCCCGAAGTATCTGAACAGGAATCTGTATTTAAAGCATATTTACTGGAATATAAAACAGTATGGGAAGCAAAATGATTTCCCTTTGTTTTTCAAGCCATTCACCCGCCACTCCTCAGTACCAGCCTGTCTTAGCGATCAAGAACATGGTGGCCTGTGCTTGGGCTGGGGACAGGAGGGAGGCAATGCAGAATTCCCAGGAGGGCACATCAGCAGCTGCCCAGCAGAGCTACATTTTAGGGGTAAAGTTGAGCTTTGAGTAGGAGTAAATATTATAAATATTTATCAAAAAAGCCAAAATATTTATTTTTATCCATTAAGAATATTTTAAATAGTTCTCAATATTAAAAAGTTGTAGGAGTTGTAAGTAATCTTGCCAAAGGTAAAAGGATTAGCTGTAAGATTTATCAGTGATGCCAACTGAAGTGGGGGGAAAGGCTGGGACTTGCAGATGGGGCCCCTAGCTTATTTGGTATCGTTCATTTTAAGTAGCACATTGCAGCAACAATCATGCGTATGACCAATAGAGCCACTAGGTTGTAGTTTTAAGAAAATCAGGGGCACATGGGTGGCGCAGTTGGTTGTGTGGGCACCTCTTGGTTTCTGCTCAGGTTGTGATCTCGGGGTGGTGAGATTGAGCCCATGTTGGGCTCCACACTCAGCATGGAGTCTGCTTGAGGTTCTTTCTCTGTCTCCCTCTGCCCCTCCCACTAGTGTGCTCTCTCTCTAAAATAAATCTTAAAAAAAAAAAAAAAGAAAGAAAAGAAAATCAAAGAGCAGTATTGTCCTGGTTTTAAACCCTGTGATGAAATTCTAGTGTCATTATTTTAAGAGGATCAATCTAAATAGACTCTATAGAGAATATGTATTTCCTTTTATACAGTGCAGCAGTTTCCTTCTGTTAATTCTCTACTTCGTTTTAACACTAAGGTGACAATGACAATCATATCAATAGACTGGAGTGCAGATTACTGGTGGTTTGTCATGTGAGTTTTGGTAGGTTTTGTTTTGCCCTTTATGTTTTGTCCCCACAAGTCTTGTGGACATGGAGATTCTAGTTTTATTAGCTGTGTGTGTGTTTGCCCCCCACTTGTGGAGAACAGAACATCCCTGCCAGTTGCAGCCACTGGACCTCTGGTAACGAGAGATCCCATCTCATTTTTACTTTTGAACGTTGGTCTTACAAGCAAATGTAAGGTATATGTATTTATACTGATGAGAATTTATCATCTGCTGTAACAGAAACAAATGTTTGTGGTAGGAAAAAAAAGACATGAACCAGTGTTAATTTTTTAAGTATCTTTTTTTAGTAACCAAATGTTATAAACTACCCTAAATCTTCAGTTGTGATAATCTACAATTATCATTAGTATGTGATTGTGAAAATCGGTCAGGGAAGCACTAACAAAATGTTAGCTTCATCTTTTCAAGGTCAGCAATAATTTGGAAACCGTTCTTCAGTTCTGTACAAGAATTTATATCGAAGGGTGGCTCCCAATTATTCTTTTGGCTCATGGGTGAAAAAAAAAAAGTTACTGCGGGTAATCTATTTTGATTTTCCCAAGTGAAGGGCAGTAATTTGAGGACCCAATAGACTTCTAAATTTCACCACAATGAGTAGTTCAGAAAGGAGCATAGCTTTACTACTGTCAAGTATTGACCTTTGCTGATTACTGACATATAACTGCGTTATCAGCACACCAGGGCTCTGAAAAATGGCACTCAGCGGTCTTTGGAGTCAAGGACGTGTGATTCAGCGAGCGGCAAACGTCCAACAGTACCCTCTTCATATTTTCCTAAGACGGTGAACCACATAGGGGACTTGGACAGAGGTCCTAGAGGATCCCAACAGAAACTGTCTCTTGACACAGGGAGTACGGATTCGCGGGGCAGGTGCAGCTGCCATTCTCCTAAGTCGCAACGGCCACGCTCGCTCCAACGGCGTCTTTGACCTTCCCCAGGGCTTGAGGCCCGCCCTCCCTGCTCGCGCACGTGGCGAGGTGGGGACAGAGCCACGTGGGACCAGTGGAAGACACTCTCCGCAGCAGCACGCTGCTTACACTCCAGGAACTGGAAGTCACTTGTCAGCTTGTTGCTACAAGATCCTGCGGTCGGTTAGAAATCAAGCGCAGACAGGTGACACGGAGATCTTCCCCCGACCTTCCAACACACACTTTTCGTTTTTCCGTCACCCCGCCCCCGCCTTCGCCGACTCTCCGCCTGCAGGCTCGGCTTGGTCTCCAGGCCAGCACTATCAGAGGGGCTGGCCAAAACCCCGGAAGAGCGATTCCATCCGGGTGCTTTGTCCTGGAGCGAGGAGGGCGTGGCTTTATGACGACTGCGGGGGAGGGGCGAGAAGCCAACTCAGGAGCTGGGACAGCCTGATGGAGGGGGGCGGTGGAAGTATGGGTTGTCCCTTGCCACGCCCCGTGGAAGCTCCATACTGCAGGAGAGGGGAGTCTCTAGCCTCAAACTCCCCTTTGAGGCGGGAATATCAACTAAGAAGTCTAACTTCAAAGACTCCCACTTTTCAAAGCTTCTTCAGACCCTCTCGCCCTGCCCTTCTTTCCTCTCTGCTTGAGACCCGGGAAACACTTTCCGCCTCCAGCCTTTCCCCCCCCATCGCCCGGCGCAGGTGGTGGCGGCCCGCACGGTGCGCAGCCGCAGAGGGTTCTGGGCGGTGCCGCTGAGGGGCGTGTGACGCAGCGGCCGTCGCTGCCATTTTAAGTTGTTTGTTCTTGCTTACCTTCTCAAACGCGACTCTGCCCCGGACCCGGGAGGCGCCCGAGGCCGCCGCGGTTTCCGCAGCCAGCGGTTGGGGGGAACGAGGCTGTGCCACCGCGGACGCTCACCCTCCGCTTCGGCTTTCCCCCTCCGGGTTTCCTCGACCTTCCTTCCTGAGAGCCGGAACCCGACCGTGGGGGGAAGAAAGACTCGAGAGCAGATGCTTGAACTGAAATAACTTTATTTTGGGGGGTTTGCTTCGCTGACAGACCCCTTAGCGCAGGGCTCCCCTCCCCTTCCTCCCCTCCCCCTCCGCCGCCAGTACCAATCCTATCCCTCTTTCTCCTCGTTTCTCCTCCTCCTCTCTCTCTCGCCTTCGCCGCCGCCTCCGCGTCCTTCCCTCCGCCGCCGCCCGGGGCGCCGAGCCAGACTATGGGTCCCAGGTGGGGGCTGAGCGGCGGCAGCAGCGCGGGCGGCCCGGTCACAGTGCGCACTGCAGCGGGGATGGAGGGGCTCAGTTGGCTGGTGGTTTTCTCTTGACATGGCTCCTGCCCGTGCTGCGAGCAGCGCCCCCGCCGCCGCCTCCTCTTCTGCCGCCGCCACCGCTCCGCCCGCAGGTTGCGGCTAGAGGGCCCGAACCCCGCCCGAGAGTCGGTCAGTGAGTCCCGGTCTCCGCGGGGACAGGGAGGGGATTTCCCCGTCACCCGCCCCCGCTGCCTCAGTTCCACCCCCTGCCCCTCGGGAAGCAAACTAATGACCCCACCCTAAACTATCCAAACTCGGGAAACATGGTCTGTTCAACGTGAGAGAGAGAGCGAGCTAATCCAGAATCCGGGAACTTCAGGGTTTTTTTTGGGGGGGGGTGGGCTGGGCGTACTTTCAAAAAGTAATTAATATTAACACAACTATTTTCTTTTTTTCCCACTGATCCTTCCCATTTACCCTCTCCCGCCTACTCTACCCGGGCGGGAATTGTTTCCACGATGAAATGAGTGAAAACCTGAGTGATCCTGTGTCTCCCGTGGTGCGAGTGAGTCGCTGCCGCTGAAGGCAAAGGGTGGGGGTGGGACCTGGGGGGTGGAAGGCAGGTGGTCCCTGGGCACTGCCTGGGATCTGGGAGAAGACCCGCCACCTTTGCCTCAGCAATGCTCGCAGGAAGATAAGTTGCACTCCCCACGATCTTGAACGGGGGCAGATTCCTAGGGAAGGCTCCCTTGGGGAATGTAGGACTCATTGCAGGGCTGGGGGTTTTGGGATCCCGGGCATTAATCAGGTCTAACCACAGAGCCGGAATAATTATTATATCGTATTATATACCCCCTTTCTCTCTGCCATCATGATTTTCCATGGCAGCAGCATTAGCAGCCGCCTGAGGGTGAAAATGTGGGTGATGGGGAAGTTGGTAATGACTCCGCTGTTTTTTCTCATGGCTCCTTTGGGCAACAGCTGTCCGCCCCCGGTATACACTGTAGTTGATTGCAGGGAAACCCTGTACCTCTCCCCTTCCTTCTCTACCGATTTTGCACTTTTCTCTTTGCTCACCACCAAGTGTAATCAATAACAAGCACTGACAATACATAGCAATAGTGAAATCTGAAATAACTTAAGAATTAATTAGGTACTACAGCCATGGATCTGGCTGGGTAAAATCCAATTGGATATTTCAGTTTCATTCACCTACCCTGTTTTGGGGGGTTTGGGGGCTTTTCTTTTCTCCCTTTTTCTTTGTAATTTTTTTTTTATTTTGGTATTTGGAAAGCAGGGATCATCACACTTCCCCTTCCCGTTCCTTCTCATAATACCTTCTCTAAAGAGGGGGGGAAAATCCGTATGGATTTGAAGGATTGGACTGGTGTCAGCTGTGTTTTATTGCACACCTAAATCCTGATAATAGGCTTTTCGTTCCCCCCCCCCAAAGCCTTTATTTTGGCGTTTAAGCCAGATGTGTTTTCCAATAAGTTAGTTCCAAGTATTTTCTCCTCTCTTTCTTTCCTTCCTCCCCTTCCTTTTCCCCATAACCCCAAACGTTATTGTCCAAACATGACTGGACAGCAGCTTTTGTTTCTTGACCCTGTAATATGACAGTCTGCTAATATTGCCAGAAGGTGCAGTTTTTGGGTTACAGTCGTGATTTTAGCTATTCAATCATATTAGCAGGAAAAAAATGACTTGTTTCTGTTGTACTTGAGTCTTAAGAAAAAGTGCCCATAGTTTAGTGACAATTTCCAAAGGCTTTAGTACCACCTGTATTTCAAAATGGGGGACCCAAACTCCCGGAAGAAACAAGCTCTGAACAGACTACGTGCTCAGCTTAGAAAGAAAAAAGAATCTCTAGCTGACCAGTTTGACTTCAAGATGTATATTGCCTTTGTATTCAAGGAGAAGGTAATTTAAAATTCTTAATGTGAATTAGCACAAGTGATTTTTGTAAGTGTATATTAAATTATTTGTTACCCGTAAATAACTGCATATTAGGTTAAAGAGTTGTTGACAAAAGTCTACGTGTGTGCTTTAACCTGCACCCTCCCGGGTAGTTCTTTGCATGTGTAGTTGCGGTCTGACTACGAATGGAAGGCTTGAGTACACCTTGATTTGGAAATACTTGCTAAAGCTCAGTAGGGTCCTTTTTAGGTAACCTGGGGTGAGCAACATTGTAAAACTCAATTATGTTTCACAAGAAATTTCATTTATGTGGAGTTACATAGAGAACATTATAGCTGAATTTAAAGATTGTCTGAAGTATGAAGTGGGATATTTGAAAGTGGTGAATTAGAATCAAAATGTTTATATGCTAAAAGTAAATAGTCTGTTCAACCTCATGCTAAGGGTTCCTTTCTTACAGTACATTTGATGAAATATAGTAACTAATTTTTAGGAACAGTTACATACTGAAATGGTTAATTTGTGTTTAGAAGTGCAATTTTTTAAAATTCAAAAGGACCTGAAGAGGAAATTTAAATTTTGAGGGGGCTGGCAGACATAATCAGAATTAATTCCACGGTTAAATAGCAAATAATGAGTTGTGAGTAGTCAAGGAGAAGATGATGAAAGCAGTATTTTTAAACGATGTCTGTTTGACGTGAGATTAGGTTATGAATATAAGGAAATGCTACTTTGAATTTTGCACTTAAGTTGTGAGCTAATTTCAGATTAGAAATATATTCTTAGTGGTATGTACTTAATGTTTGGAAGTTTATCCCACTCTTAACTCTTTTAGAGGTTATTAGTACAGGCATACCTTGGTTTTATTGTGCTTCACTTCATTGCACTCTGCATATTTTGGTTTTTACAAATGGAAGGTTCGTAGCAACCCTGGGTTAAGTAAGTCCATCAGTGTCATTTTCCAGCAGCATTTGCTCATTTCACGTCTATCCGCCACATTTTGGTAATTCTTGAAATGTTTTAGGTTTGCTTCTTATTAACGTATTTGGTATGGTGACCTATGATCAGTTATTACAACTTACTGAAATCATGATGGTTAACATTTTTTAGCATTATTTTTCAATTAAGATATATACATTGCTTTTTGGACATAATGCTTATTGCACACTTACTAGACTACAATGTAGTGTAAACATAATTTTTATATGCACTGGGAAACCAAAAAATTGATTCAGCTACCTATGATACTTGCTCTGTTGCTGTGGTCTGGAACTGAGCCCGCGATATCTCCAATGTATGCCTGTATTTAAGAATGCTCTTAGCAGCTCGAGTATAGTATTGTAAAGTGGTTTCAGAATGGTTTGTTTTGAAGTGATTATCCATCTCAAGATTGGGTAGTACCAGGATTTTACTTCTCCATTTTGTCTTGTTAATCTGTTGACTGCAGAATTGATATGATCAGGTTCTAATTGAAGATATTATAATGTAAGTTCACTTGAAATCCAAGATACAGGTGGTGAGATGAGTTCTTTATATTTAATATGTGAGATGCCCCAAGTTGTACTATCTAGTTCTTTCACACCATACAACCCTGTTTTTACTCTGTGAATGGACAGTACTCAGGCGATTGTCCTGAGTAGTTAATGAGTTTTACAACCTAAATTGATGAGCACTTGGTCACAACTAAATTTGAAGCTCAGTTTGGTAGACTTTTTTTGTTTCATATATTGACAGTTGTTATATAATATCTAAAAGGAGTAATGACCCTTTTAAGGAGTTAAAAATGTTTGTACATCTTTGTTTTTAAACTGCTGAGATTTTAATTTAGCTTATGTAGAATCAGTTAAATGAAAGTACATCAAGAGTAAATCACTTTTTTTAAACATTAGGTATTTCTCAGTGTTTAAGAAATATTGTTTAAAACAAGTTATCTGTTATTGATACCATAATACTATAAAACCATGCAGTAAAACATTCTGGTAATAGCCTATTTGTGTTAGTTGGGTAGTGGGGCTCAGGGAAATAATAGGATCCACCTATTTGAAAATCTGTACAAAAATTATCTGCATTAGTAATTTTGCTGAGTTAGAATAAAGGTACATGGCATTGTAATATGAACTGGGTGTTAAAAGACAATGTCCTACTGGTGGGTTAATACCTTTTTTTTCCTTTTAGAAGAAAAAATCAGCACTTTTTGAAGTGTCTGAGGTTATACCAGTTATGACAAATAATTACGAAGAAAATATCCTGAAAGGTGTGCGAGATTCCAGCTATTCCTTGGAAAGTTCCATAGAGCTTTTACAGAAGGATGTGGTACAGCTCCATGCTCCTCGATACCAGTCTATGAGAAGGGTAAGTTCTGTTTTTCAGTCTTGATTTGGAGGTTTTTGTGAGTTAAGCTTGCATTTTTTCCCCCTAAGTATGGGTAGTTAATATAGTCACGAGTCTCTTTAAAAGTTTACTTCAGGGGCACCTGGGTGGCTCAGTCTGTTAAGCGGCTGCCTTCAGTTCAGGTCTAAAATCTTTTTTTTAAAAAATGTTGACTTCAGATAAAACATGGATAACTTTTCCTATGTGGTATTATGGTGATAATGGTGTGTGTTATTGCTGGGAATAATGTTTTGTATTACTGTTATTAGATTTTTCTTTTTGGGGAGAGAACTAACATCATGCTCCTTATAAATAAGAAACAAGGTAGAAAGTATTATTGTTCCCAACCTTCTAAACTTCTGTAACTCTTTGGAAGTTAAAATGAACGTATTTAAACAAGAGATCCCAATAATTACTGGGGTTGGGGAAGGCTAGAGATAACCATGTACTGGTCTGAAAGAGGTTTATTGGCCTTTGAAAATTAATACACTGAACTCTGATAATAAGGAACAAGAATGAAAAAAAGTTTATAATCAAAATAGCATTTCAGCTGTAATAAGAATGTGAGTAATATTAGAAGTTTCAAGACACCTTTGCTTAAATATTAACTAGGTTCTGATTTTGAAGAACGGAAAAAAAATACACGGACTTCACAAGAAAAAAACATCAGCTTCAGTTGGAGTTTTTACCATGTGCTGATTAATTTAGGTTTTGGTGTGAGGAACATTGAACTGGGTGACTGTAGGTGGACTCTTACAAGATAAAAATTAGAATTAAGCCATGAGCTATTCAGATTATATACTCCTGTTACCTCTTGGAATATAAAATGATACATAGTAGGCCTTTTGTACTTGTAACATGTTTGTATAATCAAACCTATAATTTGTGACATAGCTTGTTATAGCTTTTTTTCTTTGAAAGTAATTTTTTTTTTTTTTTGATCCTTTTATAGGATGTAATTGGCTGTACTCAGGAGATGGATTTCATTCTTTGGCCTCGGAATGATATTGAAAAAATTGTCTGTCTCCTGTTTTCTAGGTGGAAGGAATCTGATGAGCCTTTTAGGCCTGTTCAGGTATTTTATTCTAAGTGTGGTGCGCTGAGTGAGTAAAAACTCCTGAAATAGGGCCTAACTTAAGAAATTGGAGGGGGAATATGCATTATTCTAATCAGTTTTACTTCAGAAGTTGCTCCCATCTGTTTGAATATTGTGATGCAAGAGGAGAACGCATTTGAGTGACAGAATCTCTTGAGAATGAGGTAGTCCTAACTACCCCAGTGTGTCTTTAAAATAATGGTGAGAGAAAATCTTTCAGGGTAGACATTTGTTGATTTGTAGAGGGACCTATGGATGAACTTGAGAAAGTCTCTCCCCTGCACCACACACACTCCTGAAATAATATACTTAACCATCTGGTTCTCAGAAGAATCTGATCTATGAAATGGGTTAAGAAACCCTTTTCCCAGGGGCACCTGTGTTCAGCCTAGGTTGTTAACACACACACACACACCCACACACACACACACACACCCACACACACACCCCTCCCCGGTCCTGGGATCTAGTCCTGAGTCGGCTTCTGACCCTCTCCCCCCAATTCTCTCATTCTCTCTCTTGCTCTCAAGTAAAAGCTTAAAAAAAGAGAGAGAGAAAGAAAGAAACCCTCTTCCAGGCTTCCAGGGGCATTTCAGTGGCTCAGTTGGTTAAGCTTCTGCTTCTCCCTCTCCCCCACTCATTCTCCCTTTCTCTCTGAAATAAATAAAATCTTTTAAAAAAATCATTTTCCAAAAGTAGATTTGTGTATAAAACTGTACAGGAGAGAAGTAAATCTGGTAGTGGTTCTTAAGTAATCTTCCTTGATATTGTGCTAACTTTAGACTTGTCACTTGATGTACTAGACAATTTCCAGTTTTTAAGAGCATTTGCCCAAGTGATATGATCCTAACTTTATTCATAGTACTTTTATATGCAGAGGAGAAAGTACAGTAATATCCACCAAAATGTTAGTTATGGTTAGTTCTAGGTCAGGTATAGCTAACTTTTTTTTATTGTGTATATATACATTTCATAACTCTACAATGATCATACTTTTGTTTACAATCAGAAACCTAAATAAAGACATTTAGACTAATTTTAAGCATACTAAACTACATATCAGAATGCCTATTTTAGGCTAATTGCTTAGAAATATGTAAGTTATTTAAAAAATTTTACATTCATCCATTACTATGAAGCATCTTTATGGTGCTTTTGTTTATGATAGGCAAATTGGTATACTTGTCTTTTCCCCATGGTAATGTTCTACACATCAGCTCAAATAAATTACCGTTCCTTTTTCTAAGATTAACTTGACAGAAGTAAGTTTCAAAGAATAAATATATAGCTTAAATATAGGTAAAAGTATTAACATATTTATGTTTGTATTCAGTGGACAATATCTGACTCACATGAACTTGCTGGAGAATGTAAGTTGGATATAAAAAGCAGGAAGACAGGAGTGGTAAGGCATGTTTATAGTTAACCAGAGCAGGTCTTGCACCTCAACTGTAACTGCTCTCCAGAAGCACTGTTAGGATTTTTATTATTATTTTTTTAACTCAGAAATTTCCATTGGAAAAATTTTGGTCCATTACTCATCGTATTTTTTAAAATTTCTAATACTCTATCTTTCTCTCTCAGACCTTATTTGAAATAGTTGTATTAAAATAGTCTTGTCTCAAGTTAAGTCCTACTTTTTGAAGTCATGGCTGTTTATTGACTGTTGCTTGTAACTAGGCTGTCTCCTGAATACTTTATATACATTTAATCTTCATTTTTATAAGAACTATGCAGATAGGAACCTCCTTTTGCAAAGGAAGAAACTGAGGCAGTTAGAGATTAGGTAAACAGCCCAAGATCATGCAGTTAAGTGGCAGTCAGGACATAAATCCTGTAGAGCTTATGCCCTTAATTCACTCCTATGCTGTATCATGAAAAACCTTAAATTATGGACTGAATATAAGCGCTAAGTAGGATAGAGTTGTAATATCGTGTAATTTTGGAGTTCAGCTATAGGAAACAAGTTCAGTGTAAAGATGAATTTACTTCCCTAGTAATTTAAAATAAATGAATATCCTGAATGAGAAGCTTTAAATATAAATAACTTCTTAAGGCAAATGAGAAAAGGAAACGTAAACTTAACTTGAAAACCTTTTTTTTTTTTTTTTTTTTTTTTTTGTCTTGAAGCACTTGAAAATCTGGATAGTGAGATTTAGTAGGAACCAGAGTAAAGGTGGCTTTTCAGTAACAAGTTCCTGCTATATTCAGAGTACTGTGAAGTGCTGGGAGGTGCTATTAGAATCTCTTCTTTCTCTTTACCCCTAAATGCTCTTGCTGCAGGTTAGTTCTTCATAGTATTCACATATTTCGTTACTTCTGGGCATTGCCTTCATGCCACTTATTAGAGAGGTTTTTTTGTAGTGTGGACTGTTCCTTCCCAAATCTTTGTATATTCAATAGGGAGACAGTGAATGAGTGGGGAGCCGGGGCGGAGAGTGAAGGACAAGTAAACTCACCGATGAGCGTGGAGCCTGATGCTGGGGCTGGATCCCAGGACTCTGAGATCATGATCTGAGCCGAAGTTAGATGCTTAGCTGACAGAGCCACACGGGTGCCCCATGCAGTATTCTGATTTTGACACATTAGTATTTATGTTGGTCTTGTTCCAGGAATGGCATTTCCCAAATTACCTTTTATTAGTGCTTTCCCCAGGGAAAATTACTGTCCTCTTTCAAGGCCCAGTTCAGAATCACCTGCTAATACTGCCCGTAGTGTCCACTGTGTTAGTTATTTCTCTCTCCTTCACATAGCGCTTTGAAGATAAGAACCCATTTTAGGGTTTTACAAATAACGACATCTTATTCTAGAAAAGATCTGAAGCAGGTTAGGTTTTATATTTGCATGTGCTTTGTCCTTTGAGCAGTATAAGAGCCCCTTAAGGGTGGGATAACCTTATTCATATTTTTTGGTATTTAATAACATTCTTTTCCTATATGGAGTGCAGTAAATATTTGAATTTGTGTAGAGGTACAATTGAATATCATATTCATACGGTCGTATGTAGCATATCATCTTAGGTTATGGGTGCTAAAATTCTAGATAGCAGGAACGGATGATTTTTCCATGGTAGTATTTCCTATAGTCTTTGACATAATGGGAGAATAAAAACTGTTTGAATCAAGTGGACTAACAATCTTTCTTCTTTTTTTTTATTTTTTAAAAATAATTCTGCATTATCTAAATACGAGATTGTTTAAGGTTTCTGTTTCTTGAATTCTCCATTAGCCTAGTCATTTCACCCGGCATTTGGTCTCCACAGACATTTTGTGGGAGTATCGAGTTGATCTTTCTCATGTTAGAAGAGTAAAAGAATGTCCTGATTTGGTAATAGTTCTTCATAACTTAAAATTTTTTTAATCTGAAAAAATTGTGCATAACATTTTTAAAAATTTCGAGGGGTTCATATATCCTCAAGCCCATCTGTGTGAGGACTGGAACTATATTTCAGGTGTGGGCTTTGTATTTCATTTAATCCTCTTAACTGTTCTGATGGGTTAGAGCCTATTTATTTTACAGGAGAGGAAGCTGAAGTTTAGAAAAGTTAGGGGATATATACAAGGTCACATAAGTAGTGAGATGTGCAGCTGAGATTGGAATATATTTCTTGGCAAAAGCTATCCATAGCGTGTATTCTTTGTAAATAGAAAGGAGGGAGTTATCCTTGCGCATAAAGAACTAAGTTGGGAATCTTGAGACAAATAAGTTTGAAAAATCTCGTTTTAGGGGCATCTGGGTGGCTCAGTTGGGTAATCACCAGACTCTGTTTCGGCTCAGGTCATGATCTCAGGGTCTTGAGATTGGACTCAGCTCAGCGGGGGGGTCTGAGATATTTTCTCTCCCTCTTCCATCCTATGTTCTCTCTCTGTCTCCCTCTCTAAAAAGAATGAAAGAAAATTTCGTTTTATAGAATTTGGCCTAAAATCATTGAGAATTAGGATCTAGTCACTCTGATGCAGTTTTTCTTGAAGGTCAAGTTCTATAATGGAGTGCTATCCACTAGAACTTTCTGTGGTGAAGAAATACATCTCAGTAGACTGTTCAGAATGGTGGCCGCTGGGCACATGGGATTATTGAGCATTTGAAATGTAGCTGGAGTTACTGGAGAACTGAATTTTAAATTGCATTTAATGAATTAAATTTAAGTAGGCACGATTGGCTCTGCCATATTGGATAGCATATGGATGCAATAGATGTTTCAGGTAGGGTGACATCTTTGTAGTTACATGTAAATGTATTTCTTCATTAGGCCAAATTTGAGTTTCATCACGGTGACTATGAAAAACAGTTTCTGCATGTACTGAGCCGCAAGGACAAGACTGGAATTGTTGTCAACAATCCTAACCAGTCCGTGTTTCTCTTCATTGACAGACAGCACTTGCAGGTAAGCTTTGTTTGTTTAACTACTTAACAGCTCATTTAAAAAGCTAATTTGTTAGGAAACTATTTTCTATGTATGTTAATTAATTCTGTTTTGCCACTTCAGCACTGCATTATTTTTGAAGTTATTTAAAAATCAAACAGTTAATCCTGGGCCTCACCCTAGAACATGCTTCCCAAATTTGCTGCATAGTACAACTACCTGGGAGCCTTTAAAAGTCATGATTCCAGTGTGCAGTAGCGTTTAAGAAACGTTCCTGTAGAGCTTTTCTGTGTCAAGTATGGTCAACATCGTAAGATTCTTCAGTATGTAGAATTTCTTGCCCTACTCCAGTCCTACTTGGTCAGAGAATCTGTGTTTCGAACAACATCCTTAGATGAGTAGTAACACATTCTGTTTTGAGAAGCTTTGGCCCTAGACCTTTAAAAAAAAAAAATCTAAAAGGATGAAATATATCTGTATTTAAAAGATCCGTATGTGTTTTAGAGAGGCACTTCCAATTTAAGCAATCCAGGTATTCCAAATTATTTTTTATTCTCTAGAACATTATTTTCATCAACCTAAACCTGAATATCCTCACTTGGAATTTATAATACATACCTTGTTATTTAACCTTTAAAAATAGCATCATTTTAATTACCATTCATTCACCAAAGGAGTGCCAACTTACTATGTGCCAGGCGCTGTACAACGGTGAACAAGACAGAAATTCTGTCCGTGTGGATTCCTACTCCATTGTAGGGGAGGCAGTAGGGCAGAACGGTATGCAGTCGGTGAGTGCTCAGAGGAAGTGGGTGCGGGTGTCTAAGCTGTTGGGTATGAACTCTGATGCAAAGGAGGCCTCTCTGAGAAGGCGGTTTAAGTAAAGACTTTTAGAAAAGTATTTGTGATACTAATTTTGCTTTTTTTTTTTTTTTTTTAAGATTTTATTTATTTATTTGGGAGAAAGCAGGAACAGGGAGGGGGCAGAGGGAGAGAGAGAAACAGACTCCCCACTGAGCCAGGAGCCTGAGATGGGGTTTGATCCCAGGACCCTGAGATGATGACCTGAGCCAAAGGCAGACACTTAACTGACTGAGCCACCCAGGCACCCCTAATTTTGCATTTTAGAGCATGGGTTTATTTTTACTTAGAGTCTGCAAGGTAGTAAAAAATACAAAGGTGAGGGGCGCCTGGGTGGCGCGGTCGTTAAGCGTCTGCCTTTGGCTCAGGGCGTGATCCCGGCGTTGTGGGATCGAGCCCCACATCAGGCTCCTCCGCTATGAGCCTGCTTCTTCCTCTCCCACTCCCCCTCCTTGTGTTCCCTCTCTCGCTGGCTATCTCTCTCTCCGTCAAATAAATAAATAAATAATCTTAAAAAAAAAAAAAAAAAAGGTGAATCATACTGTTGTGTTCAAGAAAAAAAAAAGGTGAATCATACTGTTGTGTTCAAGGAGCTCAAGACCACTTCGCAAGATTACACATTGACTTTGTATCTTGTAAGAAAGTGTTAAGTAAATGTGGTATTATATGTACAAATAAGAGCTTTGGGAATTAAGAAGAAAGTTGATTTTAGTGGAGGCACCCCGTAAAACAGGAAAACTATGACTTGGTTGGGTTTTGGAGGTTTTCTTTTCCATTTTGTCTTTACCTTAGCTCTCCTATGGTGGATTTTTAAGTTGCCTCATTTTTCATTTTTAACTACTTGTGTCTTTAATTAATTTATTGTGATAATAGTATATAGCAGGCTCTTGACTCATAGGATGGAATCTACAACAGAGACTTTTAGTCTTAGAAGATTTAATAATGACTATATACTAATGTAGAAACGTCATTTTCCTACAAATATATAGATCAGTAATATATAGAAGTGACTGGTGACTTGAAGGAGTTACTTTGTTAAATAAGTAAGTTGTCTCCTGTTTTATATCAATGTCAGATGTTTTCTGTGGTTTATGAAACAAATAACTTAAATCTTTTAATGAAAAGAAAATTGTAAGCTCATAAACTAAATTTGGGTTTAGGTAGGTGACCAGCGGTCAGTCTGTCTGGAAGGCCCTGGTTTTTGTGCTGAAAGTCCCAAGTCCTAGAAACCTCAATCCTCATGGCAAAGTGGGATGGCTGGTATCACCCTCATTGTAGATGCATTTGGTCTTCAGTGCTCTTAGGTCCCCCTTCTTTCAGGATCTGTTCTTGATCTTCCTAAACAGGAGATGTGTTGCCATATTTGCACTATATAGAAGAATGAGGGAACTGATAGGAGAGTGGCCAACACAGGGCCTATTATGTACGAGATGCAAAGAGCTTTACAAGTAGCTCAGTTAATCCTTACAACGATCCTGTGGGGGTAGGTCTTACTACTGCCGTTTTATAGGTGAGGAAATCAGGAAACTCAAGAACTTGACTAGCAGAGGGGCGCCTGGGTGGCACAGCGGTTAAGCGCCTGCCTTCGGCTCAGGGCGTGATCCTGGCATTATGGGATCGAGCCCCACATCAGGCTCTTCCGCTATGAGCCTGCTTCTTCCTCTCCCACTCCCCCTGCTTGTGTTCCCTCTCTCGCTGGCTGTCTCTATCTCTGTCAAATAAATAAATAAAATCTTTAAAAAAAAAAAGATCATCTAGCAGAGATCTTGTGTCCTTTATCATAACCTAAGATGTATAAAAAAGCTAGACCAAATGATAATTTTGGATGGGCAAGTGGTAGAGAGGCACATTCCTGGAGTCTGGATTCTAATCCACATGCAGCCATCTACTGGCTATGAAATCTCAGACCAGTAACTTCTGTGAACGCATGTTCTTTGTTGAGCAAACGATATAAGGTTGTTGTAACATTGAAAATGAAAAAAAATATGTGCATAATGTAAAGGTTCATTACGTATATAGACTGCTTTTGCCTTTTTTTAAGAGGTGCTGTTATGAAAAGAAGGACTTTAAAGGCGGGTCTGGGGGTAGCTTCCATCTTCATTTACTAGCAGTGATGATTTGTGAAGGCACCTAGCACATTTTGCCATAAGTCAGAGGTGAAATAGTAATAGTAATGGTAATACCTTCTCTTTCTTCCAGTCCTTCACCCCAGGTTATGCTTCAGTCTATCTTTTCCCTCACTTCGACTCTGACTACATTTGTTGTCTTTTGTGTATACAAACAGGACTTCACACCTCTATGTAGATCCTGTCTCTGTGAAATGCCTTTAAGCTTACTTTCCATCAGCAAGTTGTCCATGCTTGACTTTCCAGACTTTACATTTTTGTTTTGAATAAATTCTTTAAACATTTATTTAGTTTATAATCATGTTTATTCTTTCTGTATTTTATATGGCAAGGTTTTGTCTTCCTGACGAGACTGAGGTTGCTGTGGGTACAGACCATAATTTATTCCCTTACTCCATATGCTTGTTACTGTGTCCATAAGTGCTTAATGTAATTGTGGGAGATTGACTTCATGTGACAATTGAGCAGTTATGATAAAGCCTTACTAAGATTATTAAAATTATTCCCCTTTCAGACTCCAAAAAACAAAGCTACAATCTTCAAGTTATGCAGCATCTGCCTCTACCTGCCGCAGGAACAGCTTACCCACTGGGCAGTTGGCACCATAGAGGACCACCTCCATCCTTACATGCCAGAGTAGAGTGCTGACCAGCAAAATGGACAAGATCGGAGAGTGCAGCAGCATTTTTTTTTCTTGTTTTCTTACACTTATTCTTTCAGAGTTTAAAGAAAATGGACTCATGCACAGAACACTATGCATTTTGAAACTTGTTCATCCTGGATTTTTTTTTTTTTTTTTCAATTATTTGTGTCTCAGAACTTAAAAAAAATTAGGTGTCTTCTGCACGGACTGTGTGAAAGAAGATGCTTTGCATATTTGCTGCACTGCATCAGCATCTTACTAAAAATGTGAAATGAAAGGACTATTGTACACTGAAATGCTTAAATGTATCTGAAAGCACAAGGTGATACTCATTTTTGATGGTCTTTCCATTTGTGCTGGTTTTTGCCTCTTTGACATCTGCCATCAGTATTTAGAGGGTGAGAAGTGAATGTAAAAGGTATAAATAACATTTAAAAAAACTTAATAGCTTTGCTGTAATCACCGTTGTTCCAGAGCACTGTCAGATTCATTCTAATGACCAGAAGTGGTTGTTTAAAAAAATATATATATAGATACACAACCACGGGAAAGAAATCTTAAATGAAAGAAAAAGCATCTCATTGTAGGCATTCTTGCCTCATGTTTTACTGGGCCATGTTTGTTTCCTGGTACTCATAAATGTGTGTATTTTATTTCTAGATCTCTTTCCCCAAGTTGTCGTTATAAGAGTATTCTGCTGAATGTGGATACAGTTTATACACATTAAAGCAGATCTGGAGTCTGAAGTAGCTAAAGCAGCTATAAAACTGAGAAATACATTCATAGCTGCAGAAACCATGATAGGTAGCGGACTTTCCTTTTTGGTTTTTGTTTTTTGGTTTTAAAGAGAAGAGATTCTTACTACAAAGAAAGAAAATCCAGTGAATTGTGCAGAAATACTGGTTTCTACACCATCCTAAAGGAAAACTTATGAGGGTTTTTTGGAGTAGAAAAAAGTTACTAAAGTTGGGATCTTAAATTGTTTAAAAACCATTGAGTGTCAAAGCTCTAAAAGCAGAACTCATTTTGTGCAATGAACATAAGGAAAGACTACTGTATAGTTTTTTGTTGTTTTTTTCTTTTTAATGAAGAAAAGCTTTGCTTAAGGGTTGCATACTTTTATGGAGTAAATCTGAATGATCCTACTCCTTTGGAGTAAAACTTAGTGCTTACTGGTTTCCAATTGTATTTAGCTTCTGGTTGGAATTTGAAAAAATGAAAACCTAAATAAAATAGGTGAAAGTTCCCTGACTATTCAGGTGAATACACAAAACTTGAAGTGGTAATTTTTTTTTCCAAGTCAATGGGTAAGATGTTACTGATGACCTTGGGGGTGGTTTTACAGTCCATAGTTAAATGGCAAATTCAGAAGGACAAAAAATGGCAGATGGGTTTGTAATTTCAGGAATAGGAATCAAAGACATTTTGTCAGCCTTAACAGTTACCAGGTTGGCTTTGTTCCTTGCCTCATTGTAAAGAAAAATAGATTTTAAAGTAGGCTGTATACCCAGTGTGGGGCTCAAATCATGACCCCAAGATTAAGAGTCACAGGCTTCACTGACTGAGCCAGCCAGGTGCCCCAGAAAAGTATTCTTTATTTCAAAATGCTTTCACATGTTTTCTCATCAGTTGAAAATGAGAACCTATTTGAACCAATGCCTTTGAATGTTAACCATGGGCAGGTCCTGTTCAAAGCTCTGGCCTTAGAACCCTGAGTGGAAAGAGCTACAGAGGTTTAGTAACTTGCCCAAGCTCACATCCAGAGTAGGGAAGGATTTAAGACCAGGCTGGCTGGCTCTAGAATCCAAGCTCTTAACTGTTTTACTATATTGAATTATATTGAATTACACTTGCTATAGTTATTAAGTCAGGCATTTCAGCAGCCCTTGGTTTTTACGTTTTTATTTCAGAATAAATTTAGAAAAGTCGTAAGTAACAGAAAACTCCTGTATAACCTTTGCCCACGTCTTAGCCACATTTTTTTGCAGTTCTTTGACACATCTCTTCTGATTCATTTGAGAGTTTGGTACATACACCATGCATATATCTTTACTCCTTATCCCCTAGTACTTAGAATATGTCCCAAGTACAAGGATATTCTTGCATAACCACAGTAAAGTCACCAAATTCAGGAAATTAACACTGATATACCTTAATCTAGCGTCCATATTCCAGTTTTGTTAATCGTCCTAATATCCTCAGGTCCTGTCCTAATACCCTGTGTTTTTTAATCCCCTACGGTTCACTACAAGGCCCTTGCATTTAGCTGTCAAATCTCTAGTGTCTCATCTGGCCTTTAATGACCTTGACATTTTTGAAGAGTAGGCTAATGTTTTAAAATAGTGTTCCCCATTTTGCATTTGAATGATGTTCTTCATGGTTAAATTTGGGATTGTGCACTCTGGCCAGTACCCAATTCAAGTGACCTCACTCCCTTCTCCAGTTAATATCCAAAAATGTACTGTCACTTTGCTCTTGGTTAATGTTAATTTTGATTGGTCAAGGTGGTGTCCTGTTTTCTGCATTGTGTAGTTAACTGTTTTTCTCCTTGCAACTAAGAAGCAATCTGGGGAACATGGACGTGCCCTTGCTCTTCATCAGGAGCACCACTGATGAATTTGATTTTTGCTGTAACCAGTCTTTACCATGATAGGTGCAAAATGGTAGCATCTACTCCTCCCCTCCACATTTAGCAGCATTCTATCATAAGGAGCCGCCTTCCTGTCTCTGCCACATATTATCTACCTAAATGAAAAGGACGCAACAATTCCCTTTTTCTCAGTGCTGCAGTTTGCATCCTCTCAAACCATTTTCTTGAACATTTGCTTACTTTCAAGCACAAGGTATGTTAACATCAATTTCCCTATCCCAGCCTCCCAGTCCTGAAATCAGCTATTTTCTCCAAGAAGTCCACGTTCCTTTTATTTTTAAAGATTTTGTCAGAGCACAAGCAGAGGGAGCTGCAGGCAGAGGGAGAAGTAGGTTCCCCACTGAGCAAGGAGCTGGACAGAGCTGGACGTGGGACTCAATCCCAGGACCCTGCGATCATGGCCCGAGCAGAAGGCAGCTGCTTAACCGACTGAGACACCCCAGGTTCCTTTTAGAGGGAAATAATTAGAAGAACTGCGTGTCCGCCCTGTGTGCTCACTGCTAACTGGGAAGTCTACATCTGACCTTTGAGCAGACAGCAGCATGATAAACGATAAATCAGCCTTTAACTATGGATAGTGTTTCCAAATTTATTTAACGTTGCTTCCTATATTTCTCTAATAGCTTAATATTGGACTTTAGTTTTAAAGTAATCTCATCTCAAAATGGCCTTGCTAAGTTTTCAGAAACCCTTTCAGCTAAGAATTTTTTTCATCCAAGTATCATCTATGTAAGATTACAAACAAACTGAAGAAGTTTAAAATGAAAAATAGAGACAGTCCCAGCCTATGGCCCACTTGGTTCCTCTGTCATTTTCCCCAAAGAAAATAATTAACTATTTGTGGTTGTGCTAATTTATTTTGACAGTCACGTTTGTTCAAGTCAAATTTACGCTTGGTCTTCATTGCTGGATGTCTTTAGGTCAAACTACTGGGCTCCGTTTCCCAGGTATTTTGTGTGTCTGCCTTGTGCTACTAATTTTCCCGTGGTCTTGTTCATCAGATCCACAGAGGTAAATGCCAGTGTTTTCCCTTGCTTCAGAATATGTGCTGTTATCACTAGGTCTTCTCCTACTTTAGCAGGTGACATGTACCTTGAAGGGAAACAAGTTTAAATATAGTTAACAGCAAATAATTTTTACTTTTTGAATTTTTAACCACAATATTTTAAGAGGGAAAGTTGTGTGCATCTCTCAACTGCCTTCTTAATGTGTTGCTTATTTTCCTCCTCAAAGTAGTTTAGGAACAGTGTCAGGTAGCTTTCTGTCCTATCAAATTTGAATGGCTGGTCCTGACCAAGTTCATCTTCCCCATTCCATATCCACGCAAGTTTCTTTTACCATAAATATGGGAAGGCATTCCCCCCACCCCTTCTTTAAGTTTCCCATCTCATATTTATTTGGGGCTGGTGAAAGATTTCCTACAGCTTTTATTTAATCTACTTAACTTCACGGGTAAAGTATTACCTGGTGCCTATACTGTAGGTCCCTCTTACCTGGGGTCCAGAAGAAGCAGACGGTCCTCCTGTTCTATTGTTAGAAGGTCAACAGTAGCCTAACGCTACAGCCCTGCCTGTCACTCCCCTCACTTCATCATGCAGGCAGTGCATCTCCCGTCCTCACTAGAAGGGTGCACACAGTACAAGGTAATTTAAGAGAGACTGTGTTCATATAGCATCACAATGTATTATGCTTGTTCTATTTTATTATCATTGTTAATGTTACTGTGCCTGGTTTATAAACTTTATCACAGGTATGTATGTACAGAGAAAAACATACATAACGGGTTCAGGACTATCTGTGGTTTCAGGCATCCACTGGGGGTCTTGGAATGTAGCCCTGTGGGTGAAAAGGGGACTACTGGATCTTGTCTGATCAGTGTTTAGGATTCACTCAAGTGCACTGGAGTAAATTCTGCCCTTTAATGCACTCAAAACGATTTAAGAACTATAAGAATTGATATGAGGCCCTTAGAATCCTGGTGACGAGTTGCATATATTTTTTAAGAGACACCTGCCTACTTACCTTAATCATAAGTTGTCACTCATTTATTTTTGAAATACTTATGATAAATCTTTGAGACTTTGTGTTTCTGTTCAAGTGAGTCAGTGTTTGAAGCTCAGGCAGTTCCTGATCGTGACCAGTACTTTGACCACATGTATGTGAAACGATGTTTGACTACTAAAAATTCCTTAGGCTTGTGAGAGCAAAGTTGTATCTCAGGAGATCATGAGATGCAGTGCTCATTTTGAAGACCTCTGCTCTTAACAGAGGCTCCTGAAGCAAAGTGGAGTCATCAGCGGGCCTTACCCTCACCACGTGGAATAAGGTAAGGACTGCAGAACCTTTGTAGATCTTAATTTCAAGAGCTTTTGCCTGTAGTCCTGTGATTGGCTAACTACACCCTCAATTTATTCCGATAGTAAAGAAGGGCTGAATTTTCCTAAGGTAGCCTAATAAAAGATTTACATTGTTTAAAAATCTGATAACTGACATTATTTCCATTGCCCTCGTGTTGCACCCTAACCCTGCCTGTCCCCCCAGCAAAAATCGTTGTGTAGGTGGAAAAAGCAGTTGTCTGGAAGCTAAACCCCTGGGTCCTGCACTCTGATGGACCTGCAGTGGCACTAGTTGATGCTAGAAGTGAATTTTTTTACACTTGAGAAGAGATGACCCCTGTAGGCACTTTCACAGTGGTGAGTGACAGCCTGACCTCTGGGGGACTGCCACCAGATCACGTAGTTGATGTCTGCAGAGCACGTTCGCAGTTGCAGGGAGAGATGCAGGACTGCAAAACTAGACACTTGTGTTCACTTGTTACAAGGCAGTGGCAATGTACACTTTTTGAAGGTTTATCCAACTTCTCTCTGAAGTTTATTCAGGCTTTTTTCCAGGCACTCGGTACAACCCTCAGAAGACATCTGTACAAGTGGCAGTTGTAAGGACTGTGGGACAGTTCCCCCCAGGGTACATAACAGGAGCTGCATGTTCGCTGTCTGGAATGTTTAGGTCATTAGTTCCTCTAGTTCTAGATTCTAAGGCTAGGGGATCTTTCAGGGCACATCTAGAGCTACATTTCAGGACGAGCAGCTCAGGGCCCCTCCAGTTTTATTTATGTTATAAATGTATTCGGTCTCAGTGGTTTGAAGTGAGTTTTCACATTAAAGTTATTTGTAGTACGGTCTGGATACATACGTTATGTTCATATCCACACTGACTCCTGGTGCCCCCCTTTCTGTGCACATCAGAGCCATCGTTGATATGTTATCCACTAAGGTGGCTGTCATACCACCGTGGAGAGTGCCGTATTTATTGGTGTGGACCTCTTCTACTTTCATTTCACAAATCACTTTCCCAGGGGCAGCAGAGACAAGAGTCACCTAAGTGTAAAAAAATAAATAAAAAATTGAACATTCTTTGGTATTAAGAAAGCCCAAACAGCCCGTCAAGAATTATCATGGGATTAAACGGAGTCACTCCAGCGGCACCTTGCTGACTCACCCGGTAGAGCATGCAACTCTTGATCTCTCAGGGTTGTAAGTTCAAGTTCAAGACTGCTTAAAAATAAAATCTTAAACTAAGTCATCCCAAAAAAGTTGATTAGAAATTCAAATAAGTTACCAATATCTCTATGATGGAAATTAACCCATATGTCAATTATTCTTAAAAAGGAATATTTAGGGAAAGAGTAGTTTTCGTTAATCTCCACTCTGCAGAAATATTCTGAGATTTTCAGCCTTATGTGTGACAACCTGACATCTCTTAATGTCTCCACAGAAATTTTGGAACAACAAAGCTAGCTGGTTCCTGTGATCTGTTAACCCATGATAGGTTTAACTTGGATGTTCCCCACTTTTTGCAGAGTAATTTTTATAATGACTTTGTAATGAGCGATTTAAACAATTTAAAAAACACACTGGAAGAAATTCATTAATTCAGTTATTGCTAGAATCAACAAACTTATACCATAAACTCATCTTAAAATAAAAAGCTTAACAATACAATCCAGCAGAGTTGAACTTTGGCTTTTAAGGTCCTGCCCATTTATAGTAGTTTAATGAAAAAGAATTAAGTGTCTCAAGCAAATGGTTAGATTCCAGCTAACTGCTACCTTAGCATTTTCCTATGCGAGGCGCTGAACCAAACACTACTAACATGTGCTACGCAATAAGGAAGGGATAATCTCCATTCTGTAGGTGACTTAAATTCAGAGTGATCTGTTGTTGGGGTCACCTATGATGTGAGAGAACTGATTGAGATCTAGGTCGGTCTTCAGGTCTCCCTCGACACTTAACTATGAAGTCTCTGGGATATACAGTGGCCTTTAAAGGCTCCCACTAGGAAAACACTTTGGAGTTTCACAAGCCACAACTTTAGTGGTTTTCCTGTTGTTTACCCCTGAGAAGTAGGCCCTGAAGTAAAACAGAAACAGAGCCATCCAATATAAATCATCCTAAACAATTTTATGTCATATTGTGCCTAACCCGTACATCAGTGGCAAGTAAATACTAGAACAGATCAAGTGTATTCATACAACAAATGATCTAGCCACAAGATGTCCTCATAAACTAATATACACACCAAGCAGGACGACGGTGTCAACTCCCCTTATTCGGGCATTGACATGAGTATAGCAAGCACTGGCAATGCGAAGATGAATGAAATCCAATCC
Organism: Ursus americanus; assembly: GCF_024610735.1. NCBI lineage: Eukaryota > Metazoa > Chordata > Mammalia > Carnivora > Ursidae > Ursus > Ursus americanus. The sequence continues at coordinate 4,075,175 of NC_142158.1, forward strand.
CTGCTCTAAGGGGTTCACAACCTAAAGGAAGAGGTGAGTACACGGGGGAGGGACTTCCTAGAGACAGAATAAATACAAGTTGCTAGAGGGATATCTAACTTATAAAAGTATGTGTTTTCAGAGAACAGACATTAGTAAGCTTTCTCTCTTACACAGGTTCTCTGCCGCCTTGAACCTGGAAAAGGGGCTACTGGAGAAGGACCGTCCCCATCCCATATGCACTGAGGTCTGTGGCAATGTCTATTCACATCTCCAGATCTTCTCTGCAGGGGGGAAAACACTGACTTGTGTAGAATTTCTGCAGGTGATCTAGATTGGAACCTAGAAGCTGAATATGGAGCCGTTCGCAGGAAGGGACAGTGCCCCGCAGGAAAGTAAACATGGTGAGCCAAGGACCAGCACACAGCTTAGTTGTCCTACGACAGTGACACGAATAAGATGGCAACAAAGAAATTTTAAGTAATCTCTGTTCACTGAGGAACAGCATTCCAGAAATTCCTGCAACTCCTATGGTGGTTGAATAAAAATTACACCGTTTTTTTTTTTTAAAGTGTTCTGTGCTGAATTTAAAAAATATATACATTTAATTTTTATCAAAGCTCTCAGATCACTTTCTGAGTGGAGGACTTGGATAAAAGGGCGATGTAGACAAGCGGTAGAGCATTTCACCAGCATGCCATTTCTGAGTGTGCAGGGAGCATTAAACCTCGACTGCTTCCATGGCAGAAGAAATGTAAATTCACCATTTCCTTGAACTGGTCCTCCATTCACCACTGCTAAAATTACTGATGTTCCAGATATTTGTAGTTGCTCTGAATCGATGCCAAATCCCTTTCCCTTATGGTATCAGCAACTTTTGATGAGTCCATACTTTCACTAATTATATCTTACAAATCTTATTTCTGAGCCATCTAAACTGCCATGTTCCTTCTCTTCCTTAGATTTTTAATTACCAACATTCATTTTATATGAAAAAGCAGTGTAGGGATGCATTCCCCTACCTACCACTCCTTCAGTGTTGTGTCTCATTCTCCAGGCTTATTCAAACACGTATGCGTATATAGGGTTTTTTCCCCCTTCTTTTTATAAAATGACAAAAACGGAATCACATTCTACACATTACTTTGCAACTTCCATTTTTCTCTTCCTGGTGTATCAGCCGTGCCTCTAGCTCCAATCACAGAACTCTCTTTTAATTGCTTTGTGGTATTCCCTAGTATTGGATATATTCAACTCCTGCTCCATATGTATGTTCTTTCCATATTTTTTACAATTACAAAGGTACTTTTATTTGTATAAGATAGATCACCAAAATTAGATAGCTGAGTAAAAGGGTATGTAAATTTTTAACAAGTCTGCCAGATTCCTTTTCAAAAGCAATGAAGAAGAGTGCTTCATTCCCTAATTCCTCATCAGTAATGTATATTATTACTCTGAATTACTCTTTTTACAATATGATAGGCAAAATAATATGGTATCTCACGGTTTAAATTTGCACTAGCCACATTGGGAGTGCTACTGAGCACCCTTTCACGCTTACTGGCTGACTACATCTGTTTTGTAAACAGCTTGCTGATATACTTTGGCCCACTTACAAAACTGTTTTTACAGCTCTTTTTACCATACCTGATTTTAACACCTACTCATAGAGAAATTGTTTTTCAGATAATTGTATTTTGACTTTTATTGTATCTTTTGCCATGAAGAGTTCATATTAGTAAAGTGCAGAGTGCCTGACACATAGTAAATGCTATGAAAATTTTAAGATAAAAATTTCTAATTTTATAAAGTCATACACATCATTTAGTGACATGCTCCTGTGATAATAAATCATTTTTTAAACTGACTCCTTTACATGGAGCTACAAGTGATTTCTTTTATCCATTCTTCTGTGGTTAAACATTTAGGTTATTTCACATTTTTGATATCACAAATAATGTTACAACCAGCGTTTTTGTATCTAGGTCTTTAAACAAAGCTTGCTTATTATTTTCTAGATGATTTTAATGGCCAATAATGAATTTGGAAATATCTGTTGGTATGTCATGTTGACAGATTTTCTAAATAACATCACTGCCCTTTTGTCGTCCATTCAAAGCCTCTTGGCTCTTCTAGTAAGTACAAGGTGTGTTCTTACCTTCCTACCCATTCTTGCAGTCTTCAAGGTTCAGTCCTAAACCTTAATGCTCCTCTCTAGTCTGTGTCCTTCCTCTTGAGACATCTCATTTACTTGCACATCTTCATCTTGTTTCCACAAGGGTGACTCTACACAATGTTACCTCGCGTCTGAACTCCACTCCCTTATTTCTGTGTTGGATTCCACGTAGTCTTTCCAGACCCTAACACAGTGCCTGTCACTTGAAATCCCCAAGGCATGTTCCTCCACAGGTGATATTGTGGGACTTACACATGATAAAGTGAAACATGTTTACTTATGGCAGAACTAGTCAATGTTTTAATATATAAAAATGATAGAACATCTCCACCTATATGAAGTACCTAGAGTAATCAAATTGAGAGGGACGGACGGTAGACAGTGGTTGCCATGGCGGTGGCAAAGGGAATGGAGTTATTGTTTAATGAGTACAGAGTTCCAGTTTTGCAAAATGAAGAGTTCTAGATGGTGGTGATGGTTGCACAACAGTGTGAATTCAATTAATACTGAATTGTATACTTTAAAATGGTTAAAATGGCGAATTTTATGTTATGTATATTTTGCTGCAATTTGTTTTTAAAAAGGGAGGATACAACATCAATGTTTCCTGAACTTTTTATTCATGGGACTCTTTTTTTTCTCAGGGAACATCTGATGGCAGTGGTATGTTCCCTGGATCCCACTTTTCTCCTCTCCCAGGTGATGAACTCATGGAAGGCAAGGGACTGTGGTTGGTATTTCTTCATTATCTCATGGTACTTGGTTTGTTGACTAATTTTAAAGTGATCTTATAGTAAGAGCAGGACATTTGACTGTTAGTTCTTCTATATTAGTGTTTTATAAAAGATAGGTTTTGTGGGTGTTTATAAACACTGAGAAACCGGAGGTTTGTATTTTTTTTTTTTTTTTTTTTACAAAGAATAGCCTTAAAATAAACATGTTCTAAGGTAAGATCTTGTGTGCATTAATTTGACATCTGAACCAGGACTGAGTGCAAAGTGCCTTCTTCAAAAGTCACCATTATTTAGCAGATTTGATATGCTGGTTCTAAACATTTGTCCAAAATCTAAAACTCCCATTGGAGTATTATCAAATTTTCAAGTGTTATCCTACTTTATTCATTGACTTAAAAAAATAATTAAAATGGGGTGCCTGGATGGTTCAGTCGGTTGAGCATCTGACTCCTGGTTTTGGCTCAGGTTGTGATCTCAGGGTTGTGGGATCGAGCCCCACGTCAGGCTCCACATCTCAGTGTGGAGTCTGCTTAGACTCTCTCTCCTCTCCCTCTGTCCCTCCCCACTCCTCAAAAAAAAGAAAAAAAAAAAAACTTCAAAAGAATGAGAGGTTAGCACTCAGGATAGAATTGTCTTTCTTATGTTATCAAGAAAAAAAAATGCACCTCTCTTTTGGTGAGGTGGTTGTCTCTTTTGGGGTAGTTAGCTAGTAGGGCCATTGTAGGATTGGATAATGGGGCAGACTTAAATAGTACTGTACATCTTACTTGCTTCTTACACTCAATAATAAGAAGAGGGGCACCTAGGTGACCCAGTCCGCTGAGTATCTGACTCTTGATCTCAGCCCAGGTCTTGACCTCAAGGTCATGAATTCAAGCCCTACACTGGGCTTCACACTGGCCATGGAGTCTACTTAAAAAGAAAAAGAAAAAGAAGAAACATTATCCCTCCTCATCTTCACAAAAGCACTAAAGTAAGAGCACAGGAAGATCATATATACCCTTACTCCAATTTAGTTTTAACAATACACTTGCTTTAAATGCTTAAAAATAAGCATTCTTGTCTTGAAAAATCTCTAGTTTCCTGTTTAAATAACCAAAGGGCAACTATTTGACATAAAATAATTTCGTCAGTCAAGGACCAGTGAGGCAAGAAACAACATACCAGTTATTTTAACAGAGAATATAAATAATTGTTAACTAGAGATTTAGAAAAAAAATCACATTTTGTTCCACACCAAGACATGTGGGAAGGAGGTGCCACGATCTGAACAACCAAAGTTCAGTGCAAAGACATGGTTTATACTTAGAACAAAGGAGTAGCAATTTATCTAGTTTTACCCAGGACAAAGTGAGTGAGTACGAAGGTTTTTCAATGTCAGCACTGTTGACATTCGGACTGGATGATTCATTATTGTGGAGCGTGGGGGCGAGGGAGCCTGTGCACTGGCAGACAATTAGTGTCTGTGGCCTCCACCCAGTAGATGCCCCCCATGCGGTGCCTCTTCCATCCCACTCCAGTCGTCCTCAGACACTATCAAATGTCCTGTGAGGAGCAAAATTACCCCTAGTTGGGAACCACTGGTTTAGGTCACGTTAACCTTTAAATTTACAATAAAAGCAAGGGAGCCAAGTTCACAACTAGCCTTATGGATCACTACGCATAAATATATATTCTAGCCCAAGCAACTGTGCCCACACAAAACACAAACAACCACAAATCCTACTTTAGATCAAATTAATACAGAGCACCTACAATGGTATTGACCTGCGTGCAGTTAGTGTGATAGCCACTAGCCTGATGTCAGTATTGAGCCCTTGAAACACGGCCAATGGCCAGTATGAACTGAGATGTGCTGTTAAGCGTAAAATTCACACTGGGTTTCAAAGATGAAGTCCCAAAAACAGAATACTCTTGTATTGATTGCATGCTAAAATAGTATAATTTCCAATATAATGAGTTGCTTAAAATACATTAGTAAATTCATTTTACTTACTTTTTGCTCTTTTATAATTATATATATATATATATAGTATGATACATGTGGCTTGCATTTGTAGCTTGCACTGTATCTCTCTACTGGACAGTGCTGGGTCTAGAATCATGGGTACCCCTATTCAACCTTACTACAACTTCTGAGAAACTCTGTACATGAGGTTTAATAGGCATTTCTTCTTGGAAGACATGGTACCACCAATGCCAACTCAGGCATACACAATTTTATGACTGTTACAGTGTATCTGTTTAAGGTATGAGATTTTTAATCAGACCACCCAAAGGCAAATCCAAACCATGGCAAAATTATCATGACAGGACACACACCCAAAATTTGGTTGTTGAAAATTTAACAATGAAAATGGCTATTGATGTTTTTAGGGAATTCAAACTTACCCTTAGTCCAATACTTCTTTTGTTGCATAATCTCTCTCTCAAAAAGTTACTGTTAAAAAGTAGCATATCCTTGGATTTTATAGTGTTTGCTATTTGAAAACATTAAATACATTTGTCTATTATTTTCCATGTTTTTCACAAAAGCCCTTGGATATAATCAGGGAAAGTTACTTACATGTTGAGAAACATAGCCCAAATGTTGTTTCCAGGAGGAAGACTTTGGTCCAACAGCCTACATTCTTCCTACAAATGATGGCAATTGGTCTGTGTTTAAGCTCCTCTTTTACATTATGTATTTGCAAATTTCCCAATACTCTTTCCTAATAAGAAGGAAAACCGGCAGGGGCGCCTGGGTGGCTCTGTCAGTTAAACGTCCGACTCCTGATTTCAGCTCAGGTCATGATCTCAGGGTTGTGGATCAAATCCCACATCCGGCTCTGTGCTGGGCATGGATCTGCTTAATTAAGATTCTTTCTCTCCCTCTCCCTCAGCTTCTCCCTGACCCAACTCCCTCTCTAAAAAGAAAAAAGACAAAAAAAGAAGGAAAACAGGCATGCATTCTTTAAAATATTTAGGAAAAAAACCTAAAGGTTCTTAAGGTTGTTAAATGCCTTCCAAATCTGATATAACCAAGGGCTTCTGTTATTCATGTTTATTTATAAATGATTCCTACCTAACATGATTTCTACAAAGACACTGAAAACTAGGAATCTGGGCTAATCTTTTCATGTGCAAAGGAGACAGAGGCTATCCCTGCCTGACTCCGAAGCACCACGCTACCTGGAATTTGGCTTTCCTACCTTACTGCAATTATTTATTTTCTAATCCTCTAGGCTGCAAGTGCATCTTAAGTGTAGACATTGTCTCATACTGTTTACCTCAGAGCACTATAGGCATCTGTTTGTTGAAGGCTCGAACTTTAAAGCCCTTTCCTGCTCTGAAACCAAGCAATTCTGTCTCCACAACTGATAATCATTTAAACATTCCCTGACTTATGACGGTTTAAGATTTTTCAACTTTTGATGGTGTGACAGCGTTACATATTTCAATAGAAACTTCGAATTTTGAATTTCAATCTTTTCCCAAGCTAGTCATATACAGTACCATGCTCTCGAGATGCTTGGCAGTGGCAGTGAGCTGCACCTCCCAGTCAGCCCCTACAGCAGGAGGGTAAGCAACTAGACTTAAAATTATTCTGTAACTAAGGGTGCCTGGGTGGCTCACGGTTAAGCTTCGGACTCTTGATTTCGGGTCAGGTCATGACCACAGAGCGCCAGGCAGGCTCCATCTCACGTGAGAGCGAGCCCTGCTTTGGGCTCTGCGCTGGACCTGAAGCCTGCTTAAGATTCCTTCTCTCCCCCTCCCCCTCGCTGGCGTTCTCTCTCAAAAAAAAAAAAAGAAAGAAAGAAAGAAAGAAAAGAAACAAATTATTCTGTACCTATATGACCATTCCGTTTTTCACTTGCAGTACAGTATTCAATAAACTACGAGATAGTCAACGCTTTACAAAATAGGCTTGGTGTTAGATGATTTTGCCCAACTGTAGGCTAAGAAATGATCTGACCACATTCAACATAGGCGAGGCTAGTTTTATTAAAATGCACTTTCGATTTACCGTATTTTCAACTGGCAGTGGGTTTAATCCGGAAGGAACCCAATCCTAAATCAGGGCAGATCTGAATTTAGTTATGTACATCCCCCACAAAGGAAACCATGCGCCCGACCTAACATAGAATGACGCTCTACGAAAGCAGTAATCATTACTACTAAGGTGAATTTACCCGGGCAGTCCAAAAGAATCTAGCGAGACACACTCAGCGCAACCCGCACCAAGCATCGTGCATTCTCTAGAAGCCAACGCTTCGACTGCAATACCTTTTCCAAAACTCTATCAAAACCGGGGACACGGGTCATCGACTTCATCAGCTCCAGCACTTCCTGAGTCAAGCGGCTCATCGCGGGCGGCTGCGGCTTCTGGGCACAACGCAAGAAGGAAGATTGGGCAAGCCAGGCGGGGCCCCGAAGTCCGCGAAGGAGCAAGGACACGCAGGGCGAAAGAACCCACGTCCTCTCCGTCCGCTCTGCGCTCGGCGTCTGGCGTGTCGCGCACCCGCCGCCAGCGCCCCTGCAGCTCGCACTCTGACGTCCCGCCCCCCTCCCAGTTGTGACCGCGCGCGCGCACGCGCAGTGAGTCACCCGTCCCCGCCCCGGCCGGCTCTCCCGCGGCGCGGCCGCGCCTATCGCTCTCCGAGGGCGGAGCGCGTTTCCGGCCGGGCGGCTGAGGTGGGTGCGCCGGGGCGGCGGGCGCCTGCGCAGATCCGCGCGTCGGCTCTCCGGCCCTGCTGAGGGGCGCGGTGCGCCCTGGGCGAGCCCATGGAACGGCCGAGGGACTTGGAAGCGGAGCGGGCAGAGGGCGAGCCCGAGGTGAAAAAGCAGCGACTTCTGTGTGTGGAGTTCGCCTCGGTCGCGAGGTGCGACTCCGCCGTGGCTCAGTGCTACCTGGCCGAGAACGACTGGGAGATGGAAGTACGCTTCGTTGCTCTCTTCCTCCTCTTTCCCTCGGTCCGGGGGGCGCCCAGGTCTCACCGCCGTGTGTGTTTTTCAGAGAGCGCTGAACTCCTACTTCGAGCCGCCCGGGCAGGAGAGCGCCGCGGAGAGCCGCCCTCAGACGGCGGCGGCGGGGCCCGAGTCCTGGTGAGGGGGCGGGGGGCGGGGGGCGCGCGGGCCGGGCGGGGGCGCGGGGCTGGGGCCTTCTCCCCCGGGCGCTGCGGGCCGGGAGGGAAATCTCTGAGCGCTTCGGAATGAATGAGGGAGGCAGGGTCCTCTGCTGAAGTCCCCGGCTTCCTGTGTTCATTCATTCTCCCTGCCGGCCGGCCAGGGATGCTCTGCGGTTCTGAAGTCCAGGTGCCTTACGCCTTCCAGCGGTTCAACCACTACCTATCTTTCCCGGCTTGTCTCCTCTCCCCCTCTCTTTCTCCTACCCCGCAAGTTGTTACTGGGAATCAAACTTTCGCTTTCTCCAGTGGGCGTTTTCTCTTGCCTTGCATTCTTTGTAAAGATACTTATTGATGTAGAAATGGTTGGGGTTTGGAGCCCATGGCCAAGGAAATTTTTTTTTTTTTAAGATTTATTTATTTCAGAGGGAGTGAGAGCGCGAAAGCATGAGCGGTGGGAGGGGCAGAGGGAGCAGCAGACTCCTTGCAGAGCTGAGAGCAAGGTCCTGGGGGATCAACACCTGAGCCAAAGGCAGTCTCGTAACTGACTGAGCCACCCAGGTGCCCCAAGGAAGAATTCTTGAGACGTCTTTGGTGAAAAAAAGGTAGCTTTATTAAAGCACGGGGACTGGACCCATGGGCAGAAAGAGCTGGACTGGCCCATTATATGCTTTCACGTTGGGAGGGGGTTAGGGACAGCACAAGCCTTCAAAGTATTTTGGAAGCTAGGTTTCCAGGACCTTGAGGGGGCTAGCTTTTGATAGGAAAAGGTCATTTGTTACTGTCTAATAAAACCTGAGTCATGAGACCCTTCAGATATATTTGTGGGTCATGTGCTTGGGGGATGATTGCCAGCATGTATCTTGGGGGAGAGTGGTAGAGATAGAGGAAGTCTCCAAGGGAATTTTTATATGTTAAAGTAGATTTATAGGATCCTGTGGGGGGTGGCTAAGATTGACTTTTGCTCTTAGCAAAAGTACTAACATCAGCGCAGCTGAGTTCCTAGAGAAAGGTCATGGTGCCTGTTTCAAAGACTTGTCAATGAGCTGTTGGTAGTAAGGAAATTTAATTTTTCTTTTGCCTTTCTTTCCCACATCATTTATTACCTTTGCCTAGAACCTTCTCTTCGATCTTTCAACGCTAAGTAATATTTACCTTAAGGCCCAGCTTAGACATTACTTATCTCCAAGAAGCTTTCCCTGATCTCTCAAGTCTGGATAGGTTTTCCCTTGTAGGTATTCTTAACAGCATTCTGCATGATCCCGGTTATAGTAACTTAGTTTATATTATAATTGCTGTTTAATATTTTCTGTCTCCCACTAAAGTATCCATTTGGCGAAGTCAGTATCTGTTTTACAGATTGTTAATTTCCCAAAGTCTAGTACAATATTTGGCATGTAATAAACTCTGAATAAATGTATATGAAGTTCTCCCAGATATGTGGGCAGCCTGTAGAGTTAACTGTTCATAGTGAAGACACTTTTCTCCGTATGATCTCTTCAGCTGCACCAGTTTACAGATGTAATAAGATCATTTCATTAGGCTCCTTTCTCTGACTAGCCTTTTAGGGGAGTTGCCCCCCTCTCCTAACTGTGATAGAGCTCTGCCTCCCATGTTGTATTTGCCTAGCTCAAGCTGGCCAATCAGATCCTCTCTCCTGGGATTTCCAGATTGGGAGGAAGAGAATTCAGTCTGAATCTTCCTGTGGAGCTGGAACAGTAACATGTTAACCTAGTATTTGTGGGGAAAGTTGAGAATGGTGGTCTGCAGAAGGAGAATGAAGCCGAGGGAGGTTGAGTCAGTGGAGTCAGATCAGGAGAAAACGTTGATTGCACTTCCTCAGGGATAGCTGCATTCCCATACCTGGCTCTGTGACAGGTTTCAGTTTCCTTCTAAATTCCTCTGTTTTGCTTATAGGAGCTTGAGTTACTTTCTGTCAGTTGCAACCTAAAGTGTAACTAGTAAAGAAATTGGAACAAAGGCTCTTGATCTCAAGATGAGTTCAAGCCCTCACTATTTTGGGAGTGGAGCCTACCTAAAAGAAAAAAAAAAAAACAAAAAGTATGTGCTGGGGGTGCCTGGCTGGCTCAGTCGGTAGAGCATGTGACTCTTCATGGTATAGCATGCGACTTTTGATCTTGGGGTTGTAAATTCAACCTCCATGTTGGGTGTAGTGCCTACTTAAAGATAAAATCTGAAAAAAAGAAAGAAAGAAAGAAAGGGAGAGAGAAAGAGAGAAAGAAAGAAAGAAAAAAAAAAAAGAAATGGGAACAGAGGAGGTAGATTCCCTGAAATAGTCCCACAGAAAAAATGTGAATCCAGCCGAGTAATGGTGGCAGGGAGAACCATTAGGAGTTCCCTAACCCAGAATTGTAAACTGGAGCGTTAGTGGCGCAATTGGCAAAACTTGAATAGGTCTTAAAATTACATAATAATGTTGTATCAGTGGTAACTTTCTGATGTTCAGTAATGCTGGGTATATATGTAAGCCCGTCCTTGTTTCTAGGAAATACAAGGGTATTTATCCAGCCATTTCAGAATAAAAAGAGCAAAGCAAGTAAATATTAAAGAAGTGAAGTGTTAACATTTATGTGGGTGAATGGTGAAAAGAATTCTTTTTACTGGTTTTAGTGTTTTACTGAAAGTCTGATATTATTTCAAAATAAGTTAGAATAATAAGTTAAATAGATTTATTGTGGTGGTCACTTCACAGTGTATACAAATACTAAATCATTATGTTGTGCACCTGAAATGAATATAATGTTATATGTCAATTATATCTCAATAAAATATTTTAATTGAAAGTTAAAATATTGACATTAAATTTATTAAAGTTATAAATATAGAAACCTATTTCTTAAATTTATGTATGGTGTATAACTGCTCGGCAGTCACCCTTTAATAATGGTTTGTCCCTCCACACAAATATCTGTGCCATGGTGGGGAGGGTGTGAGGTGGTGTCAGGACCATGGACTGGGAGCATGTGCGTGTGGCCTCTCCAGCATGGTGGTCTCAGGGTAGTCAGACTTCTTAAGTGATCTCTCAGGAGAGAGAAAGTGTTAGAAAACGCTTGAGTGAAAGCTTCGAAATTTCGTATGACCAAGCCACAGAAGTGCCAGGATTTCCTTTCCACCATATTGTTGTTGGTTAAGCAAGTCAGTAAGGGCCAGATTCAGGGGGAGAGGTTTTAGACTTCACCTTTCAAGGAGGGGACTAACAAAAAATTTGCAACTATTACTCACAGTGAGATCTTATTTCATATGTTTCAAACATTTCACATATGATTTAAGGTGACTCCAAATTGGGAAATCTTACACTACGTAGTCTAATTTCAGGTCATAGTTTACAAAATCATTTTAGTGACTGACACATGTCATTGAGGGATATTGAGTCGATTCTAACTATATAAGTGAGCAAACAAATAACACAGTAAGAATGTATTTTTCCTTAGTTGTATGACTTCTGCTTTTCTATAGGCAGATACTTCTGGATTCTTTTAAAATTTATTTATCTGTACAATGAGGGCTACAAATAGTTAGAAAATAATTTAAAATTAATCAGTTCAGAGATAATTGCCGAGTTGTGTTTCATTGTGATCTTGCCAGTGTTGACCTAACGAACGAAGAGACAACTGATTCCGTTAGTTCTAAAGCCAGTACATCTGAAGGGATTCAGCAAGAAGATGGCAGCGTGTTCTCTTTCATTACCTGGAATGTTGATGGATTGGATCTGAACAATCTGCAAGAGAGGGCTCGAGGGGTGTGTTCCTATTTAACTTTGTAAGTATTACTACTTAGGTCCGATGGTAGCATGATAACGTGGCTTACCTATCTACAAAGAGGGTGACGGTCAAGATTATGAGCTTTGGAATCCGATCTGAGTTCAAAATCTAGCTCTCAGAAGAAACCTGTAAAAGAATGGAGAGTGATTGCCTCTGTGAGCGAGAGTGTGGACAAGGTGGGGAGGGAACACTTAATTTTTGTTAGAAGCCTTCTAGTACTGTTTCACTTAATAAACTTTGTAATTATTGCTCTGAAAATGAAATTACCAAAATGGTCTATATCTGCTGCGCACTGGCTCTATGACCTTCTGTAATCCCTTGGGAACCACTGAAGTTCTCGGCAGCTCAGTTTTCTCATCACGGTTAACTGTTTCATGAGGATTAATAACTTGTAAGGCATCTAATGGAGTATACGACCCTTGTAGACTCTCCATATACCGATTTCTGTTGTCAGTGATTCCAGTTCTTTTCACTTTAAAGTGTTATGACGTATGTTTTTCTGACTTAATTTGGTCTTTACGGTATTTATTAAATAGCACAGATCTTTCTCATTTTACAGTTATGAGGTATCAGTACAAACATTGAATATTAGGTGCCCTAGGAGGCAGTAGTTTTGTGTTTCTTTTATGGTGTGGTATTTTGCTAATCTAGGTGTCAGCAAATGAAATAGTATAATACTTGGTATTTATTATAAATTGATGTTTTGAATTAGGTACAACCCAGACGTGATATTTCTACAAGAAGTTATTCCCCCGTATTGTAGCTACCTAAAGAAGAGAGCAAGTAGTTATGAGATTATTACAGGTAACAATTTTCCTGCTACTGTCTTTGTCTTTGAAAAACAGTCAATAAAAGAGATAAATCAAGGTTAGCCAATAGGAGCACACACAAGAAAAAGTAAAAATTTTAAAAAGTTTGAGAAAAGTAAGCCAGACACAGGATACTAGGAAAACCATAGGAGAATATGTTATAGAGCTTAAGATATGTGAAAAGTATTGGAAATGGACGGTTTTTCAGGAAAATGTAAATTGCCAAAATTTGAGACCTGGAGTAGTTTTTTGGTAAAATTAATTTATTAAAAAATTTAAGTGTGATAATTGCATTTTGGTTATACTTTTTCAAAAAGTCTTTCTTCCTTTTAATTGATTTTGGGTTTTTTCCTATCTTTTTGCCCTGAATAGTTTTTTGATTTTCCATCTTGTTGTTGTTGTTGAGTGCATTTAATGTACCACACACTGGCTACATTCCATAACAGTTGGCTAAATCTTATGTTTTCTTTGACTTTCACTTTTACATAATGTGATTTTAATTTTGATTTATTTTAAATTCTCGGTTGCTAAGGAGAAGGTAATCTCTCAGTTTCTGTCTTTTGTGTGTGTGTGTCTTTGTGGGACAACTTTTGTGCATTCTCTTGGGGATTCTTTTTGACTCTTGCTTTAGATTTCTTGTTTTCTGAATACCATGCTATTCCTCCTCCTTGGTTTCCTTCCTTGTTTTATTGGGTCTTTTTTTTTTTTTTCCATTTATTGTGCTAAATATGTGGTAGGAACTTTCAAACTGAAGGATTGTCACCTTCAGTTCTGGAAAATTCTTTCCCTCTCTCCTCCTTCTCTGTCCCCCTCACCCTCCCCTACGTGCTTGCACAGCGCCATTTTTCTAGGCTGCCTGCTGTCCTGCTTGGCCCTCCCTTTCGAAATTTCCCTTGCTTCTTCCTTCTCCTTCTTTCCTCTTTTCCTGGTTTCCCTCTGCTCCAGTAAACCACTTTGCACTTCTTCAGCTACTTTATTTTCTGAAAAACAGTTGGAAGCTTTCATTAACTGCCTTTCTACTTCTATTCTTTTCTCTTCTTACGATTTTATACCTTTCTAAATTTTTTATTCATTTACTATAATTTTTCTAAATGCATGTTACTTTGGCTCAGTGTAAGTCTCATCTACTCTTTCAGAAATTTCTCAAATTTTCTTACTTGATATTGGCATCATTAACTATTTTTGGCACTTATGTGAATTCTTTTTTATTTTTATATTTCTTCAATACATCCAGCTACATTGTGGGAGGGGGCAGGTAAACATAGGGACTCAGTTGGCTATCTTCACCTATTTTGAAATAATAGTTTACTTTGAAGATTCAGATCCATTTAAGTATCTGTACCTGTTATAAAACCTTCAGTAGGGGAACTTGTGATAAACTGCAAATACTCTTGACTTCTCAGCCTAAATTCTTTTCCACAAACATTTGAAGGTCATGAAGAAGGATATTTCACAGCTATAATGTTGAAGAAATCGAGAGTGAAATTTAAAAGCCAGGAGATTATCCCTTTTCCAAATACAAAAATGATGAGAAACCTTTTGTGTGTGTATGTAAGTAATTTTTTTAATTGACTTTTTTTTTTTTTTAATTTAAAGAATGAGTTGTTTCTTATAGTTCCATTGTGGTATCATTTTTTTTTAATTGCCACTAGAGAAAATTTTGTCTCCTCTACATTCTTTTAAATAGTCTTAAAGAACATTGTAAGTTAAGTTTTTACACAAATTTCAAATACAAATTTGTAAACATAAAATCCTGATCCATTAGGTATCTTCCTAAGAATACTCAAGAATTTACTAACAGTTCACATTTGCTTCCTTAAGTTTTTTTTTTTTCCCTAAACGCATCGCATATGATACTCTGTTGTACAATGTAAGGCTTATGAGAATGAATCAAAAGATCTTACTCTCCTAGAGTTTATAGATTAGCAAGGGAAGGATTGCAGTATATAGTAACTAAAATAAAGGAAAGGCATAAGTGCCCCTGGAGGAGGTGTGTGCCATGGAAGTTTAGAGATAACTTTTAGCTAGATTGGTTGTGTTTGTTTTTAATTGAGGTGTAACTGGCACGATGGTTAACGCTTTCAGGTGTTCAGTGCAAGATTGGATGTTCGTGTATGTTGCAAAATGATTACCGCAGTAGTCCATTTAACAGCTGGTGCTGTACACGATCACAAAATTGTTTTCTTGTGATGAGATTAGCTAGGTTGTTTAACGAAAAGTTTCATGAGGGAATTTGTATTTGAATTGAGCGCTGAAAAATATGTAAGATGTCGGCGTTAAGAACAGTCCCGGTGGTAGAACCACCACGCGCAAATTTTGGCAAAGTGCGTATTGCGGGATGTGTGTGTGTATATAAAAGTACGTGAAAAGGGACACATATAAGTATAAATGAACATTATATTCAGTTGGGTGTAGAGGGCATGGAGAGGGGTAGTGTGACAAGAAGTTGGTGAAGTAGGTTGGATCCAAATTATAGAAGGTCATGAATGCCCAGCGTGAAAGAATTTGGACTTGATTCTGCAGGCAGTTAGTTTAAATAATTAACAGATCCTGTGTTATTAGTATCTTAACTGCAAAATGGTAAATGATTCTCAGTCATTCATTTAACTGACTTTTTTTGAGTACCTATGTGACGGGCTCTTGGTAATAGCAGAAAATAAAAGAACCATCTTTGCTTTCAAATGACTCATGACTTTTAAGAGAGAAATAATTATGCTGTAATTCAGTGTAGGGAACTTTAAAACCAGTCTTTCCAGGATGCTGTGGGTTGCTTGGGGACACTGGTGGTGGTGACATTTGAGGTAGGTCTTGAAGTATCAGTGGGCGCTCGCTAAGTAGTCTTCTTCGGGAGCAGGATTAGCATGTTACACCCTGACCGAGGAATAGGAGCACAGTGCTGATTTTGCTTTGGTAAATACATACCAGTCATTTGAATAATCGGTTGATTCTGTTATCAAATTTCAGATTAGTGGTTAGTGAATTTTAACAACTATAATTATTTATCCCGTTGCAGGCAAGTGTGTCGGGAAATGAACTTTGCCTCATGACTTCTCATTTGGAGAGCACCAGAGGGCATGCTAAGGAACGAATGAATCAGTTTAAAACGGTTTTAAAGAAAATGCAAGAGGCTCCAGAGTCAGCTACGGTCCTGTTTGCAGGAGATACAAATTTAAGGGATCACGAAGTGAGTGACAAAGTCAGTCCTGTGCCTGTGGGCAGATTATTGCTGTGGGAACTAACTTAGGTTTCTGTTGACCAAAGCTGTTAAAATGCGTAAGTGACCTTGCGGATGCGATTCATGTGCTGTAGGCCTGGCACTGGGGAAGTGGAAGCGGGAGGAGCTCTTACATTATTGGGGGAACGCAAAAATACTGCATCTAAAACAGACAACACAAAACAATATATGTTGATCAAAAAGAGGGGTATAGAGAAAACAATAAAGAGTTAAGAAAAGATTTAAGTTTATTTGCAGTATCTCAAGTTGCAAGGTGAGAAGAACAGAAAGATTTGGCCATCACAATTGTCCCTACCTCTCTTCTGAGTTTTCTTTTTTCAACTTTTTTTTTTACCCCCTTTCCCTGGTATACCATCTCCAGGGCTGAAACAAAGTCTCTTTCCCCTTAGTTCATTTGAGACACTGGGATTTTTCCGGACCTCTGTAGACTTAGATCATACTAAATGGTGGTAAGTTGGCCTTACCTTTTCCCCCAACTCTGGCTGAACTCACATCAGATTAGAAGTGAAGTGCATGGTGCACTGGGTGTTATACGCAACTAATGAATCATCGAGCTTTACATCGGAAACCGGGGATGTACTGTATGGTGACTAACATAAAAAATCATTTAAAAAAAAAATTAGAAGTGAAGTGAAACATTCATTTCACTGCTACAAGCTCCAGGAGTGGAGGAAGAAGTGAAATGAGAAATGAAAGCCTTTCAGGACTTCCAAAGTGAAGGCAGTAGCCTAAAGAAAGGTGCTGATCTGCTTCTCTGTGTGATTTCGTGCCCTTATACACAGATCATTTTTTTTTAAAAGTCTAACTATTGGGCTGTTTGCAAATCAGTGACTTCATGGTAGCTGTTTTGTGGTACCTGGTTGACTAACTGACCTGCTTAAAAGAAAAATCCTGTTTTTCAACAAATGGTGTTGGGAAAACTCGATATCCACATGCAAAAAAGCAAACTTGCATCCTTGCTTTATACTCTATACAAAAGTTTATTCAAAATGGATCAGTGACCTATAAGTAAGAGCTAAAACTGTAAAACTCTTAGAAGTAAACAAAGGGGAAAAGCTTCATGACATTGATTTGCCAACGACTTCTTGGATGTGACACCAAAAACACAGACAACAAAAGAAAAAAAAAGATGAACTTTATCACAATGAAAAACTTACGTGCATCAGGGAACATGATCACAGAATAAAAAGGAAACCCACAGAATGGAAAAAATATTTGCAAATCCTATAGATGACAAGTGAGTAATAATAATATAATTGATATGCTATGATGTTATATAAACAATTTCTGCAATAAAGAAACAACCTAATTTAAAAATGAGCAAAAGACTTAAATAGACAGTTTTCCAAAGAAGATATACAGATGGCCAGTAAGTACAAGAGAAGATGCTCAGTGTCAGTGGTCAGTATAGAAATGTAAATCAGAGCCATCATGAGGTATTACTTGATATCCATTAGCAGGAGTATTAGCAAAATACCAGAAAATAACAAGTGTTGGCAAGGATTTGGATTAGAACCCTTGTGCAGTGCTGATGGGAATATCAAATGGTATACCTGCTGTGGAAAACTGTGGTGATTTCTCCAAAAACAATTTCCATATGGTCCAACAATTCCACTTCTGGATACATACCCAAAACAAAGAAAAGCAGGGTCTCGAAGAGGTATCTGTACACCTGCATTTGTGGCAGCATTGTTCACAATAGCACAAACATGAAAGCAACCGAAGTGACCACTGACAGATGAATGGATAAACAAAATGTATATACATGCAATGGAATATCATTCAGCCTTAAAGACGAAGGAAATACAACATGCTACAGTATGGGTCAGCCCTAGACATGATGCTAAGTGAAATAAGCCAGTTTCAAAAGGACAAATATTTTACAATTCCTCCTAAATTCCTCTAGTTTCCTAAAGTAGCCAAATTCATAGACAGAGGGTATAATGGTGGTTACCAGGGCTGGGGGAGGATGGAATGGGTAGTTAGTATTTATTGGGTACAGAGTTTCAGTTTGGGAAAATGAAAGATTCTAGAGATGGATGGTGGTGATGGCTGCAAGTTAAGTGGATATACTTAGTGCCATAGATCTGTGCTAACTTCTATGTTACGGATACAGGCATACCTCAGAAATATTGCAGGTTCGGTTCCAGACTACCGTAATAAAGTGCATATCATAATAAAAGTCAAATGAATTTTTTAGTTTCCCATTGCATATAAAATTATGTTTATTCTGCTGGAGTCTATTAAGTATGCACTGGCACTATGTCTAAAAAAACAATGTATGTACCTTAATTAAAAAATACTTTATTGCTAAAAATGCTAACCATTATCTGAGTTCTCAGCCAGTCATAAACTTTTTTGCTGGGAGAGGGTCTGGCCATGATGTGGATGGCTGCTGGCTGATCAGGGTGGTGGTTGCTGAAGGTTGGGATGGCTGTAGCCATTTCTTGAGGTAAGATGATGAAGTTTGCTGCATTGATTGACTCTTGCTTTCACAATTTCTCTGTACCGTCCGTGCCATGCCTTTTGATAGCATTTTACCCACAGTAGAACTTCTTTCAAAATTGGAGTCAGTTCTTTCAAGCCCTGCCACTGCTTTATCAACTAAGTTACATAATACTCTAAGTCCTTTGTTGTCATTTCAGCAGTTTTCACCAGGCGTAGATTCCATCTCAAGAAACCACTTTGCTCATCTGTAAGAAGCAGCTCCTCCTCATTTCAAGTTTTGTCATGAGAGGCAGCCATGCAGTCCCATCTTCAGGCTCCACTTCTAATTCTAGTTCTCTTGCTGTTTCTACCACATCTGCAGTGACTTCCTCCACTGAAATCCTGAACCCCTCAAAGTCATCCATGAGGGTTGGAGTCAGCTTCTTCCAAACTCCTGTTCATGTTGATATTTTGACCTCTTCCCATGAATCATGAATGTTCTGAATGGCATCTAGAATGTTGAACCCTTTCCAGAAGGTTTTCAATTGATTTTGCCTAGATCCATCAGAGGAGTCAGATGTGCTGTCATCCGGGCTTTGTGGTTCCACTTGTAGAACACAGAGTAGATTTAGCATAATTAATTCTTTTTTATTATTAAGCTTTTATTTTAATTCCAGTGTAGTTAACATACAGTGTTATATTAGTTCCAGGTATAAAATGCAGCGATTCGACAATTCCATACAGAGATCGCATCATTCTTAAGGGTCCTAGGATTTTTGGAATGGTGAATGAACACTGTCCGCTTCAAGTCAGCAGCTGCGTTAGCCCCTCGCAAGAGAGCCAGGCTGTCCTTTGAAGCTTTAAAGCCAGGCACTGACCTCTGTAGCTGTAAAAGTCTTAAATGGGATCTTTCCATAGAAGGCTCTTTCACGTACATTGGAAATCTGTTGTTGCGTGCAGCCACCTTCATTAACTCTCAGCTCGATCTTCTGGAGAACTTGCTGCAGCTTCTCCATCAGCACCTGCCGCTTCACCTTGTACTTTGTGTTATAGAGATGGTTTCTTTCCTTAAACCTCATGAACCAACCTCTGCTGGCTTCATGTTTTCCTTCTGCAGCTTCCTCACCTCTCCGCCTTCATAGAATTGAGAGTTAGGCCTTTGTTCTGGATTAGGCCTTGGCTGGTGTGATCTGTCTAGGCCACTGGAGCTTTCTCCGTATCAACAGTAATGCTGTTTAACTATCATTCATGTGGTCACCGGGGTGGCACTTTTAACTTCCTTCAAGAACTTTTCCTTTGTATTCACAATTTGGCTAACTGCTTAGGACAGACAAGAGGCCTACCGTTGGCCTATCTGGGCTTTAGATACACATTCCTCTCTAAGCTTCATCATTTCCAGCATTTGATTTAAAGTGGGAGACAGGTGACTCAATTTCCGTATTGTGTCTCAGGGGATAGGGAGACCTACGGAGAGGAAGAAGAGGGAAAGGCTTGTCAGTGGAGCAGTCAGAACACACATATTAAGTTCACCATCATATGGGCACTATTACAATAGTAACATCAAAGATCCTAATCACAGATCACTGTAACCAATATAGAAATAGAAAGTTTGAAATGTAAGGATTACCACAATGTGACACAGAGACACCAAGTGAGCAAATGCTGTTGGAACAATTGCACCAGTAGACTTGCTTAATGCAGCGTTGTCACAAACCTTTAACTTGTAAAAACCGCAATGTCTGTGGAGTGCAATAAAAGGAGGTATGCCTGTATTTTACCACAATAAAATGTTTTTGAAATCCTGGAATGTGAAGAGGGAGAAGGAAGATTTGATAGTAAATTTCAAATGAAACTGAAGGCAGTTGGCCTTAGTCAATCATATAAATGGTATATGTCTACATTTATAGACTAAAATAGAGTAAGTTTTGCCTACTTTTCAGTTGTGTTCATTTTTCAAAAACTAATAGCAATAAGAGAGGCTGTGGGTTTTCAGCCTTCTGTTTCATCTGCTGCCCAGAGTTAAAAATCTATTTATGGCAGAAGAGAAGGGCAAATTCCAGACCTCTCTGGCTGTTTAGATATTTTTATATTACCTGCTTATTACCATACAGCAAAGTACTTTTTAAAGTATATTTAATATTCATACATAGTCTTGCATTGGTGCATTAATTTGTGACATTCTGATTTGAATTGTTGCACTTAGACATAATAGTGAAACCCTTTTTACTTTAGGAGAAAAAGGACTGAATCTTAAAGAGTTTTCTTTCTCTTTTCAGGTCACCAAATGTGGTGGTTTACCCAGCAACATTTTGGATGTCTGGGAGTTCTTGGGCAAACCTAAGCATTGCCAGTATACATGGGATACACAGATGAACTGTAATCTTGGAATAGCTGCTGCTTGTAAGCTTCGTTTTGATCGAATATTTTTCAGGACAGCAGCAGAAAGTGGCCATATTGTTCCCCAAAGTTTGGAACTCCTTGGGTTGGAAAAACTAGACTGTGGTAGATTTCCTAGTGATCACTGGGGGCTTCTGTGCAACCTAGATGTAATCCTGTGAAATGCTTTTCAAATAAGAGTTTTCTATCTTCTGAGTAATTTTGTTCTGGATTTTTGCAATTGTAATTTCTACCTGTCTGGAAAGGTAGGTTATACGGAGGAATTAATATACTACGTCATTGTAACAGAAGAAAACACTACTGTGATTTTTATTTTGTGGATTGTGTCCTCAAATTTCAGGACTAAATATTGATGTTTATTTAAACTAAAGCATACAGAATATGAGACTTCTTAAAGGCCACCAGGACTGTCTGTGCTTGTAATCAGAGGTGCGGCCGGTTCTCAAGCAGGGCCACATGGTCTCTGGGCAAGCCTTTATAGTTTATTTTTAAAATCAGGCACCCAGTAGTTTACATTTTATGTAAATCCTTAAAAATAAAAATAAGAGTTTATTGTGTTTGGGGGATTGGATCTTTTAATTCAATTATCTTAAATGAAAAAGCCATGATTATGTGCATTTGAGTAGATGGCAGCTATCCTATAGCAGACCTTGTTTTTGTCAGCTAACAGTACATGATTGGTAAGCTATAAATGAATTCTTTCAGTTTGAAATTCCTTCACTTTTTAAAATCCATCTTTGTCAACATGTCACCATTCATGTTGCCAACAGAGGTAAATTTAAGCTTGATAATGATTAAAGTTGGTGTTATAGCTGCATTGGGCTTTTTTCCTAAGAGCAAAATAAGTATTTAAAGAGGAACAGCCTTTTAGTTTTACTTCTTATAAAATTGAATTATTTTACAGGAGAGGATAAGGAGCACTTTTAAATGTGCTTTAAAGAAACTTTTTTCTCTGTAAAAGAAATGTACTTTAAATAAAGAATTTTACTTGTTTATAGTTTGTTAAATTTAGTATGCTTTTGAGCCCATGACGGGATTGAAGTTTTTACCTGCTTCCTGTTTCTGGCCCACTGCTGCTACTCACCTTTGTGTGGAAGAAAACCGCTTCTACGAAGCTTCTCAACCCACCAAGAACTACGAAGCATACATCGACATCCTCAGTATAAAAAAGGAAAGCCAGGAGGAGTAATTAGAATGAGAAGTCACAGAGCCTCATTTTCATTGGGGGTGTCAAAATTAACAGCTAAAACACCTAAAAAAAGACAAACTGAATTTATATATAACATTCCCTTTGTAGTGACAATGGAAGGGAGATTTGTATATACTTATTTAATCATTTCAAATGAGAATGCTAATATCTCCACATACATTATGGAGGCAATAGTTCATTTATATAGGAAAAGGATGTTTCGGGTATAAATTGCTTACTCAATTGGAAGAACAATTGTTGAAAGAACCATACCTTATATCACATTACAAAAAAAATTTAGATGAGTGAAAGGCTAACTATAAAAAATAGAATATATAGGGCTGTGTATTAGATTAAATAATTATCAAGTTGTTTGAAAACCTTGAAAGGAGCATCATTTTTTTTTAAGATTTTATTTATTTATTAGAGAGAGATAGTGACAGAGATAGCGAGGGAGAACAAGGGGGGGAGGAGAGGGAGAAGCAGACTCCCCGCTGAGCAGGGAGCCCCACGTGGGGCTCGATCCCAGGACCCTGAGATCACGACCTGAGCTGAAGGCAGACGCTTCACCTACTGAGCCACCCAGGCGCCCCGGGAGCAACATTTATATGACTCTGAGCGTTCAAGTGAAGTAACTTACCATTTGCTGTTTATAATGACGAAATCTAAGAAATCAGTTTTAACTAATGTGAATAGAAACAATTAAATCACTTTTTTAAAAAGTTTACTTATTTTTAAATAATCTCTACACCCAGCGTGGGGCTTGAACTCACAATCCCGAAATCAAGAGTCGCACACTCTTTTGAGCCAGCCAGTTTCCCTACGAGTTTTTTTTTTTTTTTTTTTAAGTAGGCTCCATGCCCAGCATGGAGTTCCATGAGGGGCTTGAACTCCCAACCCTGAGATCGAGACCTGAGCTGAGATCAAGAGTGGGACACTCAACCGACTGAGCCACCCAGGCACCCCTAAACTATTCTCAACTAATGCAAGAATTAAGAACCTACTAATTTGCACTATCTTGAATTTTTTTACTTCGAATCTCAATTTTTCCAGCATAGGAGGTCTGAGTACCTTACTTCCTTGGGGAAAAGCCAACTCAGAATCTTGTATTTATTTCAGTAGGCTAAACACCACCTTTGCCACTGTGGAATAGATGTGGAATATACTTGAAGCTTGCTAGACCTCAGTTTCTCCCACCTTCAAAATAGGGTAATTCCAGTCTTTCTTGTACAGTTTGGTAAGACAAATGTCCCAACCAACAGCATATAAATAAGAGCAGATGAAGTCAGAAAAGCTATACTAAGGATACATACTTGTATCCTTAATATTTATTACAGTCTCTGGCATGTACCAAGAGCTCAATAAATGCCCATTAAATGCTGAGAAGTGGAGAGGGTCCTAACATTAGGGTCCTAGGGAGCTGACTAACATTTTCATGTAGTACCAAAATAGATTCTAAATTTATATATGTATCAATGAATAGGTATTCATTGTAATGGCACTGATTTAAAAAGATGTTAAAAGTTGAACATCTGGGCTAAGCCCATGTATATTAAAGATCTTTGGGAACAAGCCTGTTGTCTAAATGAGGTTTGTTGGTGCAGTGAGAGGGCACTCGGTATTGTAGAATGCCAGGTGAGAGGAGAAAGGGAAGTGCCTTTTGCAAGGTTTGGTTTCCCACTGAAGGATTGATTCTGTGAAGGTCTTAGGATCGGAAATTGGTCCCTGTTAGTTACTGTTTCGGAGGCAGATCGGAACAGAAAGGGGTTAACTAGAGATTGGGTTCTTTCGGGAGGGGAGGAGAGTGTAGCAACTGGGCATCGCCAGTCTGGGTGGGAATAGCAAAGCAAAGGGGACGGCTGGGGTAAGAAAGCAATAGTCATTTACAGAGAGGATTGTTATGTCATTTATGGTGTGAGTTTAGGAGATGAGTTTCTTCAGGTTCTTCTGATATCTGGGGAAGTCATCCTGATTGCATGACTTTGGGAGAAACACGATT
Source organism: Ursus americanus (assembly GCF_024610735.1). NCBI lineage: Eukaryota > Metazoa > Chordata > Mammalia > Carnivora > Ursidae > Ursus > Ursus americanus. Next base: position 4,099,007 of record NC_142158.1, read on the forward strand.
TCCTCTTAACTTGCTTCTGGCTTTATCTGTGTCTTCCAAGCCTGGTCAATGGTAGGGTTGCTTTTTTCTTTTTGGTCCAATCTGATTTCCATTCTTTCAGTCCTGGACAGGTTTTTCTTTCAGTGTTCATTATTTAATTCCCACAATCGTCCTATGTGAGTGCTAATATCTCCATTTTATAATTGAGGAAACTGGGGTTTAGCAGGATTATGTAAATCGTCCAAGGCCCATCCGCAGCCATCGAGAAACCTAGTGTGTATGGTCTTGCTCATTGGGTCTGTGTGACTCAGTGCTGTGTGTTTCCCAGTCATGGGAATGTGCTAGGAATGCTCGAGGAATGCCCCGGCTTCTTTTTCTGCCCTATGTTACCATACCTAGATGCTTGAGCATCTTCGTTATAAGAAAACAGAATAAATGCAAGAAAGAGTCTTTCTCGTGTGTTTTCTGTGGTTCAGATCATCACCTTCCCATAGACGCAAATGTAGTCTAAATACGTTGGGCACCTTTTAACCTAGAACGCATGGAGTTGATGGGGCCCCACCCAGCACCGGCGAACCTAAATCAGAAAGTAGCGCGTGCTCAAGACATAGTAGGGCCCAAAGAGGCTCCTGCCAGAGGAGTGGGACCTATGCTTGCGGGGTACCTTCCCTTGAGGGACACACTCGCAAAGGGTCTTTAACCCAGGTGGTGCGCTCTTGGCTTCCTTGAACCACTCTGGCCCGGGCATATGAAAGGCGGCTCATCCCCGAGGCCGTCTAGGATCATGGCGACAAAGGGAAGGGGTCCGCGAAGGAGAGGAGGTGGGCCTACAGACCGCCCTCCCTCGCAAAAGCCTTCCGCTAAGTCTCGTGCTCCTGGGAGCACCCAGCTGGGCAGGGACCGCGGCCCGCCCCTCGCTAGGGGCGCGTGCGCGCGCGTCGCCGTGGTAACCGCGCGACGAAAAGGCGCTGAATCACGGGCGCGCGCTTCCCCAGCTCCCGCGGAAGCTGCTGCGGGGGCCGGGCGGGGATCCTGGGCTGTGGCGTCCTGGTCAGACAGCGGCTGACCCCCGCGAACGCTGCTGCTGGGTGCAGGCGGAGCGCCGGAGCGGCGGCCGGGCTCACGTTCGCGGCTGGAGGTAAGCGCGCCGCGGTCGCCGCCGCGGGTCGCGGTTTGGACCAGAGTCGCTCCTCCCGGGCTCCGTCCTGGGGAGAGGAGGCGAGGGCTACGCTCGGCGGGGCGGCACCTGCTGTGAGGCAGCAGCGGCGCGCGCCTGCGTGCGTGTGCGAGCGTGTGCGAGCGTGTGTGTGCGCGCCTGGCCGGCAGATGACGCCGGCGTGGAGCAGGTGGGACGGCAGGTGATGCTCCCCGCGAGCCAGCCGCGCCGGCTGGGGCTGTCTGGCGTCCGTGTCGCCTGCAGCCCGGTGGCCCAGTGACGGGAAGCGAGGGTGGCGGGGAGCCAGGTTCTGCCGCAGACACGCAGAATCAGGACGCCCTGAGTTTGGGAGGTGAGTTTCTTCGGGCTCTTCTGGACGTCTCGCGAAGAGCGTTCTCGGATGCTGCGCTGGCGGATTGTTTCAGAGTAGGGTGGAGTCGGGAAAATGTGCGTCTTTCCCCAACCTCGTGAATTGCATTTCTTAGACCTGTGGAATCGCTTTCTTTAAACTCCGTTTAGTGATATTTATGGGATATTTGCTATCATCTGCTAAATTCATTTTGTCCTTGTACCTTACCGTAATCTGAACCTCTTCATGGCTTTTCTCTCTTCCCCTTTGAACTTGCTGCACGGAATGGGTGTTAATCAAGATATTATTAAACAAGAGCATTGGCCTGACATTACGGGAGTCATCGTTCTTTCCATCATCATTTGTCTTAATTATATGGAAAGAGAAAAGAATATGATATAGATACTCATGTCCATTTTTATTGCTAGTTTCTTCATCTAAACATTTTTGTTTCTGGGTTAAATGTTAGGGGTTTAAAGGTGCTTGTGTAAAAAAGTTGAAGGATGTTTTTGATAATAGAAAAAGCAAATCATAGACAACCCTTCTCAAAAAACAAGAATTTCTGAGGTGAACGTTAGTATTGATTCTTTATTCATGAAATGCATGTTCACTGTCTGAACACTCCAAACTGTTTATGATAAGAAGCACAATCATGGAGACCACTGGACTTATGACAAATACAGTATTTTATTTTGTGTTTATTATTTTATACCACTTTTCATATAAATGAGGAAAACTGGAGATAATCAATTCAGTCACAGACTTAGGAGTCATAGAGAAATCTGAATTCCTCTGTAATTTGAAAAGGAGAGATGTGAACATGAATCAAGGCTTTTTAGAACCACAGTAGACTAATCACACCTTGCCATGTATAATGCCAATGCGGGGACTTAATTTTCTTTCAGAAAAACAAAAATAATTCAGCCAAAATCTTTACTATTGAAGTAATTAAATATATTAAAAACATATTTTAAAATAGTCAAAAGAGAGCTTCAGTGACTTTTTAATGTAAAAGAATGGATTTGCTGTCAAATTTTCTTGACTTAATTTTTTCTAGCCAAGCAGAGAAGACACATTTTCTTTAAATAAATATATGGAACCAGGCATGACTCTTTCATGTTGGGGGACAGTTGATGTACATTGCCAGGTCAGGTGGCCTGGGTTTGGTCGTGGCCTTGCCACTTTGTGGCTCTGTCACATTTGGCAAATTCCCTAATCCCTCTCAGCCTCATTTTCTTTATCTGTAAAATAGGGGTCATAATAGGACCTACTTAATAGAACTCCTCTAAGAATTAAGTAAAGTAATGCTTATGGGAACATTTGCTCACTGCCTGGCCTGCAGGAGCACTTCAATAAAAGTTATTATCATTCTTGAAATGAGGTTTTTTTTTTTTCAGGAAATATTTTCTGTCTTCAGAATAACTTGGCAGTAAAAACAGAATTATTTTGATGTGACAGAAGCTTGTTCTGATTTATAAGGTCAAACCATCATAAAATGCATAATTTTTCTTTGCAGTATTCTTATAACAAAACAACAATGCTAAATATAATCACAATCTTAAAGGCATGTAATTTCAGATAATTATATTTAATACCACAGGGAGGGAGTTTTGTTTTAGTAGGCCTAGAGTAATTAGTAGGTTCTTGTTCTGTTTGTTTGCTTTTTTTTAATCTGTATTTTTAGACACTATTCATGTGAATTCAATAGTGAGAAATTATTTTATTTCTAAGCGGTAAAAAGGGTTAGGCCAAAATAACATCTACTTTGGCATCATTTTTCAGACTTTTAACTATTAATAGATGTTTGAGTTTCAGAGCAAAGCTTCTTATAGAAATAATACACAGGTACATAAAGATACAGTGTTGGAGTTTAGCTCTGTGCCATTCCAAATAACCTTGGTAGAATTACGTCAGCTGCTGGAAGTTTTCGTATGTCCAACCAGCTACATTTTCTTTTCCTGAAGTTCAAAAAAGCAAGGGATTCTAGTAAACATCTATTTACTTTAAGCAGTGTAGCTAGAGGAAGGGCATAATTCAGACCTCAACATGAATTTTTAAAGATGGGGTTGTTCCGTGCTGTAATTTAAAGCATCAGAATCATGAGACTCAAGGGGAAATGAACAAATGAACTACAGTGTTGCCACCCACAGATTTTCTGTATTACGTGTTGCAGTTTGTTTCTTCATGAGATGAGGAGGTACAGATTGTTCCTTTCTAGGACAACATGATCCTACTTTTCTAGGATTGTGACTATCAGCATACCTTTCCTTTTTTTTTGGCTATTGTCATTAAACTCAAGTATAGGCTATATAACCGCACTGCCTTCTGGTCAATAGAACATACTTATCTTTCTTCAAAATTTTTCAGAATAACCTCTGAAGATGTCTTACCTTTAAAAGAACTATTATCTTTACCATTTCTCTCAAGCGTATTTGTACTTATCAAGAGGTTGAAATATTTTGTTAGTTCAGCATCTTCAACCTCCTTGTCCTACAGCCACGAAGCCTCCAAATTCTTGGTGTCGCGTGCCTCACATTTTGCTGGAGTCAGGCTTCTCTAGGTAGAGGCCTGAGATCCCCACTCCCTGTCATGTGTGTTCATGCGTCTCTGCTGACTAACGAGTCTTCACCCTCTTGCATTTGGGCTTTTCTATCCACTGCTGTGCTGCACCTGCTTTTGCCAAATCTGGAGAAACTGTTTTGACCTTATTATACCAGTCTTCTTCCACTCACTTGACCATTCTCACTTTTTTTTTTTTAAGGTTCATTGATTTAATTTAAGATTCATTGAGAAAGAGCTAGAGACCGGTTTTGCATTGTTTCTGCCTAGAAGTTTAGCCGTATGCAAGGTACTGGGTTGTCAGAGCGGAGTCCCCGTGAGGAGGCATGCCTTGGCAGTCCCAGGTTGCTTTCCACCTCTCCGTGGCGCGCCTCTGGTTTCTTCTAGCCCCTCGGCGTCAGCCGCTCTAGGCTGCAGTGACATCTGCGAGGCTCTCCGTAGTATTTCACGATGTCGCTAGATGTCCGCCGTCTTTCCTGCTGCACCACTTCGCTGGTGCTGCAGAACAAAATACCACAAGCTCGGGGGCTTCAAACAATACCCATTTATCAGCGTGAAGTAGGGTCTCCCTAGACCCACAGGTTATCAGCTGAGCGCATTCTCATCTGGAGGCTGTGGGGAACACTCTGTGTCCCAGCTCATTGAGGCCGTTGATGGAAGCCAGTCCCCTGTACCTCTAGGGCTGAGATCCCCCCTTCCTGCGGCCATCCCTGCGGTTGCTCTCAGCTCCTGGAGGCAGCTCTCAGGTTCCTTCCAGATCGCTCCCTTCATCATCAGAGCCAGCGACAGAAAGTTTCTGTCCTGCTCAGTGTCTTCTGTCTGACTTCCCCTTCTGTTAGCGGAGGGCTCTAATGATAGGCTCGGATGGCTCCGACGGTCTCCCTGTCTTCCAGCCAACCGATTAGTAACCTTCATTATATCTGCAAAATTATCTTTGCCAAGAATCCTAACGTAATCACGGAAGTAACACCCAGGGATGAGCGTCTGGAGGCCGCCTTAGAATTTCTTCTGTCACCCTTGCTGATTACTGTTTGTCTACCTGACCGTTTTCCTGAGTGCGCGAGGAGTCACAGTCAGCCTTGCGTTTTAATCTTCACTGTGATGCTCCTTCTTCGGTTCTGGTAGGTCCGGCAATAGTACTTGTACTTCTTTTATCATCGTTTGTGGGTCACCACTTTTCCAGAACACAGATTATACCCCAGAAAAAGAGACTGTGGCAGATAAAACAAGACCTCGTGTTCTAGAACTCACTTGGCTTGGAGCAGTGTGTGTTACGGGGAGTGTGGGAGTGTTGTGTCCTGCCTGTTTGTCTTTTGGAAGGAGGGTCCCCACGCTGGCCTGTCACGCTAGTCCCCCACAAACCCGCCTTGTTCATCTGTGTATTCCCAACATTTAGCACCGAGTTCATTCATAACAGCTGTTAAATTAATGTTTTTTGGAGAACACTTTTTAATTCCATGGAACTTGAACATTTTTGTGTTTATCTACCTTGTCTTTCATAGCACCTAATTCCTTAATTGTCCCAACTTACTTTGCCCCTGCATTTGAAACCAAATTGTTTTCCGTCCTTCTCCCTCAATTTTTTCCCCCACTATTGACATTAATTATGTTGTTGGTCTTTTGAACATTCAGGTAAGTCTTCCTCCTCATGAGTAACATACAGTTGTCACGAGAGCATTTATTACATCATAATTCCCATCCCGCTGGTTTTGGGTTATGTTTTTGTTGTGTTTTGTTTTTGCTCCTAGTTTGTTATAGAGTAAGCCATAATTAAGTCATTTTAGTTCTTATATTTCAGACGGGTTTTGTTTTATAATGAGTATTGGAATCTACCTTTGCTTTTTCTTCTAATTCCCAAATATCCTTACATAGTTTTGCCTGTTTATTTTTGCAGATGAGTCATATTAAGTACTTGAAAGCATTTTGCTGAGTTTTGGTTCATACTCCATTTCTTTGCGGACCTAACGCCCTGTCATCTTTGACATCTGTTACCCTCCCAGGACCAACCACGTCTCACCCCCACTTCCGTCATCTCTCTCAGTACGGTCTTCGTAGTTGTGTTGAAAAAGAGATTGATTCTCTGTCGCATCTTTGTCGTGCCCCGGGCCGCGCACCCGTGTCTGTCAGTCTGTGTATTTGTCCGCCGTGCGCAGAGATGCTGCTGCTTGTAAGAAGTTCGCTAATCATCACCGGCCTGATCGCACTAACCCTCACGTCGGTGTTTCATTCATGTGGTGGATTTAATGACTCGGAAACATCTTGTGTTTCTCTTCCACCATTTCACTGGTATGATTCTTACGAAGCAGACAAAGCCGGGGAGGAAGTCCTTTTTCTCTGCCTGTATTTTCTTCCCCTTGTTCCCTGATCTGCCCTTGGGGGCCCCACAGAATCTGCTCACTCCCCATGCCACACCAATGCCCTTCTTTTTTTTTTTTTTTTAAAGATTTTATTTATTTATTTGACAGAGATAGAGACAGCCAGCGAGAGAGGGAACACAAGCAGGGGGAGTGGGAGAGGAAGAAGCAGGCTCCCAGCGGAGCAGCCTGATGTGGGGCTCGATCCCAGAACGCCGGGATCACGCCCTGAGCCGAAGGCAGACGCTTAACTGCTGTGCCACCCAGGCGCCCCACCAATGCCCTTCCTTGTTTAAAACCCAACACTGGCTGGATCGTGTTTCCCGTAAAGCTGTTTGATCTCCTAAGAGGGCGTCATTTTATACTGTAATTGAAAGGCATTCTTCTGTTGCCAGTAAAGTCCTGGGTAATCCTCTGTGTTGATTGGCACAGGTTTTCTATAACTTACTTTACTTTATCAGCTTCCAGGGGAGAAAGTTAGAGCGTAGAATACGGTACTGACACATGGCCAAGTTTTCTCGGTCTTGGCTTGGCCCGTAGCTGAATGTATCGTCTAGATCGCCTCCCATCTCCTTTGTTTGCCGGTGAGGATGTGGGCGCCTGCGAGCCCCTCGTAGACGCAGCAGCAGCGCCCTGTCTCTCCTGCAGGTACTCTGAGCTGCGTGTCCACACCTCTGTCCAGGCCCTGGCCGGCCAGGGGTGAGGGGGTGTGACTCCCGAACAGTTCCTCACCTGCTTTGTCAAGGGAGAGTGCTGGGAGTGAGACAGATCAGGGCTCACTTTTGTCTTCTATGTTCCCTACCCATTGAAAACTTCGAGGCTCGTTTTGGAGAAACTGGAAACTTAACTTCTGAGTGGTGAGCCACGGAACTTCAGCCAATTCACCCAGAATGTTCTGTGCACCTGTTGAGGGTCACAGTCTCTGTATCACCTCTCAGAGTGTTACTGGGAGGCTCAGGCGATGCAGAGTGTGTAAAAGTACTTTGTGAGTATAAGCACTATTATAAATGGCTGCAATATTGATGGTGATGATAAATATTACAAACCATTTATTCCCTTGTTGTTAGAAGGATAGATTAGTAGCTGACAATATTCCACTTTCTTTCCTTTGCTATCACAGGGAGTAAGTGAACTTAATGCCAGAAAGTTAAATTATTTTCTTTTCTTTTTTTTTTAGAGATTGTATTTTTAAGTAATCTCTACGCCCAACATGGGGCTCGAACTCACAATCCTGAGATCAAGTCACACGCTCCACCGACTGAGCTGGCCAGGGGCCCCCAGAAAGTTAAATTCTAAAGGAAAACTTTATGGCTAGCTGGTCCTAGGCCTGCTGATAAATAGAATTGAAAGATTGCCTTCATCTCGACAAAGCAGGTGATGAACTGTTCAGAATTGATGAATGGTTTGCCAAATTCAGAAGTTTAGTAACAAAGAGAAGGAAAAATTCTTCTCTATCCATCAAGATCTTCCAGCTAGACTAAAAATTAAGTTGACGAGAGACAGACTAACAGGAGAAAAAAAATCCAGGTTTTATTACATGTGCACCTGGAGGCCCAATGATGAAACGGAGACCTAAAGAAATTACCAAGGCAGGCAGCTTTTATACTTTTTAGACAAAGAGACAATAAATCTTTGAGAAATTGATAGGATAAAGAAAACTTAACTTTGGGAGCTTGGATTAGTAAGGAATTCTAAACAGAATTTGGGATGGGGTAGTAAATTAGTAAACAGTAACAAGGGGTGTTTATACAGCCTTCTGGGCTCTGAATTTCCTTTCTCTGGTGCTGAGGATGTCTCCTTACCTGCTGGTACAGAGAGGTACCTTTCACATAGGAGATTTATTTCCTGCTTTCAGGGGGCTGGAGAAAGGTCTGAGTGTCCTGGTTATACAGGCTGTCCCTTAAGTCACTTTTATTTAAAATGATCAACATGACAGAGTGGCACGTTTTGGGGCAGCCCACACTTAGACCCTACAGTAATCACCAGCTGTGTTCAGAATTTGACACAAAGCAGATTCACTTTCGTTGACACACATAGCACTGAACCCCTGGACCCAGCTATCACCTCGTACTGATGGGGCTTTCCTGCACAGTCACTGGCCTGCCCTTGCTGGGTGTTTGAAAGGTCCTAATGTAATTATTATAGCACAGGACTAAGCATTTACTAGGTAGCGGTGATGACCCCATTAAGTAAGAATTGAATTTAGGGAGAAATAAAAGTGCTGAGCCAATTGAAAACTAAGCTATTCCCATAATTAGAGAGATAATTTAAGGCCCCATGATGAACACTCAAGGTTTTACCTGCTGGAATTTTTCTTCTTAATGGAGGAGCAGTGTCTCCAGGAGTATAAAGCTGGTGTTATTTGCGGTGTGAGGGCTGTGAGGCAGCGTCTTAATTTTGCAGCAGTTTAGAAAAGGTGGTAAAATATTTATTCTAGCAGTTGGCCGATCGGTGCCCAAATAGATATAAATATAAATGTCTTTTTACCTTTTCTTCCTCCCAGCATATACCCTATCACTAAATGGTGTCTGTCCGTCCTTTGAGTTGTTCTTTCTGCTTTATCCGTCACGCCCAGAATGAGCAGGAAATCACCATGTTCCTTTCTAGCTGTACTGTTTCTTCGACTCCCTGAATCCGAGGTGTTTAGGTGATATGCCCAGGGCCTGCGATCCCCCCTGAGGTTGAAGCCTGCCTCCGAAAAGACAGTTTTTGTCATAGTGGCTGAGAAGTACGGGAGGAGGAATCATAAAAAAAGAGAACATCCCAGGCAGCCTCAGCGGCTAAGTAGTGGAAATAGAAATGCAGCCCTGGCTTGTTGGAGATTGCTAGTTCTGGAAAGCAGGAGTTTGCCAACTTAGCTTTGTTAGTCAGTAAACTGCAAAGGGACAAGCGATTAGCCTGTAGGAAAATGCTGTCCAGCAGACACGTGTGGGTCTCCGAGATGAAGCCCCTTTGGGCAGTTTTCCTTGCTCTCAGGCAGGAGAGCTGCGACTGGCTATTTTTCTGAGCCTGCGGAAGCATTTCACTCCAGCATTATTTATACAAGTCAAAAACATAACATAATAAAAAATTATTATGAAAAAAAGAAATTATAGTAAAATTAACGAAGAATTGTGTATTTAACTGATTCTGGCAATAAACTATATTATTCTCTTACAGAAATACAAAAAAAAATCAGAAACAATGTTGATTGCTTAGCAGCGAGGAAATGGTGAAGTAAATTATAATAAGCACCTCGGTGGAATGTTGTGAAATAACAAAAAAAGAATAATTATGCAGAATGTAACAGCAAAGAGTTGTTTTTGTAGCAGAAGAGTAAATGAAAATACAAACTGTATTAATCTCAGATGATCGCTTCGCTGACGTTAGTGTGTGAATAAACGGAAGGAGAACCTAAAGGAAGAAAACAGTCACTCGTTGGTATGATTTGATCATAACTTTTCTAGCTCACGTTTTTGTTTTGCTGTTTCGAGCCTCGGTCTGGGCAGTGTGCTGGAACTGTGGACACAGATACAACCAAGAAAAGCCAGTTCTTCTGGCGTATACCTCTTTGGGGTTTAGCAATATGTAATTTTTAAAAATCATATTTATTCCCTTGATCAGAAATTTTAGCTCAAATACAGTACAGCGACCAAGGGACAGCCGTGTTTCAGTGCCGAGCATGTCTCTCGTACCTTATTTCACCTTTTTATTTCAAAAACTGGTGTCTGCCATGGTTCAGCGTCACTGTTCAACACCTACAACTTCTGGCCATGAAGAATCCTGTTCTGGAACAGGTGTTTCACATCTTCCGAGCTCCTTTGTCATGGATGCCGCCATGGTTCTGTGTTGGCCTGCAGAGAGGAAAGGAAACCCCCAGTATCTGAAAGCCAGAGTTACTTTTTCTTCTCACCGTAAGATACTTGGCTTCCTTCACCCCTACACTTAGAAAATGCTCTCTGCTCTTGGTACTCCATGGGTTAGGAGAAGGGGGCAAATTCCAGAAAGCCCATCTTTTGAAAAGTACAAAGGATGGTATTCCGGCTTGGACCGTGTCCCCCAAAGATAGGCTGAAGTCCTAACCTCTCTACCTGTGGAATGTGACCTTATTCAGAAACAGAGCCTTTGCAGATGTCATCGAGTTAAGATGAGGTCATTAGGGTGGGCCCTTAATCCATAGGACGGATGTCCTTGTAAGAAGAGGGAGATTTGGACGTGGAGGCACACAGGGAGGACACCACGGGACAACAGAGGCAGAGATGGGAGTGATGTCACCGCAGCCAAGGGATGGGAGGGACTGCCAGCCACACCTGGTGCCAGCAAGAGGCAAGGAAGGATTTTTTCATTATGTCATGTTAGTCACCATACAGTACATCATTAGTTTTTGAGGTAGTGTTCCATGATTCATTGTTTGCATATAACACCCAGTGCTCCACGCGATACGTGCCCTCCTTAATACCCATCACGAGGATAGCCCACCGCCCTGCCCCCTGATTCTGCCCAGCGTCCGAGGGAGCACAGCCCTGCTGACACCTGGATTTCGGACAGTTCCTCTAGAACTGTGATAGGATGGATTTCTCTTGTTTTAAGGCACTTACTTCGTTGCACTTTGTTACTGCAGCCCAGGAAACTAACACAGATGGCAAAATGCAAGGATCGTATTAAATAAATATGTACTTTGCTGAGTACCTCGTGGCAGCATAGAAATGGGGAAGGCATTCTGGACCTTGGCCAGGCTTTTAATAACAACCTGTAGGATGATTTTACCTTTCATAACTTTTGTATGAATCAGATACGATGTATTAAAATTAAAGCCACGTGAAGAAGAGAACTTCGAGGCTAGGTGTCAGGAAAACAGAGGGTTACTTTGAAAAATTATTGCATTGAAAGCAAAAAAATAAAAAGTGAAAATACATGACATTTCCAACCAGTGCTTCCTCTAGAACAAGTTAGACTTCATAAAGGCAAAAATCCACTAATTTATTTACAGAGGAAGTGTTGATTTTTAGGAAGCCGGATGCCATCGTACGATGTTTTCGTGGCTTACGTTCTGCAGTCGTTACGGATGCTGTCTAGCACTACCTGTTTTTTTCCCAACTATTCTGGTGATGTTTTATGCTGTTATTTGTGGTGTTTAATACTTTTTGAATAGTGAATATAGATGACCCACACAATTAAATGTTCCTCTTTCATATCATCTGTGGGTATTAACTAATAGTTGGTCAGATAATTTTGTGTATTTTTAAAATTTGACAGAGCGAGCACAAGCAGGGGGAGCAGCATGCAGAGGGAGAGGCAGGCTCCCCGCTGAGCAGGGAGCCCGATGTGGGGTTTGATCCCAGGACCCTGGGATCATGACCCACAGACACTTCACTGACTGAGCCCCCCAGGTGCCCCCATTTTATCTATTTTTAAGACCATGACATTGATCCCTGAACCAAACTAGCAGATAGATTGCTGGAGGTCCTGGCCTTTTTCTCCAGTTACAGAGTAGCCAGAATTACCATGGTCCTGGATGGAAACCCCAGTTTTCAGGCTATATATCCTGTTGGTTTCTTAATTCTGCCAGGGCCACACTTGCTGTGGATCCCTCCCTGTATCATTCATTCCTTCATCCTGATTTGTTTATCAGACAATGATCATGTCTTCAGGAAGGAAGGACAGATGGAAGGAAGGCAGGAGGGAAGGTGGGAAAGAAAGAAATATGTTTGCCCAGACCTGACCACCCTCCCTCCCAATTTATTCTCACTGTGGTTCTGTCCATGGCTATGACTGAGCTCTAAATAAACCCTCAGCAGAAATCTTGAGCAGGAAATCGCTACGTCCAGCTGGCAGTGATCTCTCATGGTGCATTTCTCCACCGCATACGTAGGGTATCTTGTCGTAGCCTGTCAGCCTGTCACGCTTATAGCATTCTTTCCAGCAACATCCTAATAGCCAACTAAAAAGAAGAGAAAGTCCTCTTTTGTCACTAAAGATCTATCACTGTTATCACTATAGAAAATTTAGAAAACAGAAAAGTAGAAGGAAGAGAAAAACAATTGAGTTCCGCCCACCTGCCCCACTCTTTGAAAGACCACACTTAACGAATTGGCCAGCTGCTTCCTTTCTGAAGTGCTCATGAATGATCTGTTCAGTGTCTCACTCTATCGTGTTGCCGGAGTTTGGCATCCAGATCTCAATCTGCAATTTCTAGAAATCCCCTTTATTGCCTTCCTGAAAATCAGAACTTCTATCTTAGAAGCCTCCTAGAACCTCCTTTTTTTCCTCCTAGAACCTCTCTTTTTCTCTATAATTCTGCACAATTTACCAAGACTAATTACACAGTCAAACCGGCAAACTCTTTGTGTATCTCGAGACATAACTTTATCTGGGCTCCCACTGGAATGTAAGCTCCTCCTACTCTTGCATATGTAAGTGCTCAATACACTTAAAAATTTTGGTTTTTTTTAGAGATTTTATTTATTTATTTGAGAGAGAGAAAGAGAGTACAAGCAGGGGGCTTAGCAGAGGGAGAGGGAGAAACAGACTCCCCACTGAGCAGGGAGCCCGATGCAGGACTCGATCCCAGGACCCTGCGATCATGACCTGAGCTGAAGGCAGACGCTTAACCAACTGAACTACCCTGTGCCCCTAGTACACTTTCTTTTAAATAACAGCTGTATTGAGCTATAATTTACACACCACAGAATTCACCGTTTTATATAAAAGTATAGTATTAGTATATTCACAGACATAACACACCTCACCCTATCTAATTTCAGAAATCTTCATCACCTCATTAAAAAAACCTCATACCCACTAAGCAGTCCTTCCTGTCAGTCCCCGGTACCACTAATTTACTGTCTATTTTTATGGATTTGCCTATTCTGGACACTTCATGTAAGTGGGATCATACAATGTGTATGAGGCCTCTTGTGACTCTCTTTTCACTTGACACAGTGTTGTTAGGATTCATCCCTGTTGCAGCATGCACCTAGTCTTTTTATTGCCAGTAACCTTCCATTGTATGGATATACTGCTGTAAACCACATTATGTTTAGCCATTCTTTTTTTTAAGATTTTATTTGTCTAAGAGAGTGTGTGTGCAAGTAGGGGGAGGGGCAGAGGGAGACAGAGAATCTCGAGCAGACTCCATCCTGAGTGCAGAGCCCCATGTGGGACTCAATCTCATGACCCTGAGATCAAACCAAGAGTCAGCTGCTTAACTGCCTGAGCCACCCAGGTGCCCCTGTTTATCCATTCTTAATTTGGTGCACACTTGGGTTATGTCTACTTTCTGGCTACTGTGAATAATGCCATTGTACCATTTTACATCCCCACCAGCAATGTACAAGGGCTCCAGTCTCTTCACATCTTCCAGACTTGTTTATTAAAGCTATTTGATGATGTCATCTTGGTGGTTGTGAAAGGGTATCTCATTGTAGTTCGGGCTTGCATTTCTCTACTGACTGATAATGTTGAGCATCTTTTCATGTGCTGTTTGGTCAATCTGTGTCTTCTTTGGAGGAATGTCTACTCAGATCCTGTGCCCTTTTTTTTAACTGGGCTATTCGTCTTTTTGTTGTCAAGTTGTAATTCTGGGTAGAAGTCCTTTATCAAATATATGGTCCGTAAGTATTTCCTGCCATCTGTCAGTTGTGTGTTCATGTTCTCAATAGTGTGGTTTGAAACATAAATGTTTAAAACTTTGGCGAAGTCTATTTTGTCTAGTTTTCCTTTTGTTATATGTGCCTTTGGTACCATACCTAAGAAACCATTGCCCAATGCAAGGTCACAAAGACATATATATCTGTTTTCTTCCAAGAGTTTTATAGGTTTCACTTTTATAATTTTGGTCTTTGATTCATTTCAAGTTAATTTTTATATATGGTGTGAGGTAGGGGTCCAACTTCATTCTTTTGCATGTGGCTATCCAGTTTTCCCAGAACTATTTATTGAAAAAACTATTTTTATTCAATTGTTCCACCTTTGTTGAATATTAGCTGACCAGAAATGTAAGGGTTTATTTCTGGATTCTCAGTTCTATCCCATTGATCTGTTTGTCTGTCTTTATGCCAGTGTCATATAGTCCTGATTACTGTAGCTTTGTAGTAATTTTCGAAACTGGTACGTGTGAATCCTTCAGCCTTGTTCTTTTTCTCCCCCAGATTTTTGTGGCTATTCTGGGTACCTTGTATTTCTGTATGAATGTTACAATAACTTTGTGCAAAAAAGACAGTCATGATTTTGACAGGAATTGTGTTGAATCTGTACATCAACTTAGGGAATAGTGCTATCTTAATCATATTCAGTATTCCAATCCATAAAATAGGTTATCTTTCCATGCATTTAGGTCTTTAATTTCTTTAAAATACTTTATGGTTGTCACTGTGCAAATTTTATACTATGTTAAATTTATTACTAAATATTCATTATGATGCTATGGTAAATGGAATTGTTTCTTAATTTTATTTTTGCTTGGTCATTGCTATAGATATACAGTTGACTGATATATTGATCTTCTATCCTGCAACCTTGCCGAACTCTAATAGTATTTTCATAGACTCCTTAGGATTTTCTATATGTGAGATTGTGTCATCTGCAAATAGAGATATTGTTACTTCTTTCTAATCTGGATGCTTTTATTTTACTTTCTTACTGATGTCCCACCTAGAACCTCCAGTACAGTGGAATAGAAGTAGGGAGAGCAGACGTCCTAATCTTGTTCCTGATCTTGGAGGAAAAGCCTTCAGTCTGTAGTGATGAGTCTTCATAGATTCTGTTTATCAAGTTGAGGAATCAATATATACTTGAGAATGAACAGATTTTTATATAATCATTTATATATTCTTTACACTTGTTGCTTTTTCAGTCTTGTTAATAGAGCTATTTCTAATCAGAGGTTATAAAGATATTTCTGTTATATTTTCTTTTAATCATAAAACTTTGCGTTTCACAGGTCTGTAATTCATCTAAAATGTATTTGGTATATGGTTTGAGGTTGACATGATAACTTTATCATTTCTCTAGAAAGCCAATTTTCCCAGCACTGTTTTTATTCTCATTCTACTATCGTCTACTCAGTGGACGATTTGATTGAAACATAAAAGGAAAATAGGACTGGTTACAGGAAGCTGTGCCATGTAACTCTCAAGGCTGAGCACAACTCTGAGTAGGACGGGACCGTGTGGGAAACGACCACAGGTTCATTATTCCTTCCGCGCTGAGGGAAACCAGGAGGGAGCCAGGGTTGCACTTCCAACTTCCAAATCTCACTTGAGTGTATTTCAGCGGTTCTAAACTACATTCAGAAGCCTAAGTGCAAGGAAGTCTGAGCAACATAATTTTTACATTTCCATCTCTACTCTGGGGAGGGATAGATGACAATGTACAAATGGATTCGGAGTGTTAGGGTTTTTCCATTGATCTTCTAAGGGTCATCTTCTGTTTTCTTTTCAATGATTTCCGCTTCTGCACTGCACTGTTTCTCATAGATCGGTTCATTCATCTTTATTTCTCAGGTTGCCTTTTTCTCCCATCTGTTCAAATGTCCTGCCTGCCGTCTCCCTTTCTTTTTATTTTTTATTTTATTTTTTTTATGGGAACGTTAGAAAGGGGAGATAGATCGATGTGCAGTCTGCCATGTTGAACTAGAAAGTTTTCTTTTTATTCTTAGCTTGCCAAAGTTCTTTTAACGAAGCTGATTTCCCCCAGAAAGATTAGCATGAATCTATCTGCTGCATGTGCTGTGTCTCTGGACAGTCCCTGGAATAATGGTGACCTTGTCTCCAGGACCTGCCTCTTTACAGAGATCCGATATTTTGAACATCGAGGATGGAACCATCCCTCTGTTCATCCCAACCATGGAGTGAACCCCTGGGTATTTGGTCTGTTACTACAGCATCCTGGTTCCCTCAAGCTTTGATGATAACATAGGCATGTCAAGTAGTAGCTGTGATTAGAGAACCTAAGACAAGTACCTGTCCCCCCACATCTCCCATACCACCGTCTGCCAGAGGTGCCTTTGGTGCCCAGGAGTCTCCTTATGAAATTGCTAGCATCCTCAGAAAGAATAAGACTTCAAGGCTTCCATAATAGTCACAACCAACACCTCTCCGGAAGCTTGGGTTTATAGAACCCTAAAGGAAAGGAATCGTGGGAGGGGCTGAGGAGGACCTGAGTGAGACCCCCTCAGAGGAGAGGTGAGTGTAACTCTCTGCTTCTCAGCATCCTGTGAGCCAGCTCTGGCTGATATCATGTTGCTTCCGTTTCTTGCTGTGAAATGAAATAGCAGAGAGACTTGGCGGGAGGTGAGTCGTCTGCATGCACGGGCGTAAGGCTAGGAGTTCCTGAGGGATAGGCTGAGGATAGAAAAAGCAAAACACGATTGTGAATGGTCTGCATTTCCTCCACGGGAAGACTGAACAGGCCCTCATGTTTGGAATCTTCCTAGCTAAGATGAAAACTAAGCTCCGGAGTGCTGCAGCCCTGCTTGCAAAAACCGTCTTTGAAAAAAATGCCCAAGTAGGATTGCGTATCGTTGCGTGTCCGAACGTTGGGTTCACGGAGCTCAGCTCTGCTACTCCCCACCACAACGTGGATGAAATAGACGGAGGAGGAATTGCTAACTTTACCCCCCGCCCCACTGGTGTATTATTAACCGAGGAAGCACAGAACAGGGTTTGAAAGCAGGGATGCTGGCCATGTTAGGATTAGCAGAGCTTGGAGTCCGCTTCCTTGTCCTTTCCGTCAGTTGCTGCTTTGATTCAGGCCAGCCCTACGTTTGGTTCGCGTCGGCTGAAGCAGCCGGGGAATTGCCGCGGTGTGATTGGCACCCCTGCTGATGGCAAAGTGGCGCTCTCCATGTCAGAGGCATTACTTTGAGTTCCCCCCTTGCACATGAAGGCCTCCCTGCAGGCCCGTCTGACGGGGTGAGAAATGTTGTTTATAGACTTGTTTGAAGACAGGCCATCCCTCCACCCACACACGTCCCCTCCTCTCCCATTCAGGTTCCTGGCTAGGGCACTTCTCCCCTCTCCTCCCTTTCCTTCCTACAGCAGGCCCCCCTTGCCTGCAGTCGCAGGAACTGGAGTCCACGGGTCCCAGAGGCCAGCCGGCCTCCTGTGATGTCAGCAGGTCAGTAGCAGCCTAGCCCCGCGGCACCCCGCCAGCGCCCCTCACCTTGCTTCATCCGTCTCACTTCATCACAAGGAGCAGGTGACCAAAGCGCATAAGATATTTTGAGAGAGAGATCACAGTCACATAACTTTTATTACACTATTGTTATAATTGTCCTGTTTTATTAATCTCTTGTCATTAATCTCTTACTGTGCCTAGTTTATAAATTAAACTTTATCGTAAGTATGTGTGCCTGGGAAAAAACAGAGTATATACGGAATTTGGCACTATCCGTGGTTTCAGGCTTCCGTGGGGGGGTCTTGGCATGTATCCCCCACAAATAAGGGGGGGGATATTGACACTCCCTCAGTGCTGTTAACCAGTCTTGACCAGCTCTGTGGTCATGATTCTCCAGCTCCTCTCTCTGAGCTCTGCGCAGATTTCTCCCGTGGCCTGCTCAGTGGCTCCACCTGGACTGGACGTCTTGCATTATTTTGGGTCATGGCCACGCCTTTCTTCCCGTTGCTCAATCATCCTGGACTCTCGTCTTTATCTCTTACCCCACACCCTATCCAGCAGCTAATTCTGTAGGCTCTACCTTCAGAACAAAGCAAGACCTGCACCGCCACCACCTTTCTGCGGGACACCGTCCTTCACCGGGATCACTGCAGGACCTCCTCGCTTGTCCCTCTTTCTGCCCTTGACCTGGATTACTTCCTTGACCTCTTCTTCACCTGGATCACTACCTTGTCTCTCTGCTTCTGCCCTTGACCCCTGTGCTCTCTTCAACACGGAAGCCGAGGGAGCCAGTCCTACAGCACTGCCCATCTCAGAGGACAAGCCAGAGATCTCGTATACTGATCCACACGCTGCAGTGGCCTCCTGCCACCTGCCTACCCTTACCCTCCGGTGCTTTCCCTTCTCTCTCCAGGCTGCTTCCTTGCTGTCCCTGGGATACAGGGCACGTTCCCTCCTCAAAGCGTTTACATTCATATGCTCTTCTTTCAGATGCCCACATGATTCATTCTCTCATCTCTTCTAAGTCGTTGCTCAGATAAGACTTTCTAAGGTTGTTAATTCTTCACTGCCTAGTCAAGTCTGCTAGTTAACCCATCTATTGAGGTTTTTGTTTTGTTTTGTTTTGTTTTAAGTAATCTCTATACCTAATGACATGGGGCCGGAACTCACGACCCCGAGATCAAGAGTCGCTCACTCTACTGACTGAGCCAGCCACTGCCCCCTATACATTGAGCTTTTGGGTTTTTTGTTGTTGTTGTTATTGTTGTTTTTTTGTTTTGTTTTTGTTTTTAAGATAGTATTTATTTGAGAGAGGGAGAGAGAGCAGAGCGGGGGCGGGGGGCGGGCGGAAGCAGAGGGAGAGGGACAAAAAGACTCCCCACCGTGTGAGGAGCCCAACACAGGGCTCAATCCCAGGACCCCACGATCATGACCTGACCAAAGTTGAATGCTTAACTGAGCCACCCACGTGCCCCCCGTATTGAGCTTTTGTTAGCAAAGATGATATCCTCTTCTTTTTAGAATTTGTGCTTGGCTGTTTTTCAAATCTGTAAGGGTCTTTTTGTTGTTGCACAAATCTTACACCTTATTATTGATTTCCGTAAACATTTTAAACATCTTATTTTCTATTTCTGTGTGCCGGAATTCTGTTGTCTGAAAATCACCGAGACCTAATCCTCTTGTCTTTTCTGCTGCCTCTCTCAAGGGTGCCTGTGTGTTTTGTAATTTTGAATTCTAGGTTTAGGTTTGTCTGGGTTCTCTCTGGGAGTTAAGGAGAGCTCTTCCAGAAGGATGTATCATTACGTCTGCCAGGTACCCGGGGTCACCACCAGCCCAGGGCCACTTTAAGCTAATTTCTCCTCTTGGGAGACCAAACTTGCAATGAAAAGTTGAGCCAAAACCTGTGGTTGCTAATTCTCGAGAGGGAGTTTTTTCTTCACACAGAGCTCTGGGGCCAGATTTTTTCTTTCTCCTTCATCCTTTCATCTGCAAGGATCTTTCTCAAAGGTTCCTGGCTCCACAACCCCCAGACTTGAATGTGCCCATGGCTCTGACCTGTGCCCTCTTTGTATCCTCAGACTCAGGTCTCCGGGTTCTAGAAATCTGCAGTCTCTCTGGCAGCCCCTGCGTCAGGGCTGGCTTTCCACCCTGCTTTCTAGCCGCCTCTTTGTTTTAGTGCTTTTTCTCTGTGAGCGCAATTATGGATTCAAAAGGGTGTTTTGTACTGTATCGTATTTTCCCCAGTAGCCTCAGTAGTTTAGTGGGTTGCCATCTTGCTAGGAATAGAGATCCAGACTTTTCCCATACATGTATAATACTGTGTTTTCTGTTCCCAGATCGCATCTTTCATGTAATACTGTGTCACGGACTACATGGTAATACGTGAATATTGTATATCCGTGTACTTAATCATACCTTAATATGGGACATTTGGGATCCCAATGTATTATTTATTATTATTATTATTATTATTATTATTATTATTATTATTATTATTATATTGTGCTTTAGTTATGACGAGACTAATTTTATTTAAAAGATTGCTCCTTATTATGATATTATATCTTTCCTACTTTTATGCTATTAAAATATCAATTTTTTAGATGAAATGGTAGGAAACTGGGTTTTTGATGTATCTGTTTAAATATTTATCTATTTGTTTATTGGAGATAGAGTGCATGCAGGGGGAGGGGCAGAGGCAGAGAGAATCTCAACTTCACTCCCCACTGAGCCCCACAGAGCCTGATGTGGGGCTCGATCTCATGACCCTAAGATCTCTCATGACCCTGAGATCATGACCTGAGCTGAAACCAAGAGTTGGGCACTTAACTGACTGAGCCACCCAGGCGCCCCCTCTGTTTAAGTATCTTTGCTGGACTATCCCTTCATCTAATCCCCTAATTTTTAAATTCATTTTCAGTTTGGCATTTTATTTATTTCTTCATAATGTGAGTGATGAGTTTCACTGACTAAGAAACATTTTACAGCTTTGTCGTCACATTTGGGAAAGGAGAAGTGACAGGTACATAGAAAACTAAACAAGTAAGCAAGACATTTATTAACCACAGAGGGACCAAAGTTTTTAAAAGAAAGATGTATGATTATATGCAGTTCATTCAAGAAGAATGTTTACATAGTTATAATAAATTAGACACGTGGAAAATAAAAGTTATTTTAAAAGTCTATTTTGCACGTATGGGTTTTTAGAAAATAAGCTGACATAAATCACCTTATGAAAAATCCACTGCGGTGAGAAATTATCAAGTAAAGTATCCATCTTAAAATCCCATCCTCTGCTGGGACCCTGCTTCTTCCTCTCCCACTCCCCCTGGCTGTCTCTCTCTCTGTCAAATAAATAAATAAAATCTTTAAAAAACTTGTGATTTATCCAAAGTTCACATTGAATTGGGAATCCTGTACGCTTATCCGCTAAGTCTGGCTGCCCTGTTCATCCCGTCCCTCTGTGTGTCCCGTACACTTCCTGAGTATAACCTCGTGTGGGCTCTCTAGTGCTGTTGTGATTTCCTGAGGCTCTCGATGTTGAGTGGATCTCAGCCTCCAGTGACCAACTGTAATACAAGAATATTAACTTTATTTATTTATAAGATATTAAAGACATTCACATGACTCAAAGGGTACAAAAGGCTATTTGCTAAAAAAAAAAAAAAAAAAAAAAGGAAAAAGAAAAGTCTCTGTCCCTGCCCTGTCCCTAGTCATAATAAATATTGTGGTTTCTTGTATGTTCCTCCAGAGGGTAATTCATTTTCAAGCAAATTCATATTTATATTTCCTCCCACCCCATTCCCTTTTTGCACAAATAGTAAAGACCATAATCACTATTCTGCATTTTCTTTCCTCACGTATCAATAGATCTTGCTAGATGCCAGCACGCTAGGAGTTTCCTCTTTCTTCACAAATGCAGGGGATTTCGTCATAGGAGCAGACTGTAAGTTATTTAACGGATTCCCTGCTTACCGAAGTTTGGTTGCTTCCAGCCTGTTGGTTAATACCACTACTGTACCCAGAAGTAGCCTACTGTGCATATGATTGCCTAAGTGCCCAGGCAGGCCCATGGCATAAATTCCCAAAAGTGGGATTGCTGGAAGTACGAAGTGCCGTCCTGCCCTCCAGAGGGACTGTACCAATTACACTCCCGTCCGCGAGGATTGAAAACGCCCGGGTGGCTATACTCTCACCGATAGAAGAAAGCGGGGAGGTTTTTTCATGTATGACCATCTCATAGGTGAAAAAATGATATCCCTGAGTTTTAATTTGTGTTCCCCTTTTTATTACTGACTTTGAGCATCTTTTGAGATGTTTAAAAAGCATTTATATTTTCTTTTCTGTGTTCTTTTCTTTGTTGATGGACTTTCTTTTGGATGATTAATGATTTGAGGGCATTCTCGTTTATTAGGGAAATTATTCTTTGTCTGTAATGTGAGTTGCAGATATTTTTCCCACATCGTTGTTGACACTGACTTTATATATGGTGATGTTTCTATGAAAATTATTTATCCCTACCTTTTATTAATGGGTCATATGTTTTGTTGTTGTGACTTCTGAGTTCGTATCATTCCTAGGTCTTCCTCACTCAAAGATTATGTAGTTATATAATCATATATAGTCTCCTGTAGTTTGTTTTCTTTAAAAAATAACCGCTTTATTGAGCCATAGTTCATATAGCATACAGTTCACCAGTCTGAACTGTGCAGTTCAGTAACTTTTTGTGTATTCACAGAGGGGTGCACCCGTCACCACCATGTGATCGAGAACTTTTTCGTTACCTCAAAGGAAATCCTGTGCATGTTAGAATTTGCGTGCCATTTTACCCCAGTCGGGAGTAAACCCAGGCAACCATTAATTTACTTTCTGTCTGTATAAATGTCTCTTCTGAGTATTCCATACAAATGGAATGATCTAATTCGTGGTTGTTTTTGACTGGCTTCTTTGAGTTGATTTTCGTGTATGGTGTGAGGTAGAGGTCAAATTTCGTTATTTTGCATGTTGATATCTGGTCCTTGCAGTAGCATTCGTTGGAAAGACTGTTCTTTCCACACTGAACTATCTTGATACCTTTGTCAAAAACCAATCCCATGGTTTATTATAGTGCTTTGAGGGTTTTGTTTTTTATGTTAGGAGTTTATCTTAGTAAGGTGTGAGGGAGGCATATAACTTAGTGTTCTTTTCAAAGGTCTAGCCATTTTTCCCCATCTCGCTTACTTTAAGTATCAGTCTTTCCCCCGTTGATTTGACATGCCATTTTTAATCACATCGTTTAGTCTTGTAAATATTTGGACCCATTTATTGAGTATTCTATTCAGTTATCTATTTTTGCACCTAACCAATCTGTTTTAATGATTGTCACTTTATAGTATGTTTCACTGTCTGACAGGACTAATTTCCCCTTATTTCTCTTCTCTTTCAAAAAATTCTTGCCTCCCCTTCTGGTTTATTCTTCCATGTGATCTTTGTAATCAGTTTTGTCCAGTTTCCCATTCCCCCAATTAGAATTTCTGCCAGCATCATTCTTATTGGGAACATAGAAATGTATAGGTTTATTTAGGAAAAACTGACATTTCTGATGTTGATCCTGTCTGTCCAAGAACATCTGTTCAGGTTTTTCTCCATTTATTTCATGTGTTTCCCACAACTTCCTATTTTTTCAAATATCTTGGTGAATTCATTCCTAGGTCTTCTGCTTTTTATTATTTTTTTTGTTTGCTGTTTTTGCTATACTTTTCTGTTATATAATTTACATTCTCTTCTTTTTTTAAAGATTTTCTGTAAAGATTTTATTTATTTATTCGAGAGAGACAGAGAGAACACAAGTGGGGGAAAGGGACCGAGGGAGAAGCAGGATCCCCACTGAGCAGGGAGCCTGCTATGGGGCTCTATCCCAGGACCCTGGAATCACGACCTGAGCCGAAGGCAGACGCTTAACCAACTGAGCCACCCAGGTGCCCCCATTTATGTTCTTTTCTTGTTGCTATATTCTCCCATTATTTCTTCTAACTGGTTATTGTGAATGGTAAAAATTCTAAGAAAAACTAGACACAACTTAATCTTTTGTTTATTTTTTTAATTTAATCATTTGGTCCTCAAGGTTTAAAGATAGACAATTAGGTGTCTTCTTTCTACTGTACAGTCACCTTGTTCACTGTGGGGGAGTGCAAAGTTCTCTGTCATGCATACCAGCAGTCTTGAAATCGCCTGTCACTTAAGTGGTTTTGGTTTTGTTTTTTTTTTGAAGATTTTATTTATTTATTTGACAGAGATAGAGACAGCCAACGAGAGAGGGAACACAAGCAGGGGGAGTGGGAGAGGAAGAAGCAGGCTCATAGTGGAGGAGCCTGATGTGGGGCTCGATCCCAGAACGCCGGGATCACGCCCTGAGCCAAAGGCAGACGCTTAACCGCTGTGCCGCCCAGGCGCCCCCACTTAAGTGTTTTTAACTAAAATACCCATATTTTTATTTAAAATGTGTGCTTACAGTAAACATTAGCTTTTTAAAAAACTAAAATCATTAATAGGTGAAAAATTTGTAAACTAGAAGTCAAACTGTATCAATTTATGCTTTAAGATTAACCTCTTAAGAAGTTTATAATTTAGTTGGAGAGAAAATATACATATACCTGAAAAAATTAATTGCCCCCATAAGGAAGCATATGCTAACCAGCATATAAGTG
The DNA here is from genome assembly GCF_024610735.1 of Ursus americanus. Classification (NCBI taxonomy): domain Eukaryota; kingdom Metazoa; phylum Chordata; class Mammalia; order Carnivora; family Ursidae; genus Ursus; species Ursus americanus. Next base: position 4,123,187 of record NC_142158.1, read on the forward strand.
GTTTCAGAATTCTTGGGCGTATCGGCCACTTTAAAAAATTACTAAATTCTCATAAAGTTTTGGTCTTATATAGTATTTGAAATCTTTTTCTTTTAAACTTTTAAAAAAGAGTTTATTTAATTGAGAAAGAGAGTGAGAGAGAGAGAATAAGTGAGCCCAAGTGAGGGGAGAGGCAGAGGGAGAGGGAGAAGCAGACTCCCTGCTGAGCAGGGAGCCCAATGTGGGACTCGTCCCAGGACCCCAGGATCATGACCTGAGCCGAAGGCAGATGCTTAACTAACTGAGCCACCCAGGCGCCTGTATTTGAAATCTTCTGATAAAGTTAATTTATATATTGGGACCCAGAAAATGGAGGCTGCCCCCTTGGACCAGCCCACATTACAAATCTAAACCTGAGTTACAGGAAACACCTGTCAGAGAACCCTAACACATGCAGGTGGCAGTCCTCCAACTCCGCTTTGGCTAACTTGCCTTACCTAGAAAATAGGACCTGCTAGCCTGAGAAGATGCTGGACCTCCCGGCCAGCCTCCCAGCCTCTCATGCCTTTTGTGCATTGCTGCTTCTGATGCTCGGTAAAACTGTCTCTTGCCCACAATGTCTCAGGAAGAATGCTCCATTGCTTGTGAGGAACTGTACTCCTCCAATCCAAGGACCTTGAACTTGTTGCTAAATTGTATTACTTTTTATTTGACATTCCATAAAGCATCTGTTAACTATGTCTCTGCCATGAGCTTATCTGAACCAAAGCATTTTATAGCCATGAACTGAGCAACAACAAAAATGCCTGAGTAATGTTACTTATTAACTAAAATGACATCTAGGTCCTTATAATAGAAAGTTCAAGATGGGCAGTGGCTTAAAGGAGATAAGTTTATTTCCTCCTCAGAAAAACGCGAAGGTTGGCAGCCCAGGGCTGCTCCGGCAGCTCCCTGTCCATGCTTTCTAGCACTGGCTTGCATTCTCGAGGTTTCTTCATGGTTGCAGAGGGCCGGCTGCTGGAGTGCTGGCCCTCATGCCCTTTCTAGGCAGCAGCAAGATGGAAAGAGGAGGAAGGCAAAAAGAGGCTTCCCTAGAAGTGCTCTCCAACAGTTTTATTTTATATGCCAGCAGAACAATCACACGACCTCACGAAGCGGCAGGCAGAGGAGGCAGGGCTGGAAACGCAGTCTTCTAGCCGGCACTCCACTCCAAATAACAATCTGAGTCTTATTACTAAGGAGTAAGGAAGAATGTCCACTGCAAAGACAAGGGGGTCTTGGCCATGGTCACCCCCACCTTATCCTTGAGCCTCTCTCTTTCTGCCTCCTTGATGCTCATCTTCCGTTTCTTGTCCAGGCCCTGGCACAAGAAGTACTCCATTATTGCCTGATGAAACATTGCTGTGCTTTGCCCCCCCTGGGCCACCCCATTCCTACATGTCATTCGTTCTCTGATCCTGTTCCTGAGCCTTACTTTCATCGTCTCTGAATGATCACTATCATCCAAAGAGAACGACTGCATTTGGGGAAATCTTCCAGCATGGTCTAGGGGTCATGGACAAGACACTCAGAGAAGGAGGGAGGTTTAAGAACAGAATCGGGCCAGAAATATCAGGGGTCAGAAGTATCCACTCTAGGAGCACCTGGCTGGCTCAGTCAGTAGAGAATGCAACTCTTGATCTCAGGGTGGTAAGTTCAAGCTCCATGTCGGGGGGAGAGGTGACTTAAAAATAAAATCTTAAAAGAAAGAAAGAAGAAAGAAATATCCCTCCTATATACCACTTGATAACTTTTTAAATAGCTGCCATGTTAGAATGACCATGTTGAAATACCTAAGACTTCTTTAAAAATGAAAATTATAATTGTATCTTATTAATGCAAAGGTAAGATGTGTTTGGTTTAGGAGAAAGAAAAAATACAGGTAAGAAAGGAAGAAAAAAAGGCAGAGGAACAAAATCATGAAAGGAGGAGAAAAATTATTCTCACCAATTTTCACCTTTGGAGGGAGTTTCTTTCAGATCTTTACGTGCATAAAGTTGATCCATGCAGAGTTTATTTAAGGATATATGGGTTTATACTATTTATAACGTTTTGAACTTGTTTAGCCTTATTTTAAAAGTCCTATTTTATCATTCAGATGCAACTTTACCTTTGACAGAAATTTTCTTTGGAAGGTAGACAGTCTTTCTATGTGAATTCTTAAATATTTTTCTTCCCCTTTACTGAAGACATAAAACAACAGGAAGGTGGGCAAAAGGCAAGCAGCAGGACAGAATGGGACCCTTATCAAGCAAATTAGCAATTCAGAGACTGAACAGGTCAGGAAGGTCTTGGTAAGGAACCCAGAGTGGAATATGCTTACTTTCCAGAACCATAGTTGTGGACGTGGGGGCTGCTGCAGGGAAGGCTTGAGATCTGACTCTGAAACTCGGTTTCCAATGGAAATAAGAACTATTTCAGAGAGCATTGTTATGAGGATCAAATAGGAAAATATGTCAAAACATAATTTAACACACAAAGTACTATCTATATTTAAAAACACAAAACTTATAAACTGTTAGAGCTGAAAAGACTTTTGGTGACATGTGGTCCATATGCCTGTTAATGTTGAGGAAAAGGAGGTCCATTGTTTGCTTGTATTAACGTACTAAATAAAGAGAACCTTAACTATGGTATTGAGACTAGGAAATGCCCTTTTTACTGAGAACTGTTTGCCCTGAGAAAATGACAATGACTTGCTGTCCAGGCACAATATGATTGTGAAAGTACATTACACAAGGGTGTCTGCCAGAGCGCTGAGGGGTTGGAAATGGGGCACAGTCTGTTTGCCAAGCCGTGAACCCCTGGAGTGGTGTCTGCCCAGAGCGGTGCCTTTTCTTAATTTGGACAGAGGTACCCAACGGAATGGTAGAGGACTGGTCTTCATCCATGGGATTCTTGACCAACTCTCCCTAGCTGACGGCAGCATTGCTGTGCTGGGCAGCGTCTTGGGCAGCTGACTGAATGCTCTTACTGGAGACACAACTGCTCTTCTCTTGCCTTTTGGGTAGAGTGAGTGGTCAGTTACTACAGATGGGAGATGGCCAGTCCTCCCCTCTATCCACTTGCCATCTCAAACCACACTTTTCTTGCTGGAGAGAGAGGAAGTTATTGGTGGCAAATTGTTTGCACTACCAGGTTTTCTTCTTCTGGGGTCTTAAGTAGGAAGCTTATGGGACTCTTACTGAATGCTGACATTCCCCACTTGACCTTATGGAAGTTAGTGTTCTGATGGCGTCTGTTATTGTGACACGGAGAAGTGTTATAGCCACCTGCTGACTTTACCTTAGGTCACCTTCACTCCTTTCTGGTCTCTTAGTCTATGTCAACGCAACAACACTAGGCCTTTTGAGGCCCCCTTCTGCCTCCCCTGGGCACGGGCCAGTGATGGTTGCAGGATGGGCAGCAGCCTTATTCCAAGGGGTCAATGGCAGAGCTGTCAGCGAAGTTGAACAGAGGCATTCTCATGATTTGAGTTGTTTCCTGATGAAGACTCAAAAGCAAGGTCTACAGTGATGGGTAGTAAGGAGGGCACGTATTGCATGGTGCACTGGGTGTTATACGCAACTAATGAATCATCGAGCCTTACATCGGAAACCGGGGATGTACTGTATGGTGACTAACATAATATAATAAAAAATCTTAAAAAAAAAAAAAAAAGCAAGGTCTAGCAGTTCTAAAACACTTCTTCCATAGAACGCGGTGTTCAGTGTTGTTTGTAGACTCCTTGTCCTTCCCAGGTGCCTCTGATAAAGTAAATTTGTTATGAGGACCCACAAATGGAGGCTGCCTGAGTGGCCCAGCCCATCGCAAATCTAAACCTAAGTCAGCCTGCCCTTATGGAAGTATCTGTCAAGGACACTGACATACACCAATCACAGTCTTCAGACAGCTTTAGCAAGCTTACCTTACCCTAGAAAATAGTTCCTGCTAGACTTATAAGGAATCCCCCGTCTCCTAGCCAGTCATGCCCTGTTCTCTTGTTGCCTCTTCTAATGCCTGTAGGAGCAGAAAATTTTTCCTTCTACCCTTCTAGATTCTTTGGCTGATCTAATAATCAAACTGACATAAGGCAGATCAACAGGAGAAAAACCAAATTCCTATGTGTGGGAGCCCCGTAAAAATATGAGAATATGAGACCCAAAAAAGCAAGCCAGGTAGTTAAGGCTTATATAACATCCTGAGTTAAGGAAAAAGTAGCCATTTAGGGATACAAAGGGGAGAAAGGCCATTTACAGGAAAGAAGGGGATGTTTGGAATACAAAGGTTGCCCTGTTATACAGGTAAGTTTCTTAGGTAAAAAGCTATCTCTAGTAATAGCTCTCTTCCTGGAAGTGGCTGCCTTTCCAAAGTAAATGTAGACAATTGAGGGGGAGGTATAGAATTTTTCCTGAATCTGCTGGGTATTGATTACCTTTAGTTCAAAATAATCTTCACGCCAAAGTGGCATGCTTTGGGGTGACAAATTCTGCTCCTCCTCATGCTCTGGAGAATTTGCTCTTGCCCACACTCCTTGGGAAGAGTGCTCCAGTGATTTCGAGATACCGTATGCCCCCAATCCATGGATTGTTTTCCCTTGAATAAAGGACATCAGACTCATTTTGAAATTGTTTTAGTTTTGTCATTTGAACCTCTCCTGTCCCCTAGATTACCACATTGCTCTTGAATGATGACCAGGAGGCCTGTGTCAGGGCATAACCCAACTCTTTGTTATCCCTCCTCCCCTTCTTCTACACTCTGAAATTTCTAAATGTCCTGGGTTGCTTCTAGAAAGGGTGGTGGGAGGAGGGAAGACGAGGAGTCTTGTATTCTCCTAAAAGGCCTGAGTGTATGTGTGAAAGGGAAGGGAATAAAGGTGTGGGTGGGGAAAGAATGGTTTGAACTGGAACGACAACCTCGTTTACAAGAACATAGCAACCTGCAACCCCCAGCAAGGTTCTGACACACTCATTAGGAAGCCCTTATCCAGGTGTGCTTACTCCTGGAAGCCTTTGTTACATACTTGGAATAGCAAGTACTTGGAGTCCAGACCTCCTAGTATCAGCTAGTCCTCTTACTCGACCATAGACCCCCAACAGTTAAAACCAGAAATAGACAAGACCCCTTAACTGATGCTCTACCTGAAACCCATTGTTCTTATTCTTGAGGCATTGATGAAGATGTTTTACAATGACTGGAACATTCCAACCACCAGAAAAGCCCTAATAGTGATGTAAGGCCTAGAATTCCATACCCCACATGTCCCCTTCCCCGCCCATGATCGTGTGCTGAACTTCTGACCCCCATCTACGATCACATGCTCTCTACCTGCTCTCTTGCACATACCCCCTCCTCTCTCCCTCTCTCCCTCTCTCCGTATGAAAATTTGTCTCTCTTGCCAGCAGAGAGCTCAGTTGTTAGGGCTTTGAGCCTGCCACCTCCACCTGCTGTGGGCACCCGAAATAAGTCTCTTCCATTCTCTTTTCCAAACCCTTCTCTCGAGTTACTGACTTCTCTTGCAGTAAGTTTACCTTAATTTGTTCAGCAGCAGTGTTGGAAAACCCAGCCAGGAACTGTGTGTTCTGTTTGTCTAGCATCCTTGAGATTCTCTGGGAGGGAACAGGTGAGGCAGTGCCCAGGGATTACCCATTCGTTTCCTGAGTTAGTGATGACCAGTAACACTAGTACTGGTTTTTCAGCCTTGGGCAAATCAGTGGACATTTTTTTTTTTTTTGAGATTTTATTTATTTGACCGACACAGAGAGAGAGCACAAGCATGGGGAGGGGCAAAGGGAGAGGGAGAAGCAGGGTCCCTCCTGAACAGAGAGCCTGATGGGGGACTTCATCCCAGGACCCTGGGATCATGACCTGAGCCGAAGGCAGATGATTAACCAACTGAGCTACCCATGCACCCCTCAGTGAACTTTTTTGAGCTTCAATTTCAACTTTTTTTTTTTTTTTAAGAGAGGTTGAGGGAGGAAGGGCAGAAGGGAAGGGAGAGAGAAAAGCTCAAGCAGACTCCACGCCCGGTGGGGAGCCTATTGTGGGGCTTGATCTTATGACCCTGAGATCATGACCTGAGCTGAAATCAAGAGTCAGACGCTCAACCGACTGAGCTATTCAGGTGCCCCTCATCATTTTTAAAACAGAGATAATAATATTGCCTGGGTTGTTACGAAGATCACATTGAAGAAAGTGCCAGACAAAAATAGAAGTGCCAATGTTACATTTTGTTGACTCTACCATGGTAATGATTATAAGAGGCATCATTATTTTAAATACCACTAAGGAAGAAAAAAAATCCTGTCAGTTATTCACAGCACATCATTTTCTTGTCAGAAAATTTCTGCACATTGAAATAGATTTATTTGGATAGATTTTTATCATAAATCATCCTTGTGCATTTGTAAAAAGGAACTATTAAGTGAATAGAAATTAAGATATTCTTAAAGTTCTGTACAGTCTTGATCTGCTGAAACATTTGTCAAGGTGGTCAGTGCTATCTGAGTTTTTCCCCATACAGCATTGCCTGTGTACCATCATGAGCACTGGGAATGCAATATTTCTTAAAAGAGTGCTTCATACTGTCTTTCTTCCAAGCCTCTGATACCAGTTCTGCATAATCAATATGCAGGCACAAGTAATGGCATTTATTTCCTGCCCAGCACTTGGCCAACTGAGGACATCCTGATTTCAGGGGTGGTACAAGTATGAAAATATGTACCTATTAGAATTGACAAAATATAGTAGTGTGATTGATTTCATCTTATTTCATAGGTTTGGGTTTGTAAGGGAAGCAAGTGTTGGGGATGAAGAATTTCCTCTGCCCTTTAAGGTTCTTCTAGCTGACTAAGAGTCAAATTGACAGGAAACAGATTAACAAGGAGGAAATCAAATTTAATAGTGTATATATGGGGAATCCACAAAGGCATGGAAATTCCAAAGACAGGCAGAACAAGGCTTATATGATGAGCTAAAGAGAGGGGTAGGGGTCTGAGAATACCAAGGGGAGAAAGACAGGAAGGTGGAAGGCAGGTGTTTGGAAACCACAGGTGCCCTATTATGTAGAGAAGTTTCTTAGGTAAAGAGGAATCTTTGTTAATATCTCTCTTCCCAGGGTTCCTGGGAGGCTCAGTTGGATGAGCAGCAGACTCTTGATTTCAGCTCAGATCATGATCTTAGGGTTGTGGGATTAAGCCCCATGTCAGGCTCTGTGCTCAGCGGGGAGTCTGCTTGAGGTTTTCACTCTCCCTCTCTGCCCCTTCCCCTGCTTGCACGTGTGTGTGTGCGCGCGCACGTGCACACGTGTGCTCTCTTTCTCTCTCAAATAAATAAATCAATAAATCTTTTAAAGAAATAGTTCTCTTCCTAGTACAAGTAGGCAGTTGAGAGGAGATAAAAAGCTTTTCCTGAATCTGCTGGGTTTGGATTGCTTTTAATTCAAAATAGTGTTGATGCAAAGTGGCGCATTTTGGGGCTGCCTGCCCTTGGCCCCTACAAAAGCATGAAAGTCTCTGCCTCATCTCAGGAACTGTACTTTCTGTTTGCACAAACTTAGGGTAGATGGTTTGCCTGGAATATGGCCCTGTGGCATTAGGACAGGCTTCCCAGTGACATGAATAAATCATAGAAATAATTTTGTATGTTTCCTCATTTACCTATTCTTTTTCTTCCTTCCTGTCTGCTTTTTGATTTCTTTTGAAGTTTCTGAGTCCAAATCCGGTTCCTAAGAAACATCAAAGGAAGCCTGCACCAGAGGCCTCCCAGGGTCTGTTTGGAAGCCGGCCTCCATCCACTGTGTAAGACGGAATGACACCCTCTACCAGTGTGCTCTCTTCACTGCTGCTGCTGGCGACTGTTGCAGGTAGGAAGCCATCACCCTGGAGACCCTAGCATCACACATGAGCTTCCTGTCTTTGGCTTAAACGACTCAGATCAGAACCAAAACAGATGAACCTAGGGGAAGGGAAGGAAAAATAAAATAAGACGAAATCAGAGAGGGAGACAAACCATAAGAGACTCTTAATCTCAGGAAAAAAACTGAGGGTTGCAGAAGGGGAGGTGGGTGAGGAGATGGGGTAACTGGGTGATGGACATTAAGGAGGGCACATGATGTAATGAGCACTGGGTGTTATATGCAACTGATGAATCATTGACTTCTACCTCTGAACCTAATAGAAAAACAAACAGACCCTAACAGAAAAACAACTCACATCATCCTGAAATGAGGTGCTATGTGTTTGCTTTCCAACAGAATTATTTTACTTATAAAAGGCACAAAGGCAGACCTCCTGCACAAGTGGTTTTCTGGAAACAGGAATTTAAATAGTTTTTTATTGTCATCACAACTTTTGAAAAGATAAAGTCACATTTTATATATACTAGGAAAACTTTATATATTTATTTAAAGTAATTACATAGTCAATCTTTTTGGAAAGCAAATGACCACACTCTCTCTTACCATAAATCTTTATTTTCATATATTCTGCTCTGCTTGCTTACTGTGGACATACCCACGAAATCACTAGTGAACAGCAGTTCTGGTGATCTGTGTCCTGGCTAGGCCAGAGAGGGCTCCTTTGAATTTACCGAGGACTGAGGGCGGAGATAAAGCCAGGGAAACGGATTTGATGTGCATGGATTAGCAAAGTGTGGCGAAGCTGTCATGAGGCTTACCTGTGTTAAAATGAAACAAAACAGAAATTCCACCGAGTAAATGTAAAGATCTAATTAGCTTTATTCAAGGATTCATGACTTGGGCAGCGTTCCTTCTAGAAGGTAGAAGGGAGCTCTAAGGAGCTGTAAAAAATGGAAGAATTTTAGAGGCAGAAGTAGACAAGGTCACCTTCCCTTAGGGAAAGGCAGGCAGATGACCTCAGGAGTAGGGTCAGGACTTTCCAGACTGATGAGTTTCAGTCGCACTCCTGGAAGAGGCTGAATCTGCCGTTACAATCAGGTCATCTCAGTGAGGCTTAATATAAGTGATTCCATTTTGGACCTCTTTCTTTTTAACACTGACAGTGACCCTTGTTAAAATGCAGTTTTACCTGCATCCAGACCTACTGAACCAGCACGCCTAGCAGGTGCGGCTCAGGGGTCTGAAGCAGCTGAATTATCATAAGCCCCATTGTAGAGTATACAGGGGCCCCTTCAGAAAACGCTACCACTGGAAAAGCCCTGTCATTCCCACATAGATTACTAATGCTCGAGCACTTTTTTTTTTCTTCTCTCAAATCCCCACTTTTTCATTCCTTTTTATCTTTTTCTTGTGATTTTTCCATTAATTTAGAAATTCTGAGTTACTTTATTAGTAACATTATTTGCAGTTTGCCTGTCTTCCCTCTCTCTCCTCTCTACCTTTGACAAAATGCTAACCAATGGTTTCATTGACTTGTCAACAGTCATGGAGTGACTATGTCCACATATGGGGCTGGACAGTGTAGAGGGTACAGACGTGGGTGAGTCTTGTCTGGTCTCTTCAAGAGCTTTTGTTGAGTGAGTCTGATAGAGTCTGAAGTAATTATGGCCACTTGGCCCAACAGAAGCATGGTTTTGTTGTTGGAAACCCTCTCAAACTTCTTTATTGAGCGCTAAGACCTCTGCATAAGGTATGTCTGTCCATACAGATCATCCAGGTGATTTTTTTGCAGAACAAAGGGATGTTGGACCCCCAGAAGTGTATGGCAGTCTCCACCTGACTGAAAACTGCTTTAAGCTTTTCCAAGGCTTCTGCCATGGAAGGTTCTCCTTAGCCGCTGAGACAGTTCACTCACTTTAGGATCACAGCCTGCCTTCTGGACAGTGGCATCTGACGCCGTTTTACAAGTTGGCTTTTAGGCTGCCTGGTGGCCAATGCCAGAGATGAAACATGGCAGTTTCTATGGATCGAACTGTCCCAAAGATTTCAAGGGAAATAAAGCCTATCCTCCCATGTGTGTTTGAGAGAAATTTCTAGCTTAGGTCTTCATTTAATGGCCACTCAGGGATGTAGTGGTATCTTTACAAATAAAGGCAATATTTTTGAGAGTAGAGGTGGGAGTCCGAGATTAACTGTCTGCTGTACACCCTTCATCTCTGGGTTTTAGTTAGAGATGCTGTTTTTTTATGTTCAGCTGGAGGTTTTTCTCCCCTCTCTATATCCGATATTAAGCTTTTTGTTAGAAAATAATAGGCTAAAACTATAAAGTAGATTTGCATTTGAGAAAATATCCTTTCAGTTGAATTAGTTTGTTGGTAGCTTATTCATTTGGAAAGACACATATCCATTACATCTAATTCCTATTAAATTGGACCAATTAGACTTTCCTGCAGAGTCAGTGTTTGGCACTGAACAGCCCTTAAAGATTTATAATGATGATCACATGCACACAGGTACGAATGACATGACTCCTGCACTCCGTTTACCCACTTCGCTTCCTCCAGGTAGAAGTGCTCTCTGAGTGTCGCTATGAGGAAAGTAACCGTAATTTATAAAATTGTCAGTGACGAGCCCTCATTAGAAAAAGATCTCTACCAACAAATAAAGAACAGAAGTGACTTTGCCCTTGGATTTCAGGGAATGGCAGTCTGCTGCGGACGGTTCTGAAAATCTCAGTTGCTGTCATTTTGTCTTGTGGGCACCACTGTGTCTGCAGAGCTCGGGGGAAGCGCCGCCCTCATGCCTGCCGTTCGCCGCCTGGAAATATTTGTAGCTGTTTAGAATCTGATGAACGCTGGTTGTTACAGGGGCGCCCGGGTGGCTCTGTCGGTGAAGGGTCTGCCTTCGGCTCAGGTCGTGAACCCAGGGTCCTAGAATTGAGTCACCTGTCATCGGGCTGCCTGCTCAGCAGGGAGCCTGCTTCTTCCTCTCCCTCTGGTCCTCCCAGCCCCCCCCCCCCGCTTTTGTTCTGTCAAGTAAAAATCTTTTAAAAAACCCCAAAATACAGATCTGTATTGAGAACGAGTTTTTCTCTCCTTTGATATTTCCCTGTCAGTTGACCTGTTGACCTATCAGCAGAATAATCTGTGAAATTTTTTTAAAAAAAGCAGTTTAACAGAAATAATATGTTATCTAATGTAAACCTTTATAACTGAATTTTGGGTGAGGACCAAAATATCATGAATAATATAAAAGCAGTACACAGATGGAAAAGAACACTTCTGTTCACTCCATGAAAGAACGTGGAGAGGCTGGAGGGTCCCATGGGCAGGAGGGTGAATCTCAGGACAGACGGCTGGGGGTGAAGGACGGGAGGACGAAGGGTGGACAGGTGCGGCGAGGGAGGGACCGTGAGATAACACAGGGACTTCGTGATGGACCCCCTGGGTGTTGATGTGCTCGCCAGACAGGACTCGCCTCCCTTCCTCATCTGAGACTGCGTTGTTTGCAGGTGGGGCCTGTGGCCCGTGCAGCGAGGGGAGGACGTACGCCAATGCCATCATTTCCCCGAACCTGGAAACGACCAGAATCATGCGGGTGCCTCAGAGCACCCCCGTGGCGGACTGCACGGCCGCGTGCTGTGACCTGGCCAGCTGCGACCTGGCCTGGTGGTTTGAGGGCCGCTGCTACCTGGTGAGCTGTCCCCGCTCGCGGAGCTGTGAGCCCAGGAAGATGGGCTCCATCGGGTCCTACCTCACCTTTGTGCTCAGGCCGGCCCAGAGGCCCGCGCAGCTGCTGGACTACGGGGAGCTGATGCTCAACAGGGGCGCCCCCTCCGGCCTCTGGGGGGACTCACCCGAGGATATCAGAAAGGACTTGCCCTTCTTAGGCAAAGAGCGGGGCGCAGAGGAGACGCCGGAGTACTCGGATGACTACGCGGAGCCTGAGCGAGACCCCTTCCAGCCCCTCGGCAAGCAGCCGCCCGGAGCAGGTGCCCAGGACGCCGACTGGGGCCCACCCCCGGGCGGCCGGGTGGCCGGCAACTCCTCAGCAGGAGACGGCCCTCCCGCGGCGGCCGAGAAGCGGGAGGACCCTGCGCCCCGTCAGCTGGACGAGTCAGCGCGGACTCTGGCCCTCAAACAGTCCTCGGAGAGCAGGTCGTGGCCTCCCTTGGCGACAGCTCCACCTTCAGGAGAGGCATTGGGAAAGGAGACTTCTCTCCAGGAACCACCTGGCAATAGCTCTGGAAAAGAGGTGGGCCTGGTTGCTCAGGGCTGGGGGGCCGGCGGGAGGGGCTGGAGGCTGGAGGCTGGAGGCTGGAGGCTGGAGGCTGCAGGCATGGGAAGACAGCTCTCAGCGCCTCCCAGGTAACAAAATGCCCTGTTCCTCTGCTGTGCCTTCAGGACCGAGTACGTAAAAGAACCGTGTTTCTGCCCTCACAAGCCAGTCACCTCACGACCACTTAGCACTTCTCCCTCGGGGTGCCTCTCCCAGTATCTCAGGAAAACGATGATATTTACTGATGTCCCGGGAGCCAGCCCGTAGGCACAGCACACTTTTCCAAAGAAAACCCGCAGGGTTTGTGTTAGGCCCGCTTCCCCAAACCAGGGCTTAATACCTAACCTGACTGCTGTTCAACCTTCCCCAGGGAGGTAGTCTTAATGGGTCATTCTGGAACTTCGCAGCCTGCACCAGTGAGGTAATCCACTAATGAGACCCTTTTCCCAAGGAGGTGACCCTCCCTGAAATAATCCTTTTTTGTTGTTTGCAATTGCCTTGTCCTGCATTTAAAAACTTTTCTTTTCTGTAGCCCTATGGAGCTCCTTTCTATTGCTAGATAGGGTGCTGCCGGATTCATGAATCTTTCAGTAAGGCCAATTAGAGCTCAGAAACACACTCAGTTGAATTGTGGATTTTTTTTTTTTTTGAGATTTTATTTTTAAGTAACCTCTACACTGGATGTAGGGCTTGAACTCACAACCCTAAGATCCAAGAGTCATATGCTCCACCACTGAGCCAGCTGGGAGCCCAGAATTCTTATTTAACAGACTTGGCGGCAGTCACGGTGGGCTCTGAAGCGCACTGCTGAAGGCAGTCAGGGACCATGGGAAACACAGCCGTGGCGCTCATGGACCCCTTTCTCAGTTCTCTTCCTCGCCTTCCCCAAGGGCCTGGGAAAGCTTCCCTCAGTTCTGGGCTCTGCTCTCCTTGCATTGAGCTCCCGGTCTCACTCGCTTCCCGGAAGTTCTCCTCTGTTGGAATCAGTAGCTCCACACTGAGCACTGATGTGATTTTATGTGAAGTCGGAGAGCCAACGGTCAAGATGGAATTCTTGAGACATTCTCAGTGCAAAAGAGGTGGTTCTGTTCAAGCTCCGGGGCAGGACCCTTGGGCAGAAAGAGCTGCCCTGGGATTGTGAAGAGCCATTGGTTATAGACTTTCCAGTTGGGGGAGTACAGACAAAGGAAGTGTTCAATAGGATTGCCCTGTCTTAAAGACTCCCAGGATCCTGGAGGCCTCCCTATTGTCAAGCTAAGGTTGTTTTTGCCTCTAGCAAAGCATTACCAGGAAGACAGTGGGGGGTTTCCTGGAGGAATGTTCTACCCTGCCTGCCTCAAGTACTTGTCCGTGGGCTGCGGGAGGTAAGGACATTGAATTTTATCTACATTTCCTTTTGCCTTTGTTCTCCACATCAGGACCTGCAGGCACTTTGGACCCCAGGCCCCCATTTGACTGGAACCCTTACCTTGGTTCTGGCCCGGTGGCAGCTACAGCCCCCATTGGTTGAGGTCTGCTGCTTCAGCCCCTTTCCCGAGCCCGGGTTCCACGTTGGGAAAGGTTGGAATTGCGCACAAGCCTTCTCTTGGCCAGGACGCGGTGACGTCACCCGGTACCGGCGCCCGTAGTAAGGCGTGCACAGGCTGGTCTTGTTCTGTGTAGATGGAGTCGGCTGAAAGAAACGGGGTCCCTGCATTCTAAAGCATGAGGCACACCGACTCTGGCACACCTGCCTACTTCGTGTGGAAGGACTACAGTCCCCGAAGCTGCAGACGTCTAGACACACGGCAAAATCTAACTCAACCTGGAATCGCAGTGGCCATTATGAGGAATGTTGCAATGAACTAAGATCTCTTAGGAAGTGCCCTTGGCAGCAAGGATTCCCAAATTAAGCAAACAGGATGGGGATACCCGTTTTAACTGACAGCAGCCTCCAAAAATCTTCAAAATTCCCAAATAGCTTCATTAAAAGACTCATTTCAAAAGGCTAATAAAAATTAAGTACTCTTACTTCTTCCCTCCATCCTCCTTTAATGGAGTACTCGTTCCAGTAGTAGTCTCTCTGAATTGTCTTTACCGGACTGTAAACAAAAGTTGGCCCAGTGAATGACTTTACAGACACCTGGATATCTACTCTTAAAGGAGGGCCCCTTAGGGGCCCTTCCCAGAGTTGAGAAGACTCTGAGGGAATTTCCAGTAGACTGCTACCTTATTCCCCTTAAACAGCCAAGGGACACTAAAAATTAGTGGAAAATCTTTTTATTCATTTTTTTTTTTTTTTTAGATTTTATTATTTGACAGAGAGCACAGCAGGGGAGTGGCGGGCAGAGGGAGAAGCAGGCTCCCCTCGGAGCAGGATCCCGATGCAGGACTTAATCCCAGTACCCTGGGATCATGACCTGAGCCAAAGACTTGACTACCTGAGCCACCCAGGTGCCCCCTAATTAGTGAAAAATCTTGCCAAATTCTGTTAATTACCAGAGCTACAGATGGGACCCTGGAAAAGCCAGACAAGCCAGCGAAGGGGGACCAGACATGGGTTCCCTGCTCAGTGGGGAGCCTGCTTCTCTCTCTCTCCGTCTCTCCCCCACCTCCCCACTTGGCTCTCTCTCTCTCTCTCTCTCAAATAAATAAAATCTTTAAAAAAAATAGACTATACAGCCTACAAATATTATACAGTATGGAATAAATACATTAGAAAAAGAAACATAGCTTGGGATGATGTCTGACTTTGTATCACATCTCATCAAGTTTCTAAACATAATTAAGAGCAAGTAAATAGATGTAAGTAGGATAAAAAAGTGTTTAAGTGAACTTTTTAAATAGTTTCCCCTAATCTGTTTGGTAATCTAAGACTTTAAAGTTTTGCTGTTAAATTACATAATGG
The DNA here is from genome assembly GCF_024610735.1 of Ursus americanus. Lineage (NCBI taxonomy): Eukaryota > Metazoa > Chordata > Mammalia > Carnivora > Ursidae > Ursus > Ursus americanus. The sequence continues at coordinate 4,138,207 of NC_142158.1, forward strand.
ACAGTCATTAAGTATCTAGATCATTTCTAAATAAGATAACATACTAATGCATTATTTAGTAAACACAGGTTTCCTTTTGCAGAAGAGCTAAAGATAATTGGGTCCATTAGTAAACATGTCCTGTGTCACACTGAGAAGTTCTCTATGAGAAAACGTATGTTTCTAGAAATAATAAAAGTATTTTAAAATTTGCCAAGCTACAGGGTGCTAATATAAAAGACAGTTCATAATTGTTTACTTGTTTATTTTCACTCAAAATTAAGGTTTTATGGTTTAACATTGTAATATATATATATTTTTTATTTTTATTTAAAGATTTTATTTATTTAGTTGACAGAGAGAGCACAAGCAGGGGGAGCAGCAGAGGGAGAGGGAGAAGCAGACTCCCCGCTGAGTGAGGAACCCGACGTGGGGCTTGATCCCAGGACCGTTGGATCATGGACCTGAGCCAAAGGCAGACTCTGAACCAGTTGAGCCTCCCAGGTGCACCAAACGTTGTAATATATTTTTAAAGTCACGAGAAATACTAAGGGAAACATCTCTGTATGGAAGGAAAGTAGGATGTGTTTTTTCAGTAAAAGACGGTATGAGAAATGGAGATATATTTTTATAGAGGAAAAAGAAAATTGTCAAAAGTTTATAGAAAAGGAATCCTTGAAAGGGATTTTATACATGAGCAGGGCTGGTTAATATTGGAATAAATTTAAATAAGTTAAATGAATTCTAATATCAAAACTAACGTGGTGCAAAATTAGAATTTGGTTTTCTCTGTGTTAAAAGGACAAAGTTTTCTTGAACTCTTGGTCTGCTCTTAATAAGATTATAAAAGATTTTTCTTTACCTTCTAAGTAAAATGCCTAGAAAACAAAGATTTCATCTTGCCAAGTAACTTCCTCTGTCTTTACGAGTTCTTTGGGTACTTAATTAAAAAAGCTGGGTGTTGTCTATTAAAAGAACTAAGGTACTTTCTGTCAGTGTCTTCAGTCTGTCACTGTGGTTACAGGATAACTGAGTATTGTTTTACAGTGCCCCGTGATTCTCCTTGAAATTCCTAGAAATCCGACCTGTTCTGCTATAATGTTATCAGTCAGGATTCTAGTTACTATCTTAAAATATTATATGTCACAGAAAAAAACAGATTTCCTTGTCAATTCCTTCATAGGGAGCTCTCACCTGATCCCTAACAATGGATCTTTTAAAAAGTCTTTTGTCATTTATGTATGAGAATTACTGCTTTTCTCTGATACTTTGCAAAGGCGTTCCTGGAAAAGTATTTCATCCTGAAGGAGATGCAAGGAAAGGACTTTGGACAAGCAGAGGTTTCTGACAACCAAAGTTAGAATACCATAATGCTGAACTGATTAAGAGTTTCCAGAACTGATGGAACACCGGGATTCAAGGAGAACAAGAATTAATTATATGGGACTGAACGAACTAAGGCGGGTGATTGTGATTTTTACGACTTCTTGTTTGAAACAGTGCCATCTTTCCAGAATCAAAGAAACCTTTCCTCTGAAGCTGTCTGTATGTTTCTTCACCTGCAAAATCTGGATGGTTTTGTAATTAGTATATTCCATTTGATTGATGAAAAAGTCACCTTTTTTTTTTTTAAAGATTTTATTTAGGGGCACCTGGGTGGCTCAGTTGTTAAGTGTCTGCCTTCGGCTCAGGGCGTTGATCCCAGCGTTCTGGGATCGAGCCCCACATCACGCTCCTCCACTGGGAGCCTGCTTCTTCCTCTCCCACTCCCCCTGCTTGTGTTCCCTCTCTTGCTGGCTGTCTCTGTCAAATAAATAAAATCTTTAAAAAAAATAAAGATTTTATTTATTTATTAGAGAGCATGAATGGAGAAGCAGACTCCGTTGAGCGGAGAGCCCGACACGGGGCTCAATCCCAGGACCCTGAGATCATGACCTGAGCCAAAGGCAGACGCTTAACCGACTGAACCACCCAGGTACCCTTAAAAGAATCATGTTTTTAACCCAAGTGGCTTGCTCAGTGATCTTACTTAACTGAGTTCCAGTTTCTCCAGAAGTCATGATCCAGATGCAGCAGGTGGTGGTGTCCCCAGTATAGACATCTCGTTCAGCTAAAAGATAACAAAGCATAACTTTGGCCAGAAAGTCTAAGCATTTTTGCTGGTCAGGCATTGTTTCAGCACCAGATTATGCAACGTGTTCATGAGTTAAGGTGTTGTTCCGGGTCACAGCCTCATCTGCACTCCAAGGAAATGGTGACCTACCCACAGAAGCTAATTTCGAATTATGAATGCCCTCTGGTTGACCTTTTTATCTCAATGGTGTAAACTCAGGGAAGTTGACCAGCGAGGTGTGTCAGCCTGTGAACAGTTAGGACAACATTAGATAATCCGAGGGGTACTGTTCGGTCATGCCCACCGTCTAGGCATTCATGGGCCAGGGAGAATGAGAACCCTTCCAGACAGACAGAGGCAGACCCTGTGAGGGCACAGACTTCCCGTGGAGGTGGCTGCAAACGGATTTATTCACGGGGATTGTTACATTTGCCCATTGATGCCAGCGGTCATTTAGGGGTTCAGAGCATTCAGCCTGAAGTAACATGTTCTGAGGTCGAGGTTACCTGCATCAGCAGTGGCCTGGGAGATACACGTGACGGCATTATCTTCCCAGGCCGGTGCCAGAGCACAGGAAAGAAAGAGGAAGAGAGGGTTTCACGTTTAGTTCAAGGATGGAGTATCGATCTGGCCTCTTGGGGGGAAGCAGTCTACCTAGATGTCCACTGTTTCTCTTCCTCGCGCATTTGATTAGAGGTCTCCAGGGTCTCCAGGACCTGATGGCAGGCGCAGCCTTCTTCAGCTGTGACACGTGTATCCAAGGTTCGAGTCCGTAAACTTCAGTGAGGAGCTGGTCTTGGCCCTTCAGAGGAGATTCAAGGGGGCCTTGTTCTTAGTGGTTCCTCATCAAGGTGGGAGAAAATTGGAAAGGTTAGTTTGGTGAATCCTCGCCAGGTATTTGAGGAAACCAGAAGAATTCAGGATTCAGTCCAGTTGAACAGGTATATAACAAAATCTCAAAGACAATTGACAGGACTAGATGTCTCCATGTCGACAGAAGTGCAAATGTAATTTTTCTCTCTACATTCGCCCCCATTTTTTTACCAAAGATAATCATGGTAAAAGTAGTTCGTTTGCATTAAACTTGGCCTGATTATTTACATAAGTGTAGCGAAAATAGTGATGGAACATATAAGCTGTTTTAAAAGATTGCTTTGCTGGTACCTTTTAAACAAGGTACCAGGCTGATTTTTTTTCCCCAACGGGCTTTATTGGCTCCGGAAAGTCAGTTCTAGTTCCTTAAAACTGCCTGGCCATATTTGAGTCTATGTGCATCTTTTTCAAATATGATAATCCAGTCTAAGCCTTGGTAACATAACCAATGTTGTCAGCTGTGTCCTGTTACAAGAACAGATTGTTATAGGCCTTATGCAAATAACTATTGCCATAAAAAAATACTCAAAAGCATTTCAGAAGTCTGGAGGGGACAGGTAGGGAGACAGAGTAAATATTTTATCTTTGTTTACAGAGGTGTACTTTATCAAATTGTTGTAAGTCATAGATAGCTTGAGAGAAAAGGTTTCCTTAAATCTGGAAGACCAAAACATCGGAGAATAAGCAATGTTTCATAAAGATCGTTATCACTCGCCTCAGTTCATTCGGTCCCATATAATTAATTCTTGTTCTGCTTAAATCCAGTTTTTCCATCAGTTCTGGAAACTCTTATCCAGTTCAGTTTTATGATCTTAAAGTTGTCAGAAACCTGTGCTTGTCCAAAGTCCTTTCCTCGAATCACCTTGAAAATGAAATACTTTTGCACGAACACCTTTGCAAAGTATCAGAGTATTTTTTGCTGCCTGACTGCCGCTCTCCTGGGTCGCAGGCACACTCCCCGGAAGGGCCTGCCCCAGTCGGCTCTGCCTTAGTGCTGCAACGTCCCCACCTGTATGAAGCTGACATCTGATGCCCGGAAGGAGCAGCTGGACAAACTGGCCAAGAAGGGCCTGACTCAGAAATCAGCGTGACCCGGAGACACTCACATGGTGTTGCATACTTATGTTTTGTGACGGGCAGTAAAACCTCGAGAATTCTTACATCCGGAAGACTTGCTCCTGATTTTCCTGAGGATCTGTACCATTTGAGCAAGAAAGCTATTGCTGTTTCATAACGTCTTGAGAGGAACAGAAAGGATAAGGATGCTAAATTCCGAGTGATTCCTGAAAAGTGTATTTACCAGTTGGCTTGATATCTTAAGACCAAACGCGTCCTCTCCGGTACTTGGAAATAGGTCATCCACAGCCGTTGGTTGCATTAAATCTGTGTACTCGACCAATGAAACCCTTGTCTAACTAGAAGAAAAAGTATCGGAGTAAAACAGTTAACTGTCAGGGTGCCTGGGTGGCTCAGTGGGTTAAGTGTCTGCGTTGGCTCAGCTCGTGATCTCAGGGTTCTGGGACTGAGCCCTGCCTCAGGCTCCCTGCTCAGCGGGAAGCCTGCTTCTCCTTCTCCCCTGCCTGCCGCTCCCCCTGCCTGCCGCTCCCCCCCTGCCTGCCCCCCCCCCCCCCGCCGCCTGCCGCTCCCCCTGCCTGCCGCTCCCCCCCTGCCTGCCGCTCCCCCTGCCTGCCCCCCCCCCCCGCCTGCCGCTCCCCCTACCTGCCGCTCCCCCCCTGCCTGCCGCTCCCCCTGCCTGCCCCCCCCCCCCCGCCTGCCGCTCCCCCTGCCTGCCGCTCCCCCCCTGCCTGCCACTCCCCCTGCCTGCCGCTCCCCCCCTGCCTGCCGCTCCCCCTGCCTGCCACTCCCCCTGCCTGCCGCTTCCCCTGCCTGCCGCTCCGCTCCCCCCCTGCCTGCCGCTCCCCCTGGCTTGTGCTCTCTCTTCTGTCTGTCAAATGAATAAAATCTTAAAAAAAAAATTCTCTCTCCTTCTGTCCCTTCCCTGTGCTCTCTCTCTCTCAAATAATAAATAAATCTTTAAAAAAAAACAGTAACTAAAATAAATGTGAAAAAGACTTTTTAAAAAGTCCATTGTTCAGAGATCTGATGAGAGTTCCTGATAATGGAATCAACAAGGACAATTTGTTTTCTTTTGTGACATCCGCCATTTTAACATAATGACTAGAAAAAGGGTATTGTCCGTGTACAATGAACATTATACCAAGATATATCAGACTTCAGGCATTTCGTAAAATTTCTAGAACACTTATACACAAATACAACATAAAGAAAGCTTAGTATTACTTATGATTTGGCAGTATTTCCCGTGTCATTTAACATATCAAATAAGCCTAATTAGTTTAACATCTCCCTTCTATAAGGAGGGAAAATAATTTTTTGGTGTGATTTTTCCAGGGACACTCTGGAAAATCCCAAAGTTAATCTGAGTTCAAAAGGATTTAGAACTTGATTTTTGAAAGTTTGTCAAACTATGTCAAAAGGTTTTAAGACACTTAGTCAAATATTAAGTGAAGTAATACTTAGTTATCCATTTACCATAGTAACAAACGTTTCATAGGCAAATATAGAAAATTTTTAAAAAACCCACAAACATAAAAGACCTCTGATCTTTTAATAGAGAAGAGTCAGCTTTCGTGAGTAACCAAAAGACCTGATCATGAAACGCAGGAAATTATTTTTTGACAAGATGCGAGGTCCTCATTTCTTCTAGGCAGATTACTGAAAAAGGTAAAGAAAAAACTTTCATGATCTCTTATCAAGAGCAAGCCAGTTGGGGGCGCCTGGGTGGCACAGCGGTTAAGCGTCTGCCTTCGGCTCAGGGCGTGATCCCGGTGTCATGGGATCGAGCCCCACATCAGGCTCCTCCGCTATGAGCCTGCTTCTTCCTCTCCCACTCCCCCTGCTTGTGTTCCCTCTCTCGCTGGCTGTCTCTATCTCTGTCAAATAAATAAAATCTTTAAAAAAAAAAAAAAGAGCAAGCCAGTCGTCCAAGAAACCTTTGTCCTTCTAACAAAGAGAAAATCAAATTCTAATTTTGTACTAATTTTACTTATGATATAAAAATTATCATTTATTATAATAAATGATAATTTATTATATATAATATATATAATATATAAATAATATATATTATTTATATTATGTATTATATTAATAAATATATATAATATATATAATAAATGATCATTTATTATAATAAATGAATTAAAACTCATTTATGTAATTCATTCCAATCTTAGTCCTGATCACACCTAAGATTCCTTTCCCTTTTATTTCTAGTAATATTATTTCTAGTTTTAATTACCTATATTAGATTTTTAACCCTGAAAATCTTTTAATTTTTCGTGAAAATTACGAAGTGAGCAATTATGAACTTTTTCATTAGCATCCTGTCCTTTGCTTTATAACTTCTAGAAACATGGGCTTTCTCAGAAAATTTCTCAGTATGGCTATATAAAACTTACTTAGTAATAGACCAAAATATCTTTAATCCTCCATAAAAGGAAGAAAAAGTGGATAAACCTGTGTTTAGTAGTTAATGTTTCAGTATTTTATCTTATTAGGAAATAATCTGGATGGTCAATAAATTTAACTTAACTTAGCAAAACTTTAAGATTTCAGGTCACAAAAGAATTTGGAGAAACTGTTTTAAAAATGGACCTAAAGGGCGCCTGGGTGGCACAGCGGTTAATCGTCTGCCTTCGGCTCAGGGCGTGATCCCGGTGTTACCGGATCGAGTCCCACATCAGGCTCTTCCGCTATGAGCCTGCTTCTTCCTCTCCCACTCCCCCTGCTTGTGTTCCCTCTCTCGCTGGCTGTCTCTCTCTGTCGAATAAATAAATAAAATCTTTAAAAAAAAAAAAATGGACCTAAAAACTTTTTATCCGACTTACGTTTATTTAATTTAGTTGTTTTTAACAACTATGTTTAGATGACCTACAGAAACTCCCCTGGACATTAGACAAGATGAGTCATCACCCTGGGTTATTCTTCTAGCTGACGGAGTTTGTAATGGAGATGTTATGGGCTTGGTTGATGAGTAAACCCGGCTGGAACTCTAATGCTCTTAACTCCAAAGACATGCCTGTTTTCAGGAAGCCAACAAACGCAAAGTAGCTTTTGTATCAGATATTTCCTACATCATGTAAACCTGAAAAGCATTTAAGTTAGTTTCTATTACATTTTCAGAACTTAATTTAAATAAGTGTTTATTTGTTGAAGCCAATTAAATAGAACTCTTTTACAGATTAATTTGGGCATTGCCATCCAGAGATAGAAACCACCACACAGGTGCGACACACATGTGCAAAGCTACACGTAAGCATACAGACAGATGCAAACAAGCAGAGACTTTATATGTTTATTTTAAAAATTTAGCCATGATGGGGCACCTGGCTGGCTCAGCAGAGCATGTGACTCTTGATCTCAGGGTCGTGGGTTCAAGCCCCACATGCAGCACAGAGCCTACTTAAAAATGAATGAATGAATGAATGAATGAATGAATGAATGAATGAATGAATGAGTAAGTAAAAATTTAACTATGAAAGAGATAGGCTAATATACACTCACTCACCATAAAAGATCAGAAGAAGCACAAAAGGTGGAAAGGTCATTTGAAATTCAGGTCGATGAAAAATCCATTGGAATAAGTTAAGTTTATCTGCCCAGATGGCTAAAACTTTTTCTATCGATATTTACAGAGAAGACACTGATTTTTCATTGGCCGAAATTTCAAATGACCTTTCCCTCATTTGTTCTTCTGATAAGCATTGTCTTACCAGAGGCACCTGGGTGGCTCAGGCGGTTGGCTCCAACTCTTGATTTCAGCTCCCATCATGATCTCAGGGTCGTGAGATGTGGGGCTCTGCACTCAGTGGGGAGTCTGCTTGAGATTCTCTCTCCCTCTCCCTCTGCCCCTCTTGGCTCCTGTGCACGCGCGCCCTCTTTCTCTAAAATAAATAGGTGAATCTTAAAAAAAAAAGAAGAAGAAGAGGAAGAATTGCCTCACTGAAGTTTGTATAACATTTCAATCTCAAAGGGACAGGGAGGGAATGTTCCTTCTTCCAGGAAGTTTTCCATCAGGATAATCCTATTCCTGGCAGCACTGAATGACCCCTGGACTCGAGAGGCATTCCTAGAGAAGGTGTAAAAGATATTTTATTTTTACTTTTCTGTAGGACACTACAGACAGATCTGTGAGAGCTAACTCTGGTACAAATCTTATCCTGAGCCAGCTCCTCATTTTTCTAGAATCCTACCTGGAGGGACTGAGTGGGTTTTAAAGTGGAGAGTATAGCTGTGGCATTTGGCCAGAATTTGGCAAGGTTTTTAAACAGTTTTAATTTTAGTTTCCCCTTGGCTGTTTTAGGGAAATAATAATAGCAGTTTACCTGAAAATCCCTCAGAGTCTTGTCAACTCTAGGAGGGGCCCATACAGGGGTGTTTGAAAGGCCATCAAGTCAGCAAACTTGAAATGAGTCTTTTAATGAAGCTATTTGGGAATTTTGAAGATTTTTGGAGGCTTCTGCCTGTCAGTTAAAATGGGTATCCCCGTTCTGTTTGCTTAATTTGGGAATCCTTGCTGCCAAGGGCACTTCCTAAGAGATCTTAGTTCATTGCAACATTCCTCATAATGGCCACTGCCATTCCAGGTTGAGTTCGATTTTGCCGTGTGTCTAGACGTCTGCAGCTTCGGGGACTGTAGTCCTTCCACACGAAGTAAGCAGGTGTGCCAGAGGCGGTGTGCCTCATGCTTTAGAATGCAGGGACCCCGTTTTTTTCAGCCGACTCCATCTACACAGAACAAGACCAGCCTGTGCACGCCTTACTACAGGCGCCGGTACCGGGTGACGTCACCGCGTCCTGGCCAAGAGAAGGCTTGTGCGCAATTCCAACCTTTCCCAACGTGGAACCCGGGCTCGGGAAAGGGGCTGAAGCAGCAGACCTCAACCAATGGGGGCTGTAGCTGCCACCGGGCCAGAACCAAGGTAAGGGTTCCAGTCAAATGGGGGCCTGGGGTCCAAAGTGCCTGCAGGTCCTGATGTGGAGAACAAAGGCAAAAGGAAATGTAGATAAAATTCAATGTCCTTACCTCCCGCAGCCCACGGACAAGTACTTGAGGCAGGCAGGGTAGAACATTCCTCCAGGAAACCCCCCACTGTCTTCCTGGTAATGCTTTGCTAGAGGCAAAAACAACCTTAGCTTGACAACAGGGTGGCCTCCAGGATCCTGGGAGTCTTAAGACAGGGCAATCCTACTGAACACTTCCTTTGTCTGTACTCCCCCAACTGGAAAGTCTATAACCAATGGCTCTTCACAATCCCAGGGCAGCTCTTTCTGCCCAAGGGTCCTGCCCCGGAGCTTGAACAGAACCACCTCTTTTTTTTTTTTTTAAGATTTTATTTATTTATTTGACAGAGAGAGAGACAGCCAGCGAGAGAGGAAACACAAGCAGGGGGAGTGGGAGAGGAAGAAGCAGGCTCCCAGCAGAGAAGCCTGATGTGGGGCTCGATCCCTGAACACCAAGGCACACGCTTAACGACTGAGCCACCCAGGCGCCCCCAGAACCACCTCTTTTGCGCTGAGAATGTCTCAAGAATTCTATCTTGACCGTTGGCTCTCGGACCTCACATAAAATCACATCAGTGCTCAGTGTGGAGCTACTGATTCCAACAGACGAGAACTTCCGGGAAGCGAGTGAGACCGGGAGCTCAATGCAAGGAGAGCAGAGCCCAGAACTGAGGGAGGCTTACCCAGGCCCTTGGGGAAGGCGAGGAAGAGAACTGAGAAAGGGGTCCATGAGCGCCACGGCTGTGTTTCTCATGGTCCCTGACTGCCTTCAGCAGTGCGCTTCAGAGCCCACCGTGACTGCCGCCAAGTCTGTTAAATAACAATTCACCTGAATCCGTTTTTGAGATCTAATTTACCTTACTGAGGATCCATAAATCAGGCAGCATCTCATCTAGCCATAGAAGGTCCTGTTCAATAAGGAAGGCTTTGGAGGCAGAGGGGGTAAAAGAATGGTTTGTTTTAGGCCAAGGTAACTTACCAGTGGGGGCCAGGCTGATGACCTCATTGGTGCTGACCAGACACTCCAGGCTGACCAGTGAAGACTACATGACTGGGAAAGCTGTAACTGCAGTTAAGTTAGGCGTCGAGTCTTGGTGTGCTAACTTGGGGCTTAGTGCAAGTGACTTCATTGCCTGTTGCTACTTTTCAGAGTTTCCAGATTTTTTTTATACTTGTCATTATCTTAAAATTTCAAAAACTTCCAATTAAAAATAATCCGAAATTATCGAAGATTAACCATGTTCTTACATTACTAAAGATTAACATAATTTAATTTCTTTTATGTTCTAAGTCATTTACTTTGTAGCTTCTATGGATGAAAGTGTCTCAATTAAGAGTCTGTTAAGAATCTTATGGCTCATTAGTTCTTTGAGGTTGGTTATGTTAAATGATAATGATCGAAGAAAGGTAAAATCAGGAATTGTACAGATATAAATTGAACATGTGTTTGTTTATCCTACTCATTAATCACTGTTATAATTGTTTTACAAGAGAATTTACAGAACCCCACATTCCTAGATCAAGAACATTGAAATAAATATGCACACGGAGACAAAACTGGTTTTTATAGGAGAAAATCTACATGTCTATAGACAAGAGTTATTTTGCAATAGTATCAGTTACCTACAACTGGTAGAGTTGTCAAATAGCTCCAATACGAGAAAGTCTAGAATCAGAGAACTGGGAGAGACTATAGACGTATTTTATTTTCACTGAAATATAAATTTTGCCCTACATTCGAATTAAGTTTTTTTTTTAACTAAACTGAGTTGTAGATAATCCTTCAATTAGTGTTGATAAACATTAGATCTGCAGCATAAGAAATATAATTTTATTCTGCTAACATAGAAAGTTTGGAATTAATGACAAAAACTAAGATTTCTTCTCTCACCAAAAAAAGTATTTGAAATAGTACAATTGTATTTATTAATAAGGGTGCCGAGAAAATTCCATGGGGAAAAGAATAGTCTTTTCAACAAACAGTACAGGGACAATTGGATATTTCCGTACAAAAACTGAATTTAGATCCCTACCTTACGCCCATAAATTAACTCAAAACGGATTGAAGGGTATCAGAATATGTGATCTGAAAATATGCCCCTTTTTGATATAAGGATTACTTCAACTACTTATTTTTGAGACAATACACTAACAAGAGAAGCTCTTAAAAACAGAAGAATTTATCCTTTTGTAAGGGACGTTTACATTTGTAAGCATCTCCTCCTCTGAATCAGGAAGCAGGTGATTCCAAATCAGTAGAAACATATATTATCCAGATTGAATTGGTAGAGGATAAAGGACGTTTCCTGTGGTTTTGTTTTCAAGCGGGCAAGACCAGACGGGTGCACCTCAAGGGGGTGTTTCAAAGTAATTAAGAACAGAAAAAAGAAACAAGACATTTGAGATTCTTGTTGACCAAGCCAGGCTGTAAACTGAGGGCTGAAATGGGGGGCTGGGGTACCCATTGCTTCCATGGAGGATCCGTTTTCTTTGGGTGGGGTATGTCAGGGAGGCCTCCATGCCGAGGACTTAGCAAGGAGCTCGCTGTGTGGAGGTCATGGAGACAGGGCCCAAGAGTGAGTAAAGAACTGGCGTGCCCCTCCAGCCTGGAGAGGTGCCATGTGGGAAAGGAAATGGTCTGGAGAGGAGGCAGGAGTGGAGTTGTTGTCCGCTCTGCCATGATCTGGTGGTGGCTGTGAACCCTGCGAGAGGCACCTTAATGTTTCCCACCGGTGTCTATGGACTCCATTCTTTATTGCTACTTGGTAGTAATTTTTCAAGACTCTCTCAAACTAAAAAAATCTGGTTAATCTTGTAGAATTTTACAGAGGCTGTGGGGGTCTCCCAGTTGGATGGGAGGTGCCATCAAATATGGGGCAAGCTGATCAGGGGGAGGCCAGCAGCGCAGGTGGTGAAGAATTCACCCGGGGCAGAACAAAGAAGAAAGAAGTTTATAGAATACACTGCAAGGGAGCTGTGGCAGGACAGCAAAGCAGAGTGGTCTGCCAGGAGGCAGTGGTGGGGGGCTCTAGTGAAGGGGGAAGGTGGGGAGGGGGAGGGGGAGGAGGTATGGGGACGTATGCAATTTTCCCTTTTTGGTACCTGTGTTCAGGTGTAAGTAGCTCATTGGTCACCTAGGGCTTATGGATATTTTGAAGTGGGTTGCCTTAGAGGCTGTCTGTATTCAGCCAGGGGGTTGGAGGTCACCGTGGGCCCATCTACCTTACTCAGGTTTCTGTTGTTCAAGTTGGTGCCCCAAAGCGGCCTCTACAGAGGCTCCACTATCATGTGCTGTGGACACCTGTTCTAGAGCTCTGGTTTGCAGGGATTCTGAACTTCCTACCATTCTCAGCACAGGTGCGATGGACTGTCTCTTCCATTAGTGCTCACTTTACAAACCTTGGTGTCTGAAACCTCAAAGAAACCAAGCATCTTAACATTACGGTCGACCCTGTAGGGGCTCAGAATGTCATCCCAAACATGGCACTTTGGCATACTGATTATTTTGAATTAATGGCACCTAGGAAGTGGTGGTACAGGAAGGACATCTGCGAGCAGGAGAGCAGTCTCTCCTGGGAAAGGTAGCCTCCCTGTACCAGGAGGGCATTTAGGGGAGAGAAGACTGTATTCAAGAAGACTTTGTACAAAAGCCCTGTTCCTTCTTTACTGTTAACTACCCCCAAGTCCAAACCCCTTTGTCTTGTCAATTCTCCACAAATCTGTTGTTCCTTGGTCTAAAATGTATGAAATCTTCTGTTTTAGTCACTTCTTTGCGTCTCCTATCTTTATGGGGCACCTGTGTATACATTTGTACATACATAATTAAGTTTGTTTTCCTTCTATTAATCTGCCTTTTTATTATGGGGAGTGGTGGTCTTAGCCAAAAGCTAGAAGGGTATAGGGAAAAATATTTTTCCTTCCCTGTAACCCACTACCTGGTTTTTAAAATGGTTATCAATTGATTTGTCGTGGTCTGATCAATATATTTAAAAATGTATGCTTCGTCTTTTTTGCCTTGGCTCCTGAAATTTGTTGTTGAAGGTTTTACCAGTTGTCTAGTCATACCTGATACTTTATGAACTGAAATATCTGGTATTCAGTGAATATTAGCAGTGATGTCAGTTATCAGGTATCCAATCACAGAACATCTGCTGTGTCCTCACTTTTCTCAACTGCAGTCGAGATGCCAGTGTGCGATTTCCATGAACGCCAGTGACCCCTTCCCTGGTTTACATCTGAGTTTGAGCTTTTCTTTCTGTGGATTTCTCACTGCACCTTCCCCCTTGGGTCTCCCGTGTTCTCAGCCTGACTTTTCTTACCTGGCTCCTACAGTCACAGGCAGATGATGCACACAAGAGCATTTTATTATCACATTTTGCAACTTTCCTCTCCGACACATCATATATGATTTAAAAACTTTAAGTTGGCTGGGGCGCCCGGGTGACTTAGTCAGTTAAGCGTCTGATTCTTGATCTCGGCTCAGGTCGTGATCTTGGGATCATGGGATTGAGCCCCACATGAGGCTCCGTGCTTAGTGGAATCTGCTTCTCTCCCTCTCCCCCTCCCCCACTCAAATAAATAAATCTTTAAAAAAAACCCAACTTTAAGTTGGCTAACTAGAACTGTAACTTCCAGTTACAGTTTATGCACAATAGATGGTACAAATAGAGGTTGTTTACTCTAGAAGCCTGGTTGTTGAATTATCTGATTGTCTTCAGTTTTTGCCTTACTGACTAGTTTAGGGACCAGCTATAGTTATTTTCTCTCTTTTCATCTTGAGCGATTGCGTGTGTCTGTTCACTTATAGTAACTGTCCAGCCCACAGTTTTCTTACATTTTTTTAAAAGATAGCAGAGAGAATATTTGAAAGAGATGGTCTAGGGGCACCTGGGTGGCTCAGTCGGTTACACGTCCAGCTCTTGGTTTCAGATCAGGTCATGATCTCAGGATCCTGGGACCGAGCCCTGTGACAGGCTCTGCACTTAGCAGGGAATCTACTTGAGATTCTCTCTCCCTTACCCCCCTCCCGACTCACACGCACATGTGTACATGCTTGCTCTCTCATAAATTAATAAATCTTAAAAAAAAAAGATGGTCTAGAGTTCTAGTGTTTTGGGATATTACACATGGTGTTTTGAATGTCACTGAATCTCATTTATGTAAAAGGTCAGTGACATTGTGTTGCTCAATGAGGTCAACATTTTTTGTTTTTTTTCTTTCATAACAGTTTGTCTTTGTGATTGATCTCCTAGGTTCTAATGCCTTCCCGTCATCCTCCTCTAGCCAGACTGGAATTCAGCCCAGACTCCACAGAGAAGAGCCCACTTCTCACAGTCCCCACACGGAGCCCAGAGCATGGCGCCCCGACCACTCCCGCTAGCCTCGTCCCCGCTGAGCCCACCCCACCAGAGCAACCTGCGTCTCCGACCACTGCTCCCAGGACAGGTAACCGTGAGCACGATCCAGCTGGAGGAAAAGTACAAAACCATGCTGTCGAATAGAGTAGTGGCAGCATTAAGGTTTACTCGTTCCCTCCAGGCACATCTTCAAGCCTCTCTCCTGTGCTAGAAACATGCTCCACACCAGGAATGAAAACATGAACTTAGTCTTTTCCCCTCAGTGATCTATAGGGCAGGAAATGCGAGTGACAGGTGAATAGCTGGTTTTCGTATCCTATGGTAAGTGCTGTGACAGGTGCGATGGGAGCGGAGGGAGACTGACCCTTCAGAAGGGCCAGGGAAGCTTTTCCAGATTTAACAATGCTGGGATAGAACAAGTCAGCTAAAATGGGGTTGATGTGTTGTTCAGGTCAGGGCAGCGACGTGTAATAACAATAATGGCAATTCTATTCAAGGAGTACTTACTGAGTGATGGCCTATCCATCCCCTCCTCCACGGCCTGTGCAAGGGAACAAAGATACAGAAGCACTGTGACATTTTGGGACAGCTGTCAGGAGGTCAGGC
Organism: Ursus americanus; assembly: GCF_024610735.1. Lineage (NCBI taxonomy): Eukaryota > Metazoa > Chordata > Mammalia > Carnivora > Ursidae > Ursus > Ursus americanus. Next base: position 4,153,222 of record NC_142158.1, read on the forward strand.
TGGCTGGAGCTAATCATGCGAGTGAGAGGAAGGGCAAGCATGAATCTGGAGTGGTAAGCAGGGCAAGATTTCAAAAGATCTGTAATCTGTGGCTGAGGAATTTATGCTTTATTGGGTAAGTATAGAGAATCTCTGAATGATTTTAAGCAGGAAAACGAAATGATCAGATTTCTTTTCAAGAAAATAATATGGAGTCGACTGAAGACAAGAAGATCCATTAGGACTAGAGGGAGTGGTTGCTAGGATGGAGAGAAGGAACCAGACTGAAGAGCTATCAGGGAGCTGGGGTCATTAGGATTTGATGAGTGGCTCACTGGCAGGATCTCAGGACTCTGAGATTGAGGAGCACGTGGGACTGAAAGTTAGATAAGCAGTGGGCTGAAGATAAAGGGTCAGGAGTCGTCAGCACAGAGGTGATAACTGAAGGCTTAGGGCACACATGAGACCTTCCAGGGAGGGTGGCAGGTGAGCTGGGGAGAGGCCTGAGGAGGAACTTTGGAGATGTCATTGCACTAGGAGCCGGAGGACCAGAAGGAGCCTACAGAGCTGCCTGAGTGGTCTTGCCAGAGAGGCAGGACATCAGGAGGAGGGCATGGGCAGAGAAAAGGAAAGAGACTTCCAAGTAGGAAGATGTCATGAAAGAGCCCGGGGTTGCAGAGATCATGGCCAGCGCTGACGAACTCCCCTTAGATTTACTAATAAAGGAGGTACTGGAGACCCTGTTTCTGTGGGAATGACCCTCTCTGCCTTGTTGATGCACTTTGATCCTGAGTTTGAGTGTAGGGAAAGGTAATAGCAGAAGAGAAGCCGTGTGGTGTTTTGGAAAGGAAACCAGCCTGGGAATTAGGATCCTTTGGTTCTAATAGGACCTGCTGCATGGAGTTGTTAGAAGCTTAGATGAAGTGATCGTTTTAAAGTCCTTGGAACCGAGCCTGGCACAGTGTCATCTGGTATGTGTGTTTGTTGAAATAAATACATTTAAATTAATCAAGTATTGGTGGATCTATTACTGCTAATTATTCGTATAACTTTGAGCAATTACCTGGCCTTTTAGGGCTCGGTTCCCTCATCTGTAAAATGATAGGTTGGGACCGGTGTCCCCCCTGGGTCCACAATTGCTGACTTTCAGGGCAAAGAGTCTGTGGAAGTGATGGAGGAGAGAGCCCGAGACGCCAGGCGGCCCCTACCACTGGTCGAGGAAGGCACTAGAAGGACAGGATACTGACTCTGAGGGCAGGAACAGGTTTAAGTGAGCCACGTGGCCCGCCAGCATCTCCAAGTAGCTGAGACCTCTGAAGAGCACTCAGCTCTAAAAAAAAAAGAAAGAAACAAAAACAAAACTTTGCTTTTCTCTGAGTGATATCTTGACCTATGTCAATTGTATTTTACAAGTGAAACAAACATCCAGTTGCATCCAGCCAGTTGAATACATCAGGGTTCTGCTGGTTGTAGACAAGGTGAACGAACATGGTTCTAGTGCCGGTTTAGTGGGTAAGTGCTTCTGATGAGAGTGAACGTCCCCGCTGCCTGCGTTCAAGTCGCCTTTTTATGGAGGTTGACGGGGTTTTCTCTTGGGAAGGTTCCAAGAGCAAGGCCATTAGCGATAACTCAGGAGGCTGCTATCAGAACTGAGTGGTATGTGACTAATGATACAGAAACACTTACCATTACGCTCAATTGTTTAATAAAAACCGCACATACCAGGGAGTCAAGAAGCTCTGATGGTAAGAGAGAAGAGAGACTCAACACACAGCACCCTTGTTACCCCACACGGTGCTCATCAATCCAAATCGTAGTTTCTTCACCTTGTCAACTCCCACGGATGACTTGAAGTTTAGGAAATCTGCCCTGCAGAGTAATACAGGTCACGGTGCAGTTGCTAGCCAGAGGAAAGGAGTGTCTTCGATAAAATCAGAGGGAGAACTATTTCAAAAATATGTTATGTTCTATTATCTAAAAACAAATCTAGGGTCGAGCACCTGGGGGGCTCAGTCAGTTAAGCACCTGCCTTCGGCTCAGGTTGTGATCCCTGGGTCCTGGGTTCAAGCCCCGCCTCGGGCTCCCTCCTCAGCGAGCAGCCTGTTTCTCCCTCTGCCTCTGCCTCTGCCTCTCTCATGAATGAATGAATGAATGAATGAATGAATAAAATCTTAAAAAAAATAAGTAAATAACAAATCTATCGTGGGGCAGTAATATAACATCACTACTGTATATAAAGGACTGTACTATTTCTAATCAACTCGTAGCGGGAGAGCTCGCGGTGTCCGCTGGGCAGAATCTGGTGGTGACGTTACCGGAGGACGCAGTGGAGCTGAAGGCGTTCGTCGTGCCAGCGCCACCTGCAGGTGAGAGCGTGACTTCCCTTCGTGACGCCAGAGCCGGGCCGCGGGGTTGCTCCTCCCGGGCTCTTCCCGGGTTACCCGCAGCACGGATTCACTTTCGCAACACTGCGCAAGGTCGCACCGAAGGCTCGAGCGTGCTGACGAGGCTCTGGTGGCCAGAAGCAGTCACCTTGCTGAAGTCGTTTACGAGGGAGGAAGAGTGTGGGAAACCGAACACCGGCATATCCTTCCGTCGGTCCGCCCGCAGTCACGCACTGCTGAGGGCGCAAAGCGAGAGAGGTGTTAGAGCAAAAGTGTCCCCGTCCCAGAGCTGACCTGTGGTGACCCACAGAGCAGGAGTGCCCCGTGAGGAGACGGGGACTGTGCCGCAAGCTCTGTTGATAGTACGGTGTCCACAGCGGGGCTCCGAGCTCCCACCCGCTCTCAAAACGTGTTGCTCAAAATGCCCTTTCTTCTGCTCGAGCAGCGCTCGGCTCTTCCGCAAACACCGAGCGGTGCCCCTGACCCGTCCGGGGTATTCTCTCTTAGGGCATATTCGTGCTTAGAGTGTTGGGTGTTTCCCAGCCGGGCTAGCTCCCTCGCTCGTGTCCCCCATCGCACGTGTGCCGACATCTGAGCAGAGACGATCGCGTTCGCCATGTGCCGTTAATGCTGTTGTCCGAGCCCTTGGCGCTTGCGCTGCTGGCGTCTCCGGCGGGAGACGGCTTCGGCTTGGTGCGGCGGGGCTAGTCCGCGGCTGTGTCCTTGAGCAGATCCGCACGACAGGGGAAACGAGTGGAAATCTCCTTGCCTTTTGTTAAAAGGAGGAAAAGTACAGTGGATTATACTATGTGGAAGTGTATATATAAATAGGTAGTCGCCCTGAAAGGAAAGTCATCAAATGCTAAATGTGAGATCAGGGAGATGTTTTTCTTTTTTTCACTTTCAGCATTTCATGAATTTTCCCATAAGCTGTATGTTCTTCTCATAAAACAAGTTTCACATTAAAAGGATAGACTTGCTATCCCTTCGGTGGAGGAGCGTTGAAGGCGGGTGCAGAATGTCCGAGGCAGCCGCCTGCCGGCGTCGGGCTGTCATCCTCTTCCCTCTGCCCAGACTGTGTGCGGCGCCCTTTCCGAATTTCTGACGACGCATTTCTCTCTGTTGCCCTCAGAAACGTCCTACCGCTATGAGTGGAGTTTAACTAGCCACCCGGTAGACTACCGAGATGAAATAAAGGAAAGACACTCGCAGACTCTTAATCTCTCTCACGTAAGTAACTGGAGAATTCCGCCAGCACTCGGGCTGTTTCTTCACCTGATTGAGATCAGAAGAAGGTGATAAATGAATAAAGCTTCAACCATGTCACAGGCCGATGGCGAAAGGAGGAGACCATCGGGTAGCTTTTATTTGAAAGACGCGGCCCATCAGCTTGGAGAATAGAGGCCGGTTGCCCAAGGGTCTCTGGTGAGGCTGCCCAGTCTGTCTCCCACGGCGCGTCCTCTTGGTAGCGTAGAGACGTTCTGCTTGTCTCTGCTTCCCAAGCAGGCACGTTTCTAGAGCTGCCGGTACTTCCGTCGCCTTGGCCCCTCACCGGAAGAAACACGCCCCTTCCCGGACCGCAGGGGAAACCAAGTCCGCGAGCTGCGGGGGTCTGCTTTCCCGCCCGCTGCTCAGCGGTCCTTGCTCCTGGCCACACAGCCGTGGGCGCAGCGCCAGCCGCCCTCGGCCCGCGTCAGCGCGCCCTGCGTCTCCGAGCGCGGCAGCCGCACCACCGACAGCCGCACGGGCGCCGCTCTGCAGAGCAGCGCGAGTCCCACGCGCACGAGCTCACGAACTGCCCTCCCTCGGCCGCTCGGGCCAGCCGCGCGTCTGTCGGCCCGTGAACGTCTGTAACTAAGCTGCGGCCCTTTCTGGGCGACCCGCGCACCCGGGCCGTGTCTGCACGGCTCCCGAGATGACACTCCCCGGCCCCTGCGCTCTGCTCGCGCGGGACGTCGGCTCCCGCGACGTGTTCGGACTCTAGGCAGTGGACCCATCATGTCTTTGCGTGTTTACCCGTGTACCTGTCCTTTCTGTTGCAGTTGTCGGCAGGACTTTATGCCTTCAAAGTAGCGGTTTCTAGTGAAAATGCCTTTGGAGAAGGATTTGTCAACGTCACCGTGAAGCCAGGTAGGCCTGCGTGAGAGAAGGGCCCGTGTTGTACGGGTTTACCTCTGTTTTGGGTCCTGAATAACATGGTAATCTATTTTTTATTTTTACATTTGGCTCTACTATAGAGAAAATATGCAACGATTGTTGTTGGGTTTTTTCTTTCTGAGTTCAGTGTGAGTTTTAGTACTTGCTTCACCCTGCTGTTTAAGGTTGCCAGGTTCCTGCTGACCTGCGGGGGTGGCACGTGGCTGCCCCTTGGCCTTCTCCGTCAGCATCCCCCACCTCCCTTCCCCGTGACTCAGCCTCCCCTTCCGTGGGGGGGTTCAGATAGAGTCAGCTGAGCACCTGAGGGGTCAAAGGGATGTACGCCATGAGCTTTCAGGCCGCCACCAGCCCACGGGCTGGTGCACTTGTATGAATCAGGAACAGGGGGCCCTTCGTCCTGGTGAGCACAGCCTGCACCCCGAGGCGGCCCACCTCTCTGCCGGCTCTGCCTCCCTGCTCAGGCTTTGCACCCTCTGCCTGAGGGTCAGCCCCGCTAGAGCAGGTGCTGGGGGTATGGGGGGCCTGCCAGCAAGGATTTGAGACCCAGGTGACCGCTGTAGGAGCCGGAGCCGTACTGCACGGCTTCTTTCCTGCAGTTAGCGCTCACGTTCTGTGATGAAGCCCCGGGTTGTTACTGCACGTGTCCCCTGAGCCTGGGCTCACCTGCAAAAATGGAAGTCTGCAGACAAGCTCCTGAAACTTAATAGGAAGGTGCCAAAACTTTCAGAAGTACTCTCCACACTTGAGGCTTGTAGGATAAATGCCTTTTTTTTTTTTTTTTAAGATTTTATTTATTGGGACGACTGGGTAGCTTAGTCAGTGAAGCGTCTGCCTTCGGCTCAGGTCATGACCCCAGGGTCCTGGGATTGAGTCCTGCATCGGGCTCCCTGCTCCTTGGGGAGTCTGCTTCGCCCTCTGCCTGCAGCTCCCCCTGCGTGTCTCGCTCTTTCTCTCTCTCTGACAAAATAAAATAAAATAAAATAAAATAAAATAAAATATTTTATTTTATTTTATTTTATTTTATTTTATTTATTTATTTGAGAGAGAGTAAAAAGCGATTGAGAGAGTGAGAGAGAGCATGAGCAGGAGGAGTGGGAGAGGGAGAAGCAGACTCCCTGCTGAGCAGGGAGCCTGATGTGGGGCTTGAACCCAGGACCCTGGGATCATGACCTGAGGCTAAGGCAGACGCTTAACCAGCTGAGCCACCCAGGCGCCTCAGGATAAACACCTCCTTGATAGGAAGCAGATGATTTTATTGGGGTTATGATCTGTGCACACATAACGGCCTCCGTCGGTGTCCCTTCCTCTGTCTCACAGCCAGAAGAGTCAACCTGCCCCCGACAGCGGTTGTTTCTCCCCAGATGCAAGTGCTCACCCTGCCTCTGACGTCAGCCTTCATCGACGGCAGCCGTGGGTATCTGTGACGCTTCAGGGCCTCTCCTCCCCGCGTGCTGCAAGGTTTCGTGGTGCTCTGTGTGGCGGCTGGGAGGGCTCGCACACCAACGCGGACGCAGGATTGTCTCCCTCGTTGGTGTGGCTCACAGCCCTTGGGTCCCTTCATCACAGCCTTTGTCCCAGGCTCACCTTGCAGTCAGTTGTGTCCCACCTGTCCGGGAAGACTTCTTTAGGGCCTAACTATTTGATTGGGACTGAAGGCAATTCTTAGAGAGTCTCCTTTTGATGAGGTGTATGTGCTGAGCACCTGGAAAATCACCTGAACAGACATGAGAAGGGCTACCTTCACGGGGGGTGGGTAGCGCTTTGTTAATTCAGTCAGAGTTGATTCCTTCTCTTATATGTGGAAGGGGCCCCATCTGACTCCAGGCGTCCGTGCAAATGAGAATACGTGAAAACATACCTTACGTTTGACGGTGTATTAATATAAATAGATATAGATATATGACAGTATGTGAAAAGATATGTTCAATCTCGGTGTAACGGGTATTTGCATTTATGTACGTTTAATCACAAAGCTAATACCAGACCCTGTGGCGTAAAGAAGAGCTGCCTTGGTTGTTGGGAGAAGGGTAATTGTCCACTGCTAATGCTGCTCCAGTCTGCAAGTCCGCAGATATACAGAAATCACGCGGACACGATCATTCGCACTATTCGCATATAAATATCCACATTTCCCCCTTGACAGCGTGAAAACGAAACATATTTTAGATGAAAATATTTACCTGAGGAAACGTACCACATTTTGATTTCTCTAATGCAGGACGGTTTAGGTACAGGAAACTGGGGTCATTAATCTGTCACTAGAACTAGATCGTTCTTTCACTGAATTAGATGCAGCTGGCTCCCTTCCAGGTCTGTCTCTGTGGTTGTATGGAGCACATTTTGTTTGCTGTCTTCTAGAGTAGAAAGGGAAGTTTTCTTGTAGGATACTGCCTTTCTCTGGATTTATACCTTAACCATGTAGGTAGTAAAAGCTGTGTTGTAGTGTATATAAACATCTCTTAATTCCTTATCAATCTGTCACTTCAGATACCTGTGGAAGATACCAGGAAGGTATCACGTGCTATAGTTGAGATGAGTAGAAGTGGCATTTCCATAGGGTACATCTGCTTGACTCCTGTTCTTACAAAAGCAAGACCTCCTGTCGCTGTGTGTTTTTAAATTCACAACTGAGTAAAGACAGCCTCACTCAAATCTGGTAGAAATTCAGGGGGAAAATAGTGATGATAGTTTAGGGAGAAGAAGAAATCCATCCATTGAAATCTATGTAATTGTATAATTCCATGAAAAAAACAAATTTAAGCATGAAGATGATAAATTACAAAATCTGTGTTTTCCTGTTCTTGCTTTCATTCTAGCCTTCGCTTATTTTTAAATCTTTCTAGAAAGTACAGATGACACTAAAATTGTGAGTTATCACTGGGAAGAAATTCGCAGCCCCTTCCGAGAGGGGAAGCCCCCAGCTGACTCCCCAGTCCTACGTCTGTCTAACCTCGTTCCCGGAAACTACACTTTCAGGCAAGTGGTGTCCCCACCTTTGCTGTGCTTTCGGTACTTATGCTGTGGCTATTTCCTTAAGTCGATGCCTCTCCACTACACTGTGCTTCTTTTCCTTTTGATCAAGAGGTCAAGGCCGATAGGTTTCCTTGGGGGTTTTGGTTGGCAACCACTTCAGACTGAGATGCTCATGGAGCAGTATGAATTTTAGGTCCCTGTTTACTTTGCCTGTCTTCTTCCGCTCTACAGATGGTGCTCGTGCCTCCATGTTGTCTGTATCACCAGTTTGTTCCCCGTCATTGCTGAGTACTACTCCAGTGCGTGGATGTACCGCAATTTGTTTATTCTTCTGTCTAGTACGGACTGTTTACAGTTTTGAACTACGACAAATAAGGCTGCCAGTAACACTTACTTTAAGTCTTTGTGTGGAGAGAGATTTTTATTTTTATGGGGTAAATCGTGGAATAGTAGAAGGGTCCGGTTCTATGGTGAGTTTATAACATTTTAAGAAATGGCTAACCTCTTTCCTGACGTGGGGGTACCATTGTACATTCCCACCTTCAGTATATGAGAGTTCCAGTCTCCATGTCCTCACCGATACTTGGTGTAGTCAGTCTTTTTAATTTTATGTAATTTGATGAGTGGTAGTATTTCATTATGGTTTTAATTTACATTTTCCTGATGGCTGATGATATTAAGCATATTTTCAGATGCTTATTGGCCATTCACATAACTTCTTCTGTGAAGTATCCTTTTCCTATTTTATTTTTTTAAATGTCCCCTTTATTTTTTTAGGTAAATGACCCCCAACCTGGGGCTCAAACTCATGACCCCAAGACCAAGAGTCACATGCTCTACCAACTGAGCCAGCGAGGTGCACCTCCTTTCCTTATTAAAAAAATTGTATTGTTTGTCTTATTTAGTTTTAAGAGTCTTTATACATTCTGAAATAAGCTCCTTATTTTATATATGTGCTGTGGATATTTCCTGCCAGTATATGATTTTTTTATTTTATTAATCTTTCAGTCACTTCTCAACCTTTTGACTAAGATCAAGTGTATTTTCTTAATCTTTCAAAGAGCCAAATTTTATATTTTGGTGAAGTCTAATTCATAACTTTTTTTCCTGTTATGTTTTATGCTTTTTGTGTTCTATTTAAGTAAACTTTGCCTATCCTAAGATTGTAAAGATTTCCTCCTTTGTTTTTTCTAGAACCTCTGTAGTTCTAGGTTTTATAATTAGATCTGTGATCTCTTTTGAATTATTTTTATGTACTGTGTGGTATTTTTAAGTGTTAAATCAACCTTGCATTCATGGGGTAAATGCTAGTTGGTCATGATATCCTTTTTATATAGCATTGGATTAAACTTGCTAATATTTTGATAAGGGTTTTTTGTCTATCTTCATGAAAGATATTGGTCTATGGCTTTCTCTTTCTTTTTTTGCAATGTCTTTGTCAAGTTTGGGTATGAGGATCACACTGGCCTAAAGAAACAAGGTGGCCAGTGATCTATCTTCTACTTTCTGAAACATTTGTGAACAAATGGTGGTATTTCTTCCTTGAATGTTTGATAGAATTCACCAGTAAAATCACCTGGGCCTGCAGTTTGCTTTTTGGGAAATTTTTTGATAGCAAATGCAATTTTATTTTATTTTATTTTATTTTTAAAGATTTTATTTATTTATTTGACAGAGAGAGAGACAGCCAGCGAGAGAGGGAACACAAGCAGGGGGAGGGGGAGAAGCAGGCTCCTAGCGGAGGAGCCTGATGTGGGGCTCGATCCCATAATGCCGGGATCACGCCCTGAGCCGAAGGCAGACGCTTAACCGCTGTGCCACCCAGGCGCCCCACAAATGCAATTTTAAAAATAGCTGTAAGGCTATTTAGATTTTCTGTTGTTGTTGTTTTTCTTGTGTAGGTTTTTGATAAGTTGTATTTTGTAAGAAATTTGCCTATTCCATCTAAATTGCCAAATTTGTTGACAAAAGGTTTTATAATATTATCCTGTCATATCCATAGAATCTGTGGTGATAACCCCTTTTTCATTTCCTGTATTGGTGACTTGTGTTCTCTCTTTTTTCTTGATTAGTCTAATTAAGTGTTTTGTTAATTTTGTTTATTTTTCCAAAGAACCCCTAACTAGAGCTGTGTTAATTTTTTCTATTTTCTAATTTGTTGGTTTCTGCTTGTATCTTTATTATTTCTTTACTTCTATTTACTTTTTATTTACTTTGCTCTTCTTCTAAATTCTTAGAGTAGGATCTTGGATCGTTCATATTAGATCTTCCTTAAATGTTTATAAAGCTTTTAAAACTATAATTTTCCTCTAAGTACTCTTTAACCATATCCCACACATTTTGGCTTATTATATTTTCAATGTCTCATACACCCCTTTAAGAATCTAACCTAACATTAGCTTTCTTTGAAATCATCCATCCATCTATCCATGCATCCATACATTTATGAACCTTCTGAAGTCTGACTAGGTCAAGAAACTTCCAAGCATCTGACTGGATTCATCTTTGACTAAAAAGTTCACAGAGGTGTTCTAGAGTGTTTTACATTGTATATGTTTTGCAAAAACGTCTGTTTTGGTTTATTTGAAATCTCAGCTTAAGAAGTAGTTTGCCCCATTAGGATGGCTATTATTTTAAAAAGGGAAAATAAGCGTTAGTGTGGATGTGATGAAATGGGAACCCTCGGGCGCTGCTGGTGGGAAAGTAAAATGGTGTACCTGCGTGGAAAACAGTTTGTCAGTTCCTCAGAACATGAACCGTAGAATTACCATGTCTGCAATCTCACTTCTGGGTATATACCCAAAAGAATTGACAGCAGGGACTCAGATAGTTGTACACTCATAGCCTGTTTGGGCTATTATAACAAAAATACTGTAAAGTGGCTGGCTTATAAATGACAGAAATTTGTTTCTTGTGGTTCTGGAGACTGGGGAGTACAAGATCAAGGTGCTGGCGGACTGGGTGTCTGGTGAAGGCCTGTTTCCTGTTTTATAGATGGCTGTCTTCTCCCTGTGTCCTCACATGACAGAAAGGATGGGCGTCTCTCCAAGGTCTCTTTACAAGGGTGCTCATCTCATTGTCTGCCCTCATGACCCAATCACCTCTTGAAGGCCCCACTCCAAATACCAATCACATTAGGAATTAGGTTTCATCATAAGAATTTAAGCAGGGGGGACACAAATATTCAGTCTATAACTTCACCAATGTTCACGCCACTTTATGAGGTGCTTTTGATTCTTTTTTTCTAATTTCAAGTTTTTATGTAAATTCTAGTTAGCTAATATATAATATAATATTGGTTTCAGGAGTAGAATTCAGTGATTCATCACTTACATATAATACCCACTGCTCGTTACATCACATGCCCGCCTTAATGCCCATCACCCAGTTACCCCAACCTCCCCATTCCCTTTCCCTCCAGCAGCCTCAGTTTGTTCTCTGTAATCGAGAGTCTGTCATGGTTTCCCTCCTTCTCTTTTCATTTTTTTTCTGCCTTCACCTATGTCCATCCTTTTTGTTTCTTAAATTCCACATATGAGTGAAATCTAATGATATTTGTCTTTCTCTGACTTATTTCATTTAACATAATACTTTCTGGTTCCATCCACATCATTGCAAATGACAAGATTTCATCCTTTTTGATGACTGAGTAATATTCCATTATATATACATACACCACATCTTCTTTATCCATTCATCAGTTGATGGACATTTGGGGTGCTTCCATAATTTGGCTATTGTTGATAATATTGCTATAAACAATGGGGTGCATTTCCCCCTTTGAATTAGTATTTTTGTATTCTTTGGATAAATACCTAGTAGTGCAATTGCTGGATGACAGTGTTGTTCTATTTTTAACTTTTTGAGGAACCTCCATACTGTTTTCCAGAGTGGCTGCACCAGTCTGCATTCCCACCAACAGTGCAAGAGCGTTCCCCTTTCTCTACATTCTCACCAACATCTGTTGTTTCCTGAGTTGTTGATTTTAGCCATTCTGACTGGTGTGAAGTGAAATCTCATTGTAGTTTTGATTTGCATTTCCCTGATGATGAGTGATGTTGAGCATCTTTTCATGTGTCTGTTAGCCATTTGTATGTCTTCTTTGGAAAAGTGTCTATTCATGTCTTCTGCCCATTATTTAACTGGATTATTTATTTGTTTTTTGGTGTTGAGTTTGATAAGTTCTTTATAGGTTTTGGATACTAACCCTTTCTCAGATATGTCATTTGCAAATATCTTCTCCCATTCCGTAGACTGCGTTTTAGTCTTGTTGACTGTTTCCTTAGCTGTGCAGAAGCTTTTTATCTTGATGAAATCCCAATGGTTCATTTGTGCTTTTGTTTCCCTTACCTCCAGAAGTGTGTCTAGTGATAAGTTGCTATGGCCGAAGTCACAGAGGTTGCTGCCTGTGTTCTCCTCTAGGATTTTGATGGATTCCTGTCTCACATTTAGGTCTTTCATCCATTTTGAGTTTATTTTTGTGTATAGTGTAAGAAAGTGGTCCAGGGGCGCCTGGGTGGCACAGCGGTTAAGCGTCTGCCTTCGGCTCAGGGCGTGATCCCGGCGTTATGGGATCGAGCCCCACATCACGCTCCTCTGCTGGGAGCCTGCTCTTCCTCTCCCACTCCCCCTGCTTGTGTTCCCTCTCTCGCTGGCTGTCTCTGTCAAATAAATAAATAAATAAATAGGAAGAAAGAAAGGAAAGAAAGGAAAGAAAGAAAGAAAGAAAGAAAGAAAGAAAGAAAGAAAGAAAGAAAGAAAAGGAAGGAAAGAGAAAGAAAGAAAGAAAGAAAGAAAGAAAGAAAGAAAGAAAGAAAGAAAGAAAGAAAGAAAGAAAAGAAAGAAAGAAAGAAAGAAAGAAAGAAAGAAAGAAAGAAAGAAAGAGGTCCAGTTTCATTCTTCTGCATGTAGCTGTCCAGTTTTCCCAACACCATTTGTTGAAGAGACTGTGTTTTTTCCATGGATATTCTTTCCTGCTTTGTCAAAAACTAGTTGACCATAGAGTTGAAGGTCCATTTCTGAAGTCTCTATTCTGTTCCATTGATCTATGTGTCTGTTTTTGTGCCAATACCATACTGTCTTGATGATTACGGCTTTGTAATAGAGCTTAAAGTCTGGCATTGTGATGCCACCAGCTTTGCTTTTCTTTCTCAAGATTGCTTTGGCAAGGGCTGCCTGGGTGGGTTAGTTGGTTAAGCATCTGCTTTTGGCTCAGGTCATGATCTCTGGGTCCTGGGATCAAGTCCTGCGTCAGGCTCCCTGCTCAGTGGGGAGTCTGTTTCTCCCTCTGCCCTTCCCTTCTCTCGTAGTCTCTCTCTCTCAAGTAAATAAATAAAATCTTTAGAAAAAAAAATTGCTTTAGCTATTCAGGGTCTCTTGTGGTTCCATACAAATTTATGACTATTTGTTCTAGCTCTGTGAAAAATGCTGGAGGTATTTTGCAGTCAGATGCTCTACCACTGGTTTCTACCCCCAGCTGTGGATATTTTGATAAAGATTGCATTAAATTTGTAGATTGCTTTGGGTAGTATAGACATTTTAACAGTATTTGTTCTCCCAATCCATGAGCATAGGATGTTCTTCCATTTCTTTGTGTCATCTTTGATTTCTTTCATAAGTGTTCTATAGTTTTCAGAGTACAGCCCTTTTACCTCTTTGGTTAGGTTTATTCCAAGGTATCCTGTGGGTTTTGGTGCAATTGTAAATGGGATTGACTCCTTAATTTCTCTTTCTGCTGCTTCATTATTGGTGTATAGAAATATAACAGACTTCTGTGTGCTGATTTCCTGATAGTAGAAGAAAAGCTCTGTTTTTCCTCATTGAGGATGACATTAGCTGTAGGTCTTTCTATATGGCCTTTATTATGTTGAGGTATGTTCCCTCTATCCCTATTTTTTTGAGGGTTTTTATCATGAATGATTGTTGTACTTTGTCAAATACTTTTTCTGCATCCTTTGACAGTATTGTATGGTTCTTATTCTTTCTCTTATTAATGTGGTTAATTAATCATGCTAATGGATTTGCAAATATTGAACCACCTTTGCAGCCCAGGAATAAATCCCACTTGGTTGTGGTGAGTGATTCTTCTGATGTACTGCTGGATTCAATTTTTAGTATTCTATTGAGAATTTTGCATCCATGTTCATCAGGGGTTTTGGCCTGTAGTTCTCTTTTATAGTGGAGTTTTTATCTGGTTTTATTATCAGGGTCATGCTGGCCTCATTGTATGTGATTGAAAGTTTTCTTTCTGTTTCTATTTTTTTTGGAACAGTTTGAGAAAAATAGGTATTAAGTCTTCTTTAAATGTTTGGTAGAAGTCCCCTGGGAAGCCATCTGGGCCTGGACTTTTGCTTGTTGGGAGTTTTTTAATCACTGCTTCAATTTCCTTGCTGGTTACAGGTCTGTTCAAGTTTTCTGTTTCTTCCTGTTTCAGTTTTGGTAGTTTGTGTGTTTCTGGGAATTTGTCCATTTCTTCCAGGTTGTTCAATTTGTTGGCATTGGTGGTTATTTCTCCCCTGTCATTTCTGATCTGATTTAATTGGGTCCTTTCTCTTTTATTTTTGATAATTCTGGCTAGGGGGTTATCAATTTTATTCATTATTTCAAAGAACCAGCTCCTGGTTTCATTGATCTGTTCTATTGTTTTTTTAGTTTCTGTATAATTTATTTCTGCTCTAATCTTTTTATTTCCCTTCTGCTGGATTTAGGCTTTATTTGCTGTTCCTTTTCTAGCTCCTTTAGGTGTAATGTTAGGTTGTGTATTTGAGATTTTTCTTGCTTCTTGAGGAAGACTTGTGTTACTATATACTTCCCTCTTAGCTCTGCCCTTGCTGCATCCCAAAGGTTTTAAAATGTCATGTTTTTATTTTTATTTGCTTCTCTGTATTTTTTAATTTCTTCTTTAATTTCCTGGTTAACCCATTCATTCTTTAGTAGGATGTTCTTTAACCTCCGTGTATTTGTGGTATTTCCCAATTTTTTCTTGTGGTTGACTTCAAGTTTCATAGTATTATAGTCTGAAAATATGCATGGTATGATCTCAGTCTTTTTGTATTTGTTGAGGGCTGATTTTGACCCAGTATGTTATCTGTTCTGGAGAATGTTCCATGTGCATTCAAGAAGAATGTGTATTCTGCTGCTTTAGGATGAAATGTTCTGAATATATGTTAAGTCTGTCTGGTCCAGTGTGCCATTCAAAACCATTGTTTCCTTGTTGATCTGCTTAGATGATTTGTCCATTGATTTAAGTGGGGTGTTAAAGTCCTCTACTATTATTGTATTGTTATCAATGAGTTTCTTTATGGTTGTTATTAATTTATACATATATATACATATATATATACTTGGGGCTCCCAGGTTGGGGGCATAAATATTTACAATTGTTAGATCTTCTTGATGGATAGACCCCTTAATTATGATATAGTGCCCTTCTTCATCTCTTGTTACAGTCTTTGTTTTAAACTCTAGTTTGTCCGATATAAGTATTGCTATTCTGGCTTTCTTTTGATGCTCGTGAGCATGACAGATTGTTCTCCAACCCCTCGGTTTCAATCTACAGGTGTCTTTAAATCTAAAATGAGTCTCTTTTAAACAGTATATGGATCTCGTTTTTTATCCATTCTGATACTCTATTTCTCTTTATTGGAGCATCTAGTCCATTTACATTCAGAGTGATTATTGAGAGATACGCAGTTAATGCCATTGTGTTACCTGTAAAGTCATTGTTTCTGGAGATTTTCTCTGTTCCTTTCTAGTCTTTGTTGTTTTTGGTCTTTCTTTCCCGCTGTTGCTTTTGGTTTTTCTTTCCCACTCAAAAGAGTGGGACCCTTTAGTATTTCTTGCACGGCTGGTTTATTGTTCATGAACTCCTTTAGTTTTTGTTTGTCTGGGGAACTCTTTATCTCTCCTTCTCTGCTGAATGACAGCCTTGCTGGATAAAGAAAGTGTTCTTGGCTGCATAGTTTTCTCATTCAGCATGTTGAGTATATCGTGCCACTCTTTTCTAGCCTGCGAAGTCTCTGTGGCTAGATCTGCTGCTAACCATATTTGTCTTCCCTTGTAAGTTAAGGATTTCTATTCCTTTGCTGCTTTTAGGACTTTTTCCTCATCTCTGTATTTTGCACATTTTACTGTGATATATCTTAGTGTTGGCCTGCTTTTGTTTTTGTTGGGAGTTCTCTGTGCTTCCCGGTTTTGGATGTCTGTTTGTTTTCCCAGATTAGGGAAGTTTTCACTCAAATAACCTTGTGTCCCTTTTCACACTCTTCTTCTGGGACTCCTGTGATATGAATGATACTGAGCTTTATGGAGTTGCTGAGTTCCCTAAATCTACATTCGTGATCCAGTATTTTTCTTTCCCTCTTCTTTTCAGCTTCATTATTTTCCATAAGTTTGTTTTCTGTGTCACCTATTCTATCTTCTTTTTTTTTTTTTAAGATTTTATTTATTTATTCAACAGAGATAGAGACAGCCAGTGAGAGAGGGAACACAAGCAGGGGGAGTGGGAGAGGAAGAAGCAGGCTCATAGTGGAGGAGCCTGATGTGGGGCTCGATCCCATAACGCCGGGATCACGCCCTGAGCTGAAGGCAGACGCTTAACTGCTGTGCCACCAAGGCGCCCCACCTATTCTATCTTCTGCTTCCTCCATCTTTGTGGTCATTACATCCAGTCAGTTTCGCATCTCAGTTACAACATTTTTTATTTTGTCCTGACTAGTTTTTAGGTCTTTTGTCTCTGTGGTAAGGAACTCCCTGATATCTTCTGTGCTTTTCTCAAGCCCAGCTAGTATCCTTATGGGTGTTGTTTTCAATTCTGGATCAGGCATATTGTTTATATCTGTTTTGATTAGATCCCTGGCCATGTCCTTTTCTTGTTCTTCCTTTTGGGATGAATTCCTCTGTCTTGGCATTTTGGGTAGGTCTGTATCTTCTTCTTTGTGTTCGGAAAGCCTGTTATGTTTCCTGCTCCTGAGAGTAATGGCTTTATTAAGAAGAGGTCATATACTGTCTAAGGCCTGGTGCTATGGGAAGTGTGTCTGGTCTGTGCTACGTGCACTCTGCTGCTGTGTTTTGGAAACTGCTCTTTCCCTCAGGTCAGTCCTCTGCTGAGTTTTTCCTGCGTATACTAGTGAGTGTTTGGACCTTGTCCAGTGTGTGACAAGTTTTAACTAGGTGTGCTTTGGTCTGCTTGTTAAAAGAGGCCAGATCCTATTTCCACTAGAGCTGAAGCTTTGCAGCACTCTATGATCAGTAGACTTGGTGCACGCGGGGGACTTGTGCTGGTTTTCTGGGGGAGAGGTCTGCTGCCCTGGCTCTTAGGCATACTTGCTCTAGCATAGAAGCACCTGCAGAGTGTGGGGGGGTAGGACTTGGTGTAAGTGGCTCTAGCCTCCCCTGGGTGGGTGTGTGGGGGGGCACTGTGCTCCTCTCTCAAATCCAATGGTGCGGTTGGGTGAAGGAAAAAAAATGGCAGCCACCCTCTCCGTTGGCTCCCGACAGGTGAATTTGAACCCCCATCTTCCAGGGCACCCTCACAGAAGAGTGAAGAATCTCCCCTCATGTGCCAGGCATCCCTCAGATCTCTGCCTTCACTGTGTCTGCGTCTGAGCTGTCTGCCCACCTGGTGGCATAGTGCTTCCATGTTTTATCTCTGGCGCCTGGCGGAGTTTCAAAACTCCAAATTTTAGGGACCCGGCAGTGCCTGGACCCATGCTGATCCTCTGGGGGAGGGTCCTGGAGCACTGGGGCTGGTGGGAGTTTGTCCCAGAAGGGCAGTTGCAGGAATGCACAGGTGCTTGGAGTTTAGAGTAAAGCACAGCAGAAAGCTGGCATCCAGGTGAGCTGCCCTCAGCAGGTGCCTCTGCCTCTATGCTAATGAATGGGGCAGTGCAGTGACGCTCACCCGCTCTTTCCTCCCCTCTGAGGCAGTACCACCTCTCCCAAATGCACTCTAAGAAGGGGAGCTGTCTCTCCCAGTGCGATGCAGGGAATCCCTAGGCCACGCTGTCCACTCCCGGGCCTCTGCCCTCCTTCTCCACAGGAGCACCACTGTGCCCACCAGGCTGCACACTGGCTGCAGGGCAGACTTCTAAAACTTCAGTCTTTGAGCGCTGTTGATTGTAGAAAATCACAATAAGCAGCCTCTCTCATTGTCCTAGTCAGTGGCTTTGGGGAAGTGTTTTTCTTATGCAATCCCCTGTGCACCTCTCACATGCTTGCTCACTCTCTCTTTCTCTCTCCTCTCTCTGTGATCAGGGCTCCCTCCCCTGGGATTCTTTTCTCCCCCAAGTCACATCTCTGTACCTCCTACCTTGCACGATGTGGCCTCTTTTCTCCTACCAGTTGTGCAGTTTGTTCTCTCTCAGCCCTCAGATCGATTTCTTGGGTGTTCAGAATGATTTGATATTTACCTACCTGTGTTTTAGGGACAAGGCAAGCGTAGGGTCCCCTTACTCCTCTCCATTCTAACTCCTCCCCAGTTCATTTTTATTTAATTAATCATCTGGTTGAAGCAAGTTACTGCAGCTGTCCCCATTTTACCATGAAGAAATTCCCTTAGGGGCCTGGGATGTGTCTTGACAGCCTGGCTGAGAAGGAAGGACCTTAGATACTTGGTTTGCTGTGAGAGCCAGAACCAGAGTTCGGATCTTGGTTGTATGGAGTGTGTGGGATAGTGTAAAAGCATGCACAGAATACACATGCCCCCATACACACACCTTACTACATGTAAGGCCTGTGTTCTTCCCATAACTTCATTATCATATTCCTATTAACATCTGTGTAGCATTCATCACTGTTCAGAACTGACATCTTTACTTCAGAATGATGAAGTGACCATATTTCCTGATCCATGACCCCAACAGCAGTGAGTTTACCACAGGAGGTCCTGAAGGAGTGTCTACAAGGAGGGTTCTAAAAACATAATTATATTAAGTCCTCTAGAAAAGAATAAAAGCTTTGTAGATGAAAATTGATGAGTGATATACTGTCTCACATGCTCAGACCTGAAGACAGGACCTAAACCTGACACATTCTTTGTCTCAGGAACTAGAGGGAGGCTCCTGTATTCACTGAGGAAGATTTCTTCATCTGGCATCTCCAAGACTAATCAGAAACCCATATAAGATAAAACTCCATCATGTGACTCTATTACTAGCTAAAAATACAATAAACCAACAGCAACAAATTTAAAAAAAAACCCTTAGGTGCTCTTTCTTTTCTCAGCCTTATCCTCAAATTTCTGTTTACACCTCTTCTGAGTTTTTCTGAGAAATGTACCTTGAGCAGACTAAATGGACCATTTGCATTAAGATTTGGCATCTTCTTGCAACATGATGGCTTCCTCTCCTTTTTGTAGATTGACTGTTACAGACTCGGATGGAGCCACTAACTCCACAACTGCAGCCCTAATAGTCAACAGTGCTATGGACAATCCTCCAGTTGCCAATGCAGGACCAAATCAGACCATAACTTTGCCCCAAAACTCCATCACTTTGAATGGAAACCAGAGCAGTGATGATCACCAGATTGTCCTCTATGAGTGGTCCCTGGGTCCAGGGAGTGAGAGCAAAGAGGTGGCCATGCAGGCAAGTTCTCTATCCTGCCTTCAGACTTCTACTCGTCTATCCAACCACCCACCCACCCACCCACCCACCTACCCACCCACCCACGCACCTACCCACCTACCCATCTATCCACCTACCCATCTACCCATCTATCCACCATCAATCCATCCATCTATCCACTCACCCACCCGTCCATCCATCTACCCATGCACCCATTCATCCACTCACTCACCCACGCACCCACCTACCCATCTGTCCAGCCATCCATCCAGCCATCTATCCACTCACCCACCCATCCATCCATACATCCATGCCCCATCCATCTCTCCACCCACCCACCCTGCCATCCATCCATCCATCCATCCATCTGTACATCTGTCCATCCATTTAAAACTGTTCACACATCTGTCTTCTTATCTGTCTGTCTTATTGATGTGTGGTATAAATCCAGAAAATATGTTTTATAAGATTGTCTGATATATTACAATGATTAGAAGAGCACCTAAATTCAAGAGGGGGACAAGATGGTGGAGGAGTAGGGGACTCCATTTCAACTGGTCCCCTGAATTTATCTGGATATCTACCAAACCATTTTGAACAGCCACGAAATCAGCCTGAGATTTAAGAATATATATCTGGATCTCTACAAGCAGAAATTCTCCGCCAGTCACAAGGTATGAAGGGCAGAGTAGTGATTCTGGGGGCAGATATCAGAAGATAAACAGAAGGGGGAGGAAGCCGCCATAAGCTGGCCTCTGGAAAGTGATAGAACACCAGAGCACAAAAGCATCCTGCTGGAGGACTGGTGATAACTTGCGGAACCCTGGTAGTGGGCCGGGAAGGGCTTGATAACAGCACTCAAACAGGATCCAGGAGCTGCATGCACGCGAACCCAGGACCCCTCAGGGTTTTAGAAGCACAAAGGGCAGAGACAAGCAGGGCCCCTGAGTCCACCGCTGAGTGTCACCGGGGGCGTGCACCGCCCATGGGAGGCTGCAGTTTTCAGTGGAGCTTACAGAAATGGAGACTGTATGTTCTGGAGGGTTCAGAGAGGAGCAGCCTGTGATTTCTCTGTGCTGGGTCAGAGGTCTGCGTGCGGACATTTTCCTTTGCTCTGACCCTCAGAAAAGGTGCAGGAAGCTGCCAGAGAACAAAAGCCCAAAAAACCGGTTTCCTCAAAGCCTAGCCCCCTGACAGGGGGCAGGGCAACTCCGCCCGAGCAGGGTTGCCTGAGTAGCAGCGCAGCAGGCCCCTCCCCCAGAAGACAAGCTGGAAGAACAAGAGGACGACAACCTGAGGGTCCCCATAAAACTGTAAAACCCCAACACCAGGGGAAAAGAGTATATTGAGCTCCAGGCGTTGCCTCACGGCTGCTGTATTTCTCAGATACAACTTTTTTTTTCTTTCATTCTTTCTCATGTTTCTTCTCTGTTTTTTCTTTTCACCTTTTTCTCATTTCAACTAGATGTTTAATATGACATATTGCATTGTAGCTTTTTAACTTGTACTTTTTCACACTTATTTGTTTTTATATAGCTATAAGCTTCAATGTAGTCCTTTTTTCCCTATTCAATGTTACCTTTATATGCATCCCCGTTTTATTTTCCCTGTAACTCTGGGAAGTAGTGTCCTCTAACAAACAAAACAAAATACACCCAGGAAGAGCTGAAACACCCTACCTCACCCACATTGAGAGATTATAGCCTCCCCTCCCCTCCCCCCCTTTTTAAAAATTTTTATTTTGTAATTTTGTTTTAATTTTTTAACTTTATAAGTCTTATTCTTGGGTTTCATTTTGCCTTTGTTTTTTCTGTGGTGACTTCTGAACACTCTGGGTTTTGCCAGGGTGCATCTTGCCTGGATCGTGGTTGATATTTTGGACTCTGTACACTCCCTCAACCACCCTTAACAGAATGACTAGGAGGAGGAACTCCCAACAAAGAAAAGAACCAGAGACCATGGCCTCTCCCACAGACCTAATGGATATGGACCTAAACAAGATGTCAGAGATAGACTTCAGGATAGCAGTTATGAAGTCAGTAGCTAGGCTTGAGAAAACCATTAGTGACAATATAGAATCTCTAAGGGCAGAAATGAGATGTAATCAGGCTGAGCTTAAAAATGCTATGAGTGAGATGCAGTCTAAACCGGATGCTCTAACAGCCAGGGTAAATGAGGCAGAAGAATGATTTAATGCTCTAGAAGATAAGCTGATTGAAAAGAAGGAACAGGAGGAGGCCTGGAACAAACAGCTTAAAATCCATGAGAACAGACATAGAGATTAATGACTCCATGAAACGTTCCACTGTCAGAATTATTGGGATCCCTAGGAAGTGGTGGAGGGAGAGAGAGAGGACTAGAAAGTATATTTGAGCATATCGTAGCTGAGAGCTTCCCTAATCTGGGGAAGGAAACAAGTATTCGTGTCCAAGAGGTAGAGAGGACTCTCCCAAAATCAGGGAGAACAGACCAATGCCTCGTCATATAATAGTAAAACTCGCAAATCTCAGAACCAAGGAAGCCATCTTGAGAGCAGCCAGGAGGAAGAGATTTCTTACCTATGGAGAGAGGAACATTAGAGTAACGTCAAACCTGTCCACAGAGACCTGGCAAGCCAGAAAGGGCTGGCAAGACATATTTAGGGTACTAAATGAGAAAAACATGCAACCAAGAATACTGTATCCAGCAAGGCTGTCATTCAGAACACATGGAGAAATAAAGAGCTTCCAGGACAGGCAGAAACTGAAAGACTATGTGACCAGCAAGCCAGCCCTGCAAGAAATACTAAGGGGAATTCTATAAAAGAAGAAAGACCCCAAGAGTAATATAGACCAGAAATTTAGAGACAGTCCATAGAAACAGAACTGTACAGACAATAGGATGCCAATAAATACATATCTTTCAGTAGTTACTCTCAGCGTGCATGGCCTAACTGCTCCCATGAAATGGCACAGGGTTGCACATTGGATGCAAAGACAGGACCCATCCATCTGCTGTCTACAAGAGACTCATTTTGAACCTAAAGACACATCCAGACTGAAAGTGAGTGGATGGAGAACCATTTTTCATACCAATGGACTTCAAAAGAAAGCTGGGATAGCAATTTTTATATCAGACAAATTAGAATTTAAACCAAAGACGGTATTAAGAGATCCAGAGGGACACTATATCATCCTTAAGGGGTCTATCCAACAAGAAAATCTAACAATTGTAAATATCTATGCTCCCAACATGGGAGCAGCCAACTACATAAGCCAGCTGTTAACCGAAATAAAGAATCAGATAAACAATAATACATTAATAGTAGGAGATTTTAACACTCCAATCTCAGCATTGAGCAGATCATCTAAGCAGATCAACAAAGAAACAAGAGCTTTGAATGACACATTGGACCAGATGGACTTCATAGATATATACAGAACATTCCACTCTAAAACAACAGAATACTCATTCATCTCGAATGCACATGGAACTTTCTCCAAAATAGATCACATGCTGGGTCACAAATCAGTTCTCAGCCAATATCAAAAGATTGAGATTATTCCCTGCATGTTATCAGACCATGATGCCTTGAAACTGGAACTCAATCACAAGAAAATATTTGGAAGGAATTGAAACACTTGGAAGTTAAAGAGCATCCTGCTATAGAATGATTGGGTCAACCAGTAAGTTAAAGAAGAACTTAAACAATTGATGGAAACTAATGAGAACACAAACACTTTAGTCCAAAATAATGGGAAACTGCAAAGGTAGTCCTAAGAGGGAAATACATAGCCATCCAAGCTGCTCTCAGAAAATTAGAAAAATCCCAAATGCGCAAGCTAACCTTACACCTAAAGGAGCCGGAGAAAGAACAACAAATAAGACCGAAACCAAGCGGGAGAAGAGAGATGATAAAGATTAGAGTAGAGATCAATGAAATAGAAACCAGAAAAAACAGTAGAACAGATCAATGAAACTAGAAGCTGGTTCTTTGAAAGAACTAATAAGATCAATAAACCACTGGCCAAACTTACCCAAAAGAAAAGAGAAAGGACCCAAATTAATAAAATCATGAATGAAAGGGGAGAGATCACGACTAACACCAAGGAAATAGAAACAATTATTAGAAATTGTTACCAGCAGCTATATGCCAACAAATTAAGCAACCTGGAAGAAATGGATGCCTTCCTGGAAACTTATAAACTACGAAGACTGAAATAGGAAGAAGTAGACAGTCTGAATAGACCAATAACCAGTAACAAAACTGAAACATAATCAAAAACCTTCCAAAAAACCAAAGCCCAGGGCCAGATGGCTTCCCAGGGGAATTCTACCAAACATTTAAAGAAGAAATAATACCTATTCTACTGAAACTGTTTCAAAAAATAGAAACAGAAGGAAAACTTCCAAACTCCTTCTATGAGGCTAGCATTACCCTGATCCCAAAACCAGGCAAAGACCCCATCAAAAAGGAGAATTACAGACCAATATCCCTGATGAACATGGATGCCAATACTCAAAAAGATCCTAGCCAATAGGATCCAATAGTACACTGAAAGGATTATTCACCTCGACCAAGTGGGATTTATTCCTGGGCTGCAAGGGTGGTTCAACATTCGCAAATCAATCAGTGTGATAGAGCACGTTAATGAAAGAAAAGACAAGAACCATATGATCCTCTCAGTTGATGCAGAAAAAGCATTTGACAAAATACAGCATCCTTTCCTGATTAAAACTCTTCAGAGTATAGGGATAGAGGAACATTCCTCAATATCATAAAAATCATATATGAAAAGCCCACAACGAATATCATTCTCAGTAGGGAAAAGCCCTCAGCTTTTCCCTTAAGGTCGGGAACACGACAGGGATGCCTACTCTCACCACTATCGTTCAACACAGTGCTAGAAGTCCTAGCCTCAGCAGTCAGACAACAAAAAGAAAAGGCATCCAAACTGGCAAAGAAGTCAAACTCTCTCTCTTCACAGATGATACGATACTTTATGTGGAAAACCCAAAAGACTCTACCCCCAGTTACTAGAACTCATACAGCAATTCAGCAGTGTGGCAGGATACAAAATCAATGCACAGAAATCAGTTGCTTTTCTATACACTAACAATGTAACTGTAGAAAGAGAAATTAAGGAATCAGTTCCATTCACAATAACAACAAAAACCATAAGATACCTAGGAATAAACCTAACTAAAGAGGTAAAGGATCTATACTGTCAAAACTACAGAATACTTAACGAAAGAAATCGAGGAAGACACGAAAAGATGGAAAAACATTTCATGCTCATGGATTGGAAAAATAAACATTGTTACAACGTCTATCCTCCCCAGAGCAATTTACACTTTCAATGCCATCCCTATTAAAATACCACGGGCATTTTTCAA
This sequence comes from Ursus americanus, assembly GCF_024610735.1. Lineage (NCBI taxonomy): Eukaryota > Metazoa > Chordata > Mammalia > Carnivora > Ursidae > Ursus > Ursus americanus. The sequence goes on from NC_142158.1 coordinate 4,177,655, forward strand.
GGAGCTGGATCAAACAATCATAAAATTTGTATGGAACCAGAAAAGACCCTGAATTGCCAAGGGAATGATGAAAAAGAAAAACAAAGCTGGGGCATCACGATGCCTGACTTCAGGCTATATTACAAAGCTGTGATCACCAAGGCAACATGGTATGGGCACAAAAACAGACACATAGACCAATGGAACAGAATAGAGACTCCAGAAATGGACCCTCAACGCTATGGTCGGCTAATCTTTGACAAATCAGGGGAAAATATCCAATGAAAGAAAGGACAGTCTCTTCAATAAGTGGTGCTGGGAAAATTGGACAGCTATGTATAGAAGAGTGAAATTGGACCATTCCCTTACACCACACACAAAGATAAACTCAAAATGGATGAAAGACCTCAACGTGAGACTGGAATCCATCAAAATCCTAGAGGAGAACATAGGCAGTAACCTCTTCGACATCGGCTGCAGCAACTTCTTTCAAGACACATCTCCAAAGGCAGGGAAACAAAAGCAAAAATGAATTCTTGGGACTTCATCAAGATAAAAAGCTTCTGCACAGCAATGGAAACAGTTAACAAAACTAAGAGGCAACCCATGGAATGGGAGAAGATATTTTCAAATGACATTACAGATAAAGGGCTGATAACCAATTTCTATAAAGAACTTCTCAGGGGCGCCTGGGTGGCACAGCGGTTAAGCGCCTGCCTTCGACTCAGGGCGTGATCCCGGTGTTACGGGATCGAGCCCCACATCAGGCTCCTCCGCTATGAGCCTGCTTCTTCCTCTCCCACTGCCCCTGCTTGTGTTCCCTCTCTCGCTGGCTGTCTCTATCTCTGTCAAATAAATAAATAAAATAAAAAATCTTTAAAAAAAAAAAAGAACTTCTCAAACCCCACACTCAAAAAACAAATAACCCCGTCAAAAAGTGAGCAGAAGACATGAACAGACACTTCCCCGAGGAAGACATACACATGGCTAATAGACACATGGAAAAATGCTCAACATCACTAGCCATCAGGGAAATGCAAATAAAAACCACAATGAGATACCACCTTACACCAGTTAGAATGGCAAAAATTAACAAGGCAGGAAACAACAAATGTTGGCAAGGATGAGTAGAAAGGGGAGCCATTTTCCACTGTCGGTGGGAATGCAAGCTGGTACAGCCATTCTGGAAAACAGTGTGGAGGTTCCTCAAGATGTTAAAAATACCCTATGACCCAGCAATTGCACTACTAGGTATTCACCCCAAAGATACAGATGTAGTGAAAGGAAGGGGCACATGCACCCCATTGTTCATAGCAGCAATGTCCACGATAGCCAAACTGTGGAAGGAGCCGAGATGCCCTTCAACAGATGAATGGATAAAGAAGATGTGGTTCATACCTACAATGGAATATTATTCAGCCATCAGAAAGGATGAATACCCACCATTTGCATGGACATGGATGGAACTAGAGAGGACTATGCTAAGTGAAGTAAGTCAAACAGAGAAAGACAGTTATCATATGGTTTCACTCATATGTGGAACATAGGGAAAGGGAGGGAAATCTGAAGGGGGAGAAATCAGAGAGGGAGATGAACCATAAGAGACTATGGACCATGGGAAACAAACTGAGGGTTTCAGAGGGGAGAGGAGTGGAGGAAGGGGTAACAGGGTATGGGTGTTGAGGAGGGCATGTGTTGTGATGAGCACTGGGTGTTACATGTAACTAATGAATCGGTGAACACTTCATCAAAAACTAATGATGTACTATACAGAGGCTAACTGAACATAATTTAAAAAGATGAAAAATAAGGGGAAAAAAAGAGCACCTAAATTCATAGATCTTCCAAACTTACATCCTTTCCCCTCACCCACTCTCTATAAGCACAGGATAGAAACCAAGTAGGTCCTGTGTTGACAGCTTGACTTTGTGGCTAGTTTGGGGAAAGTCTGACCCAACATTTGCTATAGAAATATTATTTTAGTGTTGGAAGAAACTTTAGAAATAATCCAACATAAACTTTATTATCAGGAAATTTTTCCTTATTTTGTAGCTCATATTTTTAGAAACTTCATTGTCATTTTTTCTGGATCTAGTGGTCTCTTTAAGAGCTTTTTGTATCTAAATTTTAATTTGCTCAAATCTTTATTTGTCCAAAGACATAATACCATGGACACTTTTGCTATGAGTGGTATGTGTGCACATGAGTGTGTATGAGTTACATGCTGCTTCTTTTGGTGATGGCCAGAAGTATTTGTTTTTATTGCTAACCAGCTTGCTATTTTTAAGTTACTATTTGACAGTTTTTGTTAAGTTTTTATTTTATTCTTTTTTTGTTGTTGTTATTTTATGTATGTATGTAAGCAAGCCCTACACCCAGTGTGGGGCTTGAACTCACGACCCCAAGAGCAAGAGTTTCAAGCTCTATTGACTGAGCAAGTCAGGCACTCCTTCAGTTTTTATTTTAATTCTAGTTAACATAAGGTGTTATGTTAGTTTCAGGTTATTATTTGTAAGTGTAATGGAAAAAAGGTAGGACCTTACATTGCCACCTTGCACTTCTCCTTCAAATTGCATCTCATCTGTCCAACATAAATTTCTTGTTCGTATTTTAGATGAAGTCAGATCTCCCATGAAACCTTACCTACTTTACTTTCTGTTTCTGGACAGTATTTTGCAATTATGATGAATTTAAAATGACTGGTTGGGTTTATGGAACTTGAGAGGGCCATGCTGTAGCGTCCACCTCTGCCTAAGGCTTGTGGCAAGTGCTGTGTTTGCTTCTGTTGTGCTAAGAATTCTGATTCAGAGGGCTTTGGATGCAAAACAGAAAGATGGGATATTGTGTGTATCTTTGGTTAAAAAAATATTCCAGAGATGCCTGACAGGCTCAGTCAGAAGAGCGTGCGACTCTTAATCTCAGGGTTGTGAGTTAGAGCCCCACATTGGGTGTGGCAATTACTGAAAAATAAAATTTAAAAAATCCAAATTTTCTTTCCATTAGTTATTGAGAATTGTGTGCCCAAAGCTCACACCCCAGAATTCATGCATGTCTGCCCCACATGTGTCCCAGGGAATCAGCGAGCGCGTCTCCACACCTGCCCTTCTGCGGCGGACCCTCTGAGATCAGTAACAGGGTTATTGCCTTGTGATTGATGGATTAAGATGGTAAAAGGGGTGGTCTTCTTATTAACTGGGGCCATCACAAAGATGACTCTGTAAACTGGAGTCTTAGTCTAAACATCGTGCAGGGCATCCTGCCAAGGCTCTGCTTTAGATGGGGGAGGACCACTGCTCTCTCCTGGAGCATACGATGGCTTTGAGGGTGCTTGGTGACGTGTTTGAGTCTGCCCACTTCCCATTTGCCACATTCCCTCTAGCATGTGCATAAGCACTTATGTAACCATAATAATTTTGAAGTAAGTACTAGGAAATTATACTTCTGTAGAGCTTTTCAGAGCAAAATGCTTTGCTTTATTTAGTCAAAGTAGGGAAAAGCACCTTTTCTAAGTTCTTAGAGGTATGTATTTCAAATTTCACTGGTTCCCCTTCTTTTTTTTTTAAAGATTTGATTTTATTTATTCGACAGAGAGAGAGACAGCCAGCGAGAGAGGGAACACAAGCAGGGGGAGTGGGAGAGGAAGAAGCAGGCTCATAGTGGAAGAGCCTGATGTGATCCCATAACACCAGGATCACGCCCTGAGCCGAAGGCAGACGCTTAACCGCTGTGCCTCCCAGGCGCCCCCACTGGTTCCCCTTCTGATAACACAGTTGATTCTCTATCAGTTTTCTTTGCAATTTTCCTTTAAAACCTTTAACAAATACATGCAGATACATTTATCTTTAGACAATCTTCGCATCTATAAAAGTAAATACATTATTATAGATTTTAAGATCAAAAATCCTTTCCATGATGCCATGAATTTCAAACATAAGCAATAATTGGGAATGTTACCAGCAGCAACACAATAGCAACAAACTGAAAGGTTATTAACCTGGAGATGAGTGTAGCTATTATATACTCAATTGAAAAAAAAATGTCTTACTGAAAAATTTTGTTGTCTTAGAGTTTTAAAAAATTATTTTTACTTATAAGAGTAATGCATGAATTGCTTCTTGTACTTAAGAAAAAGTTAACTTCTGATGAAGTACAAACACACTTTGATTGTACCCCAATCCCCGTATGGAGATAATTACTTTTATCAGTTTAATGTCTGTCCTTACAGAATCCTTTCTATGTGCTCTGTGATATGCGTATGTACACATAGAAATACCTGTCACTGTGCACTGTTCTGCGACTTTCTCTTTTTGCTTGATGATATGTCTTTGACATCTTTATTTCATTATTTATAAGCTACAGACTTTTTTTTTAAAGTAGGCTCCACACCTAGCATGGAGTCCAACTCCATTTCAATATGTAAAAATCTTCCTTATTCTTTTAATCTTTCTCCTTTAAACTAGCACTGTAGTGTGTCATGGTGGGTCTGACCACACCCCGTTGATGAACGTTTATTTATTTAAAGATTTATTTATTTATTTCAGAGAGCGAGTACGAGCACTGCGAAGGGGCAGAGGGAGAGCGAGAATCTCAGGCAGACTCCCCGATGAGTGTGGAGCCCAACACAGGGCTCGATCTCATTACCCTGAGATCCTGACCTGAGCCGAAATCAAGAGTTGGCTTCTTAACTAACTGAGCCACCCAAGCGCCCCACTGTTGACGAACATTTAGACTGTTCCCGTTGTTTGCTTCTGTCAGCGTCCAGGTGTGAGGCTCATTGTGTGGGTGGGCATTTCTCTAGGGTAGGTAGTAAGAAGTAGAATCACTGGTTGAGGGGTGCTCATTTAACGTGTGAATGGATGTTGCCAGATGGGCTTCCAAAAAGGCCAGATTAATTTGTGCTTCTTCAACAGCGTCCGAGGATACACAGTAAACTTTAGATTGTGTTTTCTTGGGGCACACACATTTCTTTTTCAAGCAGGATCTCCATATTTGGCAAAAGCATTCATTTTTCATTACATCGTGCTACTTAACTTCTTAAAATTATTTTTTCTTTTCTTTTTCATTTCTATTTGCTATTACTTAGGGCGTCAAGACACCCTACCTTCATTTGTCTGCCATGCAGGAAGGAGACTATACGTTCCAGCTGATGGTGACAGATTCTTCGAGGCAGCAGTCCTCTGCTGTGGTCACTGTGACTGTCCAGCCTGGTAGGTGAGATGAAACAGGGCTTTGGCCCCAGATATCAAGGCAGAAATGACACCTGGGCTTCTGTGCTTCAGACAAGCCAAATTTGGAGGCAAATTCTCTAAATCTTGTAACTATCAAGAAATCGGGGCTGGAGGAGCTGAATCAGTACAAAGCCAGGTTTCTGTTTGGTTCTGAATCTTGTGGTGACTGTGTCTTTAAATCATGGCACAGAGGCCCAGATGGACATCCTAAGGGCCCCATAAGGGCTCTACTTGCCAGGTAGACACTCCCCCATGTGTCCCACTCTGCTGCAGAGCTCCAGGGGCTTTTTGAAGAGTCTGGTCATGAGATGTGGCCTGGTAGCTCAATGGCTCGTAGCCAGATGGAGAGTTGACTCCAGGTCAGCTCACAATCCATTAAAGTTTCATGAAAACCCAGGACTCTGCCTTCCTGCAGATTTAAATAACCTTAAAGGTAGTTAGGGTTTTGCTTGATAGTGCTCTTTGCTTTAGAACTTTTCTAGAAGATGCTGCTAATCCCAGTAACTGTCCAGTGTCCTGGCAACTGAAAATATACTCAACTTATAGGCAATGCATTTATTTATTTTATTTATTTATTCAGTTAATATGTAGTAAGTGCTATCGTTTAGACCCCAGGGATGTGGAATTAAACAAGAAAGACTTGGTCTCTGTCCCCCCGGCTCATGGGCAAGTACGGTGAAAACCACATGATCAGTGCATTTCTAGGGAATGGGCACAGTGCGGCTGGAGCCCACGAAAGGACACTCCTACCTGGGCTTGAGGCATCTGCAGAGAATCTTACTGAGCTCAGGGCTGCAGTTGGCCAGGTGAATTTGGGGAGAGAAGGGTAAGAGGAAAGGTTTTTTAGGCAAAGGAAACCGTCTGCGAAAGCCATGTGATGAAAGGGTAGTTGAAAGAATTAAGAAGAATTTAGTGGAACAAGAGAAAGCAGTGAGGACGTGGGAGTGTGAGGCACAGGGATTCGAATGCCAACAGATGCTCTGGAGAGAGAGAGGCAGGGGCTCACCATCAAGGGCTTTGTAACGGATGGTCACGTGAGTGTTTTATCCTACAAGCAAGAGACACCATTGGACCACTGAACTTTACTGAGTAGCACGGCGAGGGTTGGATGTGGTCCAGATATTCAGCAATAGCTGCTTCGGGTTTTGACTCTATGACTTTTATTTTAACAGAAAATTTGTCTATTTCAATATTAATATCAGCAATATTTTATATCTTTTGCGTTTTTATTTTTTTTAAAGATTTATTTATTTATTTATTTATTTATTTATTTATTTATTTATTTGACAGAGACAGCCAGTGAGAGAGGGAACACAAGCAGGGGGAGTGGGAGAGGAAGAAGCAGGCTCCTAGCGGAGGAGCCTGATGTGGGGCTTGATCCCAGAACGCTGGGATCACGCCCTGAGCCGAAGGCAGACGCTTAACGACTACGCCACCCAGGCGCCCCTCTTTTGCTTTTTTTAATCTTTTTTTTTAAGATTTTATGTTTAAGTAATCTCTTAATTGATTGTGGGGCTTGAACTTCCAACCCCGAGATCAAGAGTTGCACGCTCTACTGACTAAGCCAGCCAGGCGCCCCTTATATCTTTTACTGTTGTTCAACATTTAACTGAAATGTTTTGAGCATTTATTATTTACCAGGCACTGTGTTAGGCACTGGGGCTACAAAGACAAAAGGAGATAAGTCCTGCCGGACAAAGCAACTGTCAACTAACTTCCTTCCAATTCCTGCCTGCCTGCCTCCCCCCACTCTCTCCCCAGTCCTTCTTCCCTCCATCTGCCCATCTTATTCCTTTTCCTTCTCTCTTGACTCCATGACTTTTGAGGTCTTTTGTTTGTTTGATAGAGAGAGTGCAGGCCCACACACATGCACAAGGTGGGGGGGATCCTTACACAGACTCCCCACTCAGTGTGGAGCCTGACGGTTGGGGGCTTGATCTCACAACCCCAAGATCATGACCTGAGCCAAAATTAAGAGTCGAACACTTAACCAACTGAGCCACCCAGGCACCCCTCGAGGTCTTTTAAAGAAACCAAACATGTGTGATTTTAGGGAACAATATTTCCTGCTGTCTGGACCCCCAGTCTCACCCTCGAAACATTGAAGTCCTGGCTCAGCCAAGAGCCTGCAGCGTTTCTCCCCAGGATTCCCCCAGGATGCCACACGCTCTAGTAGCCGCCTGATCCAAATAGGAGTAATTTGCTTCAATCAAGAAATCAGGGGATCGCAGATTTAATGCAAAGACATAATAGTGTTTCACACCATTTCTGTAATTCTAGAAAGCAACAGGCCTCCGGTGGCTGTGGCCGGCCCCGACAAGGAGCTGGTCTTCCCAGTGGAGAGCACCACCCTGGATGGCAGCAGGAGCACTGACGACCAGGGCATCGTCCTCTACCACTGGGAGCACGTCAGGTAGGCCCTATTACCGCTGAGCTGTGGGGGTCACGCCCCTGGCCCAGGGCTAACATTGCCCCCTCTCTGGAGGGTCCAGATTAAACAGTGAACTCAAGCCTGCTGGGGAGTCAGGAGCAGTGTTGTTGAAGTGTAGGTCAAGTGTGGACGCACAAGATAGATATTCGCTGGCAGTGGGGGGAGGTGATGCCTGCCAGGTGGGCAGGGCCGTGGGGGTGTGGGCGAGCTTCACGACAGACGAGGTGCTGGGAGACCGGTAGGAGGCCCCAGGAAGCCTCCTGTCTACGCTCACGCAAACCATCTGCTCTGCCTGTCAGAGTCTAGTAGGGTCACTAGCCTCGGTTTGCCCAGACAGTAAAGGGGGAGCTGGGTCTTTCTGACGACAGGGCCCACGATCTTAATGACGGCACCACGTTTCCCCTGAGAAGAACCGTGATCTGGCTCATCCCCTCCTCTTAACGTACTCTCTGTCAAGATAGATGAGGATTTAACCTAATTTCATTCAAAGAGGAAATGGGAGTCATTTCTAAGACTGTTTTGTAAGGACAGATCATTTCACTGACAGCTCAATTTAAAAAAACAGGTGGTGGGGCACCTGGGTGGCTCGGTCGGTTAAGTGTCCAACTCTTGATTTCGGCTCAGGTCAGGATCTCAGAGTCATGAGATCAAGCCCCGTGTTGGGCTCCACACTCAGCAGGGAGTCTGCTTGAGATTCTCGCTCTCCCTCTGCCCCTCCCCCTGCTTGCGGCTCTCTCGCTAAAATAAGTAAATAAATAAAATCTTTAAAAAAAATCCTCTTCCTAGGAATCCCACAGGTCAATTTAAAATAGGCATTAGCTTATGACCCATACCTTGGCCTAGAGAATATAAGTGGGTAAAAAGTTATCTTAGAATTCTCTAGATGCTATGTTTTAGCTGTGAAAAGGGGCTTTTATAAGGACAGATACCATGCGGGCTGTAATGCTCCATGTTGTCGTTCACTTCCCTGTCTCACAGAGGCCCTGGTGCCGTGCAGATGGAAAGTCCCGACGACGCTGTAGCCACTGCGCATGGGCTCCAGGTGGGAACCCACCGCTTCCGTCTGACGGTGACTGACAGGCAGGGGCTGAGCAGCACGACCACCCTCACTGTGGCTGTGAAGAAGAGTGAGTCCTGGCTCCGCGGCGAGTGGGTCTGCTTTCCCGTCTCACAGACTCTCAGCCACGCCGTGATTGTTCAGAAACGCTGCTGTTATCTGTTCACAGCAGACGCTGAACTCAGGTCGGCCAAGGAAAGGCCATTCTTCCTCCGTGCGTGTTCGCTGAGTCTCCCTCTGTAAAAATATAGCATTTCCTTTTATGTGTCGAGTGAAGAGCCCTCTATGGGCTTCACGCTCCTTCTGTGACTACTGGCAGTGAAAGACCTCTGTGCACGTGACGGCATTATGCTCTCTCTCTCCTCCCTGGGAATCAAAGAGCAGAGATGTTTTCAAGTTCCATATGGTTTCTTACCTCATGGTCTAGTCTCGTGCCACGCTGCTTGAGGACCTTCGTTCCAGACATATCTGTGTCCTCTGTGTCACAGTGCTAGGCTCATGGCAACTCGCAAATGCTGGGTACTGGAATGAGTGAACGAGTGAGTGAACGAACGATCAAGAGGTGTCGAAGCACAGAGGTGTCAGAGAGCTGCACAGAAGAAGTCAGGTGCTGTAGATCAGCCAGGTGTGGGCGTGCTGGGGAGTGGCAGAGCTGCTGCCTCAACCCCGGAAAGGTCATGTGTCAAGCCAGGAGGCTGGGATTTCATCTGCTGGCCAGGGGGGAGAGGCTGAAGCAGTTTGATCAGCAAAGTGACATGGATTTGTATGTTTTCAAATGTTTTATTGTGGACTTTTTCAACCATATATAAAAGTAGAGAAACTAGGCTCAATGGACCATTATGTCCCCATCACCCAGCTTCAACAGCCAAGAGCAGTTTGCCAGTCTTGTTTCATCTAGCCATTCATATTTTCTTTCATTTTGGTTGGAGTATTTTATTTTATTTTTTTCTTTTTATATGTTGTTTTATTTTTTTTTAATTTTTTTTTTATTATATTATGTTAGTCACCATACAGTACATCCCTGGTTTCCGGTGTAAAGCTCGATGCTTCATTAGTTGCGTATAACACCCACTGCACCATGCAATACGTGCCCTCCTTACTACCCATCACCAGTTCATCCCATTCCCCCACCCCCCTCCCCTCTGAAGCCCTCAGTTTGTTTCTCAGAGTCCATAGTCTCTCATGCTTCATTCCCCCTTCTGATTAACCCCCCTTTCTTTATCCCTTTCTTCCCCTACCGATCTTCCTAGTTCTTATGTTCCATAGATGAGTGAAATCATATGATAATTGTCTTTCTCTGCTTGACTTATTTCACTTAGCATTATCTCCTCCAGTGCCGTCCATGTTGCAACAAATGTTGAGAACTCGTTCTTTCTGATAGCTGAGTAATATTCCATTGTATATATGGACCACAACTTCTTAATCCAGTCATCTGTTGAAGGGCATCTCGGTTCCTTCCACGATTTAGCTATTGTGGACAATGCTGCTATGAACATTGCGGTGCATATGGCCCTTCTCTTCACTACGTCTGTATCTTTGGGGTAAATACCCAGTAGTGCAATGGCTGGGACATAGGGTAGCTCAATTTTTAACTTCTTAAGGGACCTCCACACTGTTTTCCAGAGTGGCTGTACCAACTTGCATTCCCACCAACAAAGTAGGAGGGATCCCCTTTCTCCACATCCTCTCCAGCAATTGTTGTTTCTTGCCTTGTCAATTTTTGCCATTCTAACTGGCGTAAGGTGGTATCTTAGTGTGGTTTTGATTTGAATTTCCCTGATGGCTAATGATTTTGAACATTTTTTCATGTGTCTGTTAGCCATTTGTGTGTCATCATTGGAAAAGTGTCTGTTCATATCTTCTGCCCATTTTATGATTTGTTTATTTGTTTCTCACGTATTGAGTTTGAGACGTTCTTTGTAGATCTTGGATACCAGTCTTTTATCTGTAGCATCATTTGCAAATATATTCTCCCATTGGTTGGAGTATTTTAAAGCAAACCCCTAGCACCATGTCATTTTACCTGAGACTTGTCCATTTTTAAAAAAGGGAATGGTTTGATGGGAAGAGAGGTCAGCGGTAGGGAGAGGAGAGGGGAAATGACTGCCTAGAAAGACATCTTAGAGCTTGAATTCTCAGGACTTGAGAACTTCTGGAGGGAAGAAAGATGGTGGGTGTCTCGATGACTCGGGGACCGTGACGTCAGTGCACAGGTGGGTGGTGGTGCCAAGCTCTGACCTCGGTCCAGAGAAGAGCAGCAGCGGGTGTGCAGGGCGTTGAGTTTGGACATAGCGGATTTGTGGTGATGGCGTGCCCAGAGACTGCCCAGGGAGCGTCCTGATGGAGTTCGAGCCTGCGGGGACGTAAGCATGGAAGGGGGCGGCTGCCTTAAGTCCAGCCTTGAAGTGAGAGAGGGTCTAGTGATCACTTCTCACAGAAGGATTTTCGGGCCGACGCGGTCCACGGCCGGTCTGTTTCTGTCATTTCCAGCCTCCCCCTTGGTCCACAGTGGAATTAAGCCTCCTTAACGCCAGGTTCTCCCCACGAGTCCTCCCAGAAAGGGCGTGTGGTGAACAATGTGGAAATGCTGCCCATGGTAGCAGGTGCCTCGCTCTAACCTCTGGGGTGTTCTCTCCGGAGGAAGGTGGCTGGTGATTGGTGGGGTGCTTCCTGCTCCCTTGGATCAACGTCTGGCTGGGGTGACCATGACTTTTGCTTGACTTGTTTTTAAGGGACATTTGCAAGGGCTCAAGTAGGTTCCCAGAGCGCCACCTGAACAACAGGATTTCCCTCTCAGCAGCCTCATCCCCCAGTAGGGCTGGGTCTTATTATGGTCTCCCCCTGCACCCCATTCTCCCTGGCCCCTCTATCCAGAGGTGATTTTATCAGAAATGTTCATACATATTAACACCCAGTTGGAGGAGTGAAGGCCTGGTTGGTTTTGACTCAAGTTTTAATTTACTTAAGCAAGATGTGGCACTAGTAGAAATAAATATTTCTATGGCCAGATAGTGTAGACCAGTACATAATGATTCAGAAAGTATTTTAAACTAAAATATTAGTTTAATATCTTAAACTGGACCCTGATAAGTAATGTCATTGTTTCTCTTTTTCAAAAAGAGAAAAGCTGTCATGTTATTAGAAACATCCCAGTGTACAGGCTGCCACCTTACAGCTGCGCATAAACAGAGCTTTGAGAACGTCTGTGTATTACGGGTGGAAAACAGCGCCTCTTGGATATTTTAAATCTCCATATGTGCAGGGTGGGGCCATCGTGCGTCGTTGACAGCACACTCCTGCCCCAAGCATTTCAAATCCATCTCTGCTTTCGTTTTTGCTGTATCTGACTTAGAAAATAACAGTCCTCCCAGAGCCCGCGCTGGTGGCCGCCATGTGCTTGTGCTTCCCAATAACTGCATTACTTTGGACGGTTCGAGGTCTACGGATGACCAAGGAGTTGTGTCCTACCTGTGGGTCCGGGGTGGCCAGAGCCCAGCCGCTGGGGTGAGTGCCCGACGAGAATCGTCCTGCTCACATCCCGCGGAGTCCGTCTGCTCGGACTGCTGTACGGAAGTACCTCGGGCTGGGCGGCTTCCACGACAGACAGGCGTGTCTCCCGGTTCGGGAGCCCGCGAAGTCCAAGGTTAAGGCTCTGGGTGATCTGGCTCCTGGTCAGAGCTCTCTGTTTGGCTCACGGGTGACTGCCTTCTCGCTGCGCCCCCACACGGCGGGGGGGAGGGAGGGCTCTCTGGTGTCTCCTCTTCAAGGACATTAATCCTGTGGAATCAGGGCCCCACCCTTATGACCTCCTGTAACCCTCACTACCTCCTCACAGGCCCTGTTTCAAACACAGTCAGTCACACCAGCAGATGAATGTGAAGCCCGCACAGCTAACCCCTTAGCAGCAGTTCTGTTATGACCTCATCTGCCTTTCCATGCTCCCCACTGCGGTGTTCGTGCTTCCCCCTGTTGGACGAAGTGAACGGTTTGGTAATGGCTGGGCAGCCCTGGGTAAGCGCAGCTCAGAAGTCCCGTCTGAGGAACCTGTGCGACCCGGCGCTTTCTGTGGAAGAGTCGCTGCGGATTCCCCCGTCTTCCCTGACGCACCAAACGCCTTCCCCTTCAGCCTGCCCCTTACAGTCACGCACACACTAAAAAGATGGGCCCCGGAGGTCTGGGATCCGCAGTGCGCCCGAAGTTGGGAACCGAACGTTGACTCGCGAATTGCATTATTTTGCAGGATGTCTTCGATGGCTCCGACCACAGCGCGGCCTTGCAGCTTACCAATCTGGTGGAGGGCGTCTACACGTTCCGTCTGCAAGTTGTTGATGGTCAGGGGGCCTCGGACACGGACACGGCCACCGTGGAAGTGCAGCCAGGTGCGCCTGGGCTAACGTGCTGGTCTGTGATCCGGGCGGCCTGCTTCCGGGCTCCTTGCAAAGGGCAGGGTCCCCCCGGGTGAGGTGCCCCCCGGGGCTGGCTTCAGCTCCTGGCCAGAGCCACGGTGCGGCTTTCTCTGCTCTTCGCTGTGTCTCCCCAGACAGATGCAGCCTCAGAACTCATGACGGGGTTTCAATGTGGCAGCAGGGATCTCGTCTCGTTTCTGTGTTCCTGCCGGAAAGTGAGGCAGACACAGCAGCTTCAGTGCAGGAGTGAGGAGGGCGGCAGCTCCGGTGGGGGGCCTCTGTGCCCCGTGTCCACGGGGCTACGGCAGCAGCCGCCACAGCAGAGGCTGAGGGAAGGGTGTGGGGCCACAACGTCAAGGTAGCACAGAGGCTGTTTAGGTGCCCTGATTATCTCCGGGAAAATGAACAGACAACAAATTTGGATAAAACAAGGAGGAAGCGCGCTCAGACAGCAGCCGCTGTGCTGTTGGGAAAACTTCGTCTGAGTCACATAAAACCTAAGAAATGACCTAAGTCCTAAGAAGTTACCCAGGGGTCATCTTAAACTCTTCAAAGCCTTGTGCAGGCCTTGCTCCTTGTGTGGCCCAGCATGACTTCCAAGTGGAAATCCCACGTGTTCTCTTTCCCCAGACCCCAGGAGGACTGGACTGGTAGAGCTGATCCTGCAGGTGGTCGTGGGGCAGCTGACCGAGCAGCGCAAGGACACCCTCGTGAGGCAGCTCGCGGCCCTCCTGAACGTGCTGGACTCGGATGTTAAGGTTCAGAGGATCCAGGCCCACTCGGACCTCAGGTGTGAGCTGCACACCCGTCCAGCAGGGTCCTGTTTGTTTCCTTTGTTGTCTAGTTCTGCACATACTTGTGTCCCATCCATACTTTCTTTTTCTCAAAGGACAGCATCATTCCAGGTCCCTCCGACAAGTCTCAGTAAATGTTTGTGGACCGAGAACGTTCCAGATGAAGGAGTTAGCAAACATCAGCCGGAACTGGTAGTGATCTCTGCTGTTGTCAGAGGTCATGCAAATGGCCTGGGGCTGGCACAGAGGCGGTCTCACAGCCAGACTCCCTCCCTGCCCCACATTCCCAGGACTGAGGCTTCTCTCGTTGTGAGAAGAGCATTGATTACCATTGCTGTCTTCTAGGAGTCTAGGAGGAAGACCTCTGGCCTTTGTTTCCTCTAAGATTTATAGATTTAATTGAGCTTTTATTTTTGAATGCTTGTCCAATCTATGAGTAGTAGGGTAGGGAGGGAGGAGAGAAAGAATATGGGAATGAAAACCTACCATTCACAGTAAATCCATTGGCCGGTTATTGTCAGCCACTCCGTTTAGGTTTGTTTTCCAGACAACTGAAGTTTACTTAGAAAAATACCAACGTAAAAGAAAATTCTAATTATTTTTTCATAGAACTCTTTCAAAACAAATCACACATTTCCCTTCCTTACAAAATATCAAACACCGAACTGAACAAGTCTGAAAATTAACAAAACCAAAGGCTATTTCTTTGAAAAATCAGCAGAATTGATAAACCTTTAGCTAGACTGACTAAGAAAATAGAAGACTCAAATTAGTAAAATCAAGAATGAAAGGGGATATTCCTACCAACCGTCTAGAAACAAAAAGGATTATCCTGTAAGTCATTATATGTCAACAAATTAGTTAGCCTGGATGAGATGGACACAATCCTAGAAAGACACAACTATGCCAACTGACTCAAGAAGAAATAAAAAAATTTAACAGACCTCTAGTAAGTGAAGAGGATAAATCATTAATCAGTAACTTCCCACCAGGCCCAGGACCAGATGTCTTCACTGGTGAATTCTACCACCACTTCCACAAGTTCTTCCAAAACAGAGAAGAGGGGGAAGCGCTTTCCAACTCATTCTAGGAGGACAGTTTTTACTCTGATATTGAAACCAGAGACAGGGGCGTCTGGGTGGCTCAGTCAGTTAAGCGTCTGCCTTCGGCTCAGGTTATGCTCTCATGGGATCGAGCCCCATGTCAGGCTCCCCTCTTAGGGGGAAGTCTGCTTCTCCCTCTCCCTCTGCCCCTCTCCCCCGCTCATGCTCTCTCTCTTGCTTGCTCTCTCTCTCAAGTAAGTAAATAAAATCTTTAAGAAAAATAAAACTAAAAATAAAACCAGGCAGAGGCATCCCAAGAAAACTACTGACCAATGTCCCTTATGAATATAGAAGCAGAAATCCTCAACAAAATACTCTGAAACTGCATCCAGCAACATATTAAAAGAAGTAGATACCATAGCCAAGGGGGATTTATCCCAGGCATGCAGGATAGGTCAATCAATAAATGTAATAAGCCCTATTAATAAAGGACAAAAACCACATGATCATCTTAGTAGGCACAGAAGAAAGCATTTGATGAAATCCAACAGCCTTTCCTGATAAAAACACTTGTAGGTTGAGTTGTGTCCCCTCAAAAGATACATTTACATCCTAACCCCTACTACCTGTGTGACCTTATGTGGAAACAGGATCTCTGCAGATGGAAATAGTTGAGATAGGGTCATACTGCTATAGGGTCAGCCCTTCATCCAATGTGACTGTGTCCTTATAAGAAGAGAAGAGACTTAGAGACAGACACACAGAAAGATCACCATGTGGCAGTGGAGGCAGAGATCGCATTGACGGGTCTACGAACACAGAATGCCCACTCCCGAGAGCTGCGAGAAGGGCGTGGGACAAGTTCTCCTATAGCACCTTCAGAGACAGGATGGCCCTGACAACACCTCGATTTTGAGCTTCTAGCCTCCAGAACTGTAAGAGAATAAATTTCTGTTGCTATAAGCCACCCAGTTTATGGTACTTTTAATGGCAACCTTGAAAACTAATACAGATTTGAATGAAATGTTTCCAGAGAAGACAAACAGATGGCTAATAAGCCCTTGAAAAGGTGCTCAACATCATTAGCTATTGGGAAATGCAAAGCAAAACCCCTTTGAGATACCACCTCACCCCCACTAGGATGGCTGTAATCTAAAAAGTGGACCATAACAAGCATGGGTGAGTATGCGGAAAATTGGAACACTCTGCATTGCTGGTGGGAACGTACAGTGGTGCAGCTGGTGTGGAAAACAGTTTAGCAGTTCCTCAGAATGCTGAACATAGTTACTATACAACCCAGTAATTCCACTCCTAAATACGTACCCAGGAGAAACGATAAATGTGTGTCCGCACAGAAACTTGCACACAAACGTTTATACATCCAGCCAAATTCATACAGCCCAAAAGTGGATGCAGTCTAATGTCATCAGTTGATGAATGGATAAATTCAATGAGTAATGTCCGTACAACGGACTATGATTTGGCAGTAAAAGGGAAGGAAGTCATGGTAGACAGTACAACGCAGATGCATCACGCAAGCCCATCATGCAAAGTGGAAGCAGCAGGACGCAGAACGCCTCATGTGTATTTCATTTATATCAAACACACAGTCAAATCAGGAGAGATGGAAAGTGGATTTGTTGTTGCCAGGGGCTGGAGAAAGGCGGGAATGAAGACTGACTCCTTAATGGACTCAGGGTTCCTTCTTGAGGTGATGACAATGTTCTGGAGTCAGATGGTGGTGACGGTTGCACGAGGTAGCGAATATACTAAAAGCCACTGAGTGATACGATTTAGAAGGGTGAATTCCAATGTAAGTAAATTGTATTTCAATAAAAGATAAAAGTAAAGACACCGCCCTGTGTACAGCTGAGTCTGTTTGCACACATTGTCATGTTCCTCCTCTTAATCTCAAGGTCTATCTCGTCAGCTGAATAGAGGGCTCCGGGACTGAAGAACCTTTATTTGTGAATAGAAATGGATCAGGTCCTTGGCGCATGAGATACGCCCCTGTGTCTTTGCCAAACCACCCATCTGGGGTAGTCAGAAACCTCACAGGTCAGACGGCTCGTGCGGCCGTGTCATGTTGGTCACTGCCTGACCACGTGGCTGTCCTCTCCCCTTGTCTCTTGTGCAGCACCGTGATTGTGTTTTACGTCCAGAGTGGGCCGCCTTTCAAGGTTCTCAAAGCTGCTGACGTGGTCCGAAATTTGCACAGGCAGCTCTCAAAGGAGAAGGCCGATTTCTTGCTCTTCAAAGTCTTGCGGATCGACACAGCAGGTATGTGGGGCTGTTCTTTCTGTTAGGGTCCAAGTAATCGAAGTATTTGCTGTCTATTCAGAATTGGGTAGCACTGAGCAAAACATCCCATCAAATTAAATGCATTGAGAATCCTATAGAAACCTAAATTACTACCCACTGAGGTTAAAGTGACAGATTTCTTGGAAGAGGTGGTAATAAGATCTGTTTGAGTCTGATGGGACAGTAGTGAGGTCACATAGACTTTTTGGACTGACTGGGCATGAAGTCCAATATTTATCTAATTAGAAATTAAATATTGAACTTAATTCCTCCAAGAATATGCATATGGGATGGTTCCTCCGGGAGTACTCTAAAAGAACCCAAATCAGCCTTGCCAGTCATGGCTAAGTTTTCGTGGCATGGAAAGAGGAGTGAGGTATGACCATTTTCACATTAATGTCCAGAGACTTATCGGCATCTGTTTCTACAGTGGCTTCCTCCGAAACGCTTACCAACTGCTCTCTGTCTCTGAGGGAAGCAAGAGCAACAGTGGTCGTGGGTTGGTTTTTAAACTATACTCCAGATAATGGTCATTGTCAGAAATTTCATATTTAAGCTGTCAGGACAGTGTTAAAAACAAGTGTTATGGGCTGGAAAAGCTGTGTTCATGTAATTTTTTCCCTGGACGTCACGGGGGTGTGACGGTGGTGTTTCATAGACAACTGGAAATGCAGGGGCTTCCAAGTGCCTTCCATTGCACCTCCGTCTTAGTCCCTTGCTTGCTGCCCCGTCCTGGCACCAGACTGACTCATGGGTGTAGTCGGAAATACGGTCTGGGCCGGAGTTCTCGGTCACGACCTTTTGAGGACCGTGAACCCCGCATGATGTTGAAGCGGCTCTTCCAACAGGTGCTGAGGAAGGTGAGCGTCGTGAGGGACATGTCTGTCCACGACTGACATCCTCAACACGCACTAACTTCGTTTCTTTAATAATCCCTTTTTTCTAGCTACAAAAGTAATGTCTGATCTATTGTAGGAAATTGGAAATATCCAGAAAGGCAAAAACACTTTAACAATCCTCTAGATTCTTGAGTGTAGAATCCCCACCCTTCAAACAACTTCTGTTAATATTCTGATGCATTTCCTTTCCTGGAAACATGTGATACAATCAGGATAACTGGATAAATATTTTTAATCTGCTTTTTACCTTCAAATTGTATTATGATCATTTGTTTCAAATCTTTTATAATTTCTCCCTCAGTGGACTATTTATGGCTGCACAGTCCTCCATCCTCGATGTGTTCAGCCCGTCCTCCACTCAAGGACTTTAAGGTTGATTTTAAAGAATGCGATAATTGAAGACAAATCTTTGTGCATATCACCAATTATTTTCACTGGGTAAATTCTTAGATTTTCTCTCTCTTAGGCCAGAGGGTACTAAGTGTTGGCTACATTTTTAAGGCTTTTATTACCTGATATGGATTGGCTATTTTCTGCCGTTTGCTTCCTGATGAGAGACCCCCTGCAGCCCCTCCATACCCTAAGAGGCTCTTGATTCAGCAGGATGTGTCTGTCAGGGCCCTGCTCATGAAAATCCACAGCGGGCAGAAGCCAGGCTCTCCCTTCTCCTGCTGCCATGCTAGCCTCAGCCGCGCCCGCCTCTTTGCAGGCTGCCTTCTGAAGTGCTCTGGCCACGGTCACTGTGACCCCATCACGAAGCGCTGTGTGTGCTCCCAGCTGTGGATGGAGAACCTGATACGGCGTTACATCCGGGATGGGGAGAGCAACTGCGGTGAGTCCGCGGGCTGGGGGTGCGGCTGTGGGCGAGGAGCGCGGGGACACCCTGTTTTGAAATACCAGAAGTGTCTGCCCCCCTTGGCTGCTGTAAACCTTCGCCCTCTCCTCGCCTGAGGCCAAGGAGTAGTGCGTTAAGATCCTCCCCCCCACCTACCATCAATGCATCAATGCGGGCAGGCCGGGCAGGCCGAGGCTTTTCTGTAGTACTTCCTGACGAGGAAATCCACTCGGGCGGAGCAGGGTTGGCCAGCCACCACCGGCATTGCTGAGACAGTTGCTTCGCGCCGCTTGGGCCATTTTCCGGGTGCACCTACCCCAGCTTGGGCTCAGTTGGCCTTCTGGTGCAGTGTTCCCGGTGCGGGACCTGCTGCACACAGATGAATGGTAGAGTCTGGCCCAGTCCTCCTGGATGTCTGCCCAGGCGGTCACCAAGAATGGAGCTACTTTCTCGGCTGGTCCAGTGGGTGCCCTTATGTCTCTTCTGGGGAGGAATCTATTTTAATGTCCGTCTATTTCCAAGAGTAATTTTGTTGCCTTTGGAATCCAGAAGGATGTATTTGGCCGAGAAATTTGAAAATAGCCAGCCCTTGGATTGTTATTCCAAGGAGCATGTGTAACATTTAATAGCGCCTGTGTCTTGGGGCCCTTAGTTTCTCTGTCCTAAATTGCTATTGCAAAGCTTCTCACATTGGATTTATGCAAGGATGTGGAAGGAATACAGATCGCTGTCTGGCTCTCTGAAAAGTGTCTTCGTGTCACAGGCAGCCATACAGATATTTTATTTGCCTTATTAAAACTAAGCCAGAACTATTTTGGTGGGGAGGGTTGTGTTTCTTGTGATTACGGAATGAATATTTTGATGTGTCATACATGAGTGTTCACAGCATTACTTCTTAATTAATTTGCTTTTGATGATTCTGTCCTTAAGTCAGCATGAAATATACCCCATGAGGTCCCTGAACCAAATGGACAAAAGTAGGGTGCTTGTAAATTGTTCTTGACTTACTTGCGTTTTATACTGTTTATGCTCTGCCGCCAGCCCGGTGAGGCCACAGGTGGCCTTCGCTCATAAGAACTCAGAAATACTCATTGTCAGTCACTGAAATAAAGTTGTTTTACAAATCGCGTGTAACCGTGTGCACCCCGGCTTTCTTGTCTTCCAGAGTGGAGTATATTCTATGTGACGGCGTTGGCTCTCACTGTGCTGGGGCTGATCGGGGGCTCGCCCTGGCTTTGCTTCTACTGCTGCAAGAGGTACTGGCCTGCTCCTTTATTCATGTGCTGGAAATGGGACTTGACAGCTGTAGTAGCTTCTGCTTGGGTTTGTTAAGCTGCTGAACCATTTGACAATCACTTTTATATGAAGACAAACTAGGCTTCCTAAGTCCTTTATAGGGGGCGCCTGGCTGACTCAGTCGCTGGAGCAGGCAACTCTTGATCTCAGGGTCGTGAGTTCAAGACCCACGTTGCGTGTGGGGCCCTACTTAAAAAAAAAAAAAATCCATTATATTGTCCTGTCCCCCACAAGGCATGTGTGCCCAGATGAATGGGATAATACCAAAGGCAGCTTTTTCTTATGCACCTTTCCTCTTCCCGAGAAGGCTCCGTGATTGCATATCAAATCTGATGTTATTTTCCATCAGTCTCACGTTGTGTTTACTAAGACACTCCTGGAGTGAGTGGCCTGACTGATTGGCCCTCCGCCAAGCCCTCCTTGGGAGAGGAAGGAGCTCCAGAAACACACCAATGCAAATTTAGGTTTTGATTCTTTTGTGTGAAGCAACAAATGGAATGTACCTCAATCCTATTGAATAAATGCAAAACTTTAATCCAGGCCATAGGATCACCAAAAAGTCTTGCGTTAGGTGTTTCCTTCTGCCTTCTTCCATGGAGCTGACCTCTGAGAAGCCCCTGAGCTGCCTCATCGTCTGACTCTTCCAGAACCCTGTGCCCAGCCCTCTGTGAGGAGATCTGTAGGGTCAGTGATTTCTCAAGTCCCTAGAAGACAGTGTTGGTGACCCACCATCTCACAAAACACTAAATGCTCTCCAAAGAAGACATGATAAAAAAAATAATAATGTAACCAAAATTAATAGTTATTTTTTGAAACCACTCACATTTTCTTGGTTTTATTTGTGATTATTTTCCCTATAGTGAGGATGGTAAAGGGGAACATAGACACTCAGAGGCCTAAATCCCAGTAAGCTTTCCCAGAGCCATTTGGGACCATGGGCACCCTACTGTGCTTGCTTTAAAAATTCTGCAAAAAATAACAATAAATGAAAAATTAAAGAAAATACACATTCTGCAGTTTCGTGGCAGATGTATCAAGCAGATGACAGGATGAAGAAAGTGGTTGACTGTGACCATTTTAAGTATTAATAAGTGCTATTAAGTATTTGCCATTGTGATGAATGGCTCTCCGTGCTTTATATATATTATTCAGTCCTCCCACCAACCATATAAAAAGGGACTGTTTTTACTCCCATTTTACAGGTGGGAACGTGGAGTCACGGAAGTATCAGAAGGTTATCTCAGAGTCACTCAGCTAGTAAGCACTAAATCAAGGATTAGAGGCTCATGGTCTTAGCCACCAACCTGTCAGAAAACTGTCCGAGTGCTGTGAAACTGTCCTCAGCATAACCTTCCCATGGCTTTGATGTGTGTTTTCAGATAATCCTCTGAAGTTGAGGATGACGCACAAAGGACCAGCCCAGTTGTTTTCAGCCTTTGTGAAAAATGAAATCCTGGGTCGTTGCCAGTTAATTTTGGGAATCTGTTATATTTCTGTTTTGTTTTTTTCCTGGTTGCTAGTTATATCATCTTTGCATCTTTGGACCTTCTAGGCCAGGATAGGTTCAGGGGGAAATGTGTGCATCTGGGTTTTTCCGAGTAAAGAATTACGGGGAAAAGCTCGCTGTGCCCGCACACAGGTTCTGAGAGGATGGCTCTCCAGGGCCCCGGCCCTCAGCCCGGGCTTAGCTGAGAGCCTGCAGTTAGGTGGGCACTGGGGGTCTGGCTGTCCTGCTCCTATTTGCTCAGAATGCGTGCTGTGCCTTAGTCCCACCGAACCAGACCTGGCCACGTACGCACATTGTTCATACGAGTGCCGAGCCTTGCATTCTAAAAGCAAACCACTTCCTTTAGTGTTTTAATTCCTGGCTCCCGGTTCCCTTGCTAAGAATTTGAGTCGAACTTTTTGTTGTTCCTTTCAGACGAAAAAGGACTAAAATAAGAAAGAAAACCAAGTATACCATCCTGGATAACATGGATGACCAGGAGAGAATGGAGCTGCGGCCCAAGTATGGTAAGGTGGTCTGCGAGATGCTTACCTGGTGCGGTGAAAGGATTGGATCCGGGTGTTTGCCTGAGCGTTACCTTGGGTGAAGGGGGAACAGCAGGCTGGAGCCAGCAATTTAATTGGGAAGGAAGAGGGAGCCTGAGCTTCTGGGAAGAAAAACCTGCACCTATCCCAAGGATACGCAACAGGGAGGCATCGTTGTATTCTAAATTTCATGAAATTTTGGGGACGCACTTTAGGTTTTAATGGGTGAGGGATATAAAATGCCTCCTATCAGCTGAGCCCCCACTGAATGACTGCAGGCAAAGACTGCTTTTCAAACAGGTTTCCTCTCGTCATGGTTGGGGTGTGGGACGTGCGGCACCATTCCCCCCCAGCTCACCTCCGAGCACTGTGCCCTGCAGGTCTGCTCCCTGGGAAATATGGCCAGTAACAGGTGGGCTTCGGCGTCAAGCGTTCCCTTAGCTGACCAGCCATATGCAGGTGAACGCAAAGCTTTCACACAACAGGGACTTTCTTCATAAAGTGAACCGCCTCCCATCCACCCCAGTGAACTGTCTGAGCCTCCTTCCTCAACCCTTAGAGACTTTCTAAACCTTCCCTGGCCCTCGGAGGCTGCCTAGCACTCATTTGTACGGGTTCTTCGTAATTCTGAATTTGTCACTAAATTCTCACAGAGGGACATAATCACTTTCAAAGCCGTGAGATGTAAAACGTTGTCCATAGTAAATGCTGAGCACCTGCCGTCCGAGCCGATGCTGATGGGTCGCTGGAGGTGGGCACTCCCTGCAGGAGCCAGGCCGGAGAGGGTGATCCCACGGAAGCCGGCTGAGCTCGGAGGCCGCGTGGCTGGCTTGTGGGGAGTGGAGTTAGGGGCTCTGGCGGGGCAGGCTTTGCGGGAAGCGGAATTGAGAGCATACGTAGCCAATGCACACATGCTCGCCGTTCACGCGTCCTGTAATGTGAGGTCTGTAAAGCGGCTTTAGGCCCAAGAGCGTAACGTGCCTTCAGGTTGCCTCACGTCACCCGCCTTCCTCCTGAAGGACCCTCGTCCTTCCGCCGTCCCTGCTCCACTCAGAGAACCCCCATTCTTCTTCCTGCCAGGCTCTCAACCTCCCTCTGCACCCACCCTCTCGCCTAGTCTCTCGTCCCCTCCCCCCGACATTCTCATGACCCCTTCGGAGTCTCATAACCTCGAGCATGAACAGTAACTCTGTTTCCTACATAAATAACATCCCGCTCCAAGCACGTCACCCGTTTAATTCCAGGGCAACTGCCAGCTCTGTGAGACAGGTGCTGTGATGATCCCCATTTCACAGACTGAGGAAACTGAGACACGGGAAAGCTTAACCACTTGCCCTAGTGACAGAGCCGGCGAGGGCCCATGGTGGGTCAGGCCGGGCCACCCGCTTCTCCCAGTATTTGTGGTGCATGTCTGCATACTCCGTGCCCTCCCCGGTCTTCCTGTCCAGATCCCGGCCTGTGTGAGATACCGCTGAGGCCATGCCAGCCGACCCGGCTGTACTTACCCATTCTCGATTCCCGTAAGATTGACTTTTAAACGCTTCTTGCCCGTTTTGAACCGTCTTCTCATGAGTCTTTGTCTTAAGCCCTTAGCTAGACACTGTCCATTCTCCGAGAGCAGGGGTCACATCTTATACCTCTTCTGTCTCTTATTTTGACCACCAGCAATCACATATTCTACCAAAAATACTTTGATTGAACCAAACAGTAAAACCGTAACAGCTTTCACTTAGTGTCTAGTGAGCGCCAGCTGCTGGGCAGCTGCTTCCCCCGTGCTGTTGCATGGAGTCCTCACCGTAAACCTGCGCAGTGCGTGCTGTGTCGTCTCCCGGTGTTAATGGTTACAGAGACTGAGAACTCAGGTTAGTCATCTTGTCCAGCATCACACAGCTAGCTGGTAAGTGCCAAAGCTTGGGCTCAAGCTCAGTGGTGACTCCAAAGCCCCTGTTGCTGCTCACCGGGCCCCCAACCCTGCTGTGTTGTGAGTGAGGCTTTGCAGGTGCAGAGAACACAACTGGGTGCATGGGACCCACAACCAGAGCAACAACTGAGAGCGAAAAGGCCATTTCCCCCAAGATGCCTCTGTCTGCTTCTCCGTAGGCATTAAACACCGAAGCACAGAGCACAACTCCAGCCTGATGGTGTCCGAGTCTGAGTTCGACAGTGATCAGGACACCATCTTCAGCCGAGAGAGGATGGAGAGAGGGAATCCGAAAGTCTCTCTGAACGGTTCCCTCAGAAATGGAGCTCCCTTCAGCTCCTGCTCCAAGGACAGATAACGGAGCAGTTTGTAAGCTCGAGGGCCACCCGCAGGAATCGCTGAATCCAGGACCAGTGAATGGAAGTTAAAACACAGAACTAACTCATGTTAGAACCGTGCGGTGATGTCCTTTCACACTGGGCTGGATGTGTGTCCCTATATTTAAAAGATCTCTGCTTGGGGTGTTTGAGACATGAAACAAAGCAGAGACGTTGCTCTTTTAGCAGAGATGCTTGCTCATAGGGATAAAGGTTGGGGAAGATGCTGGGTATATCCTTAAAGGAGTTTTGTGGCTGGCACCGTATTTATATGACCTGTGTGAAAATAACACCTAACACCTGTGTCCACTGCAGACCTTTAGGTAAGTTAAACACTCACTTAAAGAGGGCTGATTGCTCTCCGAAGCCGTGTTGGCCTTTGAGGACGACGTTCCGAACGCGGTTTCTCTGGTAGGACCCACACAGTCACATGGCTGTATATATTACAGTAGCTTATTTGAGGTGTGGGTTGTGGTCTGTGTACCGAGTTTTCTGTGCTGACCGAGACACCCATACACAGCAAAGCCCCCCAGTACGTTTACTCCTTGCTATGGCCAACCATGGTTTCTGTGCGCTCTGTAGGCCACAGCTCCTGGGAATCTGAGAGCTGAGTAAGAATCGTGTGATGAGGACCAGAGGCATAGCAAGCGAGGTGGGGGTGTAATGATAGGTGGAAATTGAAGGTCGCACGGTAACATTCTTTGCCTTTTCTTTCTCCCAGAAACACAGACTACCCTGAAGCCTCTCCTAGCCCCAGTGTACATTAAACACGATAAAAGTGATTATTAACCAGTGGAACATTTATTGAGTATGTCCATAGGCCATGCATTTGGATTGCCATAGATAGGGATAATGACTCAGCAACTTTGTACATATTCTCAAACTCAGAAATATGGTCCTTCCTAATCAGGGTGGTATGCTCATGGTAATTGGCCCCTACAGACACTTTCCATGGTAACATTGCCACATTCACTTCATATGCTTAAAAAAATGTATTAAACCCTTTTTTTTTTTTTTTGGCCAAATCTGATTTTAAATGTATGGGGAAAAAAACACAAAACCATCCCTAACCAAAGAGCACCCCAGAGCAGTGACCTGGAGTGAACTGTAGCCTAAGGAGGTGGCTGGTTCACGGTGGTTCTCTGTCCATCCACAGTCCCGAGGCTGTTGGCCTGGGAGGCGCCCTTGGCATTCTTCGGAAAGATTAGAATAGAGGTGGGGCGCATCACAGATAGAAGCAGTGTTGTGGCCTCAGGCGTGAACACACCTAAATAGTATCCTGGTGCACAAGTTTCTGTGAAACTAGGATTGCTTTATCATGATTATGTGGAAAAACAAGACGATTAAACCACCGGGTTTAAACCATCAGGCCGGGACCAAGAGAGAAAACTGGGGGTCCCTGAACAAAATGAAACTTGCAGATGCTTTTGTCCTCTCTGGTCATATTTATCCTCATGGGATCATCTTGTTTTTAATGTTGGTACTTTCTGGGGGATGGCAGAACTAAAGAGTATGTAAGACTGTAATTTTATTTAAAAAAATAAGTTCTTGGTTTATGCCTCAGCTTTTTGTATTGCTATTCAGTTCAACCTACTATCTGTGATGTTGGAAAGAAGATGTGATGGTTTTTACACCAATATTTATCTTCACAAACTTAATATCTGGCATACCTAGTGAACAGAGTTATGTTGTTTTGTGTACAACCAGAAATTTCTGGCTTCGAGGAATGCAGAATAGGAGGTGGGTAGAGTGCAACGATAAAGAAGGGAGCGAACGGAGCGAACGTTTGTTAAGTGCTTAACGTGCATAATACATGTATTATATATACCCAACTGGTCCTTACAGTCAACCTTGAAAAGTAGATAATATTATTCTCATGTTGCAGAGAACGACCTGGAGTCCCAGAGAGGTTAAGCCATTTGTGCAAGGTCACACAGCCAGAGTGCTAGATCTGGGAACTGAATGCAAATTTTTCAAGCTGTAAAGCCCATGTTTTTACCCTCTTCCCTGACGACACGAAGAACTCCCACCTTCAGCTGTTGGACAGCAAATTCTGGCGGGCCTTTTGGATCATTTGTTCCTGGGACCCAGAGAACTTCCTTCAGATGGTGGAGAGAACACAAGACACAGAGAAGCTTCCCTCGTCCCTCCTGCGGGATGACACCCTGTGCCACAGCTCTGTGTTTCAGAGTGCCGCTTCCGCCTCCCCTGGCCTCTCTTCCCCACAGGTGCACCTTGACCTCTAGTGCACCAGGAGGCAGTCCACCGTGGGTACCTCTCAGGCCACGGGCCGGGCAGAGCTCGGGGTGAAGAAGAGCCGCCTGCTGCCTGCCCTCCCATGGTGCATCCCCAGGGCCAGTGGAGAGAAGTGTTAGGAGAAGCCCGCCCACGAGACCCTTCCAGCCAGTGCAAGAGGATGTGACCTGGGTACTAAGAGGCCAGACGTGTTTGTGACTGAAGAATGCACCCAAAGACGTGTAGCGCGTCAGGCTCCTCAGCCTGGGGGTGGAGGGTCCCGGACGGTCTGGGTCACCCTGCGCTCTAAGTTATTTCCTGGGTCTGACCAGGTCTTACTTGTAGGACAGCACGTATGAGACATGGCCAGTCTAAGTAAAGGTGTTTGTATTTCCGCAATGCCTCGTCAGAGCTGGGGGCTTCGTGTGAGGGGCTTCCCTTGGGTGGGAGTCGCCAAGCTGGCCTGCAACCTGTTTTGTGCCGCCCTCGAGCTAACAGCGGTTTCCAAATGTTTGGGGGAAAAATCGTAAGGCTGTCTTGAGACTTCGGTGGAGTTTGGGTTTCAGTGTGCACAAAGAAAGCCGTGATGGAACACCCACCCCTCGCTCCTGCTTCTGCGGACATCAGTGGAGCAGTCTCCAGAGCCTGTCCCAGCCCCAAATATCCACTGCCTGGCCCTTCACAGAACAATGTGCCCAAGCCCACGTCCCGGCACTTCCTACCTTCTTCAATGCACTCAGCACGGAGTCTGCTGGAGTTTCTCTCTCTGCCCCTCCCCCTTGCATGTCTGCTCTTTCTCTCTCCAAAATAAATGAAAAAGCCTTTAAAAACAAAACAGAACCAGTCATTCCAACGGGCACAGGCAGGGGCGGGCAACGTCCTGTTTCTTGCTCTGGGTGCTGGTCACAGGGTGTGCTCAGCTTATGAAGATTCAGCAAGTTGTTCACTTATTCACTTATGTACTCTTCTGGGCATGCATGTTACACTTGAATGAAATTTTAAAATTTTTAATTTAAATTCAATTTAGTTAAAGTATACTGTACTATTAGTTTCAGGGGTAGAATTTAGTGATTCATCAATTGCATATAACACCCAGTGCTCAATAAATCACATGTTCTCCTTAATATCCATCACCCAATAATAAGAAACCTTGCCAAGTGATTTTACTTCCAAAGCCAACTAAGTATAAAGGGATAGCAGGAGGGATTTCCTTGGTGGTGGCGGCGGAACAGTTCTGTATCTTGATTGTGGTGGTGATTATACAAACCTTCCTACTGATGGGATTAAGTTGGATAACACACACATTCACATAAATGAGTGTACAAGAAACTAGGGAAACTGGCAGAAAGCCTGTATTAACAGTATGAAACTAATGTCAGTTTCCCAGTATTAGTTATGTAAGATGGTAACCACTAGGGGAAAATGGGTGGAAGGTAGAGAGGAATCCACTACTTTTGCAACCTCCCATGAGTTTATAATTATTTCAAAATAAAAAGTTGAAAGATGTTGGTAAGCAGCCAGATTCATGATTAAGAGTCAAATACTAAACGTTGTTCCATTAAAGTCAGCAACAACAACCACAACCAGCATTTCTCCAACTAAACAGTCTCCCTTTTTGAGATGAGTTTAGGGAATGGCCAGATTTCCTGTATTTGAAGCCTACTTAGTATTATCACCTCAGTCTTGAAGGTGATGAGCCCAGAGTTGCAGGCCTGCGGTCTTAGCACAACAGGAAGAAAGCACAGTCTTACCCAATCTGACACAACACCTGCAAAAACATCCATGTCCCCTGAATCACCAGGACAGAGGCTTGTCTGTGGCCCACACTGTGGCGAGTCCTGCCTAGTTAGCTGATAGAATGGATGGATGATAAATAAATCTTCAGACTGCCGATTTCCAAACCCATTTCCATTCATTTATAAATAACACATGCAAACAGAATATGCTGGTAGCCTTTCAACGCTCTTAGATGGAGCAGGACCTACTATTTTTCCAGAGAGGTTTCCCAGACTTCATCAATGAAAACCGTACTAACTTGCTTTTTAATTTGTTGCAGGCTAAATTAGAAAGAAAGAAGCGGTAGCATTTACATTTACTGATAGAGAATGGAAGAAATAGGAAGATGAAAGTAACACTTGCTTTTAAGCAGAAGCCTAGGCCAAGCATGTAAAGAACCCCCGAATTGAGAGGTAAGTGGATAATTTCTCCCAGGAATAAAGTAATTTTAAAAATCAACAGCAGGTTCAGTAGAACAGTAGGCATCATCTACACATAGCAGGCCTTCCTGCGTTCTCTGATTCCTGCATTCAGTGCCCTTGAGGCATTTTCTGACCCTGTACCATTGTAGAGAAGAGCAGCGCAGAATGCAAATTCTGGCATCTTGGGAGTCTGACCAACTTCCCTCCCACACGTGGAAGAAGCTAGTGTACTTCCATTTGCACATCCGTTTCAAGGTTCCTCATCCATATAAAATTTGTGGGAGTTTTTGGCTTCTCCTTTCAACTAGTTATAATACCCTTACCAGCTTCCTCATTAATGAATTACATAAAATACTTACCATATGTTCATTTTTTAAAAAAACCAAAGCAGATGAAAAGAAATGCATGAACTCGGTGGAATGACAAAGGGAGACACATATCCAGTGGCACTACTCTTTCTTCCAATGAGTAACTTACTTTTGTTCAATGTCAGATTCAATGAGGCCACATGAAATTTCTTAAGAAGTAATGAGCACTGGGTGAAAATATAGGATACACCGTTAAAATAGTTAACAGTAATTATATCTGAATAGCAGGATTTCAGGGGATTTTTTCCTCATACTTCTCTGTATCAGAAAAGCCCAAACTTGAGGAAAAGTACATGAGGAGAGTGGAGGGAGTAGAAGAGACTGGCAAATTTGAGAAAGCTGGAGTATACTCCTTTCTCACACAACCACACTTATAAACCATGTAACGTTTCAGTCTGGTTCAGCAAACATTTAATGAGCACAAACCATGGGACAGATCCCCATGAAGATGCTATGGTACAAAATTTCACAGGCAGGCTCCTGGCCCACAGCATTCACTGACTAGCAGCTCTCTGGGGAGGGAGCACTATTTGCACCTGCAGGAGAGGAAAAATAATTTTCCTTCTACCCTTCTGAGTTCTTGGCTGAGACCTCTGTAATAAAAGCTAGAGGAGGGGCGCCTGGGTGGCGCAGTCGTTAAAGCGTCTGCCTTCGGCTCAGGGCGTGATCCTGGCGATCTGGGATCGAGTCCCACATCGGGCTCTTCCGCTGTGAGCCTGCTTCTTCCTCTCCCACTCCCCCTGCTGTGTTCCCTCTCTCGCTGGCTGTCTCTCTGTCACATAAATAAATAAAATCTTTAAAAAAAAAAAAAAAAGCTAGAGGAAAAAGAGAAAAAACAGAAGCTTATTAATATGTAGGCCTCATGTATACATGGGAGAGACCCAGGGAAGAATGAGGAACTCAAAGAGGTGGACTAAAACTCTGGCTTACATAGCATTCTCAGCAAAGAGCAATACATTTGTGGAGAAATGACAGGATAGAGAAAAGCAGTTGTAGGCTTTCAAGGGCAGAGACAAAAGCAGGTTGGTAAAATCTGTTATGTAGATTCCTTTGGTGCCCTCTCCAGGCTGACAGGGTCTAGAGTTGTCTCTGGGGATCAACCTTTATCCTTCCTACTGCAGGGGCAGAGGCACCTATGTAAACTTAGGTTCTGCTTTTAAGAAAATAGGGGGAAGGCAGAGAGCTTTTCTGGTATCTGCTTCTTTTAGACATCTTCATCTCATAATAATTATTACACCAAAGCAGCATATTTTGGGATGGCATATTCTGCTATTCTTCATACATGTCTGAACTGGTCTAATAATATCTAATATACACTAAAATGATGAACTAGAAAGGAGAAAACCACACCAGAAACCTTAACACAGAAACAGGAAATTCTGTTAATGCAACATTTATTAATTACAACACACACCCACAACTCTGCTGACAAGACACTGATACCCGTACACAATTATCAAAACTGGACAAATGAGTTATGTGCACGTTTAAAAAGCAAAATGTTTCCACACTTTGCACTACACTTATTCCCAAGTTTTACCCTACAAAATATAGCACACACACACAAAATCACAGCATAAATATTATTCAAGTAAAATGCTGTCTAACATAGCTGCATATGAATAATTAAAACCCTGGGTTCCAGCCTTCTGGGAAGGCAGGCATGTGGCACAATCTAAAGTTAAGAGTATAACAGTAAAATCAGATTTATTTGCACTGTACTTATGTTTATTTTCATGGAGTCTTTCATAAGCATAAAGGAGAAAAGAAAACAACACGACATAAAATCGTGTTTGAAAACCAAAGGGATAAATACAACAGATGCAGATAAGCTGTTTCAATGCGAATCCCTGCCTAGCTGGGGAAAGTAAATTGAGAAGTTTTCTCTAGGCCAACACACTCCTGTTATCCAGGTAATTTCATCTGAGTTATATGATCATTGCTGGCAAGTTCATGGTGAGAACTTGTTGGAGCAAGGCCCCTAGAAAAGTACTTTTCACACAGGTGTTCAATGAAATAAAATAATGCCTGATAAATGCAGGAAGATCAGTATCTCCCTCAGCATCAGTATCTCTAGATCAGGCGTTGGCAAACTTTCTGTAAGCAGTCAGAGTCAATATCATAGGCTTTGCAGGCCATACTGTCGGTCTGTGTTGCCGGTACTCAACTCTGCCAAGAAAGTAGCCATGGATCCAATGTTAAATGAATGGGCATGGTTGTTTTTCAATAGTTTCATTGATGGAATCTGAAATCTGGATTTCCTGTAATTTTGTGTTATGAAATATTATCCCTTTGATTTCCCCCCCCATCATTTGGAAATACAAAACCATGCTTAGCTCTGGGTTATACAGAAACGGGGGCAGGCCAGATTTGGCTTGTGAGCTATCGTTTGCCAACCCCTGGCTACCTTCATCACACAGGATTACCTTACTGAAAAATAACCCCCCAAAATGTTCAGTTAGAGACACCTTTCTTTCTTTCCACAACCCAGAACAGTTTTACTAAACAGTAACCTTTTTCCTTCTCAAGTCATTTTAAATACAAAATTAATCAAAGACATTGCAATGAGTTTCTGGACCTTAGTTTATGTACCCGTTGAGCCAAATATACAAGAAAACTCAAATCTGCCACCCAGCCAAGGAATCCACTGGCTTACAAAGTTACCCACGTATGTGAACGTATTCTCCTAACACCTCCCAGCATCAGCGTTCCAGACTTTTACCAATGTTACAGCATCTTTATTGTTAAAACAGATGGACACATCCAAATCTTAAGTAATTAGAAAGTCATAGAAAACCACCTAAAACTATAAAAACAGAAAGAAACAAACTGTCGATATGCTGCATATGTGATTCCTGACGGGGTGTGGGTGAGACATGTTACCGGGAGGTGGACGTCAGCTTGTTTCTTCTGTGGGTATCGGGCTACAGCTGGTACGATGCAGGCTCATAAAAGTAGCTCCAGGACCAGAGGTGACTTCCTCTGTGCCCAGGGGCATTCCAGACTGTTAGTGACTTAACCTTGGCTCCCCCGGGGGTGCAGGGAAGGATGCTAAGTACCAGGGGGTGGTAGGAACTGCCCCTCCAGCACGCCTGCCCTCAGGTTCTCCTTCCACTACCCAGAATAAGCATGAAATGTCCGTGGATTCCACACACAACAGAGAGTGGGAAAGGAAAGAGCTTCATTTCTGCTCAGCCACGAACAGCCTCAATTCCTTCTCCTCAGAGTCTGAGTACGGATGGAAGACCTGTCCAGAAAAGCCTAGAATTTTCTGAATCAGGGTTCCTCTTTCAAAGTGATAGGAAGCACTGGTCCTTTTTGTTTTAAATAATGAACTGTAAAAACTCTTATTGGATAAAGGGTGCCTGACATTCAAGGCCTTGTGCCTCTTCCACTAGGTGGATTGGCAGTTATGGAAATTTGCTTTCCTCTCGGGATCACTGTGGTGAGACGTTAGTTCTTCTAGAGGCGAAGGAGCAGCGCCCCGTGAGGACAGGAAGAGCGGGCTGCGGTGACAGCCACTTCATCTCAGGTACGAGAGCAGGTGGGCACCAGCCGTCCTCATCTTGGCAAAGCCACAGCTGGATGGCCAAGGGGGGCTGGGCTGTTACTAATATTAATGGCTCCTGTACTTACGCCAAATTTTCTTTTTTTGGGCAAATATTTCACTTTCTGCCAGGCTCACAACAGCCCGTCGAGCAAGGCATACACGGAATCTCCAGTCTGCGGGAGGAACGGGGGTGCTGAATGGCACATCTTTGGGAACAAAGCTACTGGGGGGGAAGGAGCCGCCGAGCCGTGCCTTCCTGTGTGCACCTTCCCTTCCGCCAGCTCACAAGGGGAGGGGCTGTGCTTTATGCGTGGGCTCGTTTCCTCAAGGAAACAAAGTGAAATGGAACGCAGGACAGAAATGAAAACATCATCTTTAAGGAGTAAATTTAGGATGATGAAGCCTTCAACTTAAAAAATGGTCCAGGGCCGCCTGGCTGGCTCAGTCGG
Organism: Ursus americanus; assembly: GCF_024610735.1. NCBI lineage: Eukaryota > Metazoa > Chordata > Mammalia > Carnivora > Ursidae > Ursus > Ursus americanus. The sequence continues at coordinate 4,211,053 of NC_142158.1, forward strand.
GGGAGCACGCAACTCTTGATCTCAGGGTCCTGAGTTCGAGCCCCATGTTGGGTGTAGACTACCAAAAAATAAATAAACCTAAAAAGGTCCAGAAAAAGGCAGAAGTGCCCCTTCAGCCCATGTGGCAACACCGCTGAACACGCAGCAGGGTCTGCGTCGGCGAGCAGGCAGATCGCCGGGGTGGTGTGTCCACCCCTGGCCAGCCTGCCCGTCGTGTTCAGGGCTGCTCCCTGCAGGCCTCTGGTCGGAGCTCGGAGCCGCAGGGCAGATGGCTGTGCCGCCCAGGCAGTGTCGGAGCCTTTGCGACAGGACCCCCGTGGCCTCACGCGGCGGCGTGCTCTGAGGCACATGGGGCCGTGCTGGGGTCCCGGGGCTCTGCTCCGTGAACACAGTCCTGGTTCCCGGGGAGTCTGCAGCCACAGGCACGTGGCATCTACTGGTCCCTAGTCAGGTGAGGGGGGGGGTGGGATTCACTTCTGCTAGAGATTGTGAGCACGGGATGAGTTTCTAAAAATTCCTAATTCCAACAACCTATACGCTCACTTAAAATAATGGATGGCATGTCCCCATATATGCAGGTAAGCTTCCTTTTTTATTTTCTAAAGAACTAACGAACCCTACAAGCCTCCGAAACACACGTATTTGAGTTCCAGATACTCATCAATGCCATACTTGGAGCCCTCTCGCCCGAGGCCAGACTGCTTCACGCCACCGAAAGGGCACTCCACAGAGGAGATCAGTCCTTCGTTGACGCCGACCATGCCAACCTCCAGCCGCTCTGCTACCCTCCAGATCTGCGCCGGGTCTTGAGAGTAGAAATAACCTGTCATGGGGATAAGGGACACACGTGGCATGTAGGACAGTCGCTAAAGACATCACGTCTAAAGCCAAGGACGCCTCTGGCAACTTTGTGTCTCGTCATGGGGCTGGAATCCTCCCTGCTCCCACCCCTGTCTGTCTCATCCCTCCAAGCTGGTCCTGTCTGTGTTTTCATCTCAGACCCACAGGACATCATTGTTCTGCTTCTGTTCCAGTCTCACGGGGCTTGCTTCCCCCCCCACCCACCAGGACCGCAGCATAACCTCCCCAGATCCTGCCTTCCCTTGCCCAGTCTCTCCCGCACACCTGACACCTCTGTGGGACTGTCCTCGTGCTACATTTGCCCCACCCTTCTGATGACTCCTTGCTGTTTACAAAATAAGGTTAAATTCTTCTGGGTACTCAAACCCTCCCCAGTGTGGACTCGGGCAACATTTTCAGCATTACCTTCCATCACACCAATCACCAACCATCCTCCCCAAACCCCGCGACCAAACTGTCCTTGTCCTTTCTTACTTCCTTAACTCCCTTGGTCCCCTCCGCCCAGAATCTCTCTCCTCCCATCTCTGCATAATCAGAATGCCGCCCATCACTGATGACCTAATGCAGGGTACAGTTCCCCTCGTCCCATCACAAGGGGAAGGAGCACGGAGTGGCGTCCCAGAGGCTCTCCTACACACCTCTCACCCGAGCCTTAGGATAACTCTGTAGGCGGCGTGGGGGAAGGGCCTCCACGGTATGCACGTCCTTCCTCTTGTTATAAATATTTCTCCTACACCTGGAGAAGCAGCTTCTGCGGAGCCATAGCTCTGTCTTCGTATCTTCCTCAGCACCCCCCTCACTGTGGACCCTGAACGTCGATTTGTTGGGTGCATGTGTGCACATCTAATGATGTCAGGATAACGGGGCACATGTTGCGGCCGCCCTGACCATCTCCAAACTAAAAGGACAGTGGCCACTCAGGCTGTCTGCACACATGCCCATTGCCTCGTTCACCGTCCCTGACGCTCTGCTGCTGTCCTCAGTCAGGTTCAGGCTGCCTGGAGCCAGGTAGAGTGGAAGAAAAAAGACTTGGGATTTGCAGGCATCCAGCCTCTGAGCACATGGGACTTGTGGGGTGTGTGACTTTCCACCCACAACCTGCCCCACCTCTTCTCCTGAGCTCCCTCCGCTCTTGCCAGGGAGCTCCCCAAGGCAGAAGGACCAGGCAGCAGACCGTGAACTTGCACGAACCCACCTGTGCCCCGGAAAGTAACAAAACACACACCCCAACGGCGAATCCTTCTCAAGACCCAGGGTGACGTTTCAAAGGCTAGCCCGGCACCAGCTTGAGAAATGGTGAGCATCGTGCCGAGCAAGGACGCCTACCTGCCAGCCCCACGTCGGCCGCATTAGCGATCGCCACAGCCTCCTCCTCTGTGTCGAACCTGCCGAAGGGAAATGCGTGGTCAGCAGGATCTGCAGGGGGCAGTGAGGGGGGCCAGCTGTCTTCTCTCCTGACGGGTTTCCCGCATAATGGCAAAGGGAACATGGCAGCTTTGCACCGAGACCCCAGGGCAGGGTACAGAAGAAAACGGCCCACCGCCCCACACACGCTGGCTCCTGTCTTCCAAGAGCAAGCAGGCTGGCCGCAGGGAAACGCAGCGCCTCCAGAATGTCCAACCAAGGACCTTCAGAAAGGACGGCTGCTCTGCTACCCTACGGGGACTGTGTAACAGTCAGCAGCCACTTGAGGAGCGGGCGTAATGTGGTAGGAACACATCCAGAGGAGGCCAGGGCCGGGGGTCTGCGCGGGCAGCGCTGCAGGCCCGCTCCTGCCGGAAACGAGGCATGGTCGTTCCAAAGCCCTGTGCAGTCCCTCCCAGCTTTATCACTTTATTTCTGGAACAAGATCTGAGACGCATCTTCTGGGGTGGAGGGCTCGCAGCGCCCCCCCTTCTGAAGTCCAGAGACCTGCTGGCAGTGGGCGCTGGCCATCTCTCTGATGGCGCCAGGCAGAGCCTGCGGGGTCGCCTTGCCCCCCCGTCCATACAAGAGCAAGCGGGGGAGAGAAGACCGCTCTGGGGGATCAAGGAGGAGCCCCAGGAGGATCGCTTGTCCTGAGGACGAGCAGCGGTGTCTCCTAGACTCGTAGACCTGAAGACAGACAGCAGGCTGTTCTGCCCGCTGGAGAACAGACTAATAGTGCACGGCTAATGTTCCCACCCCCGTCAGAAATGGTCATCGCATCACCAACTGTGGCATCCCTGAGGATCCTCACCTTCCTGCCAACTCTGGAGCTGTGCTCCCACCACTCTGTGCCTGGAGGACAGGTGTGGCAAGACCAGAGCTCGCTGGGAACAGCTTGTCCCCATCCCCGACCTAACTCTCTAGTTACGGAACAACCACCATAAAGCTATCAGGCACCGTGCTAAGTGCTTTACGCACATCACATAACTGAACCGTGTCACTATTCCGAGAAGCAAGGACCCCGGGACTCATAGAACTGAATTCGTCCAAGGCTACGCAGGTAGGAAGCAGCAAAGCCTGAATCTACACCCAGTTCAACTCCAAAGCCTGCATTCCTCACCACTGACCGCTTCCTCCAGGCTCCTTGAAAATGTCAAGTTCACATTCTAGGTAAAAAAAAATTTTATTAAGACAAAGAAGATGGAAGTTCTTCAAATGGTCCATTTCCCCAGTGGTGGATTAATATGTAAATTTCATTGGCAAGATGGTAACAAGGCCAGGAAGGTATATGATAAGAAGACTTCCGTCCCAGACAAGGTGGTGCGGGTAGCACCAGGGGCCAGCTTTCCCTGGGAACCTGGCGCTGGAGACACTGGAGGAGAGAGAAGGAGAATCGTAGCATAAAAACCCTCATTCAGCAACTAACACCAAAAACATAAGACGCTTCTGGAGGCGAAGAAGGTGGCTGCATCCTGAGGGCATGATGGCCTCAAGTGGTAGAGACTTAGGGGCCACCCATGGAGAGGTGGGAAGGGCAGGAGCGCTAAGGAGCCTGCGGGGGGAGGGGGGAAGGGCTGCACCTCCCCCACTGTGCCTGCAAATTCAGGTGCCGTTGCCTACAGCCCTGGGTCCCTGGACCTGGTACGTGGCTATAGGCAGAAAAGCAGCAGGGCCAGCTCAGGGTAGTGGGGCCCAGGCAGAGCTCGAGCCCAGCTGGCCTGGTGAGTCACCCCAAACGAGTGTAGACAACAGCATGAACCAGAGGCCTCTTCCCTCGAACCCCTCTCGTTACTCCAGAGGTAACCACAAAATACCCCAGGAACCCAAAAATACCTGGGGCACGGGCAGTCGTGTGGAGACTGGATTTTCATACTAGAGGCTTCCTTCCTGAGGCTCAAATGTATCAGAAGCAGCCCAGACTAAGGTCTAAGCTTTTTACCCCAACTCCAAGGCAGACACTACCAGTCACGAGTTCACAGAGAAAACAACACGACACCTGAGGCTCTGAGGGGGAGAAGGATGACGCACAGAACAACCCACACCATGGGAGGCGGAGACAGAGGAACAGAATAAAATGGAAGACGCGGATAAGCATCCCCAGCAACATAAGGGAGAATACTGAAGCAGGAAGAATCCATTACTGGGAAGGACGAACTGGAGACATCAGGGATGTCAGAGTAACGAAGGAGCGTATCTGAGGAACGGATGCCTCGGCTGGCAGGTGGAGGAGCCGAGTGTCTCAGGAGGCATCAGGCATGGATGAAGACGTGCAATGAACAGGCGTGAAGAGAAACGGGGGTGACGCGGACGTGTCACTATCACAGACCTCCTAGAAGGCCGTTAAAGAATGGAGGGGAGAGAAATATCTGGAGAAACAATGACCAAGGATTTCCCAGGGCTAGACAGACACCTCGGATATTAAAGGAAGACGTTAGGACCGCAGTCTGGAGGTGCTCCTGATGGGCCCCAGCAGTGAGACTTCAGAATGTCGAAGACCGTGAGAGATCCTAACAGCTTCCAAGAGAAAACGGAGCAAAAGCCAGACACCAGCTTTCTCAGTAACAACCCCGGAAATAAGTAGACAATGAGTGCTGTCTTCACAGCACTTCACAGCCAAACCTAGAATTCTATCCAGGTGAATTATTACTGACCTCTGAAAGTGAGATAAAACGTCACCTAAGAACCCAGCAAGTTCACTTCCCACTGACTCCCTTGAAAGAACTCTTCGAGGATGTGCTCCGCTGAGAAGAAAATGGACTTCAGCCAAAAGCAAGACGTAAGCAGGCAAAGGAAAGAATCTGGTGAATTTAGGGGTCTAAATAGGCAATGATAAAAACACATTTTTTTAGAACGATGTTGGCTGACACAACACAGCCCTGCCTCTGCAGCCCACCCTCCCACCCCCAGGGCCTCGAAACAGCCTCAAACTGCGTTCCTCTCCAGGTGTCCTTCTTCCACCCTAATCCCCTCCCGTCTTCCCACCAGCCACGATCTTACTTGATAACTGGCGCCAGAGGCCCAAACGTCTCTTCGTGAGAACAGAGCATGTCCCTGGTGACATTGCTGAGCAGGGTGGGCTCAAAGAAATTTCTTCCAAGTTGGTGTCGCTTCCCGCCGGTCACAACGGTGGCCCCTTTGGAAATCGCGTCACTCACATGTTTCTCTACCTGCGTGAAGAGAAAAAGAGGAGCCCGGGAAAGCTGGCTTGAAGACACTGTGGAGATGATACAATCTCTTAGAATGTTAAATCTGCAGAAAATGGTTTTCTTTCTTTTTTAAAAAAATAGGTTGAGAACGATGTGCCCTGCTTCCTTCCAGGTAGAAAAAAACAAATATGCAGAGACACAGAGGCAGGAAGAGGGCACGTGGCATGTGCAATGCCACCCTCCCCTGCTCTTAGATTTTCCACTGTTTGATCCTATGATTTGCTGAAGGGTCTAGTATGGCCTGACATCCTTCTGGGCCTGACACTCTGCAGTGTTCCTGGGAGATGTTCTTTGCACTCTTGAGTTAGCTCCAGGTTCCTGGGCGCCATGTTGTCCTCTTGGCTTTCATTCTGTTCTATTACATTCTCGTCAAGTGGTTGTTTTGAGGAGGGACCCTGAAAATGCGTATTTCCTGAGTTTTCCGACAATGCCTGTCTGATGTCTTGTCTTGTGTTGGCTGGTGACGGAATGGTGATCTAATCATTTCGCTTCAGAACTCTGAGTACACATCTCTATTTCTAGTGTTGATGAAAGTCATGTTCAAAGATAGTTCTCACTCCTTGGTGGGCAGCTGTCCCCCCGCCCCGCCCCCCGTCTCTGGAAGCGTTTAGGACCTTGTTCTATGTTGCTGACATTCCAATGTTTTAGCAGAATGTATCTGGGGTTTTTTCCTTTCATTCCACTAGGTGGCTGATAAAGTCTTTCCATCTGAAGAATCGTTTCCCCTGGCTCTTAGTTTTCATGTTATTTATTTGATAATGCTACTGCTTCCCTCTCAGTTCTTTCTGGAGCGCCTGTCGCTAAAATGGATATCCCCTCGCCTCAGATTAATTGATTTCTTTTAAAATTTCTGTCATAGTTTTCATCTGTCCTTTGCTTGAAATTCTAAGAGCACTCCTTGACTTTGTCTTCCATCTTCATCTACTGATTTTTTAAAAAGATTTGACCATCATGCGTTTAATTTCTAGAAACTTCTCGTTCTCATTGCCTCATTTTCACAGAACCTGCTTTTGTTTTGTAGATGCATTATCTGCTCAAAACACATGGAGAACGCTGTTTGATTCTCAGAAAATTCCTTTCTGTCCCCAAACTCATCTTCTTCCTTGAGGGTCGACTGTTCCTCTTACGTGCTGAGGGTTTGCCCTAAAGGTGTCACGATTCCTGGTTGTTCACCTTCCTCACGAAGGACTGGGTTGGTTCATTTAAGTGGGTGACATCGGTGACCTTTCCAGTTTCCAGTCTCTCTCCTGAACAAGAGGGACAACAGCATGCTTGGGTTTATTCTGATTTGACAGGCTTCACTTTAAGGACAGCCCCCTTCCCCAAGGGGCAAAGGCAGGGAAGTCCGACTCCGGCACACCCTCATTCTTGAAGCTGGAGCCCACCTGGGTTGGCTGCTGTATTTCCTGCCCAGAGCAGACGCTTCTACTGTCCTACGTGTACCGGTGGTGCTTGCGAGGAGGAGTGGTGTAGGAATGACCCAGAAAACCGTGCAAAAGTATAACCAGTGGCACTATGTCTCCCCTACTCCCATTCTTACTGCCCCAGCCACTTCTAGATAAGCCCACCCTAAAAAATGGCACCCACTTCCTCTGCAGGCTTCCCCTGGGCACACCTTGTCTGCACTGACTTTTCTGTTAACGCCATCCCTTCTGCCTTCAGAAGTTCTCCATGACCTTTGGTTCACTGAAGCCGTCCCCACTCCTCCCATTCTCAGCAGAATATTCTATGGGACTTCAGGAAAGGTAAATACAGGCTTGGGCGCATTCTACCATCCAGACCCACCCTCTTTAAACCCTTGCCCCTACCGTGTGTGGAGTCCAGTGTCTGCAACAAATCCCCATCAGCCACAATGGCTTACTTCCTATGATTAATATCTCTGCAAATAATTACATTTAACATATTTAACAAGGCCCACTTCTTTGCCCCCAAATAGAATATATACTCTGCCCTTTTCTGGTCATATTAAATGTCATGTGCAGTTTTCTTCCCTGGAATTTACCCTGTGACTGTATGTGTACTAAAGCCAACACAATGGATTTTTTCAGAGGAGGTGGTTTCTCTAAACCCTCCAAAAAAGGAAACCCTCCACGGGTCCTTGCTTGAGGTGCTAGGAAACGGCGCCCTCTAGAGGGCAATGTTTGCACTTCACTTTGGCAAAAATAACAAAATCTCTAGGACAGTGGTCTCCCAGGCTGCCAAATTACCAAGAGCTGGGGCACTTAAAAAAGAAAAAAAAAAAAATACCAGTGCCGAGGCCCTACTCACACCCAATCTCCTAGGGTAGGACCCAGGCATCTGTAGCTGTGAAAGGCACAGAGTGGGTTGAGAACCAGCCCTCTGGGCCCTGAACCACAGCTAGTACAGACCCAAATGGTCTCCCCTGGCCGATCAAGTCACAGGGTCCAAAGTCCCCTCAAAAGTGCTGGTGGTACCAAAGGACACTTTAATGCATGTCCTCTGTGAGGGCAATGTCGAGGCAGTAACTACAGAGTTCTGTCAAACCACGATGCTTCCCTTCACTCCCACTGGCCGAGGCCACAGACGTGGGTTCAGCTGACCTGACTGCCCACCGAATCCAGGCAGCCCTGGGGGGCTTGGTCCTCAGGCGGCCCATGAACAGCAGGCAGACTGTGCATTCCAGCTGGGTGCTGACCTGGCCCTAATTTAATTTTGGTTCCTCAGGTGACACCCAGGAGGCTGGCTGTGTCACCCTTCCTTCCCCACACACAATCCAGCCTCCAACTTCTGTCTGCTTTAAATGACTCCACTAAAATCCTTCCCACCAGGAGAGACTTATCTAAGGAACACACTGGATGTGTATGTTTTTTGTTTTGTTTTTTGTTTTGGATGTTCATATTATAAGAAAGTTCCTTGTAAGCAACTCTAAAAAGGGTTACGCTTTTTTCCCCCTTTATTTATTCAGTTCCGGTACGGCTGACATGCAGTGCCACCTTGGTTTCAGGGGCACAAGTCTGCACGTTACTCAGTACACATCGCCATCAGTGCTCTCCTCATCCCCTTCAGCTACTTCTCCCCTCTGCTGACCACCAGCTAGTTCTCTCTAGCTAAGGGTCTGATTTTTTTGTGTGTTTTTCTTTGTTTCTTAAATTCCGCATGAGACATGAGTGGAATCATATGGTATCTGTCTTTCTCTGACTGACGTACTTCACATTATACTCTCTAGATCCATCCATGTTATTGCAAATGCAAGATTTCATTCTTTTTTAACATTCCATTGTATATATACCACATCTTCTTCATTAAAAAGGATTATGTTTTAAAACAAGAGGACAAAAGTCTCACTTAGCTAGTGGTCTATCTAGACTGTGACTTTCTATGAACAAAGAGATCCTTCCTAAAAGCAATTTCCCGGGGCGCCTGGGTGGCACAGCGGTTAAGCGTCTGCCTTCGGCTCAGGGCGTGATCCCGGCGTTATGGGATCGAGCCCCACATCAGGCTCCTCTGCTAGGAGCCTGCTTCTTCCTCTCCCACTCCCCCTGCTTGTGTTCCCTCTCTCGCCGGCTGTCTCTATTTCTGTTGAATGAATAAATAAATAAAACCTTTAAAATAATTAATTAATTAATTAAAAAAGGCAATTTCCCCTTCCCGCCATCTGGAAATCCTGGGCGTGGCTTCTGCTATTCCGTATCTCCCTACCAGGATGCTTTTGTCAAGGATTCTTCTGAAAGGGTTTTTTTGTGTTGTTTTACTTTTGGTCAATGGAAGCCAGCATTTCAGCTGAAACATATATGATTTCAGAAACAAAACCACTCTTCCTTCCCTTTTGGGTGCTCAAAAAAATCAAAGAACTTTGTCTTTCAGGATCCTAATTCCTGAGGCGGTCGGGGATAGAATTATCACCACTCTCAGAGAAAATTTAGGGAGGGCAATAGAAGATCTAAAGTGACAGACCTCACGGGCACTCAGTGCGATAACAAAACCGGGAAAGCTTATGGCCAGATGATGCCACTTGATTTATACGTATGGGCAGAAATTCACTTTTCCCTGATTTTTCCATTGTTTCCAAAGCAGTCCTGCCGGGCACCTTACAAAGTGTTTTCTGCTAGTTAAGCCTTTGATATCGAAACCATGAAATTTACTTCAACAAAAAAAATCAAACAAACTTACCTTTTCTACCGCCTTTTCGTCAATTAATGGGCCTTGAGTAGTCCTCTCTTCAAATCCATTACCCACACGCAGCTTTGTTTTAATTGCCTCAGCAAATTTCTTCACGAAGGAATCGTGGATCCCCCTTTGCACCAAGAAACGGTTCGAGCAAACGCAAGTCTAGACATGAAAAAAAAAAACAAAAAACAACCAGATTCACAGGACAGTTAGGCAGAAGCTGTTGACCCAACCAATAAACACGTGACTGCTGCTCCGTCTCTGAATATGAAAACACTTCCCCAGGTGGGTCTCGCCCTGTGTCCAGCCCGCCACATTCCAAGGGGGCAGGGCCCTGAAGATGAACACACTGAGTGAGTGTGCTTTCCTCTCCAACCTTCCGCGTGTCTGCCACGCACTGTGGTCAAACAAGTAAGCAGGCACAAGTGTCTCGGCGAGAAAGTTAGCCACCTGACCCAAGCTGTTTCCAATGGCTTAAGTAAGCCACTAGGAAACAAACGGGGAAGGGAAAAAAGAGCACAGCAAACCGGTAACTGCATGGAGGCAGTGAGGCCGCAGCCACGGAGCAGGGGCAGGAGGTGGAAGGCGGTCAGAGGCTGACTTCTACCCATTAGCTTATTAATTACACTGTTCAGTGTTTGGCTGAATCTGACACTGAACGTGGGCACAAGACCATTCTTCCATGTCAGCCTAAATTATTGAAAAGACCCTTGTTTATTTTTCTTCTAATTAAACCTATATATATATATTTGAAGATGTATTTACTTTAGAGAGAGAGTGTGTGTGAGCAGGGGGAGAGACAGAGGGAGAGAGAAAAAAAATCCTCAAGCGGACTCCCTGCTGAGCACGGAGTCCGACATGGGACTCGATCCCAGGAGCCTGAGATCATGACCTGAGCTGAAATCAAGAGCTGGCCACTCAACCAAACGAGCCACCCGGGCGCTCCTAGACCTAGCATTTTTGAGTTATCAGATATAACCATATTATAGGAAATGCCGTTATCACTGACAGATTTTCTTCTTGTCTTTTTTCTTAATCGTGTATTTTTCTAGTAGAAACTATAGGTAAATAGAAACATACAGATATAGATATAATTTTGTGTCCTATGCATTTTTATTGGCTTCAAGCAACATACCTCAAAGTTGTAGCTTTATGAGTGTGACTCTGAAGGTTACACCCATTAGCATTTTATGTTCCTAAAAGGAAACACAGGTATTTCTGAAACAACCAAGCTTATTTAAGGTTATATGAAAGGGGAAAAATTAATTACTGAAGGTCAATACAAGGATGAAAACTACTTGATACGGAGTACTACATAACATTTCACCTTTTTTTTCACAATATAACCTTTCAGGAGTTTTTATTCTGTCTCTGGAATGCATTTAAAACCACTTATTGATGGTACTCTGAGACAAAGTACTTAAGAATATTTTGTAAGAAGCCAGGTTCCTGGCAACAGCTTGGAGAGAAACTGGGAGACGGGACCCTCAGCCCACTGAGTCTGGACTGAGATCCAAGATCTAGGACTTCAAGTCAGCCAGTCTCTCCAGAGTTCCATTTCCTCATCTGTAAGAGGCGAGGTCTCTATCAGGTCACTTTGAAGGTCATGCCAGATGTGCTCAGCCAGGATTTCCTACGGAGGTGTGAACTCAAGCCGCCACTCTCCCGATGACAACCTGGACACCCCCGGGCACACTGTTCCGTGTGCCTATCAAGCCACCTCCGTCTCAGGGACAGTGAGACTCAGGCAATGGCATTTTGAGTTTTTCAAGAACAGTCTCAACATTTCCTACCTTCTTTTCCTTAAGACTGTGGGCCTCAGACCCTAGGTGTTTGGGCTGTTTTGTGTCTGAGGAGATGATTTTACCTTGTTTGGTAGAGAAAATCCCAATGAGGGAAAACTATGAAAATAACCAGATTCAAAGAGTAGGTAGATGAAGAGAACAATCTGATTAAAAAACATTTGCTGTTCAGGAAATTCCTCAAAGCCAAGGATTACACCTTATTTCCCTTTGGACCCTCTGAACTCAGAACAGTCGCTGGCAAAGAGGGCCCTCACTAAATATTGGCTGAAAGTGAGTAAAGAGAGAATGATGGAAGGAACCTACAAGTTTCCTTCCCGGGGGTGAGTTAGGTGGTAAGACCTTCGTAAAACACACACACACAGCCCCACGCTGCAGGACTCACCTGTCCAGAGTTCCTGAATTTGGACGCCATGGCCCCTGCTACAGCCTGGTCCACGTTGGCGCTGTCAAAGACGATGAAGGGGGCGTGGCCGCCCAGCTCCATGGAGACCCTTTTCACCGAGCCTGCGGCGTGATGCAGCAGTATCTGCGGGCGGAGGACAGACGCTGTGAGCGCTGGGTGAAGATGACCACCCAGCCACCCGACTGCCCAGCTACCCGCACTGGTAGGCCTTCGTTTCAAACACCGACCCAGCAGGGAAGAGCCAGGTGCACAGCAGGGTCTCTGGGATGACGGTTTTTGTGAGAACAGGAGGAAATAAGGACATGTGTTTGTATATGATAAAGACACAGTGGGAAGGTTACAAGAAATTAAAAGTAGTTATGGACAGGAGGGAGGGAGTCAGGGGCAGGGCTGAGCCTTCTGAACGTAAGCATGTTTTTTTTGGTTTGGGTTTTTTTTTTTTTTAAGATTATTTATTTATTTGACAGAGACAGAGGCAGTGAGAGAGGGAACACAAGCAGGGGGAGTGGGAGAGGAAGAAGCACGGAGCCTGACGTGGGGCTCGATCCCAGGACCCTGGGATCACGCCCTGAGCCAAAGGCAGACGCTTAACAACTGAGCTACTCAGGCGCCCCTGAATGTAGGCATGTTTATACTGTCTTGCTTCTTGAACCATGTAAGTGTATTACCTATCAAAAATTATATAATAGGCTTAATCATAATATAGGGAAGATAATAAAATCACCTAGAATCCCACACCCTTAGCTTACCACCAATAAAATTTTAAAGTATTTTGATCCAGAATTTGGCCACACACACAGGTTCATACGGATGTACTTTTTTTTTTTTTTTAAGAAAACAGAATGGTAGGTTTATACAGTTTTATAACCTGCTTTATCTTCCCAATTAACTACATATCTGGAACATCTTAACACGTTCATAACACCTTCTTCCTTCTTCCTTCAGGGTAACACTATAACGTGAAGATTCTCTCATGGTAGCACGTGTTTCTAGAACATTCCTTTAGAAGCCTGCATAAAATTCCATTGCATAGCTGTTCTATAAATTTATTTATTCAGCCCCCATCTGTGGAAAATTTAGGTTTTCAATTCTTTGCTATTCAAAATAACACTGCAATTATTCTCTCAGAATATATTTGTAGAAATAGAATTGCTAGCTCAATGCACAATTATAAAGCTTTTTAAGGAAACAAAAAGACCTTTCTATTTCTGTACCTTTATACTAAATACAATTTTGGTTCAGTTCTAAGACGTCCATTTGAACATCATTTGTGTGTTTCTGAAACCTTTAATTCTAGATTATGAAAGGAACATGCATTCCAGAACTGAGGAGACACAACTGGGAGCTTTCAGCCACTTCACGTGCAGCAAATATCGGGAACTCTGGCCACCCCAATGCCTCGGTATTGTCACGGTAAGAGACGCACCCAAAATGTCTCCGACGGTGACCAGACGTTACCTTATCCCACAGACCTCTGACCCCTCCAGTGCACATCTCCCTAAGACGGGTGATCAATATGAACTGGTATTTTCATACTCTATAGAGAGAAAACATTAGACTGATGTCTCTTTTCTCTGAGACTTAAGTCACGTACCTTCCCGGTCGCTGTGGAGCCAGTAAAGGATATTTTGGACACTAGCGGATCCGTACAAAGCGTTTCCCCTACTTCCTTCGCCTTCTTTCTAGAGCAGGGAACAACATTGTACACGCCTGGGGGAATTCCAGCCTGGTTTGCAAGCTACAGAGAGAAACAGCAAACAGGGGGCAGCAAATGATCAAACTGGAAAAACAGAAAAACAGTAGATATGTTAATCCTAAATGTAATGGGGGAAAAAAAAAACTAAGCTGATTTTGGGGACAGAATAAGAATACGTTTGGAACTGAAATCAAACCCTTACTCATGCGAAAGGGATCTAAAACGCGTTGTCACACATTTAAATATTTTATAGCATGAGTTTTAATGCCACTTTCTTTTAACTTATTTAAATTTATTTAATTTTTAATGTCACTTTGTTTAAATAAAAAACAAACAAAGAACCTTGGATTTCTTTCCCAAGAAAAATCAGGGAAGAGTTCCAGAAGTTTTGGGTTCACCTGTAGAAGAACCAAAGGGAAAGGGTGGAGGAGCACTCTCGGGGCACCTCCTGTGTGGGGGCAGGCCTTCCAGCGGGGGACCCCCCCAGGGCAGTGGTGAGGAACAGGAGGCCTGGGGGGGGGGGGGTCGTGTCCATGCCGCACACCAGGGAGGAACGGAGCGAGCACGCTGACCCACCACTGCCTGGGCCGGAAACCTACGCTCCTTCCACAGCGGCCCTCTTTGGATCTGGCTTACCTGGAATTAGGATAACTCCTGAATCTCTTTAACAATGAACACTGCACAAATCTGACTGGGGATTCTGGGGAGATGGCGGGAACAGCAGAATCCCCTCGTAAAAACAGAGAGGGCAATGACAGAGCCCAACCGAAGCATCAGAGACCCGGAGACAACATTTACAAGACTGGATGTAGCATGAGCCCGGGGCAGCTGTCTTTCACGACACTGCACGGCTGACTTAAGGTCTGACTGCCCGGGTATCCCCTTCAGAGACCACCGTCTCCAGCAAACACACAGGCCACACCACTGAGGTAAGGAGCCAGGCAGCTCTCCCTCTGAAGTTTCGGAAAACGGAGGGTTTGGCAACTTGCTTTTTTGCCGGACCAGCGGGTGCGGACACACCAGTGACAGCTGGGAGCATCGGCACCTGCAGGAGAAGCCGCCAAAGGAAGCTGATGGAGGGATCCCAGAGAACCCCACGCAGCGCACAGGTGCCCCTGGAGCGTGGGGCAGGCCGGCCTGGAACAGCCCTGCGACTGCCCAGTGCAACAGCAGGACAGCAGAGCCTCTGCAGTGAGGACGAAGGGCGTGGAGGAACAGCCGGGAAACCGTGCGATAAAGGAGGAGCAGGCTCGGTTCCAGCGGGGAAGGGACTGGGGCCAGGAAATCTCAGAGCGAGGAAACAAAAGACACTCCCTGAAGCTGGAGAGCCAGGCCTCCTGCTACAAGTTTAGGAAAACTAACTTCATATAAAAATTAAGTAAATGCCACGAAAAATACCCAAATCAAATCCCATACAACATTGCGAAAAGAAAATCAGAGAATAAAGAGAGACGGCATCCTCGTGGACAACAAAAGCATCCCAGGAAGACGTGCCCACAGAACAGATCAAAGGGTAACTTACTATGAAGGAAAAAAACTGTATCAAGATACAAAAGAACAACATGAATCAGAACTGGAGAAATTCTGGAAATGAGATAAGGGAACACAGGGAAGAATTAGAAATACGAGGAAAAACTAATTTCAGAAATGAAAAGCAGGGGCGCCTGGGTGACTCAGTCGGAAGAGCGTGTGATTCTTGATCTCAGGGTTGTGAGTTTGAGCCCCACGTTGGGTATAGACATGACTTAAAAATAAAATCCTTTAAAAAATTAAATAAATAAATAAATGAACAGCATTGACCAGTAGCCCTGCCAACGTCATGACAACAGAGAAAACTGGCCGCGTGTGCCTCCTGACAAACGGACACAAGGAGACCAAACTGAAGTCTGACGAAGTCTGGAAGAGATTTATACGGGTTTTTAAAAACTTGGCCCTAAGCCTTTCTGATCAACACAGATGTGTGTTTCCAAATACATTTCGTAACCAGGGGTGGTCTGCTGGTCATAGATCGGTACCGGCTCTGAACACTGGAATTTGTGGGAAGCACACCGCTAACTCTATGCCTGAGAGGTCTAGTAATAAGTTCACTTACACGTTGCACAGATTTAAGAATCATTTCAAGGAAAACTAAAACAGCTCTGCCAAAAGAAGCCTTCCATTTGGTTAACGTTTCCATAGGACTAAACTGTCCAGTTTGTCTCTGAAATAAGGTGCCGTTGGGGGAAGTACCCTGAAGGACAGGAGCTTCTAGTCACCGGGTCTGGAGCCGCACCCGGTCCCCGAGATCCCAGAACAGCAAACACGGCCACTGCCTTCTGGAAGGTTCTCCAGCTGACCACAGGGCCAAAGACAGCAGCGCAGGGACCCAAAGGAGGGGGAGGTCCCGGCCCAGGAAGGATGGAGGTAATGAGGCCAGAAACTGACCCCACACTCAGGCTGGCTCTCAGGGCACGGAAGCCCTCCCTGCTGCAAACATTTCCTGAGGGCCTCTTGGGTCCAGGCACCGCAGGAGGCTCTGGCATTCAGCAGTGAACAAAACAGACCAAAGTCTCCACGGAGCTTACGTGCTAGTGCGAGATAGCAGGCGTGTCAGGGGCACGGAGCGCTACAGGAAGAAGAACAAAGCAGAGAAGGGATCAGGAGCACGGGAGTCTGAGGCTGTGATTTTCCAAAAGGGTGGCCAGTGGGGCCTCCCTGGAAAGGTGGCATTTGGGCCTGCCTGAGGAGGAACTTTCTGGAAGAAGAAAAGGCAGGTGTCAAGCTGAGTCGGGGTGAGCCTGGTCCGGTCTGAGGCACGGCAGGGGCCAGAGTGGATGGAGCTGAGGGGTACGGGGTTTCAGAGTGACAGGTAAGGTAAGGGCTGGGGGGTACTGGGGTTTGGGGGGGGCATCTCATAGGGGCTTGGAGGCCACTGCAGGAAGTCTGGGCTTCACTCTGAGGGACATGAGAAGTCACCGGAGGGTTTCAGACAGAAGAATGGGGACACCTGACTGAATGTCGATTGAACTGGAGGAGGGAGAGGTAAAGAAGAGATTCCTTAAATGTGAGAAATGCCCACATTTTAGTCGTCTGCCTGCCTACTTAATAAAAGTGACGGACAGATGCCATTTTTAGGGCAGCTTAAAATATACATTGTCTACAGATGTCAGGAAATCCCCATCCATTGTTTTTTTCTAAAATGTCTGACCTAGGGGCACCTGGGGGGCTCAGTCGGTTAAGCATATGACTCTTGATCTTGGCTCAGGTCTTGATATCTTGGTCGTGAGTTCGAGCCCCACGTTGGGCTCCACGTTGGGTGTGGAGCCTACTTAAAAAAATAAAATATCTGACTTAAAATAATTGCTAGTAAATTAAAACACAACTCAACCACCATGAGATGCAGCCAAAGAAGGTGGCTTCGGATCGGCTTCTTTCTGCCCTGGATAAATAATCCCCACTTGGACTTTGTCAGCTGTGCACAAACACGGGGCGGGGGGGGCTCACCTCGGCCAGGGCCAGGGCAGAGAAGGGTGTGTGTTCGGCGGGTTTCACCACCACGGTGCAGCCAGCTGCCAGGGCGGCCCCCACCTTCCGGGTGATCATGGCACTGGGGAAATTCCACTGGGGTCAGAAGAGCAGAGAAAGTATGAGACAGGGTGGACTGCCCCACAGTTCAAGGCAGGTCAGGACGTCAGTCCACAAATTCCATTGCCCAATCTGACTCTCAAAGCGGTGCTCTGGCTCCTGCTCAGGTGAGCTCTCAGAACACCTGTCACCTGTCCACTCGAGGGACTCTGGGGCAAAGGCCCATAAAGACAGGAAACCGTGCCAGAATTTGAAACAGTACAAGATTACCCACACAGGGAGTTGGCAAACTTCCTATAAAGGGCCAGATGGTAAATATGTAGACTCTGTGGGATGTACGGTTTCTGCCCCAACGACTCCATGGTTCCAGCGTGGACGCAGCCACAGACAGTGTGTACAGGAATGGGCATGGCTGGGTCCCAATAAAACTTTATTTACAAATATAGACAGCAGGCTGGATCAGGCCAGAAAGCCAAAGTTCGCTGACCCTTTGGGAGAAAATACTAGCCAAGGTAATTCTGAAAATGGCAGATGATTTATGACTTCCTTCTATTTATGGATAGATATTTGTAGATATCTCCACATCCATATTAACAGTATTTTTTTTTTTTTTAATTTTGACAAATCCTTGTCTAGTGCTTATTCTGTGCTAGGAAGCACTTTTAAATTATAATGAATGAAATCCTCATCCCAACCCACTGAGGTATTATTACACTGGGGAATAATGAGGACATTACTTTGGGGAAACTGAGAGCAGCTAAGTAACTTGCCCCAGCCCACGCAGCTCGTCAGCAGTGAGCTTTGAGTCACACCTAGTCAGGCTGGGCTGGGGGGGTCTGGCTGCACCTCTACTGAGCCAGGACAGATCGGCAGTCTTGAGAGCAGCTGGCACCCTAGCGGATTGATGTGGGACGTCGTGGACGGTAGCCAGGCAAGGCTGGTCCCCGGGAGAGCGACGGATGCCCCCAGTGGGCCGCAGCTCCCCCCAGGCAGACACAATACTGTATCTGGAAACCTCTTCACCTGCAGACCCCAGCCCAGTGCCTGCTGGTCAGCACACGAACACTTTGCTGTTGATGATAATCAGAAATTAAGCATAAAATTTGCCCCACACCATGGCACATTAAATGTGTCATATCTTCAGTCTTAAAAAGAAAAGAAAGATCTTTTCCGACGTGCTAGGCACCGCCTAGAAGAAGCCTTTGTGCCCCGTCAGAAAAGCCCTGGGTCCTGCCGTGGGCCGCCCGGCCTCCGCAGGCGTTACAACACAGGCACGCCCATCACCACTCACACCTGGGCATCGCGCAGAACCAGGAAACACACCTGCGGTGCCGCACAGGAACCGGGAAACAGGAAGGGGGCGGAGCCCACGGGGGGAGCACACCTCCTCACAAGGAAGAAGGAGGTGTCATCCCAGTCCCGGCTCCGACTCCTACCCGGGACCTCGCCCGTCCTGCCCATCCTCGTACCGGGGTGATGACTGCAGCCACCCCGAGGGGCTGCTTGAGGACCAGGGCCCGCCGGTCTCGTGCGGGGGTGTAGATGACGTCTCCGTAGATGCGGCGGGCTTCCTCTGAAAACCACTCCAGGAAAAGGGCGGAATAGACAACTTCCCCCTGCGCCTCCTTCAGTGGCTTCCCCTGAATCAGAAAAGGACACATTCACTGCCTTCTCACAACAAAATGTGACTCTGCCAGGCTGCCCGAGGAGCAGACACTCTCCCATTACAAAACCCCGAAGGCTGTTGAGAAATGCGTGACCCAGCAGGAGTCCTAGAAAGCAGAAGGTCAGGTGGGGACAGAAGCCCAGACCACAATCTGTCTGCATCCCCGAAGCCAGAAGGGCGACTTCTCACTTGTTTCTCCTTCTGACATCTCCTCAGTGTGGGGACCCTGCTGTAAAGCCTTTATTACAGCTACGGAGAAACTTCTGGCACGTTCTTAAATGTACAGACAAGGTGTGAAAAAAGTCAACCACACCAATCAGAGAGAAAATGTGGAATGGGGGAAATCATTATTCGCATAGTTCCACTCAAAATCTGTTTTTCCAATATTATTATTATTACTATTCCCCCACCCACCCCCACCTCCCCTCTGGCAACCACCAATCTGTTCCCCGTATGTCAGAAGCTGTCTCTCTTTCTGCTTGTTTGTTTCTTAAATCCCACGTAGGAATGAAATCATGCGGTATCTGTCTTCCTCTGAATGACTTATTTCTCTTAGTAGCATGAGCTCTAGCTCCATCCGTGTTTCTCGTGTATTATTCAAGGGTAGAACATACAAACTGTTCTAGCAAAGGTGAGGCCTGGCACAATAATTAGTTGATATCTGACCGTTAGGCACGGGATTCCCACTTTCTTTAGCTGCAGGCTGGCCCGGGCTGGAGCCTGAGCATTCCGGGACAGTTTCTTAGGGGAGCAAGTTAGGGCCCTGAACTTACACTTTCCGCTGTAATTATCTTGGCAAGGTCATCCTTATTTTGTATCATTAAGTCGTACCATTTCCGAAGTAATGAACTCCTCTCCTGGGAAGGAAAGAAAAAGAGCAATAGAAATACAAAATAACCCTCAATGTCCTCCAGCGGTTGCTGTGTGTCTCCCTGAGCATCTCACGCTCTCACACACTGACTGGTCTTCTTTTTTAAACGGAGGCATAAGTGACATATATGTAACATTATGTTAGTTTCAGGTGTGCAGACCTTTCTTTGATAAGCAATAAGGAAGGTTCCATTTCAAGGTGAGTCTAAAGGGGTATACTGAGTCATAAGTTGTAAAAGAGAAAAAGATTTCTGTCAAAAAGCACAAGACAAGTAACTTCACCACACAGCTCTGGCTCCTTTCTCACTTGGTGCATGACCAGGGAGGAATCTGATGATCCAGGCCAGTGCTTATTCTGGGGGAGAGACAGAAGACTAAGCTCTAGGGGCTGGCCTGGAGAGAGAAATCAGAGATCTGAGCCCGGGGCCTGCTCCACACAGAGCCCATGCTTTGCCTGAGAGAGGATGAGAGGAGAACACGGAACAGCGTGAGAACTGCGGGAATGCAAAGTAGATTCGGCTTGCTGGCGGAAAACACGACGTCCAGGCTGAACACCGGAGACCAGGGGAGGCAACGGGCCACCCTCGGATGCACGGCCCGTGTCGTGGGTTAATGGTGTCTGCCCCAGACATGCTGCAGTTCCAGCCCTCAGTCCGTCAGACGGTGACAGACAGGGTCTTTACAGATGTGACCAAGACGCACAAGTTACAATGAAGTTCAATTTTTTTTAAAGATTTTATTTATTTATTTGGCAGAGAGAGAGACAGCCAGCGAGAGAGGGAACACAAGCAGGGGGAGTGGGAGAGGAAGAAGCAGGCTCCCAGCGGAGGAGCCCCATCACGCCCTGAGCCGAAGGCAGATGCTTAACGACTGAGCCACCCAGGCGCCCCTGAAGTTCAATTTTTAATAAACTTAAAACTTTTTTAAAGTTTTGTTAATCTAAAATTAGGGTGTGCCTTACTCCAACATATAAAAGGGGGGATCCTTGCAAAAAGGGGGACCTGGGATGCAGAAACAGGAATGCACAGAGGGAAGACGAAATGGGGGGGGCACACAGGGAAAAGACAGCCACCTACACGTCAAGGACAGAGGTCTGGGACAGATCCGTCCCTCAGAGCCCTCGGAAGGAACCAGCCCTTGACTTGGGATTTCGAGCCTGCAGAGATGTTTCTGTTGTTCAAACCTCGTGCCAGCAACTCCAGGAAACTCCCAGAGTCCTCATGAGGAGCTGTGTGAGCACGCAGGACTCAGCAGGGAGGCTCACGGTGCACGGGGCTGAGTCCCAGCTGAGCAGGGATGCGTGCTGGATGGCGGACTCGGAGCCTCCGCCACACTCCTCATCCGGATCCCAGGTAAGTCTCGACCTCAGAGCCACTGAAAGCACCAGATAAAGCACCTGGCAAGCCTCCAGCACAGTACTCAGCTGTGGCAGGCGCCCTCACGGCCTCAGAGACGGCTCCTCCTAATGCCTGGAACCTGTGAATCCGTTCCCTCACACAGCAAAGGGATTTTGCAGATGAGAGTACGTGAAGGATCCCGGGGCCAGGATGGCCGCCTGAATCTTCCAGGTGGGCCCAATGGAATCACCGGATCACTTAAGAGGGAGGCAGGAGGGTCCACGTCAGACAAGTTGATACCGGCAGCAGAGGCTGAAGGGAGGCAACAGCCTCTAGACGCTGGGAAGGGAAAGAAGCCCCTGGCAATTCCAGAAGGAGCACAGAGCTGCCGACACATTTGGGACTTCTGGCCGCCAGAACAGTAAGAGAATAAATTTGTGTTGTATTGTCGTAGTCACTAAGCTGGTGTTAATTTGTGACAACAGCCACAGTTAACTAATGCATTAGCTCACAGAGTGTAAGTATTCAGCTCCCGTTTCCCCTGAAATCCTCCAGAAGTTCACAAGGTGGGAAACAGGAGGTCCTAAAACACGTGAAAAGAAAAACGGGAGGCCATGCCTCCGGGATGTCACCGGGAAAGGTAAGCCAAGGCGTAGGGGCCCATGCCCCAGTTCAAGGAAGGGAGGACAGTGGAAGGCTGTGCGTTCTGAGCGGCCCGATGGCAGAAGCAACTGGCACACTAGACCCGGAGGATGGGGGAGGGGGGAGGCGAGACGTGAATGGGCCTAGGGAAGCAACAGAAAACAGCTGGGGGCAGGGTGGAGAGACGGGCCTGGGGGCAAGAGGGGTGGGTCAAGGGGTGGGTCAGGGCTGCCATCCCTACTGGAGGAGCTGCCTTAGAACCCAGCTCTCCTCGCTGCAGAGGTGGACCTGCCTTCCTTGGGAAAGCTGAGCACCCCCCACTTCCTCAGCAAGACGCTCCACACGTCCTTCCAAGAAGGAAGGTTCTCTGAGAAGACTCCAGCTCCTGCAGGACAAGCTGGCGCTGCGTTCACGTTCCAGGGGCATGGATGTGAGGTGGGTGCTGTGACCCTAAGCTGACCGTGTCCGTGAGCCGTCCCGGCACCAGCCCCGGGACTCCGAACAACCCCTGAAGCCAAGACTGGGCCGGAAGAGCTTTCCAGACTCCTGTAACACCCCCAGTTTCTCTCCCCGTTCCCCATCTCAGCTGGTGGTTACTTCTTCCTTCCTGTTGCTCTGACTGGAAGCCCTGGGGTCTTGGCTGACCCCTCTGTCTCCGGCACCCCAACATCACCAGGGACTTCAGCTGACTCTCCGGTCACAACAGACCCCTCTGCAAAGCACCCTGGTTCAAGCCGCCATCCTCTCTCACCTCAGTCACTGCCAGCAGCCCCCTAACAGGCCCCTCCTTCAGCCTGTTCTCCGGGCTGGGGCCAGGGTACCCTTTCCAAACGCAAACCTGATCACAGCTCTGCTTGAACCTGGAATGGTGCCCCACCTCCCTCAAGGTAAAACCCCAGTCCTTAGGATGGCTACACCCCCACCCTGGATCCAGCCCCTCCTCCCCTGTTACTAAGGCCTCCAGAGCCTCCCTGGCCGCCTGCCTGTTCTACAAATGGGTCAGGCATGCTCCTGACTCAGGAATTTGGCTCCAGCCGAATTCCCTCCCCTCCTTTAATCTTTGCAGTTCTTGTCCTCAATGAGGCTACCCCGGTGTGTAGGCAGGATGGTGCCCCACCCCCACCCTCCATTCTTAGGTTGAAGTCCTAACGCCCCGTATCTCCGAACAGGGTCTCGAAAGAGGTTAAGGTTAACTGTGGCAGCAGATGTGGGTCTTAATCCAGTATGATTGGTGTCTTTAGGAGAAGAGGTTAGGACACCAAAAGGTACAGAGGGAAGGTTGTACGCCGACGGCCATCTACAAGCCAAGGAGATGTTAACAGCAATGTCTATGAAGGCCGAAAGCCCCTGCACAAGGCCCGACTTCCCGACTAGCCTTCCTGTGTTAAGACTGCAGCGGCCAGGCAGAGCCACCTGTGCGCCCATCTGCCCTGCATGGTCAGGCCCCTCCACCTGCTCACCACAGCCTCTCCTCGCCCGTAATTTCATGCTAAATGTATAGCTTCTGCCTCCCCTACAGGACAACTTCAGTCTGGAGGCGGTGCTTGTCCCTAGCCCCTGATACAGTGCTTGGGACAAAACTGACGCTCCAAACTTATTTGCGGATCACCTCTGTCCTTGTTTCTATGACTTTCTGCCTGGTGAATCCCAGTGAATCGGGGAGGGGGAGGCGGCGCGGCTGGTTTCTCTATGGGGCAATCCCGGCAATCCCGAGCGCTCACCTTGGCCGAGACGCCCTTCCAGCTGCAGAAGGCCTCGTAGGCGGCGCGCACCGCGGCGCGGGTCTCGGGCACCCCGCAGTCGGCCACCAAGCCCAGCTCGGCGCCGCTGGCCGGGTCGTGCACGGGGAAGACGGCGGCGGCCGGGAGCCAGCGGCCGCCCACGAAGCCGTCTGTGCGCAGCAGCGCCGCGGACAGGCCCGCCAGGCCCCCGGCAGAGCGGCGGGGCTGCGCCGAGCCGAGCGCGGGCGCGGCGGGCACTGAGCAGCGGGGGCGCAGGCCGCGGCCCGCAGGCGCCGGCGGGAGGCGCGGGGCCCGGCAGCTCCGCAGCCGCAGACAGGTCGCCATGGCCCGGGAGGAGGCGGCAGGAAGCAGGCAAGCGAGCGCGCGCCCGAGTGCAAGGGTCGGGGCGGCGGGAGGAGCGAGGCGGCGGCGGGGCCGCGCCGGGGCCGCGGGGACGCGGACTGAAAGCGGCGGCGACGCGGAGCAGCGCCCTCTTCCGCACCCTTGGCGGTCCTTCGTGGCGTGCCGCTTCGTTCTCCGCCAGACCTGGGAGGGCTCGCCGGGAGATGCACCTGCGGGCCTCACCTTACCAGCCTCGAGTGCTCATTTGTAATTATTCCTTAGCTCCGCACCTGCTGCAGGACTACAGCTCCCTCCCCCGCACGCCCCCTCGCGGTCCCAAACCTGCATCCCTCGCCACTGGAATTTGTCCTGGGTCCACGGATGCGCTGGTGGTGTCCGCCCCAGCTGCTAAGGGCATGATCCCCGCTCTTCATCGCCACAGCTCCTGGGCACTAGGGATCTGAGCTGAGGGTTCCCTGCGCGAGGCGAGTGTGTCGCAGTGTTCTGCCGCTTGGGTGTTTTTCTGGGTGTGTCTACGTATTCTCCCCATTCATTGGGAGTAGGGGTCCCCCTGATGTGTCACAGTGCTTCCGGAGAGAGACCGACTTGGCCCCAAACTCAGAATCTGTTGTGAACAAGTTGTGTGTGATCTTCCTCTAATTACTTAACCTCCTTTCTTTTTTCCCTTTTTGTAGAAAGTTCTCTCGTTTGTTATGAGATAAAATAATTGCGTAGCAGAGTTGCTACATTAAATTCAGCACAACGTTCAAAGTCCTAGTAGCTGCCCTAGGACAAGCCACTAGTTAAGATAGTTAGGCCTCCAACTAGTCAATGGGACACCATTCGTCAGAATTGAATCAACCGAGGTATAATTACAAGTAGACATGAGCCTAAGAATCTGGAAGCAGGAAGGAAGCCTCAACTTTAATGAGGATGCAAATATATGTTTAGGAGGGCGATCTTCGGAATCTGGGTTCGAGTGAAGCCCGTGCCTAGGCTAAGACTAGCGATCCTAAATCAATGCGTATCTCTGCTTCTCTATTCCTACTGAGTTGAGTCTCGCTGTCTTTTTCAGAGCCTGTCTCTAAGACGTTGGGTTCTTATTCGCAAAATGCGGAGGCAGTAACTTTAAATTTCGACTGTTTTTTTCTGAGTCGGCGTCCCTCGGTCCTGAGTGAGTCACATCAAGCAGAAGTGGGAACAGCGGAGTTTAATCTTTTTGTGTGTCTGGATTCGCTCTTTATTCTGCCGAAGGAATCTGGGGGGCGGAGAGGAGGTCCTGGAGGGGAGAATGCGGCCTCGTGCGTGAGACCTGGTGTCTTTCCACCTGCAGCCTCCAGAGGGAGCTCTACTGTTGGGACAACTGTGGCAGCCTCTCTCCATCCAGAATCAGTTGGCTTATCTTAAGGAACCACTCCCTTTTCCAGCTGACTTTCCAATAGACACACTCCCTAGGAGTACTTGTAGGAGCGCACAAAACTTCCCGATTTTTAAAAAATTAAAAACTTTTTAGATTGAATATAAATATATTAATACTGAGGCCAGTGGAGATGTAAAATCTGACTTAATTTTTATGAAGGAAGGGGCCCACAAGGGCAAAAGTGCCTAAGGCCTGGGAAAGTCATGATGTTGCCCCCCCCCCACCTTCTCTCCGACGGTCTTGTGCCCTCTGCAAGCCTCCTTTCAGAATGGGAACAATTCCCTTCCGGTTGCTGTCTTGCTCCTAGGCTGCCCAGTGCCTCCCAGAGCCTGGCTGGGTGTGATGGCTCACTGGGCTTATTAGGACAAGATTAGGGGACCTGGCCTTATCCTGGGCACTTCCATCTCTACTCCCACCCTTCTCCAACAGCTCCCCCACTTACAGTAAGGGGGAGAATTAGACCTAAGTTTATAAAACACCCTGTTAGCTAGACAAAGCACATTAGTTCATGACCTCTGGCCTAAAAGCAGTCAGGAGCAGCTGGGCCCAATGCCCTCTGGATTGAGGGAGAGCTGCGGGCTTCTTTTCTTTGGGGCTTGCAGGTGGCTAAGCTAAGTTTATAGAGGAAACTTGGCAGACACCTAAGGGTCGCAAATCACCCCGTCTTCTGCTATTCTTCTCTTCCATTTGCTCACCTGAGCATGAGTACGGTTTCCTTCCACTGTTTCAGGATCTCCTTTCTTGTTTCTCACATATAATATGCATAATTTGAGCTGTAATATCACCACCATTTCCATGATAGAGCTTCACCGAATTTTTCCCATGGATTAAATGCAATGGACTAGATGCTTCTTGACAGGTATTTTCTGAATCCTTGTTCCTTGGTCTTAAATCTGTCCCATGTCTCCCGCCCCCAGTGGAATCCGCGTCTTTGCTGGGGGTGCAGGAATCTGACCGCGCAACAGGCTCGAGATAAGCCCCATAAGAACAGCCAGGAGCAGAGAGACCAGGAGTGCTTGCTCTTGTGTAATCCGTGCAAGTGTCAGTATCTGTTGCCAAATACTGAAAGAGAGGCCGGTGCCAGCTGATCGTCATAAAAGCTCTCCCAGCGCTTGGAGAAGCTTGGGAGGCTGAGGACACGGGCCCCCGTGTGGGTGTGCAAAGGTTGCCTGAGGGGTCAGCCTCTGTGAGCTGAGGTGGTCCAGCATGTGGACCCTTAATAGAGGCAGGTGAGTCTCTCTCTCTTTCTCTTTCTTGAAGAATGCAAAGAACATTTGGAGACAACTTTGCCAGGGTGACCATACAAACTTTGTGTCAACAAGAAATCTGGAGGACACCTGGGTCAGAAAGGGGCCTTGCTCAGGACATTCAGATTTCGGTTGATGGCTTTTTCTTTCTCTCCCAGGTGGAGTTTGTTTGCTGTTCTGGTGAAGTTAAACAGTAGTTAAACAGTGGGCTGGGAAGCGTTATTATTTTGAAATGAGGCTTGGTTTCCTGTGTCAGTGACCTGCTTAGAGCGAAAGCAGTGGGTCTGGGCCTGGGTTTCAGGCCCGCTGCCACAGCTCTGAGCACTTCGTGCCCCCGAGGAGCAGCGAGTAACGAGGGCATGTCCGTCTGCAGGTTGTGGCCTGGGCTGCTGATCGTGCTGGGCTCCCTCTGCCCGGGGGGTTCGCCGTGTGGCATCTCCACACACATCGAGATAGGTAAGTGCGGCCGCCTTGCCGCGGGATTAGGATGCTAAGCGTGTTAAAGGGCGTTAAGGAAGAGCTGTGACGTCGGTCCCACGTATCGATAACAAGTTCCCCGGATTGCAGCGCGGTGACTGGAGTCGGGTGGGTTCCGTGGAAGGGCGGGCAGGAGGCAAGGGAACGATGTGGCTTGGTGATCCGGGTAGGCAAACAGTGAGGAGCTGGAGAAACTAGCCTTTGCCATGAAGCAGAGCCGATAGAGCTGGAGGGAGGAAGATGGGTGGAACTCGGTAGGCGTGAGGAATGTGTTTTTGTTGTTTTATATTTCCAAGTATGTGTACAGGGCCACCTGTGGCCACGGCAGTGGGTCCCCTGAGTCAAGTGGTTGGCTTCAGGGAGGGCAAGGAAGCGAGGGAGTCCGACCACTGGCATTAGAGGTGCCCTGGATGACAGGAGCTGGGGAGGACAGGCTCGGGGGTGAGGCAGAGTACCAAACACAGGTGCATGGTGGATTGAGTTCTCGGATGAAGAGTGTGATGTTTTTTTGGACTCATGGCAAATGTAAGCCGATTTGTAATGTAATCAGATAGGATTATATTCTATAACAATTTTCACATTAATTTTAAATATGCCTGATGTCTGGGTTTTCTTCTAGATAAAAACAATAAAAATATAGTTAGGCCACCTAGCCAGAAGGTACCAATCAGAGCAAGATTACAAATTGTGAAAACTTGTCAGTGCCAGATAGACCGAGGTATTTATTGAGTTCTGGTCAACAAGAACCTATGATCCCAGAACTCAGTTACTGAGCCCGGTCCCTGTATTTCACAGACAAGGAAATCAATCTGGAGAATCTCACAGCTAGCTCATTAGTGAGCTGGCCTAGGATTGTATGTCCTGAGAGCCAGTCCGGTGTGCTTTCCAAACACATTTATTGAGAACAGGCAGTCAGGAAACCATGGAAAAGAGAATTAGACCCAGTTTCTAATACCAGCTCTGCTGTCAACTAGGTATGAGACACAGAACGGTTCATTTTCTCTGTGTTCCTCTTCTGTAAAGTAAGGAAGCAGAATGTCTCTGAATTTGAAAGTATTGTCCAACTGTAAGTTCTCTGAAATTGAAATTGCTAAAACAAGTGGGCTGAGAATGAACCAAGTGTAAATGAGAATATTCAAGAATAAGTATTAAATGGAAAGTTTTTACTCCAAGTTTAAACACAGATGAATTATGAAATTTTAATAAAATTGGATAACTGCTTGCCTTTTTTTCAGTAGGTACCAAAGATCCTAATAGATTTATATGAAACATATATTCAGTGTAATCTATTATATTAAACATAACATACTATGATATGTATTTATTTTTAATAAAAATATTTATATAATAGAATAGATAATATCTCTATTATATAAATATGTAAATATTAATACATTAATATATTCCATATATAATATAAAACTGTTTATATGAACATAACTGAAGGCCACTCCGAACCTGCACAGATTTTGAGGAGTCTTAGGTGAAAGACAAAACTCCAACATTTACCACTTAGAGGATTTCGTAAATCTCTTGGTTTGTGTTTCCACTACCTATGTAAAGCCTGTTGGAAGGCTGACAGTTCTGTGAGTTAATTAGAATGGGCCTCATTCAGTGGTTTGGGCTGTAAGTCACCGCAGTCCTGTGTCCAGGTTACAGGTGTGGGCTGGGAGCCTGTATCTTCTAGGGTTACGCTTGGAGGAGTGGCTGTATTTTTGTATGAATTACAAAATTGGGTGTGATTCACAATAGAAGTAAGGTATCGCCTTTGAATGTGACTTCCCAAGGCCTGTTCATCGTAGAGATTCTGGGAAGAGTCAGGGTGTGGATGTGTCTGTGTCGGCATGTGGGGGGAGCAGGTGACCTGGGGCTTTTTTTGGGGGAGGGGTCCCATCTAATGTGGCCCAACTCATGAAAAAACATACAAGAGTAACTGATTCAGCCCATGGTTTTGGCCGTGTGTGCTCTTTCCTGCTTAGGGTCCTTTATCTCAGGGAGTTGTTGAGGCGAAATAAGATGACAGCTTCTGCTTACTGAGCTCCTTCCGTGTATCAGCCACTGTGCTCGTCACATCACGTGTATTTTGTGTGACTCAGCACACCTGCGAGGTGGGAATTATTTACTTAATTTTACTTAGGAGGGAACTGAGACCTAGCGTAGCAGGGCCATGGTGCCAGCTAAGCAGAAACTTCAAATCTCTGTGCAAATTTGACTTGTATTTCAGCAATTTAAATATTGTATGAATCTTATTATGCCTAGCGGAAATGACTAGTGAGTACACACTTGACTTTCATTTCCCCCTTCCTTGGCAGTTACAATAACAAAATTACATTTTCTTTTTTTTTCTTTTTTTTTTTTTTTACAGATTTTTATTTATTAGAGATAGAGCATGAGCGGGAGAAGGAGCAGAGAGAGAGGGAGAGAGTCTTAAGCATACTTCACACTGAGCATGGAGCCTGACTTGGGGCTCGATCCCACGACCCTGAAATCACAACCTGACACAAAACCAAGAATCTAACACCCAGCCGCCTATACCACCC